>NC_087351.1:58779570-59404570 GCF_030014295.1 Loxodonta africana | reverse complement strand
TGTGAACTTGGAACTAGGGATTTGTTACCAACATTTAGAACAGAAATAATTCATCCGTCTAATTATTTAACTTCTTTTCTCATCATTTTGAATTAATATATAAATAAGTTTTTATTAAGGATCTGCCATACATAAAGTATTATAGTATGTAATGGAAACTTTCACTTTCAGACATGAATGTTCATATAAAAAAAATTAAGTTAATGTGTTTTCTTACTTTAAACCACAGAATGATTAATATTTTTAATATTGGGCAAGTAATGACCGCATGGAAACCCTGGTGGCATAGTGGTTAAGTGCTACGGCTGCTAACCAACGGGTCAGCAGTTTAAATCCCCCAGGCGCTCCTTGGAAACTCTGTGGGGCAGTTCCACTCTGTTCTCTAGGGTCGCTATGAGTCGGAATCGACTCAATTGCAATGGGTTTGGTTTCTTTGGTTTTCAATAACATCGTATAATGCTCAGTGGTTAGTACATTCTCTCTCTTCAGTGCTATGTATTTTAGATTAATGGTACCATTTAATAATAAGAACAACATATAAAAGCAATAACATAATTTATATCTATTTACAAATGCTCAACTGATGTTTAAAAAACCCATTGCCACTCGGTGTTTAGAGAATTTAAATAACTTGCTTAAAGTCACACCAAGAGTGGATACAGAGCCAGATTTTAAATCAAAAACTGTTTACACCAGAACCTCTCCTTTTAACTACTACATATTTTAAGCTTTGAAAGAAACTTCATAAGGCAGTAAACAACTTTCATCTGAGAAAACCTGGGAATGTAAGTGAAATGGTGGAGATACCCATTTGTCTCTTGGCTGTAGACAACTTCTCTCCTAAGGCTACCCCTCACTAGTGTCACTGATTCCCAGCTCTTCCCATTTCTTATTCTGTTCAGGCCAAATCCTGGATGGAAATTAATAAGAGCTCCTGGGAAAGAAAAGAGGAAGACGAGGAAGTTGAGGAGACCAAATTCATAGATCTCACTTGGTTGAGCATCAATAGTGTAACAGCAGTAGGGGTACAGAGATGAAAACAAGGGACTCATGTTCAAAAATTGCAGTCTGTATTTAACTGCGACAGCAATCGGTAAGTGCAATTCAGCAGATGTCACCTACTGCCTTTTATTATAGCCCTGCCCCTTGTCTATCATAAAATGCCTCGAATATAGTGACTCTAGTCTTTTTAAAAATTATAGCTGAATCTTTTTTTATTCTCTTATGTACAGAGGCCCACTACAAAACAATTATGTATTACTTAGGTTTTGCTATCTTATCAAAGACAAAAAAATGAGATTAGGACTAAAATGGAACGGTTTTATTCTAGATTTCCTTTTAGTGATTTATGTGAGACACCCTAATTAAAACAGAAAGGCCTGAGTGCACACCTCAGGAAAATATATCTTGGGAAGCATTTGTAAGAACAATGTGTTCAGTTCCTCTGTGAGCTATGGAGGACACAAAACCTTGTTAAAAAGAAAAGTTAGAAGATGTATTCATTCAATTTACCATGTGCCTAAAATGAACCAGGTTCTCTTCTAGGCACTAGGACCTGAAGTAAACAAGATAAAAGACTATATAGGTCCAATGCGGAAAGGAAAGGGGTAATCCAGGAACTGGAGAGACCAAGACATTTTCTTGAGGTTTTAAAGTTATATGAAGCCCCAGACAACTCTACCCCCAGTTCCTGAAGCTTGCTTCCCAGCACTCTTCTTTGACTACCAGATCCCTTGTCAGAAGCCTAGGGGTTTCCATATGTGGACTGCTTTAGACAGTTCCCATTTCTAGTGTTCTTTGAGTAGAGTTGGAAGAGGAGGAAAAGATCCTCATTCATTTGTGTGGGATAAACTCCAGATAGCCCAAATCTGGACTTTGAATTTGTTTCTCATAGGAAGTGAATATTGTAGCCTACTTCAATAATATTATGACAAATAGATTTTGTAGGTAAACATATGTATGTCTAAACCTACACACACACACAGAACACCAAATAAATGATATATACACATGCGTGTATATATATATATATATATATTTGTGTATATATACACACACACACACTTTTATACACACATTAAGTTTATTCTTGGGTAGTATATTCAGCAGCAAATATTATAAAATGTGGTCCCCATTATTTATTGATTTACAAATGATAGTTCTTCAGAGCCTTTCCTGTTGTGACCACCTGACACCTCTCACTGTTTTCTGCCAGGACTGTCTTGCAGCATACCAAGCACACTGCTCTCAGACCGTGCCTTGCTAGTTTCCATTTCTTAGCTTTGCTAGATTGTCTTCCCTGCAAGCTCTGTCATTTTGCATAAACCACATTTTCCAAGTTTGGATTAAAATGAACCTTCTATATGAAGTGTTTTCTCCATCGTCTGTTAATCTCCCTTCTTCTGAATACCTATAACAATCTATCTAATTTGGGTGCTAATATACCATTCGGGGTGATAGATTTGTTATTCTCCTAAACATAATATATTTTTCATCATTCCACCATCATACCACTCATTTAAAAAGCAAGGATTGTGTTTTAAACATTCTAAATATTCCCCAAAGTGTTTAGCAGAGCATCACATGCTTAGATGCATATTGACACACAGCCTATTCGTGATCCGGGCTACATTAAATCCAAAGTAAGCATCTCAGTAAACTCATGCTCTCATAAACTGTTCACAGTGCACTTGATGTATGTTACTTTTCAGTCCCCTACACTTTCTCTTCTTTATTTCTGTTTGTAGCACACTGCTGTACTGAGACTACTGTCGTTAGGTTTTTTTGTTATATTTTTGTTTTTATTAAATACTCAACGTAAGGATCCATTTATCCAAGGAGAATTTCTTTTTCCTTTAATCTTGACAAAGTTATTAGAAGTTATTGATTGACGCCACAGATCTTAAATGTATTTTAGAGAAGAAAGCCTTGTCAGAAAGTCACCTGTGTAAATGATAAATCATAAGTAGCACCCTGCATAGTTTTTATTTGCTTTCGGTATATACAGGCCTTTGATCTGTGGCTTTCGTTCTTGTTTATAATATACACCAAATCATGGACATAGTCTTCTTTGAAAAATAAAGTGTTTCCGGCACCTCTCACATGATCCCTTCCCCGTCTCTAATCTTTTCTAATCTATAAAAACATGAGATGTTTTTCAAACCAAATATTGAGTCTATTTGCCCACAAAATGGAGATTTCCTCTTTAAATAAAAGTGTGTGTTGATGGATTTTATGGTGTGCAGTTCAAAATGCTTCCCAGCCATTAAACATGGACACTTAAATATATTTAGAGCCTAGCCATCAGGTTTTAGTAGCATCAGGCTTTCTATATTTTGGTTTTTTATTTGCAAAAAATATTATTAAACACAGCCAACAGTAACTTAGAATTAATTCATGGATATAAAACTCATTCGTCACAGAGTTTGACGGAATTTAACAATACCAATACAAGGCTGAAATTTTTCATTTAAATAGTAAACATGAAGTTATATAATTGAATAATGAAAACGATTCCTTATTTCTGAAAAACCTTAAGTAGAATCAGTTTTAGTCGACTCATTTTTTTATACCCTCTTCTCTTAGTACAGGAGCCCTGGTGGTGCAGTGGTTAAGAGCTTGGCTGCTAACCAAAAGGTCAGCAGTTTGAATCCACCAGCTGCTCCTTGGAAACCCTATGGGACAGTTTTGCTCTGTCCTATAGGGTCGCTAGGAGACAGAATTGACTCGATGGCAACAGGTTTGGCTTTTGGATCTTGTGGTACCGCTCTGCTGGCAAATCACATTAAACTTAGAAAAAAGTGTAGGTTTATCTTTAAAAATAAATCGAGACAGAACCTGGAGAATTTCTGATGATCTTAAGTAGTCTGAGTGTTTCTCATACTGGCCCTTTGATATCACTGTCATGGTATCTCAAACCTGTAGGTTTGGTCCCCTTAGACAATCTTCTTTGTATTCTCCAGTAGACATGGGGTGGGAGAACTGGTTGATTGACTCTGCTATTTCTGGTCGAAAGGCAAAATCCTCACATTCAAGCACGTCAAATATCATCAGCCCACTGACTTGGGACCAAGTGCCACTCCTGGACTTATCAGTGACCACCACTCTGTAGAACAAACAGACAGACAAACAGCAACAAAGGATACCTAGAGAAACATACAGCCAAGCACTAGAGGTGCAAGAAGGAATCTCAGCTGGTGGGGGACATCAGACATGGCAGACACATGATTGCACATCCATGTACCTGTTCATCCAGAAGGGGGTTTAACGTGGCAGTGGTTTTTCCACATTGATCTTTCAGACAATTAAAACCATGTGCATTTGTTAGCCTATGACTTTATGTTTGAAATATAGAATTTGGATATTTTACGTTAAGAAAGCAAGTTAATAAAGTACACTTTCAACTGCTAATTATTTCATGAAAACAATCTTATAATTGGTTAAACCTGAACACAATTATTTTTTAAAATAATTTGTTGTGAATTTGGAGAAAACTTACATGGCAAATTATTTAACATTTCTGTACATATTATCGAGTGACATTGGTTACGCTTTTCACAATGTGTCAGCATTCTCATTATTTCCATTCTGGTTGTTCTGTTTCCATTAATCTAGTTTCCTTGTCCCTATTTACCTTCTTATCAATGGTCTAGGGTAAAAGTCGACCGTTTGGTCTCATTTAGATGATTGTTTAGAGGAGCACAGTACTCAATGAAGGTTATTTATTTTATGAGTCACTTAATCTTTTCGCTCCTAGGTTACACAATTAGTTTTTTGATAATTGTTATTTTCTCACTGATGATATTGGGCCCAATATGTCCATGACATATTTTCTATAATCTTTTTATTTCAAATGTGTAGGTATTATCTTTAGTTGTTTGGATATGTTTGGTATTAGATCTTTATGTTAACCAGTCTGAAAACATTAAGATTTCCTTAGGAGTAGCAATGAAGTTTGGCAAAATGTTTTATGGAAAATATATTGGAAAGACACTGGATTAGACAAAGTTAATAAAGATGGTTTTCTGTAAGTTTTCTCAGAGCCTTTTTATGTTAATGTACTTACAGGACTCTCTCAGGATTATAAGGTGACACCTCCCCTTTTTTTTTTCCTTAGGATGTCTTACTAGACTAATGTTCTGAAGTACTCACTTTGCAGAATGATATTTTAGTGCTTAATATATCAACCACCCAGCACCAAACGTTACTGTTGAGTCAATTTTGACTCATAGCAACTCTATAGCACAGAGTAGAACTGTCCTATAGAGTTTCCAAGGAGTGCCTGGTGGATTCAAAGTGCCTGCCAGCCTTTTGGTTAGCAGCTGTAGCTGTTAACCACTACACCACCAGGGTTTCTGCCTAATATATAGCATCTTTCTAACATATCTCCCTTGATTATTTATAGATTAGGTAATTTATGAATATAACTGTAGCAGAGTGCATGAGAGAACTCAAGATATTTTTGAATTATTTGAGTTAATTCATTTCAGTTGGCAAGAACAGGGCTCATTAGCTTATTAACCATAAGAAAAACCAGGAAATCGATGGTAACATGCTGAGAAATTATGTGCAATCTATGTTTTGGACTGTGTTTGTATTCTAATTTTCTTTTGTCAGAGCAGTAACGCCTTAATCAACTATCACCTTGTTTCAGAGGTAATGTTTCCTCTCTGTTTGATCATTTTAAGGCAAGAACTGTATGACCATAAAAAAAAAAAAAAAGTATACCCCAAAGGAAGTAAGCTTATGCTGGACCTACTCTAAGATATATCAGGAGGCTAAATATGGTTTTCCTTACCTGAATAGCTCCCAGTTCTCTCATATGCAAATAAGGGTAACCTGTGCCCTTTAAATTACCTGTGTACTCCATTGCAATAGATTGGTTGGAAGACAGAGTGCACGGAAGACGAAAAGACGATAGGAGTGATCTGGTTCTAATATGCTGTCCTTGTTGAAGATAAACTCTTCTTTTTACTGTTGAGTGATGCTACAGTTATTGATTCATTGCCTCTCAGCTCGAATCCACCCTTCATTACCTGCTCTGCTGTAATGGAGTTTCAGACTCTTTAAAAATTTCTCCTTTGCCGTGATCTCAATTAAGCTTTATCAGTTGTTGTTGTTAGGTGCTCTCAAGTTGATTTTGACTTACAGCAACCCTGTGTACAATAGAACAAAACATTGCTTGGTCCTGTGCCATCCTCACAATCATTGCTATGCTTGAGCCCATCATTGTAGCAATTGTGTCAATCCGTCTTGTTGAGGATCTATTTCTCTTTCGTTGACCTTCTGCTTTACTAAGCATGTTTTCCTCTCCAGGGACTGATCCCTCCTGATAACATGTCCAAAGTATGAGAGACGAAGTCTCACCATCCTCGCTTTTAAGGAGCATTCTGGCTGTACATCTTCCAAGACAGATTTTTTTGTTCTGGCAATCGATGGTATATTTCAATATTCTTGGCCAACACCGTAATTCAAAGCCTTATCAGTAGAGGGCGCTAGCGCAGCATTGCCTGAGAACCAGGGCGTCTCTTCCTGGATCTGGTGTGATTTGGTTTTGTTTCTTGCTTCTATTGCATAAATGCCTAGAGAGTGTATGGGAACATCTGGTGCCACACTCCATCAGGCATACTCTCAGAGCATGCAGTTTGGTGCCCAGCCCTCCTGTGGCTCTCCCAGCAGGTTAACATATAAGACAGACCTCCTGCTACTCTTCCGGTGAGTGGGCTGCAGATGCCCAGACTCCATCTATGTACCCACCTGTCAGCCTTGACATGCCTGCACACCAAGGACATTTCTTGCTTGCCTACCAAAAAAAAAAAAATTTTTTTTTTACCACTTGTGGACTAGCTCTGGCCCTGACAAATGAGCAGTTTCTCCACTCTCCAGTGGATTGCAACTGTATCTGCTCGAACGATATCTGAGTTCCAGACTTGGGGAGGCCTCCCCACCCTTCCAAGTTGTCCTTTCCTTGGGTACTCTCCTCAGCTCTAAGGTTTCCTTTAGAGTTCGGTTTACACTTTCATGGTTATCCCCCTGCTGTATTTAATCATTCTTTGTATTAAACTTTTCCTGTTCGAATTACAGTGTTTTTTCACTCCTGATTAAAAAAAAAAAAAAGGTGGTAAGAGCAAAAGGTTAATTCTAAAACTCACAAACACATGATTTACTTTTCAGTATTCTCAAAAGACTCATCAAGTTGAGGAATCCAGCCAAGGTGTTGTTTGAGTTGTAGCCAAGAGAGAACTTAAGAGTGAGACTCGCGTGACAGGTGGAGTAAGAGAGGCAACTGACATAAATATAAGGAACTCTTGACTAGCAAAGCATTGTGGACCTAATAAGAAATAGAAAACTATGGTTTAAAGGGTCACATACATTTATTGAGCAGTTTTTACGTGCAAAGCAACTGTGCCACTTGCCCTGAAACTTACAGCCATCCATTTATTTAATGAATATTTATCGAGTGCCAATTAAGTGCTGTCACCAAGTAAATACTGGATAATTGCTATGCTAACCACACAGGGTAAGCAGGTGATTTTTATCCCTCAGTAATTTAAGAGTCCAACGGGAGAGAGAGATGAAGAGAAACCCACACAATCACATCATGATGTGATAAGACCTATGATGAAGTAGACAGAGTCAAATCATAGAAGAAAGGTCAAGTATGTCTATCAGGGAGAGTTGGAGATGCTTTGAGTGTGAGAAAACCCTGCTGTTAAGGACCCTCAGTCTAGAGGTGTTTCATTGCAATATTCGTGTATAACACCAAATCTCATTAAGAAGGATACTTTTTGAGCACACTTAAGTTTTGTCACAAAACTCAGACTCTTTGACTCACCATTTAACTGTTCTAGAACAATATATTTACTGAATACCACCTGGTAGCTGATTAATAGAATCAACTTCTTAGATGACCACTTAACACTCATGGAATAATTTACTGGCAGAATTCTGCTAATTGTAGAAAAAATTAATTCACTGATTTTGGAAATACCGTGCCAATAAATCAGTCAAACTTTAGTAAAACATTAGTACAGGAAAAGCTCTCAATAATTTTATTTCACCACTAAGCCAGGTATTTCCAGGGCACACATTTGCATATGATTAAAATATGCTACCGCAGACTCAAAACATCATACCTTTGTTTAACTACTGTTTCTTTGAAATACTTAAGACTCAAAACAGTCTTAACATTATAATTTAATTTACAAATAGGAGGACACAAAGGATCTATTTATCTGAATCTGTGTTATCTTAAACATCAATGCTTGTAACTACCTTTCATTTGACAATATTTTTCATATATAAATAATACATTAGGATATAATACTGCCCACCTGTTCCATACATGGTTATTATTCATTATGTTGTCCTTGGAAAGTCTGGTTCTTACACATTTATTAGCATGGACTCATCCAGTTGTTTGAATCCATGAGAAATATATTGAAACCTTAATCCCATTCTTTTGAGATTCAGCTAACCCTGGAAATAATATGGTAGCTTAAGTAGCGGGAAGTTTGAACCACAATTCCTTGGCACAGTATCAATGGATCAGTTCCAGTGTAAACGAAGGTTGGTGTAGTCAAATTAGCCATCTGTCTGTGATGAATTTAAACAGTAATGTGACACATTTTAGTACTGTAACAAGCTTTTGCTTACTTTTAAGTTCTTCACAGAGAGAAGGTATCTGTGGATAATAACAGCCCCCAGGTTTCCTCTCCAGATTAATTCTGAATTGCGTAGTAGCATCCCTCTTTCACCTCAACAGCTGGTACATTTATGGTTACATGTTTGGAGGAACTTCCATTTCTAGATTCTACAGTTCTTAAATTTTTTCACAGTTACTTGACCTCTTTTCAGTCTTTTTCCTTCGTATATGTCATAGTCATCTAGTGCTGCTATAACAGAATTACCACAAAGGGGTGGCTTTAACAAAGAGAAGTTTATTCCCTCACAGTCCAGCAGGCTAGAAGTCTGAATTCAGGGTGCCAGCTCCAGGGAAAGGCTTTCTCTCTCTGTGGGCTCTGGAGGAAGGTCCTTGTCGTCAGTCTTCCCTTGGTCTGGGAGCATCTCAGCACAGGAACCTCAGGTACAAAGGACATGCTCTGCTCCTGGTGGTGCTCCTTTCTTAGTGGTATGAGGTCCCCATGTCTGCTCGATTCTCCCTTTTATATCTCAAAAGAGATTGGCTTAAGACACTATCCAATCTTGTAGACATCATCAATACAACTGCCACTAAGCCATCTTATTACATCGTAGTGATGGGATTTACAACACATAGGGAAGTCACATCAGAAGATAAAATGGTAGACAATCATACAATCATATAAGGGAATCATGACCTAGCCAAGTTGACAGATATTTTTGGGGGACGTGATTAATCCATGACAGTGTACTACTCAGTTAAATCTGCCATTCTTCTACAGAGTGGTCCTAGAAGCTTTAATTACATACTTAGATTTAGTGCCACCTTTTTAACTTTTGAGTAGACAGCAAGGAGGTGTCTAAACCTTTTGTTATGTGACTAAATGTGGGGAAAGACCGTATATTTAGGGAAATTAGACCACTGAAATGTAGTTGATTACTTTTGATGGCAAGGCTATATGGAGTATTCATGCTGAGCTGTCAGCATTTTTTGATGATTTAAAGATAATTCTTTTACTTCTTATAAAGAAGTTATTAGTAGTTCTGGGTTGTCTTACTGGGAATTTCTCCCATTATTACAAACTCAATTATATCTTACAATCGTATAAATATACTGTAGTACATATTCTTCTCAACTGTTTCAACTGGTGAGATTATTGACTAGTATGATTATCTAGTCGATGGAGTACTTGTGAACTCTCACTCTGAGTGCATATGAAAAGGTCGGCAGTTCGAATCCGCCAGCCGCTTCTTGGAAGTTGTATAGGGCAGTTCTGCCTTGTCCTTTATGGTCACTATGAGTTGGAATTTACTCAACGAGCAACAGGTTTGGTTTGGTTGTTATACATCATTTTCGTGGCTAAAATTTTGACTGATACAGTGGCTTTTATTATGTATATAAATTAACTTTAGAACTATTATACTGGAAGTTGAAGAAGATGAAAAATTTTGCTCTGTACTATACCAATTCTATGCATATTCTTGTCAGGAAGTTATTTATATTGTTCATCATCATTCCTAAGGTCCATTTACCAGTTGCCATTTAGTCAGTTCCGACTCATGGTGACCACATGTTTCAGAGTAGAACTGCAAACCATAAGATTTTCATGGTTGTAACCATTTGGAAGCAGTTTGCCAAGCCTTTCTTTTGAATGGTCCATTAGCTAGCTCTGTTATCCAAACCGTCACTAAACTGTTACTGATATTCATTCCTACATAAATCAGTGTGCCACTCTCCTACTTCCTTTCCTAGCCAGGACTGACTAAACTCTGTCATCCAATCTCAGGTATCACTGCAAACTCCTCACAGTGACTGCCAGTTCCCTCACAGAGTTTTCCAGACTTTAAAGAGCATAACTCCTTCCCTGTCTGCCAGTGTAAGACATGACATTACTTCTATTCCTGTTAAACTATTTATATTTACTTAATTCTCCAAAGTTAGGAGTTAAACTATGGAAACTGATAACATAACTGACTTACATCTATATAACTAAGAGAGGAAAACAAAATGATCCCTTCCAGAACAAAGAATCAGGCCTAAAGTGAAAACCCGGTTTCTATCATTAAAACCACTGAGAAGACGTAACTGTCAGTTTTAGATGTAGCAGGTTTATCTCAGCTGTCAAGTCTTCAGGAATATGAGGGTCCAGTTCTGAGCATCCCGTCACATGAAAAAAATTGCGTAAGTTATGTAAACAGGATTTACATGACTGCTTTTTATTTTATTTCTTTTCGTTTTGCTAGACAGGAATTAAAATACATCCTGTTTGAATAAATGTCTAACACCTGGCAATCCTAATGGTATTTATTTCTGAAGAAATAAAAATAAAAACACATTGGCATATTAATATCGTTATCTGGCACATAACTTTTCACATCTCAGCTACACCTGAGTGGTATTCACACTGGAGGGCAACAAGAACAGCAAAACTGTATTTCTTTAGCTCTGTCCAAACTAATCTGTAAGACATTCAGCCCTTTCAGGTTCTCTCCAGATAGTTCTGGGAGTTACTGGGGAGATTTTACATTGTATGTTTTAATGTCACTGTCTGATCTATCTCATGTTGTTTGGCATTTTCCCACCTTGCCTGCATTTGGCACCCTGATATGTTCTCCAGCCCCCCAAAAAACCAAACCCACTGCCGTCAAGTCGATTCCGACTCATAGAGATACATTCTCCAGAATTTCCCAAACCTGCGTCAGAGAACCATTGGTCTCACCAAGACAGCCTAGCCCATGGAGCTATTGTAGTGATGTGCACCAAACTGCCATGTGAAAGCCAGCCCGTTTTATTGTTACTTGCCCTTACATTGAAACCGCTGGCTTCCACTCGCCTCATCTCCACTCTGAGGTTTTTATATGAGTTTTTGAAGACTGGATTATAGATCAGTTGGAGTGACAGGTATTTTCTCCATTTTAAAGCACTTTTACCTCTAGCTCACTGCCCTTGAAACTCTGTTAAGCCGCAGATCTCTCCTATATAATATTTTTCCCTCAGAATTTTCTTAGTTCTGTAGATTCTCCCTAGGCATAGTCAAATGTGTTTGAGTAATATGTTGAAAAAGGTTTAGCTGCTTAACCTATGTCTTCCTGTAAAATATAAAGAATATCTATACTAATCAAAGAAAAGATAAATAATCATTGTTATTTAACAAATACTTATCAGGAATCTGTTAGATATCGTGTCTTTTGCTGAACTCTGGAGCTAATATTGAATGAAAAATAAAAAACTATTTTTTAAAAAAAGTTTACAGTTTACTAAGGAGACAGATATTCATTAAAAATATGTGCAAGATAAACGGACCAAACCCAAACCCAGTGCCGTTGAGTTGATTCCGACTCATAGCGACCCTACAGGACAGGGTAGAACTGCCCCATAGAGTTCCCAAGGAGCGCCTGGCAGATTCAAACTGCCAACCCTTTGGTTAGCAGCTGTAGCACATAACCACTATGCCACCAGGGTTTCCAACCAGAACAGAAATAATGAGAACGTTCATGCATTGTGAAGAATAACCAATGTCACTGAACAATTCGTATAGAAATTGTTGAATGGAAATCTAAACTGCTGTGTAAACCTTCACTGAAAACATAATAAAATGTTATTGTGTATATATGGGAGTGATAGGTAGTGGAGTGTCAGGACATAGGCCATGTATGGAGGCCATAATTCTCGAAGTTCTGAATTAGAATATAGACATGATAGAGTATGCTGTGTTCAACGTACATTCTGGTTCTGTGTCTGAGGATTGAGCACCCAGCCTATGTTTGTGGAAGTGCAAAATGGGCGTGGAAGGACATGCATGAAAATCTTCTGTTACCTTGTTCCTTCAAGCATCTAACTTGATCCTAGATGAATATGTATAAACCATTTGATCCTAAACATGTCTGTCTTATTAGAATTACACTTATTCATCAATCACTAAATCCTAATGTATTTATTAAGGATTAATTAATGGATCTTAAGCAGTGCTGGCAATTGAGGGGAAGGAGGACAGAAAGAAAGACTGGAATGTATACAACTTGATTTATGCTCAGAGAGTTTCTAGTATGTTTGGGGTGTGTTAAAAACCTTTGCTACTTTCCATCCCAGCACTTATTTCCCCTTCTTTCAATGGGATACTGTGATTTTCCTTTGAAGAATTCATCCTGCCCCTATTTTAAGCCTTCATTATGAAAAGACTTGAGGCCATGTCTGGTTCAGTTGGGACATCTCTAGTCAGAGTGATTGGTTTAGGGATGGCATGTGACCTAAGTCAGGCCAAAAGAGAAATAGTTTCAGGATTTGTGTGGAAGATGTCAAAAGAGAGCCTCTCTCCTCTCGTGGAGAGTGTGATGTGAGAGCTTGACAACTCCTTGCCACAATGAGGAAGGGCATGATGTTGTCTTGTGGGGGCTGAGGGAAAGGACTGTGTGGAGCCTAAGGTGTAGGGAACAGGGAAGCACTAAAAAATCAGATCCTTGGTGACACTGAGGCACTGGATAAACCAGATCCTTGGTAAACACTAAAGTACTGGAAAAAATTGAGACCAGGTCTGGTCTTTTAATTGACTTGAGCCAATGAATTCTCTTAATAAAATGAATTTGAATTGGGTTTTCTGTTACTAGCAACATAAAAAGTCTTAACTGATACAAGGAAAAAATGTTCAGAGGTATAAATAAAAGTGGAGAGAAAAAAAAAAAACAACCAAATCTGTTGCCATCGAGTCAATTCTGACTCATAGGGACCCTATAGGACAGAATAGAACTGCTTCGTAGAGTTTCCAAGGAGCACCTGGTAGATTCAAACTCCCTACCTTTTGGTTAGCAGCCGTAGTACTTAACCACTATGCCACCAGGGTTTCCAGATAGTGGGAAAGGGGTCAATAATAGGAAAGTAGAAGAAGGGAGTACTACCAGTGGGCACAAAATAATTTTAATGGGAAGGTGCAAGGAGGTGAATATATTGTAATGGAAACATACTTAAGTAGATTTGCTCTATCTAGTCCTAGTTGCTGTTGAGTTGATTCTGACTCACAACAACCCCATGTCTGTCAGAGTAGAACTGATCTCCATAGGATTTTCAGTGGCTGATTTTTTGGAAGTAGATCACTAGGCTTTTATTCTGCGATGCATCTGGGTAGACTTGAATCACCAACTTTTCGGTTAGCAATCAAACGCGTTAACCACTTGCTTAACCCAGGGACTTCAGAGTTGCTCTATAAACCCGTTGCTGTTGAGTCAATTCCAACTCATAGTGACCCTATGGGACAGAGTAGAACTGCCCCATAGGGTTTCCAAGGCTGTGTAAACGGGAGTAGACTGCCACATCTTTTCTCCCATGAAGCAGCTGAGCGGTTCAAACTGCCAACCTTTCAGTTAGCAGTAGAGCACTTAGTAACTGCAGCACCAGAGCTCCGGGGCTGCTCTTATAACCCATTGCCATTGAGTCGTTTCCGACTCATAGCGACCCTATAGGACAGGGTAGAACTGTCCCATACAGTTTTCAAGGAGCGCCTGGTGGATTCAAACTGCTAACCTTTTGGTTAGCAGCTGTAACTCTTAACCACTATGCCACCAGGGGGTCCCTGAAAATATAGGGCTGGATTACAGTGGTGAGGACAAAGATAGAGATATGAATCTGTGGGTAACAGTAGAATGGTAACTAAATTCATTAGAGATGTGCTTATAGAAGGTAAACACAATAAAATGCAGTGGACTTAGAGAGGAGACCTCATTGTTAAGGTTAATTTGGAGGATGAGAAGGCCATAAGGACAAATAAAAAGAACAGATGAGAGGAAAACCAGGTGAGAACCTGTTAAGGATATAAAATTAAAGGAAGGAGATTTTCATTTCCTGGTAAAACTGAACATTTGTAATGCCAATGAAAAGAAATATATCCAAAGCAGCTCTTTAATGCTGGTAACTATAATAGTAATTAACTTGTAGGATAAAAACTGGAAATTTTTGTCTACCTTTAAAATAGTGTAAAGGGTTTGGTAATCAATCATAAATGCATAGAGAGCAAAAGTGGTGTGATAGGCACTTATGTGCTCATAGGGCTCTATATGAGTCAGAGTCAACTCGACGGCATTGGGTTTGCTTTTTGTTTTTGGTATATGATCCTATAGCTCTTCTCCGTTCACTGCGCACTGTTAGCCTCAAATTATGTGAAAGGCTCAGCTGCCTTGTGAGCCAGGATCCTGATGTGCAAGAGGCTCTAGTTTCTGTTGAATAATCCTTATAGCAGTCAATTCTACACAAATATTTCTTTTAATCATAGCAATATGCCTGTTGGCCTTTTCTTCATTAATCTTCTTCGGGATCGATCACCCTTGATTTTGCAAACTTCTAAATATAAATGCACGCAATTCCCTTAACAACTTAGGGTAAATGCCACCTAGGTTATTTAATATCAAACATGAATGACTTACCTTGATAGAGATACGTGCCACAAATAAGAAACAGTTATTTCCTTCGTTTCCAAAGGTAAATGCATTCACTGTTACCGTCAACATTTCACAAGTCTTTATGAACATGGCTTACATTTAAAGAGCACCCCTCCCAATAAGAAAGATGAAAAAATTATTGCTGTGGTTTAATGCTTCAGAATAACAACAACAATAGGCATAATTGGTAAAAACTTTCTGTATCTTAATTTATTTATTCCTTATAACAGTTCTGTGAAGTGGTGTTATTATCTGCATTTTGCAGATAAGGATTGAGGGTCAGGTGGGTTAAGAGGTCACATACCTGGTAATATTGTATTTATTCAATGACTGTTTAACAGAGTTCAAATAGTTCTCCTTTATAGAGGAAATGTGGGCCTTTGTTATTATTGGCTTTTGAAGGACAATGTAAACACAAGCATATTTTGCAATGGTAACATTGTCTGCTGATTTTGAATTTGGTCAAATCTGAGTTTTTGCAGAAAGAGAAGTACCAAACTCCAAAATGTTATTTATACTACCTGGGACAAATTTAATTTCCTGGGCATTTTTTAAAAACTCATTTAAAAAATGAATTTTAGTTCTAAAAACTTAATGGAATATGGATTTAAAAAAAAATGGATTACATGAGCTTAAATAATTTATCATTTGGATAAGGAAACTAAGGTGAATACTAGAAGACCGTTATTCTTTGTTTTACTTTACCTGTCATATTGACTGCTGCTCTCTTATACTTTTAAGAAGCAAAAAGTTCAAACTGATGAGAATTTGATTTATATAACTTCTGTGGCTACCAGAATGGGGAAAAATGCTTGAATTTGTATAAATATCACCTCCATATGTACCCCACAACTTCCGTTGAACTGTACAACTGATTTGAATGACAAGATTTCCAAATAGAAAAGAAAATCACCAGATGTAATATGCAAAACAGCATATATTCAAGCATGTAGACTTGTCCCTACCAAAGAAAAAGGACTGCTTCTTCAAGTATGGTCTAATTAACCATTTTCAGTATCTTTAATGCAATAAAATAACTCAGAAATTCCGGTCGGGACTTCTGAATGCTGGGATAGAGCTGTCAGTTAAAGGTCACTAAGGGTGTGAAAATAATAGGAAAAAGAGAAGAATTTTCCATTTTACTTTTGTGAAAATATACTTAAACTCGATGTCAATTTAATTCTTTCATTTAAATGCCTTGTTTTGTAGGTAAGCAAGGACTCTTTCATGACATAAGAATTCATTAAGTATATTTATGATAAGTCATTTTCACAGTGAAATACTAAAAGAAATAAACCAAAAAATATATATTTTAAACAAAACATAAAATGTTCAAAGTCTTCAAGGAGTTGTGGGATAAATATTTGTAGGAAATTAATAGCTTTTTTTTTTTTTTAAGTTTTCAAAAGCTTGAAAGGGATTACTTCTGGTCTCACCAAAGCAAGGTGCCAACTTTTTCATCCAAGGCATCGCTAAGCAAGGAATGCCAGTGATAAAAATTGAAATAAAATGTTGTATTTGTCCTTAAAACTAAGTCTTACATTTCAGCTGACAAAACAGTTCAAGTGTTTATGCATCTGCTCATTCATTAGCATTAATAGTCAACAAGTATGTCTCGTGCACCTGTGTGCCGGTAGACCTTGTTCTCCTGGAACTTACACTGTAACATTTGTACATATCATGCTTTTTAAAAATTAGTTTGGCTGCTAACCAAAAGGTCAACAGTTCAAATCTACCAGCCGCTCCTTGGAAAACCTATGGGCCAGTTCTACTCTGACTTGTAGGGTTGCCACGAGCCAGAATTGACTCGATGGCAATGAGTATTAATTATAGCTGCTCTATAAAAATCCATTTCTTATGTAGTCTTTATACATCCTACTGTCAATTAATAAATATGAATCAGAATTGACTTGATGGCAATGGATTTGGTTTGGTTTTGGTTTATGGTAGATGTTCTGAAAAAGAGTAGAGTTTATATGTGTCTCTTATGTTTTTCTAGGGTGGTATCTAAAAAAAAAAGGACACAATAAGAATGAAACAATGAGCTGTACTGTAGCGGTAAATTATTATGAAAAATGCATTAAAACCTTCCTCATTAATGTCGCAATGATCTCTTAGAAAGTTTCCTAAAATAGTTTCTTGAAATATGTTGTATACCCCAGAGTTGAGGGTTAGGTCGGTTATTCTCCTGTGTAAGTAGGTGGATTGCTTTCCAAAATAAAATATATTGATAGTGCTTATTCATGAATTTTACAATTAGTTGCATAAGGAACCTCCATTTTATGCTGCATAAAATTATGAAATTATTTGATCAATTCAATCTACAAACCAATACATTTGGGAAAAAAATATTAATCTGATAATTTGTATTACATAGATGATTTAAAAAAGCCTGGTTAAATGTAACCTTTAATAACTATGTTTTACTTCATTTTGTTGGCATAATATAGCTATAATTTTAGTGAATGTTTAATTTCTTGACTTATTATCTGAAAATTTGCTGGAAACATACTCTCAGGCAAGAAGAGTCCATGACCTCTGTCCTTTAACTAGAAGGTAGGAAATGGCAAGAAGTTTCTGCAGAAAGAACTAACCAAAGAACCAAAAGAACTTCTACATTATGACCCTTACCAATATACCTGACAGTTGTTGGATGGGAGAATAAATCAGACTATAAGCACTAGGATACTGCATAAGCTCCAGGAGTTTAAGAACGGTGTTTGTTTTATTCACTGCCATATTCTTCCTGCTAAGTATCATGCTCTGCCTATAGTAGGCACTGAGTAAAAACTTGTTGAATGAAAGCATTACAGTAGCAGAGGTGGGATTTAGTAATGCTTGACTGGGTAAAGGTGAAGAAAGGTTAGCCTACTTAGGCACAAATAGAGAAGAAAAGAACTGACTTGGCAGCAGTTCTTGTGAGAATGATGTGGTGGTTCCATTTGACTTTAAGTTTTATATGTACCTGACATGTGGATACAGAAAAAGGGCAGGGATAATCATCTTCTATATTATAACATCCAAGCAAGAGATCATGTTTTATTAACTTCATGCTCTCTCCATTGCATTTTCAGTTTCTGCCTTCTGAATGATTCTTACCCTTAGTCTCTAAACATGTTTGAGTCTCTCCAAAGTTAAAACTAAAGAACTTCTTTGGCTTTTAACCACTGCCTATCTCTTTACTTCCTCTCACGTCCAGATTATTCAAGAGAATAATTGATAGTTGATAACCTTCAATTTTTCATTTCTCGTTTCCTCTTAACCCCTGTGCAATGTGGCTTTTGCCACCACTACTCCATTGCAAATATTTCCATTAAAGCTACCAGTGCTGGTTTTATGAGGATCAAATGCAGAGGACATTTATAATACCTTTTCACTACACTTGAGACTTCTGCTCACATCCTCATTTTTGAAACCGTTCTCTTGTTCATGGAGACTTCGTTATTTTGTCTTTTCTAATTACCTAACCTCACTTCATCCCTGCTTTATACTTTAGTTTTATCCAAGGTTTTGCCCTTCGTAGATAATCCTTTTCACTGTCAAGGTTACAATATATATGCCAATGGCAGTCACCTGTGTCCTTTCCTCCTTCACTTTTTCCATTCCTCCATCCCTTCCTTATTCCCTCCCTTTCCATCCTTCTGTGCATCTATTCATAAGTCTTGAAGGACAGATTCCTGGTGGGGAATCAAGAAGTAGGTTTTCATTTTTTCTTCATAATTTTATTATTCTTTTTCACAATGAGTATGAGTTTTATAATTAGAAGTAAAATTGTGTCCAATTACAAAGAAAAAACGAGTAAATCTGCTGAAAAAAAAATCAGTGTTTTCTTTGACTCTCCCTCTATCACCTCACATACTTAATACATTTAACCTTATACTGTGTTAAGTGAGGTGAAGGTAAGTATCATATTTTAATCACCCTTGTAGGTGGCTTAATGGAGTGCGTAGGCTTTAGAAAATATTCAGTAAACATTTTTTTGAACTATAGCACATTTGCTGTTTTCTGTACAAGTAAAATCACATTTCAAAATCTTGAAGGCATGGGTGAAAACCATGATAGGACTTCAGCCAACATCCTGTATCAAACAGACCACCATGGTGATCCCAACAGTTGTTCTACTTTTTTCCTAAGGGGCTTTTTTAAATTTGCAGCAAAGGGGAGAGAGACTGAGGAGAATATGGCAGCCAGAAGCTTTTAACAGACTTGGCCTGGTTGAGGGGAAAGAAATTAGCATTCAGAACTGCCAGGTAGATCAGGACTTGAGGGTAAGGAAGAAATCTCAAAGAAGTGATTCAGAAATGGTGTATATGATTTCCTCTGAAGGCTTGTTCCGAGTCTTAATTTACACACACTCTTAGAACTCAAGTAGAAAACTGCTTCTAGGATACTAAAGAGCTGAGGAAAGATAATCGCAGTGTAGTGGTCCTAGGGGAGAAAGAAGTTAGAAGTTAGGACCACGCAAGTAGAGTGGCCCTTATAAATACCACAAGCGTTCTGTTTTCATCTCAGAAGTACTATGCTCTAGGAAGAAGTGCAAACTGGGAAAAAGAAACACCACCACCAACAGAAACAGTCCTAACAAAGTCCAAAACCCATTCTGGCAGGTAGGTAAAGTACTGACAGAAAATGTCAATACTTTACCTACTTGCCAGAATAACATAAAATTCTGTTTGGGGAGAAATAACATCTACCAGAGCCTCTGCTATATTTCATATACAATACCTAGTATTCATTTAAGATTACCTGGTGTAATGGTTAAGGTTGTGTGTCAACTTGACTGGGGCATGAATCCCAGTGATTTGATAATCGTATGATGGTGTGATCACTTCCATGATGAGATTTGATATGTGATCGCCTCCATGATGGGATCTATTGTGAGTAGCCAGTCAGTTGAAGGGGAGTTTCCTGTGCCTGTGGCCTGAATTGAATATAAGTGGGTATTCTCGCAAGGCTTTCGGGCTTTTGCTCATTCTGGATCCTGCAGCTGGCTCCTGTTCATCTGCTGTCTAGTTCTTGGGACTTGAGCTAGCAGCTTACCTGTGGTCTTGCCTGCCAGTCTTTGGGATTCGTCAGTCTTCACAGCCTGTGAACAAGAGCGCTGCTCTCTGACCTGCCGATCTTGGGTTCGACAGAGCCTGTGGCTACGAGCATCATGAGAAGCCTCTATCGTGACCCATGGACTTGGATGTTCCAGTCTCTACAACCACACGAGCCATTTCCTTGATATAAATCTCTCTCTATATATATTTATACACTGTACTGGTTTTGCTTCTCTAGACAACCCAGCCTAAGACACCTGGCATGGAAAGAAACAGGTCCAGGTGACCAAAAATGAAGAGAAAAAAAAAAAGGAGAAATAACTCAAGAAATAATTCAGAGACTGGAGTTATCATATGGGCACCTCTAATAATTATGATTAATATTTTCAAGAAGAGAGGGGAAAAGATGGAAATTTTTTTCTAGAAAACTAGAATCTGAAAAATGCAATAACTGAAAATTGAATATTCAATGGATGGGTTAGTAACAGATTTGACATGTCAGAAAGGAGGGTTAATAAAATAGAAGATAGATGACTGGAAATAACAGATTGAAGCACAGAAAGGAAAAAAGTAAGAAAATGCAGAAAATTGTAAAAAATATGTAACATAGTAAAAATTCTAAAATTAATGTAACTTAGAGCTCTAGAAAGCAAGAAGCAGGGAATGCGACAGGATCGATGTTTGAACTGGCTGAGAATTTTCAACAACTGATGGTTACCGACAGATTCAAAATCTGTCAGAAATCAAGGAGGGAAATGCAAAGAAAAACCACACGTAGATACATCGTAATAAAATTGCTAAAAACAGAAGGGGAAGAAAAAATCTTAAAAGCAGTGAAATTACATTTTAATTTTGTTCAGTTTTTACTTCCATGTTGTAGAAGGTATTGAAAAACTAGAGACTATCCAGTGGTAAGTGTCCAGAAATCGTAAAAAAAGAAACCTAGAAACTGGACCCCAGAGACTGGAAAATAATAAAAAAGTGAGAGAAGTGGAAATGTTAAACTGCAATGGAATAAGTGAGACAATTACAGTAGTCTTGAAGAATTTGAAGTGTTGTCAGTATGAAAAGCAATCTACTTGCTCTGTGTTATCCTGAGGACAGAGCCAGGATGCAAGTTGCAAGGAAGCAATCTGTGGCTCCGCATAGAGAAGTTTAACAAATGGAGCTGAATGAAAATGAAAAAGACTGCCTTTGAACTTCCAACCATTGCGATTTTTAAACTGATGCTTAGATGACCATGCTTCCAAGCTGTAGAAGATATTCTTAAATTGAATGTGAGTTGGATGAGCTCCTCTGTAAAACTCCTTATACTCCAAGGTTAAATTATTCTGTGGTTTGCATTTCAATGACAGATTGTTGTACTTTCATAACCACAACCAAGTTATGAAGTCCTTCGTTTAATCATTACCGTAGCAAATATTATTGAGTACCTGCTTCATGTGAGGCTCCATTACCTGCAGTGGTACTACCTACCGAAAGGCCTAAGACACAGTCCCTGGCATCGTCTTGATTGTACATAGGAGAAGAGCCTATTCTGGAGAGTTTATAACTTATTCAGATCACTATAATGTAACTTAGTACAAGGGAAGACAGGACATAGATTATTAAAATGGAGCTAAATAGTGTAAAAGAATAATTCATCTTCACTAAATGGGTATTTTATTCTTTTTACAGAGGAGATTACATGCTGTTTGTCATGTATTGAACACAACTGCCATAAATAAAATGCTTTTCAGGGCACCCAGATGATCTTAGCATACTGTTGCTTCAGTACTCAAGAAAACATGCTTAGAGCCTCAATGTTTTTAGCTTAAAAGATTTTATATTTCTTCAACTATCCCTAATTTCTGTATTGGTTGTTAATGTAATCATTCTGATTTTCTGGCAGGAAGTGATCAATTAACTCTTGATTGTTTTTAATGTTAAGGCAACTTTAGGGAATGCTCTTAGGTCAATATTCTTTAAGCACAACCTATTTGAAGAGAAAAAAGCTGACAGAGACTGGAGTTGGAACATACTGGGATTGTATCGTAATTGAATCTACAGGTTTTTAAGTTCTCTGAGCACTGTATTTCCCCCGCCCCCCACAATCACATGAAACAATGATTTCATGTTGGCAGAAGAAAGGTATTATTAGTAGTAAGTTTTTAATGCATTTTCTATGTCATTGAATTAAAATCCTCTGCAATTATTTCCTGCTCCAAACATTTTCTCCTGAAGCCTAATGGGTTTGAAAGTCTTTGATCCCATCGTTTGAATAACCCAGACTAAGAGGTTGGCATACAGTTTAGTCTGAAATGATAACAACACAAATCTTCAAAAACATACTCTTCACACCAGAGTCTATTTTTTAAAGCTATCTTCTAGTAGAGAAGATGCTTTACATTTAAAAGCATCATTTTAGCTGGAGAAAAAAGAAATTCCACATACCTTAGGTCTTTTTTATCTGTCCTTGATTTGCCCTCAAGCATCACCGAAACATGTTGTCAGTTCTACTGCCTCAAGATTGTTGTCAGAGAAAATAAATGTTTCAACTGTGATGTTGTGTTCCCATTTGATACACCTTTCAACTTGTAAGCTGCTGAAGGAAGAAATAGGGACATTTTGTTTCAGTCACAAGGTAACGCAAAAGCAGCTTCTAATATGATGGGTAGCAAAATAAAAGTGGAGATGTTCCTTTATTAAGATCGTGTGCTGAAGGTTTAAGGACTCTGTGCAATGTGTAGCTGTAAGCCCATGTATAGGCAAGAGTGAAGGTCTGACATCACCATGCCAATGAGCCCCACTGAGTGCAAACAGTAGGTGCTTTTGCCTTTCCCATCTCACTGAATGGCCATTCCCTAGTTATCCCTCGTTGTTTCATGTGATTGGGGGAGGAGGGAGAAAAATACTCAGCTTAAAAATCTGTAGATCAATTGTGATACAATCCCGGTATGTTCCAACTCTAGTCTCTGCCAGCTTTTCTCTTTTATTTTCTCTTCTAATAGATTATGCTAAAGAATATCGACCCAAGAGCATTCCCTAAAGTTGCCTTAACATTAAAAAATAAGTTTAAGATAATAGCCTAAGTCATTGCTCATATCTTATTTTTTGCTTCATGTTGCTATGGTAAGTATAATACATAAAAGTTCTAAAGCCAAGAATAATTTAGGGTCAACATCAATTAGATCATATTCAACTCCAAGTGTTAAACCTTTACTGTACAACCAAACCTATTTAATTTTGATTAATATAGGTTTTACGTTAATAATTCTGTGTACTTACTGAGTGTTAGTCATTTGAAAACTGAAAGAACAATATAAATGGCCTTGTTGATTGTATTTTCATTACTTTTTTTGCCATCCTTGGCCTTTGCTTAATTGGCGTGCACAGATATGGAGGACAGAAGGACAAGCTGCTTCCTATCTTAGGTGCATGTTGTTGGTGTTTGATAACTATATAAATGTACACAACAATACTGATGAGCCAAAGAAATTAAGCTTTTCAAAGGGCAGCTTTAATTTGTTGATTTGGAGCTTGGGGATGTGGGTTATTTTGTGATTGAATAACATTCTCGAATGTTTAATGCATGGGTCTATTTACCTTGATTAGCTCAGCAATTCGCTACACATTATTTCCAAAGATGCTAATCAATTTTAAATCAAAATAGATTGAATTGCTTCTGAAATTGTGGAGATTGCCCGAAAGTGTCAATCTCTTTGGGAAAATGAAATTCTGGCATCTTAATGAATATAACCTAGTTATAGAAGTACCCTGCATAAGAATATTAAGCTTTGGAAATACTATAAGCTAGGGATAAATTTCTGAACATAATAATAAAAAAAACTCTGAACATAATAGTTACTTTTAAATGAATTTAGCACTGGAATTATTGTATCGATTCCATTCCATTTGGAGGAAATACCTTTGCTATTATTGAAAATCGTATTTCTTCTAATTCATAAAATTTGAAACTTTAGAACCACCATTTCACTGTTTTCTACCTCATTCGTTCCTTCTGGACTGTTCAAACTTTATTATTTAAATATTCTCGCTGGTCAGATGACAGTGACATGACATAAAAACTACATGTATAAAATTATTTAAAGCAAAGAGAGAAGATAATTTCTCTAGTGAACATATCCAACTGAATATAGCACTTCTAGATATATTTAATTTATGTGTATATGTGTATATGTGTTAACATATTCTGGATATTCAAATATGGGAAAACTGCATTACACTTTTTATTAACCTATTTCACATATTGAAGATAAACATTTATCCTGCAAGAGAAAAATCATTGACTTACCTATAGAAAGTGAAACCCAAAAGCTCTGACCATGTGTTAAATTAGTTTTCATGTGTTTTATTTTATTTCAGTGGAGTATTTAAAATAAGAAGGGGGAATGAAAAAAGAAAATGCGTTTCCATTGATGAGTCATTCAATGTCTTAAGATATTAATTGAAAAAAAGAGGTTTATTTATCCCACAGGGAAGTAAAACATGCCTATAGAGATAATGTACTAACTTTTGAAGAAGTAGACTCATTCTGATGAGTGCTGATAGCTAAGATTCCATTTCAGATTTGGGCTCCCTTCAACAAAGCTTCTGGCTTTGTTGGCCTGGGCAAGTTATTAAACTTTCTGAACCTCAATTTTCTCATCCGTAAAATGAGACTAATGACCACTGCTGTATAGGGTGTTTTTGGGTGGGATGTGGAGCAATGACAAAGTTGGGATTTAATAAAAAATATATAAAGAACTTAGCACTTCACCTAGTAGATACTCTTGTTAAAACTGCTCATATTGCATGAGTGATGAGTTAGGGTACTTTGCAAGGTACATTGAGGAAGACTGAGAGAATATGTGAGAATACCCAAGAAATCATCCTCCAAATCCCAATTTTGTATTTTCTTATTTAATAATTGAATACTAATAATGACAATCATTGAACAAACGAGTAAGATTCCCTGGAAGGAGGAAGCAGTTCTTTTCATGAAAAGATTGAGATGGAATTTGGGGAAAATGAAAATCGATTTTAGTTTCTGCATGTGTGTCTATTCATTATTGTATCTATGACAAGATTTGCTGTCTCTGAATTTAAATCAGTGACAAAATAGCAATGTTCTTCAATAAGCATTAAAAAAGAAATAAAATTTTGATGTTAACTTGAAATTTTCCTGTATTAATATTGTTTTACAAATTATTTTTCCTTACATCTGGATAATACCATTCCTATACTTAAAAGGGTAAATATTAGTTTTAATTTGGTTTCATCTTTAACTTGAGGGTAGCTTAATTGAGCCTCTCATGTAATGAATCCAGTGGTTCAGAATCATATTTCAAGGAATAGTCACTGATACTCCCTCAGTGTTCAGAAGTGTACATTCATTTCTAACATGTCAAGTACTTAATTTACAATACTTATTGATTCTTGATTTCTGCTTGGCTGTGGCTCGTTTATTTTAATGGCATTGTTAATAAAATGTCAACTTTCCCCTGTTCTGTATTTTTTTTTACCACATTTACTTGTGATCTGTCATCAGAAAAAAAAAATGACTAATATAATAATATCTTAGTGCTTGCAAAGTACTTACACGTTAATGTCCCTCTTATAGATTTTTACATTAGAAACTTCCCATGGGTTCATAATATGCAGTTTTACTTATCACTGACATCAGCCACTTCTGGGAAAAGAATCCCATGGGTTACTTCTAGTGTGATAATAGTGGCAATTATACTTTGGGAGAATCACTTTCAGTGCTTTAGGCAATGTGTTTTGCAGATATCCTTGAATGCATTTGTTTAGCTTGGTTTCAGAAAGGGCAAACTTGTTGAATCAGAAGCATGGGGTGACTTAAAAAAAAGATAGAAAAACATCACTAAAGGGAGAATAGTCTACACTGAGCACACATCTCTAGGCAACTCATAGGTACTACTGAGAATAAGTGAAATAGGGTGACTTTATGTGGTGCCTTGTTGGAAAAACAGCTCAGAGGTCTACAGTTCATAGTTTCAGATCTAGAATTAGCTCATCTAGTAAGCCCAGTGCATAGACACGAAAGTAGCCTTGGCCAAATCAGGAATTCATTTTTAAGAAATATGAGTTAGTTCCAACATAGTTTTCATGCAGTTAGCTGTACAATTTAGTATGTGGCTTCACGTAGAGGAGAGATTTTATTATCGAGAAGTGTATGACCTTCCAACGCAATGCACTGATTTACCATGAGGTAAATATTACAGGGATAGGAAAAAAAAAAATTTTTTGGACTCTCGTTTTGCCTTTAATGTCGGAAGAGAGGAAAACAAAGTGATTATCGAGTTAGAAATCATTATCTGGGAAGATATATCTGATTGGACACCTGAAGGTAAGAATGCCTGAATTTGGCGTAAACTCATGATTTGTTTCCATCTGACAGGATGTTGCAGAGGATTGAGACAAAGGGACTTGGAAAGTAATCAGGGAGAGTACTGAGGGATAGAATCATTCCACTGCTTTCTGAAGAAAGAAGCAAATGAAAACTTGGAAGTATTTAACCTTTGGTGTTTCTGTACTTGCTTTACCCTTCATTTATCAAAGAAAAGCATCAACAATTTCAATTAAGCATTACATGTGAAAACAGTGCTTTCCCTCCCCTGGAATAGAGTTGTAATTTAATTCCCCAAATGAGGAGTATTTTTAAGTTAAAAGCTTTACACGAAGTAGCAGTTTAAATGAACCGAATGGAAAAAAGCAAAACAGAAAACAGTGGCCTAGGGTATGTGGAAGAGTAAACATTCCCTGGAAACCCATGGAGAAGACAGAAGCCAAAACCTAAACCAGCTCCTTAAATTAGAATGTGGACATTCACTCATAATGAAGTACGAAATACGTTAAAATCTAAAAATTAAATATTTTTTTTAATTGGTAGAGGTAAAACCTCTGTATTAAACCTAATTTGTTCCACTATATTGTTGAACAATCTACATAAAATGAAATGATTATGCTGTAAAGGTACTCACCAATACTTGGTAAAAATATGAAGCAAAACAGCAAATAAACTTGAAATACTTGTATTTCAATAACAAAAGACATATTGAGACCAAGATAAGCAATAGCTAGAAAGCGAAAACAGTTAAAATGAGGATGGCCTAGCATTTGCCTAACTATGTGTGTCTCTGGAGCCCTGGTGGCTCAGTGGTTAAGAGCTGCAGCTGCTAACCTCTTGGTTAGCAGTTCAAGTCCACCAGGTGCTTCTTGGAAACCCTATGGGGCAGTTCTACTCTGTCCTATAGGGTCGCTATGAATCTACTTGAGAGCAGTGGGATGTGTGGTTGACACCTTCCAGTTGCTACCTACCCCCTCACCCCATTCATGGTGACCCCATGTGTGTCACAGTAGATCTGTGCTTCATAAGGTTTTTGATGGTTGATTTTTTTTGAATTAGATCTCCAGGGCTTTCTCTCAGTGCACCTGGGGGTGGACTCAAACATCCAAACTTTTCAGTTGGCAGTAGATTGCTGTTCCTCTTTTGCACCACCCACAGACTCTAGTTGTTAGCAAGCCAAAAAAAAAAAAAAAAAACCCACTGCCATCGAGTCGATTCTGACCCTACAGGACTGAGTAAAACTGCCCGACAGGGTTTCCAAGGAGCAAGTGGTGGATTCAAACAGCCAACCTTTTCCTTAGCAGCCGAGCTCTTAACCACTGTGCTACCAGGGCTCCAGTTGTTATTGGATCGTATACAAAGCAGACTGTTAACTATAGATGGCTTATGGAGCTTAAGTAGCTGTGTTGTCAAATTCCTTTAAGTGGTTTTAACACGTTCTCCAACTTTTTTAAAGAAGTCTTCTCTATAGCAATATCTAATGTAAACAGAATATTAGATTAAACAAAGGCATATAAAGGCAGGTGTAAAATAATGTATTTTTTGGCAAGTATACTGTTTCACATAATGTGCATTTTCTAATTTGTTCCAGCTTGTGATGTGTAGATCAATACTAAACCAAAAAACCAAAACCAAACGCAGTGCCGTCGAGTCGATTCCGACTTATAGCGACCCTATAGGACAGAGTAGAACCGCCCTATAGGGTTTCCAAGGAGCACCTGGTGGACTCGAACTGCTGACCCTTTGATTAGCAACCTTAGCACTTAACCGCTTCGCCACCAGGGTTTCCCAGATCAATACTGTAAAGCCTAAATAGTGTTTTCATTTTGTACTAAGCAATTAATTAGTGTCACATAACAGTTGTACCAAGTTTTTATATTTGTGTGTGTGTGTGTGTGTAATTTTATCATATATTCCCTCAGGAATTATTTGTGTGTATGTGTATAGATACATTAAAAATTATATCGTTTTTCTTCTTATTCAAAGGAGATTTAGCAAACCTCTGCCACCTCTGTAGCTGTGAAGCCTATTGACCTCACCACCACCTACTGCTACGTTGCTCGGTTGCTGGGGAGGAATTAGGTCTTTGCTCACCTCTGACAGTATATAAGTGCGCACCCACTTATATTGATACCCCAATACCTCCTCACTCTTTATTGGTCCAGCCACTTGCAAAATAGCATCACCCTCATTCATGTAGGACCCTTCAACTTTAAAAGTATGCATATACACATTTTCCTCTTAACTCACGAACGTTCACCACCTCAACTTTCCATGCTGTTCAGATAAAAAGAAAAAAGTAAGGAAATTTAGGACATAAAATATGTTGAAGACATTTTTTTAATACCAATATTGTCCACCCGTCCAGTTGGAGAATAATAGTCTAGTAAATAACAATCAATGAACTCTTATAATTAGGTTATTGGGCATTTTTGTGATATATATATCTATATCACGTATATATTCAAGTATAAGTTATTCTTTAAAATGCTTGAGCGATACCACTCAATAGCTTTATTTGCAGATGTGTGAGATAACTGAAAGTCAGAAGGTGTCTATGTACTGCGTGAATTCATTGAACTTAGCTGTTGAATGACAGGCTCTAAAATAGTTCATTACCTTCCTGTTTTTTGGAATGGCCTTATTTCATACTAAATTGTCTACTGTAATGTTTGGCATATAGTGTAAACTTAAAATACTGTATTTTTATGCAGATAACATGTGCCTTCTATGTTTGTTTGCCAAACGTTTCTTCCCCCCATGAGGTATTTTTGTAAGTGCCACTATGCCAATTTCTTTACATGTTGCTGTAAAAAAAAAAAAAAAAAAAATTGCATAGCGCGCTTACTGAAATACCTTGTGGTGGGGAGGAGACGTTTGGCAAACAAACTTAGAAAAAAAAAATTTTTTTAGAAGGCACATGTTATTTGCATAAAAATATGGTATGTTGATTTCTTCAATTTTCTTGGTGATTTGATATTGTTCTTTTAAAATGAAGAGTTAAGAAAAAAGTTAATATTTGCAAAGTTATAAACTACTTTCTAAATATTTTACTCTAAATATCCTGTTTTCTTTTCCCTTTTTGTCCTCCCGGGATGAGTGTACACATGGTGGCACACTAATATCTCTGCACTAACTGTTGCTGAAGGATATATTTTGACATCATAATTTCCCTTCAGAGCTCTCGGGTGCTTTAAGCCTGACATCTCTTGATTTTAGTCATTGAAAGACTCTATATCGCAGTCAGAGTTAAACTGAGAAAGTTAGCTGCAAGCATTTTTTGTAGTTTTTTTTTCCCTATGTACTTGTGAAAAACAAAATTCAGTCTAAGATGCCTTTTATCTGTTATTTTCACAGACCAAAAGGAGGGCAAATAGCTGTATGCAAAAACGTGTGTTGGTATTTGAAAATTATTTGTTAATATCACCAGTACTTTGGTGCTGTGCTGAGTCCCAGCCTGTGCTTCCTTCTGATTCGGCTTCTGATCCTTTGCTTTCTTGAATGCATTGCACTAGAATTTTTTTGTGTGTGAATAAAATATTTATTATTTTTGTTCGTATAACCCAACCCAAAAACACAATGCCGTTGAGTCGATTCTGACTCATAGTGACCCTATAGGACAGAGTAGAACTGCATAGATAAGCACATGTATTTTCTAATCACTTTGTTTGCTCTTGAGTTAGGAATCTTTCCATTGCAAGTGGCAGAAAACCTAATCCAGATTGGCTTAAACATTTAAAAATATAATTTGTTAGTCTATATAACTGCAAAAATAAATTTTGCCTACTTGAGGCACAGTTTCATCTAAAGGTTAATGATGTCATCTGGACTTTGATTTATTTCTCTCCTGTTCTCTCGGCTGTGCCTACCCTGTGTGTCAGGTCAATTTCCCAAACATTGGCCACAGAAGGTTCAGTTCTCCAAAAGAAGAGAAGACATTTCTTCTAGTGGCTCTCCTAAAAAGGAGGGGAAACCACTTTCCTGGAAGCCCTAGCACATGTTGTCTTATGATTCCCTGGCTCGATCTGGACTGTATACTCATTCCTGAATCAAAGTCTGTAGCTCAAAGTATGGAATTTTCTACCTGGTTTAAGCATAGGGACTCTTGAAGCCGAGGCTCAAAAAGCTGGGATTGAGTTTCAGGCGATAATGTGAGTACTCTTGGTGAGAGAAGTGAGGATTAGATGTTGAAGAGGCAACTGATAAATGTATCCTAGAGGCATAGGTATTAAAAAAAAAATTAACATCACTCCTGTGAAAAAACAATCGTTGATTTGCTTTTGATTTCCTGTACTTTAGTTGCTTTACTTAATAAAGTGTAATGCACAGGGAGCTATGGTTCCCATGTAGATATGATTAAGGGTGAATGGATACTTGAATATGGATTCAATACATAAGCATCACCTGCAAGACAAGTCTCATTTCCAGAAAAGTATGCATAAATAATATGCTAAAATATAATAATATAAATAATTATGCAAAAAAAAAAAAGAAGTTGAGCAGACTCAGAGCATCAGAAAATGTACTGAACCTTCAGAATTGGCATTAATGACTGGGCTCTGGTTATTTCCCATTGATTCTAGGAATCAAAGATTTACATATGCATTCCAGAGAATTCCCTTTAAGTTCCTAGTGATGGAATTTAGGTTGTCTTAAAATTAATAACTTGTTGTGATTCTAAATTTAATTGGTGGTTGTATTGATGCTGTGCTATTTTCAGATGGGAAGAATAAGGTACAGAAAACTGATTTGTCCAGGATCAGTCAGCTAGTAAGGACCTGTGCAGCCCCTGTTCCTAATCATTGTACATACCACCCTTCAAACTTGGCATACTTTTTTTTCCTAAGAAACATTGTGATACTTGGTAATTCACAATTCTACTGTAGACCGCTATAATGTATCTCTTAGTACCACTGCAGCATAATTTTCTGCTGAGACTGGAACTTAACATCCAAGAGTAGGGGATTCTCCTACCGTCTCTGTCTTACATACTCGTTTAATGTTGGGCTCCCGTCAGTGACTATCCATTCTGTTTTGGGTGGGTGACAGTGGTGAGGAGTCAGAAAGCAATGCCAAAAGAAGCAGGAAGCAATGTCCCATTTACCGCTGTACAGAGGAAGATGGCAGATGTTTCATTTCCCCACTCTTTGGCTGCCACGGAGGCATAATTGCGTGATTTAGGCTTTGGAATGAGATGTGAACTATACATCTTGATCTTTGCACTGATGAAAAATACTGTGATAATTCCAGGGGAGCATCTTAAATATCCATTCTTGTTGCATCGCCTTTCTATATCAACTTCTATCCCCTCATCTATGCTAATTTGCTAGTTTTCCATGCAAGTCTGTAAGTCACCCTAAATCCTGAAATAAATTCCTTTTTGCTTAGGCTACTCACCATTACTTTTTAAGTCTGACTTGCAGAGCCACTTCTGCTTTCAGTGTTTCAACTAACCTTCTGTTTATTCAATAAACTTTACAGGAAAACACAAAATGAACACAGATACTAGAAGTCGGACTTTGGATATATGAAGAGATAAAGTGTAGCTCATCTACAGTTAAAGGGTAACTGTCCTTAGGTTATCTAGAATATTTCATCACAGGAGGTGGGACATGGCTACTAGTATCCTGCTACATAAGAATAACAAGAAAGGTGAGGAATAACAAGGGTGAGGAAAAAGAAAGAACTTGGGGAGAATTTTTAACATTGTTGTGACCTCCTTGTAAACAATAATTTTAGCTTGTAAGGAGTATCTGAGAGTAATGGAGAAAGAAATGTCGTAGACTTTTGCAGACAATGCAGAGGAGAGATGAACTGAGGGAAGGGAGAGAAAGATCCCTTAGGATTGTTATTACTATGTGGCCATTCAGTTGTAAGGAAGATCTTACTTAGTACCTATATAAATTAAGAACAACCTGTTTAAAATGTCCCGCAAGGCTTGGAATGTAGTGGAAGTGTTCTGATCACAGAATTATGAGATACTGTTTTAGAACCCGAAACCGGCATTAGCAGGTTGTAATCTTATGGAAGACATCTCAAGAGCTTCCATTTGAAAAACAAGGCTTGGAGGAATGCGTAGATTCTTCCTTCTCTAATCATCCTGAAAAACTCAGAAGTTAAGGCAGAATCCCTGAGGTTAATTTTAGCCTGGAGGGGCTTTTTTTTTTTACCTTTGTTTTACTTGCTTCCTTGTTGTTAGGTGCCGTTGAGTCGGTTCCGACTCATAGTGACCCCATGCACAACAGAACGAAACACTGCCCGGTCCTGCGCCATCCTTACAATCATTGTTATGCTTGAGCTCATTGCTGCAGCCACTGTGTCAATCCACCTTGTTGCAGGTCTTCCTCTTTTCCGCTGACCCTGTACTCTGTCAAGCATGATGTCCTTCTCCAGGGACTGATCCCTCCTGACAACATGTCCAAAGTATGTAAGACGCAGTCTCGCCCTCCTTGCCTCTAAGAAGCATTCTGGCTGCACTTCTTCCAAGACAGATGTGTTCATTCTTTTGGCAGTCCATGGTATATTCAATATTCTTCCCCAACACCACAAATCAAAGGCGTCAACTCTTCTTCGGTCTTCCTTATTCATTGTCCAGCTTTCACATGCGTATGATGTGATTGAAAATACCATGACTTGCTCCCTAAAAAAGGCCCAGCGAAAACCAAAAACCAAACCTTTGCCATTGCGTCGATTCCGACTCATAGTGACCTTATAGGGCAGAGTAGAATTGCCCCATAGGGTTTCCAAAGCCGCAGTCTTTATGGAAGCAGACTGCCACATCTCTCTGAGCAGCTAGTGGGTTTGAACTGCCAACCTTTCGGTTAGCAACCAAGCGTTTAACCATTGTGCCACCAGGGCTTCTTAAGCCCAGCTAGGAAGTCGCAAAATGAAGGGTATCTCAGAAAATTAAGGCATTACTCATCTCTCTTGTAGACTTTGAATAATGAGACAAATTATTTAAAAGGGAAAAACGTGTCCAGTGGAGTTTTCTTTTTACCTGTGGCTAGCCATTGTAACAAGTATCACCTCTACATTTCTAAAAAATATAAAATGAACCAAACAAAATATGAAAACTGAGTAACATTACACGTAATCACATCTCCTTGTTGTTAAATGGACTATTGGTTGCTTTGTTGCCAGTTTCTGAGATACTACTTCCTACTCAAGTGTTGCTACATTCAACACAGTATTTGAGCCTACTAGATATTCCTAGAAATCAATAAGATTTGTTGAACATTTACTATATTTCAGCTATCACACGTTCATTTCATTGTTTTCCGTAGCATCTAAGAGTGCTTTAAACAAAAAACAAAACAGGGAAAGTGCATAATAAATGCTTGCTGAGTTGATTTATATATTTTTTTACTTACTAAGTGTCTTAATTTGGATGTATCATTTAATATTAATTTTTACAGCATGAGAAACAGATGTTAAGTAATTTTTAATTTCAGTTTTCTGTAGGGAATGTTAACTTAATATGTGTTGAGTTCCTTGAATTTCAAACATTCTGGAGCTACCACTTATGTATAGCTACTACCCTTAGGGACAGTATGTGTCAGATATTACATACTAGTAAATGTTTACATTGTGATGAATTCTGTCCTTTATTACTGATGAAATGCTCATTTACCCATTCATTTCTTTAGCCCCCAAAATATCAGTGTATTTCTCTATGTGAGTAGTGAAAAAAATCACACATACAAAATAGTAAACATGAAAGGGTTAAATGATCCAACATTTTTCATGCCAGAAGCTATAGAATAAAAATACTAAATTATCCCATGTATTCATTAAAACCCAATGGTTTTAGAATATTTCTTTGATTGTAAGCTCCTTGAGGACATAAACTGTTACTGTTTTGTTTTCTACTGGATCAGTCATCAGTAACTATAAGAACAATTTAAGTGTATAATTATCCTATAAAATTTGTTGATTTTTAAATTTCCGGTTAGTGTTTTTTCTCAGCAGAAACTTTGCTTCAATAACACAGCTATCTAAAAAATATTCTTCCTATAAAATTCATCCAGTGTATTAGATTTGTTTTTAAAAAAAGTATGGGCAATAAACATGGAATGACTATATACAATGGGAAAAGGTAACACAATTCTTACCAAAATGTACATGAAATACATTATATAATTAACTTTCAGAATGCAGAATATTATTAAAATTTTCCTTGAATGTCATTTAATCAAAATTTTTATGGCATTGTATAGAAACATTGCAGAGTTCTAAAGTTTAACTCTGAATTGTGGTTGAGATTTTGAAAAGAAGATATGAGTGATAATATGGACCATATTTTCTTCTCATTCTTTCATCAAACTCAAAGATGGCTGACACCTTCAGTCTTAGTTATCTAGTGCTGCTATAACACAAATACCACAGAGGGATGACTTTAACAAACAGAAGTTTATTCTCTTGCAGTTTAAGGGGTAGAAGTCCGAATTCAGGGCACTAGCTCCAGGGGAAGGCTTTCTCTGTTGGTTCTTGGGGAAGATCCTTGTCGTTAATCTTCCTATGGTCTAGGAGCTTTTAAGCACAGAGACCCCAGGTCTGAAGGACATGCTCTACTACTGGCTCTTCTTTCTTGGTGGTATGAGGTCCCTCACCTCTCTGCTAGATTCTTTGTTTTATATCTCAGAAGAGATTGACTTATGACACAACCTAATACTGTAGATTGAGTCCTGGCTCATTAACATCATTCCTGTTTCCCATTGCTGTTGAATTGGTTCTGACTCATAGCGACCGTATAGGAGAGAGTAGAACTGCCCCATAGGGTTTCCAAAGAGTGGCTGATGGATTTGAACTGCAGACCTTTTGGTTAGCAGCCAAGCTTTTAACTACTGCGCCACCAGGGCCCCACCATTGACATCATAGAGGTTAGGATTTACAACACATAGGCTATCACATCAGATCACAGAATGGTGAACAACAACACAATACTGGAAATCATGGCCTAGCCAAGTTGATACAAGTTTTGGGGGGATACAATTCAATTCATAACACCCTCACAGTGAGAGGAAGCCTTGGAGTTTGAGTGATTCTACAGGGAATCTGCTATGTGAGACTGACATTAATAATTTCACCATTATGCTGTCATCGTTTAAGAAAATCATTGAACTGTGGGTTTAAATTAGCATTTCACAGTTAAAGTACTGTTAAGTGTGGACCTTGGCATGGATTATGATAGATTTATGATGTCGATAAAACAAGGCATCTCTTCATAAGTCATTCAAATCTTTGGCACTTGAATGGTTGATATAATTTCAGTAAGTAAAATGGAGTATTTGATTTATGATTTTATAGTGCTCCAGTTTGGGGGTCTGTCAGAATCTTTATGAGCTGTTTTGAACTGTGGCTGAATTGAGATCACATTAAAAGTTTATATCCAGTGAATTACTATATATACCAAATTTTTTAGTGACATTTACTTTTATAATGCGCAAAAATCAGAAGATACCGAATAGATAGTTTGAAGCCCACTGTTTACTTTTTTTCCGTCACATTTAATTTTGTTTCATTGTTGGAGGTTGGATACATTGTGATAAGTCAGTTATAAACAGAAAACATTTCACACTTTAATATTTTTATATGTCTGAGTATGTCACCTGAACTTAGAAAGAAAATAAAATATAAAATCAATTGATAAATGTGTTTTTTGCTGGGCAGTTTTAACTCTCATAATGTCCTGTGGGACAGTAACACAATACTGGCTCTGTGACCTTAAGCAAGGACTTTACTGAGCTGCAGTTTTATCATTTGTGGATTGTTGGGCTAATGCATGTAAGATAGCTAGAACATTTTGGAGTATGTAGGCCTGCAAGATGGAATCCCTGGGCGGCACAAACTGTTAATTGCTCCACTACAAGCTGAGAGGTTGGCGATTTGAATTCACCCAGAAACACACCTCAAAAGAGAGGCCAGGCGATCTGCTTTTGAAAGATCGCAGCCTTGAAAACTATGCAGCAGTTCTACCCTGCGCATATAGGGTTGCCGTGCATCAGAATCAAATGAAAGGCAACTAACAACAGCAGGCCAACAAATCTTTATCGTCAAAACATATTCAGGAGTAGACCTGTGTGTAGACATAGCTTGTTTAGCTGCAGACTTTGTCGTCATTACTCTCACTGACTTCACGCTTTTCCTACATACCCAAGCAGAAGATGGACATACTGCTTGAACTGGTTGCCTCATCAATTGCACTGATATTTACAGTTTTAAAAACGTGTACATATGCTCATTGCTCACCTTTCCTTCTTTTCCATGTGTGCAATTGGCAGCAATTTTAAATAATAAGTTGATGGAAACAATTTTTATTCTCAAGCAAAAATAAATCCTTTTTAGGTATATTACAGTGGGAATAATCTAAAAGAATAATAATTTTCACAAGGCAAGGTTATGGAAGCTCCATAGACACATCCAAACTTCCTGAGGGACTGAATTGCTGGGCTGAGAGCTGTGGGGACTGTGGTCTCGGGGAGCATGTAGGTCAGTTGAATAACATAGTTTATAAAGAAAATGTTCTACATTCCACTTTGGTGAGTAGTGTCTGGGGTCTTGAAAGGCTGTGAGAGGTCATTTGAGATACTCGGCTGGTCTCACCCCTTTGGGAGCAAAGGACAATGAAGAAAACAAAAGATACAAGGGAAAGATTAGTCCAAAGGACTAATGGACCACAACTACCATGGCCTCCACCAGACTGAGTCCAGTACAACTAGATGGTGCCTGGCTACCGCCACTGACTGACTGCTTTGTCAGGGACCACAACAGAAGGTCCCAGACAGCGATGGAGAAAAACGTAGAACAAAATTCTAACTCACAAAAAAAGACCAGACTTACTGGCCTGACAGAGAGTGGAGAAACCGTGAGAATATGGCCCTGGGACAGCCTTTTAGCTCAGTAATGAAGTCAGTCCTGAGGTTTACCCTTTAGCCAAAGATTAGACAGGCCCATAAAACAAAACGAGACCAAAGGGGCACACCAGCCCAGGGGCAAGGACAAGAAGGCAGGAGGGGCCAGGAAAGCTGGTAATAGGGAATCCAAGGGAGAAGGGAGAGTTTGACATGTCCTGGGGTTGTTAACCAATGTCATAAAACAGTATGTATACTAACCGTTTAATGAGAAACTAATCAACTCTGTAAACATTCATCTAAAATACAGTAAAAAAGGAAAAACAATAAAGGATAATAAAAAGCAAAAATCAAACCTCTTACAAATTAACTGTTTCCACATCAGATAAATAGAAATTATTTAATAGGTAATTCCTGTATTGTAAATGGTGGTATATTTTCTGTAAACCTATTTGATGCTGGCTTTATGATATATGCAATCCTCAAAATTCAATTTCCTTTCTACCAGTAATGATGTTTTTGTTTTTTAGGACCAGAGTATAAGTTTGCATCTTCATTCATTAATTAATTTATTCAAATGAAGTTTACTGAGGGCCCGCTTCCTGCTAGGTACTGTTTGAAGATCTGAAGGTAGACTAGTAAATGAAAAACATAGTCCTCGCCTTTATGTAGTTAACATTTGTAAATGGGTTGGTGGGGAGAAAATATACACATAAAAAATAAGAAAATTGTAGATAATGACACCTGCCAAAATAAATTAAGACTGGGCAGTGGAATAGACAGTAGCTAATTTTGGAGCTAAGGACCCCGGTGGTACAGTGGTTAAGTGCTTGGCTGCTAGTAGAAAGGTCTGCGATTGGAACCCACCAGCTGGTCAGTGGGAAAGAGATATGGCAGGAAGCTTCTGTAAAGATTACAGCCTTAAAAACAGTTCTGCTCTGTGCTATAGGGTCACTATGAATTGGAATCGACTCCATGGTAATGGGTTTGAATTTTAGGGGTGGAAGAAGAGTGTATTATCCAATAGGCAAGGTAAGCATGGTGCTTGCCTTGCTTTTCAGATCATCATCAGTAGTAATCAATCTCACATTTTTTCACCACATCAAAGATTCAGCCTCTAGGTCAGGCTGGCATCTGTCTCACTCAGAGCCCCGCAGCACCTTCCTACAGAATCACAGCCTTTTTTTAAATTTATAATCCCTGACAGTGGCATGTGACCCAGTAAGCAAGGTAAACATGAGCTTACTTGTGCTTACTTACTAATCTGTAGAGGACAATTTCAGATGGGTTTCACCACATCAAACCCATATGAAATTATTCACTACAGATGATCTGGTAAGCAAGGTATGTACTATGCTTACCTTGCTTATTGGATAATCTACCCCTGGTGGGAGGATTCTGCTGTAGCTCAAATAGGGGAATTTGTGTCAAGAAAATAACATTTAGCTGAGATCCAAGCTGTGGGAACAAAGCACTCGAATTCCAGGCTGAGTAAATACACATCAAGCACAAAGTCCTTTTGGCAGGAATATGTTTTAGAATGCCAGGGACAGAAAGATGGGACATTTGATGGAAGTAAAATATGATAAGGTCAGAGAGACAGGCAGGAGCCAGCTCATGTAAGGACTTACAGACAACGGTGAGGAGTTTGGATTTTATTCTAACCACAACGGGAAGTCAACGGAGGGTTCCCATTTATCCTTGTATCACCTAGTTCGTTGTTCCCAAAAGGAACAGGAAAGGAAGAATAACTAATGGGAACAATATGGCTATTTGTGGCCATATTGATTATCTCAAATTAAAAAAAAAAAAAAAAGATTGAAAAAATAAAAGTAAAATTGCGCAAAACTCTGAAGCAAATATCAGAAGGGCTGAAGGCCAATTAAATTAAAATTTGTAAAATTGCTAACAAAAGGGATTTTTCAAGTCCTCTTTAGAGCAACAAGTTAAACAAGAACTCTGCCTTTTTCTGTCACTGACATTGTATTGGAAATCCTGGTGGCGTAGTGGCTAAGTGCTACGGCTGCTAACCAAAGGGTCGGCAGTTCGAATCCACCAGGCGCTCCTTGGAAACTCTATGGGGCAGTTCTACTCTGTCCTATAGGGTCACTATGAGTTACTGGGACATTGTATAGCTGTTTCTCCCATATTTTATTACCCTCACCACTCCTAAAATATTGGGGCTCCCTGAACTTTCCTGTGCTGTATTTTCACACTAAATTACTTTCCTTGAATTTTCTGATCCACTATCATGGAGCAACTTTATGTTTATCATCACCAAAGTGCTAATCTTTTAATTCTTTCTCCTTCCAGAATAAATGTCCCAAGGTTTTACTGGATATGTCTACACCCAATCCCACCCATCCCAGAAAAGTTTCTTCTTGCATTCTGTCTTTTATGTGTTACGATCTACTCAGTTACTCAATATAGACTAAATTCTCTCTTGTCCTAGACATACCTATTTTTTCCTCAGTCCTCTTATGAAAATGGTCACGGTTTTTCCACTTTTCCCATTTTTTTTCTGTCTTGTCCTTAATAATTCAACTGTCCTCAGAGAAGCCTATCTATATCTGCAATTATCATTAACTCTTTCTCTGAGGATCATGTAGGAAGTTGTGTCCCTTTCTGGCCGAGGCTATTACTTGCACTTTTGGTGTATATCTCTGTGTGTCTTCTTTCCTCCTACATTACATTTAGATTTCAAATCCATTAGAAATAACCACCAAAAGCAAAGAAACAAGAACAAAATAACTGGCCTTACCTCACTCATTCTTGAAGACTTTGTTTTTATACTAACAGGTAACAGAGATAGACAAGATCCATGCTAGTCTTATCTTTTTGCTTTTATTACTCATTATGCTAAAAAAAAATCAGAAAAATCAGACACTTGACAAATTAGAGAAAACTTAGCTGGCACTAATTAACTTATTTAGATGAATTTTTAGAACTGTTAGAGATGAACAATTTTTTTTGTATTTATTTTCAAGAATAGAAGGTATAGTTAAAAAAATAACAGTATTTCATGTTAGATTCCAACATCGATTATTATAACTTATTAATTTTATGATTAATAATACTTAAAGGAAATTATCCCCTGAAATAGTATGTGTGCACTAAGAATAAGTCATGCAGCAGTTATCTCAATTTGTTTCTCTTTGTATTTTAATTTTATCTGTACTAGAAAAGCCAAAGATTTTTCCAACAGTGGCATAAATGGTGTATTTCTATTTAATTACATTATATACAAATTTTCATTTATATAATTTTGACTAACTGGACAAGTAGTGTCTAAATGACAAGTACAGTTAGTCTGATAAACAGGTTGAATGGCTACTGGAATGAGGTAAAAAGTACCCTAGGCAATCAGCTTAGAGATCTTAAGTCAAAATTTAATTTTTCTTCAGTCACTGGCCTAATCTTGTCAGAAAAAAAAATTTTTTTTCTATGAATTGCTTAGGCAGTTCTGACAATGAAGATAAGACTCATGTGTGTATTATCTGGAAAAAATCCTTTAGGGGTAAAGAAAAATACTAAGAGGATAATGCGTTACGTTTATCACTAGGCAAAAGTTGAAATCACTCTTCAAAATCTTTTCTTCTTCTAGTGCCTGATAATCTATAGCTAACATGTTACCGCTACTTGAAAGGAACTTAAAATGAGAGATTTACCAGATCTTTTTAAATTTAGGATCAAAACATGGGTATGTGAAATCCAGTCCTTTTCCCTTTTCAGATCTGGTTCGTTTTGTATACTGTTTACAGTTGCTGTTACACTAAGCTTACTTTTTCTACCTTGTTTTTAGGCAAATGGCTTTCTCATCTAAAGTTTTAATCCTGCTGTCTTGCTAGTTCTCTTCTAAATTTTCAACTCATCATTCAGCATATTTTTTCACAACCTGTATTCGTAGTTTCCTCTTCAAAATCCTTCTTTCTTATTCTGTATTACCTCATTTGAAAATATCCCAGTCTCACAGTCAGATAATGTGTCTCTTTTAACCACAGTTCTACATTCTCCACAATACACTGCTCTATTCCTTCTTTTACACTGGAATTTCTGATACTAACTGATTCAATCTTGTCACCCATCCTCATTTTAATCCATTAAATGCACCCAAAAAAACCAAACCCATTGCTGTCAATTCCAACTCATAGCGACCCTATAGGACAGAGTAGAACTGCCCCATTGGGTTTCCAAGGAGCACCTGGTGGATTCGAACTGCCGACCTTTTGGTTAGCAGCCATAGCTCTTAACCACTATCCCACCAGGGTTTCCATTAAATTCACAACCAATGCTTCTGAGCAGATTATAATGAAATAACTTGGAAGAGTTTAGCACAACTATGGCACATAGTAAGTGTGCACACACACAAAAAGTTAGCTACCTTCTCATTTCTTCTCCTACTAAAGATTCTGAAAAACAGAAATATGTCTAAATTCAGCTGTCCTCCAAAACCAAAAAATAATGTCCTGATTGTGAGGTCCAGGCTGGCAGGGCAGTTCTGATCCAGGAAATTATCTGGTGACTTGGGTTCCATCCATCTTGTTGCTCCACATGTTAAAGCATTGTTCTCATACATATGTTTGAAGCCTAATCAAGTGCTAGAAACTTCCAGTCCAAGAGAAGGGAAGAGAGAGAGATAGGAAGTCCAGGCCAAGCACGTTCCTTTAAAGCAGCAAGAGGAATTTGCAAACAGCACTTCCTGTCGTGTGCCATGGCACTAACTTGGTCACATCACCACATCTAGCTGCAAGAGAAACAGTTTTTAGATGACTGGCCAAAGGAAAAATAAATTTTAAGGGTACAATTAGCTGTGTCTTTCATCAATTCAATTTTTCATATTGCTTCTATTCTGTATCTTTTATATCAGTCCAGTTTTAAGTCTCTGATCTTCCTCATCAGTCTGTTTGAGTGACCTCCCTGGCTTCCAAATTTCATTTGCCTAAACATTTCAAATGCAAAAGCTACTTCTTTCATAACTGAATATGTGACAGTTCTAGTCAGTATAATCCCCAGAATGCCCGTAGTTCTTTAAACGTTTCTCATCACTTAATACCCTCTGCAGTTTAATATTTATACGTAACTCTGACCTCTCCTACAGGCTGTGTATTCACAGAAGATCCAGGTCTTGTTCATAATATCTGCCTACCCTACTGAAGAAAGAGTGATTTGTGTATCATTTCTGTTCAGTATTCATTGAATGAATGCATGAATAAAGCAAGTAGTTTTTTTCCAAAGTTGAGTCCAAGAGACTGAAAATCATTGAAAAAGGTACATAATGGAAATGCCCATTAGAACCAATGGAAGTATCCAATTAAATACGTAAAGAAATATCCAGAATAAATGAGTGCTTTGCCACAGAAGAGGGATTATTCCATAGATAAATAGACTGTCCATTTGAATTGAAATAATATTTTTATGTTAATTAACTTTTTTGTAATAATGTCATAGGAGACTATAATGCAAGTTGAAATTTGGGGTTTAATTGAAAATAAGAGAATTAGTCTGAAATTTACAAATAATGGCATAAAAATCCCTAAAACTTACTTTTACAAGAATGTATTATAATAAACTCAATAATTAATTTATACTTTAATAGATTTATTCATTCAACCAACATTTACTATTTTATAATGCAACAGGAATTATTCTTTGTCTGCAGATATACCACGAACAAGACAGATGCCATTCTTGAACTCATAGACCTTATAAAATGATGGAGAAGATGGGCATTAAGCAAGCATTTAGATATTCATAAATAATTATCCACCTACTAATGTGAATGTTAGGAGAACCTGTGAGTTATAGCAGTTACCTGTTATATACCTTAAAATATATATATATATATATATATATATATACCTTAGTACTCTAAAATTATTTTATTGTCCAAAGAATAGTCCTGGCATTGCCTATAAGAATGGAATTTATTGAATGAAAAGTGGAAAAATAGATCACTGACCAAATAAAGTACCAATGTCTTCAAAGAGTTTGTTTCAGGTTTTGTTAAATTAATTTGGTCCTTGACCTCCCTTAACTTTTAACTTCAGATATATTAGTTTTACTAGAGCATACTTGTTAAATGTTGTGTCACTCAGCTGTATGAAATATCATAAATGTGGCATGTAAACCAGGTTATGAGGAAGATCATAAATGTGGCATGTAAACCAGGTTATGAGGAAGATCTTAAGGACACATATTTTAAGCATCTCTTTTTGATACTAACTAGTCTCTATGAAAATGAGACCCTTATTTGGAGAGAGGCTTAGAACAAAGTATTCACAAACTGGATACAGGTTAAATCCATATTCTAAAAGTGATTCACAGATAAATAGCAAACAATAAGATAAATAGGTCCCTAGAGGTTGGTTTAGAGGTTAGTACCACTCAGCTATATTCCATAGAATGTGTGTCGGTATTGACAGCCAGGGAGGGGCAGATAAGGGGACAAGAATCTAGGATAAGGTTGAGGTGTAGTGGACAGTGCAGTGGGAGAGTGGTGGCTCAATTTTTTTGCTAATCATATTCCTTCCCTAAGACTGTTTTGACTGAGCTACCTACATGTGACTTTTTCTTTATGGTTGTTGTGTTGTTGTTAGATGCCTTCAAATTGGTTCCAACTCATAGCAACCCTACATACAACACATGAAACACTGGTCCTGCACCATCCTCACCATCATTGCTCTGTTTAAGCACATTGTTAGAGCCACTGTATCAATCCATATTATCTAGGATCTTCCTCTTTTTTGTTAACCCTCTAGTTTACCAAGCGTGATGTCCTTCTCCAACTCCAAAGTACATGAGGTGAAGTGTTGCCATCCTCACTTCTAAGGAGCATTTCTTGTCTTCCAAGACAGATTTGTTCATTCTTCTAGCAGTCTGTATTCAGTATTTTTCCCCAACACCGTTATTCAAAGGCATCAATTTTTTTTTTTTTTTTTTTTTTGGTCTTCCTTATTCATTTTCCAACTTTCGCATGCATGTGAGGCAATTGAAAATACCATGGCTTGGGTCAGGCGCATCTTAGTTCTCAAAGCGATGTCTTTGCTTTTGAACTCTTTAAATGGGTCTTTCGCAGCAGATTTCCCAATGCATTAAGTCTTTGATTTCCTTGATTGCTGCCCTGTGGGCATTGATTGTGAATCCAAGTAAAATGAAATCCTTAACAACTTCACTGTTTTCTCATTTATCATGATGTTGTGTATTGGTCCAGTTATGAGTATTTTTGTTTGCTTTATGTTGAGGTGTAATCCATACTGAAGGCTATAATCTTTGATCTTCATCAGTAAGTGCTTCAAGTCCTCTTCACTTTCAGCAAGCAAGATTGTGTCATCTACGTGTTACAGTTTATTAATGGGTCTTCCTCCAATTCTGATACCACTTTCTGCTTTATATAGTCTAGCTTTTCAGATTATTTGCTCAGCATATGTATTTGATAAGTACGAATACAACCCCTACAGACACCTTTCTGACTTTAAACCACGCGTTACGCCCGCATTCGGTTTGAACGACTGCCTCTTGGTTGTGTACATGTTCTACATGAGCACAAATAAGTGTTCTGGAATTCCTAGTCTATGCAATGTTATCCATAATTTGTTACTATCCACACAGTCAAATGCCTTTGGATATTCAGTAAAACACAGGTAAACATCTTTCTGGTATCCTGTATTTTCAGCCAGGAATTATCTTGACGTCAGCAGTGATATCCCTCTTTCCATGTCCTCGTCTGAATCCAGCTTGAATTTCTGGCAGTTCCCTGTTGATATACTGCTGCAACCATTTTTGAATGATCTTCAGCAAAATTTTACTTGCGTGTGAAATTAATGATATCGTTTGATAATTTCTGCATTCCATTGGATCACCTTTCTTTGGAATGGGAACAAATATGGATTTTTTCAGTCGGTTGGGCAAAATTTTCCAAATTTCTTAGGATAGACAAGCGAGCACTTCCAGTGCTGCATCCATTTGTTGAAACGTCTCAAGTGGTATTCTGTCAATTCCTGGAGCCTTGTTTTTCACCAGTATGGCTTGGCATTCTTTCTTCGGTGCCGTTGGTTCTTGACCATATGCTGCCTCCTGAAGTGGTAGAATATTGACCAATTCTTTTTGGTACAGTGACTCTCTGAATTTCTTCCTTCTTCTTTTGATGCTCCCTGTGTCATTCAGTATTTTGCCCATAGAATCCTTCAGTACTGTAACTTGAGGCTTGAATTATTTCTTCAGTTTTTTCAGCCTGGGAAATGCTGAAATCTTCTTCCCTTTTGGTTTTCTAACTCCAGGTCTTTGCACATTTCGTTATAATACTTTGTCTTCTCAAGTCACCCTTTGAAGTCTTCAGTATTTCTTCCACTTGCTTTAGCCATTCTATGTTCAAGTCACAGAGTCTCTTCTGACATCCATTTTGGTCTTTTCTTTCTTTCCTGTCTTTTAATGACCTTTTTCTTTCTTCACGTATGATATACTTGACGTCATTGCACAACTTGTCTGGTTTTTGGTCATTAGTGTTCAGTGTGTCAAATCTATTCCTGTTATGTTCTCTAAATTCAGGTGGGATATACTCAGGGTCATACTTTGGCTCTCATGGATTTGTTTTAATTTTCTTCAGCTTCAACTTGAACTTGTATATGAGCAATTGATGGTCTGTTTCACAATCAGCCTCTGGCTGCATTCATTCCTGTTTGTTCCGCCTGATAAAGTCCATGAGTATAGTCGACCTTTATCTTGGTAAAAAAAGGTATTTGCAGTGAATGAGCCATTTGTCTTACAAAATTGTATCACCTGATGTCCAGCATAATTTGTATCACAGAGGCCTTATTTTCTAACTACTGATCCGTGTTTGTTTCCAACTTTCACATTTCAATCACCAGCAATTGCCAGTGCATATTGACTGCATCTTTGGTCAATTTCAAACTGCAGAAGATGGTAAAAATCTTCTGTTTCTTCATCTTTGGCATTAGTAGTTGGTGTATCTGAATAATAGTCACGTTAACTGGTGTTCCTTATATGTGTATGGATATTATCCTGTCACTGACAGTGTTGTACTTCAGGATAGAGCTTGAAATGTTCTTTTTGACAGTGAATGCAATGCCATTCCTCTTCGTTTTGTCATTCCTGGCAAAGTAGACCATATTGTTGTTCAGTTCAGAATGGCCAACAGCAGTCCATTTAGCTCACTAATGCTAAGGATATCGATCTTTATACCTTCCATTTCATTTTTGACAACTTCAAATTTTTCTAGATTCATACTCCATCTATGTCATTAAGGGTGAGGCTACTTTGAGGAGGAAGCTCTTCCCCAATTGTGTTTTGAATGACTTTCAGACTGAGGGGCTCATCTTCTAACACTGTATCAGACTGTTCCGCCGCTATTCATAAGGTTTTCACTGGTCAATTTTTTTAAAGTAGATCACCAGGTACTTCCTCCTAGACTGTCTCAGTCTGGAAGTTCTGCTGAAACCTGTCCATCATGAGTAATCCTGCTAGTATTTGAAATACTGGTGGCACGGCTTCTAGCATAAGTCACTACAGTACAACAAACTGACAGATGAGCGGTGGTTCTTTATGGTATGGAGAGCATATTTTGCTCCTACCCTTTGGCTTTTCCTGGCACTAATTTTGGGCCAACACGGGCGCTGAAGTAGTGCCAAATAACAACTGGATCACATGGATTGAATGTATCCATTGTATTGGTCCCTGTTAATTCTTAAAACAGCTTCAAGTTTCATTCAAAAAAAAGAGGCAACAGTCTTGCTTATTTCACTTTAGCCCATGCAAATATGGAAAAATGTCAAATGGCTAAGTATTACTTTGGAGGAAGTAATTTTGAATCTCAGTGCTTTCAAAAGTTTTTTGTTTTGTGTTTCCCTGAATCACCTGAGAATATCCTTAATAAGATAAAAATTATTTATATGAGGCTAATTCAAAAAATATTGCTACAAAATCATAAAAACCTTTATTAAACAAAAATATCAAAATGTGAAGGAAGATATTGTTTCTGGACATATCTTCCATCTAGTTCTAAACACTTCTGAAGGCAATGTTTCCACCCCTCCCCAATTCTATGCTCTTCAATTTTTTTGACATCCTCGAGGGACTCAAATTGTGTTCCTTTTAAATTTTCTCTGAATTTGGGGGAAAAAAGAAGTTTGAAGGTGTAAGATCTGAGTCGTAGGGTAGACAAGGTGAGGTTTCCCAACAAGATTCTCACAGGACAGCCTTTGCTACCCTCGAAGAATATGTAGGTGCATTTTTGTGGTGGAAAAAAATTCTTTGCTCCAACTTTCCTGGCCTTTTTCTCACCAGTGCAGTTTTCAGCTTTCTTAAAACTTCTTCATAATAAGCCCCCATGATCGTCCTGTGTCTTGCTAGTAAATCTATCAAGATTATCCTTTTGGAATCCCCAAAACCAGTCACCATAACCTTCTGAGCAGCCTTACCTCTTTTTTCTCATCTTTGAGATCATCCTGACCTTCCTTAAAATGCTTGATCCATCTAAAAACTTGTTTTATGTGGAGCAGTGTCCCTATAGACTTGTTGCAAAGCTTCAATGATTTGGAAAAATGTCCTCTCGAGTTTTGTTAAAAATTTGATATTAGCCCTGACCTCAAAATCATTTTTTCCGTAGCACAAAACATATCCTTTTTTTTTTTTTTTAACTGAGAGACCTTGTCTGCAGCCATCCACTGATCGCAGAGACATGTTTAAATATGTTTTGTTTGGAATAAACTCATGCATGTATGGACTGGAACCCTAATAGCAATCAATATTTTTGGCTTACCCTCATAAGTGTGCATATATGTATATTATATAATATATAAGGAGCCCAGTTGACACAATTGTTAAGTGCTTGGTTGCTAACTGAGAGGTTGACGGTTGGAAACCATGAGCTCCTTCAGAGGAGAAAAGACCTGGCAATCTGCTTCCTTAGAGATTATAGCTTAGGAAACCCTATCGGGCAGTTCTAATCCGTCATGTAGTGTTGCTATGAGTCACAATCGACTCAATGGTGCATAACAACAACAACATACGTTTTATGCACATACACACACATACCATTTAATATTTTACACTAGATTCACAAAATACTTAAAATTATTTTCTTTGTAAAGGCCTAGTGATCTACTTTTGAAATTAATCAGCCATTGTAAAGCCTATGGAGCACAGTGCTACTATGACACAGATAGGTAGCCATGAGTTGGAGTCAGCTCAGTGGCAACTATTTTTTTTTTATTTGTTAAAACTTTCCCAGAAAGTTAGTTATTAGAGTGAGATTATCAACATTATAAAACTTGTGAATTTAGATATAAATCTTCATCATAAAATTGTTGAGTGCCATTTCTCTGGTTCTGCTCTTTGGTGCTCTACACATGAAGCTGAATATAGTTCTGGAAGGCAGACTAGAGTTGAAGCTGCTTGTTCATGTTTCAACCAAAACATTGTTTTTCTGTGTTCTTTTCCTCTCTTTTTTTTTAAAAAAAGCTTCTTTATGGACCTTTAAAATTGTACCAAATTAAACAATATGGTATGATATACTCTAAGTACCATAGCTCAGCTTCAGTAATTATGAAGAGTTTCCCAATCTTATTTCATCTATTCTCTCAATACCTTTTTTTTTTTTTTGCTAGATAATTTGAGCAGAAATCTCAGACATCGTGTCATTTCATCTGTAAATACTTCAGAATACCTTTTCAACTAATAAAGATTATTCAACGGTAACCCATTTAACACTATTATTATAAGAACAAAGTCCGTAATAGACTCTAATACCCAGTTCCTATTTAAGTCTCTCCAATTAATTCTAAAATAATTTTTTAGAGCTGATTTGTTCAAGTCAGAAGCCAAATGATAGCCATGCACTGCATTTATTTATTATGTCTCTTTTTTTTCTGTCACAGGCCCTATCCCACCCCTCTTTTTTTCCCCTACAATGCATTGATTCATCAAGAAACTGATTTATTTTTCTTATAGAATGTTCCACATTTTGGATTTGGCTGACTCATTCCTCATGATGTCTTGTAACTTATTCCCCTATCACCTATTTCCTGTAAACTGTTAGTTTCATCTAGAGACTTTATTATATTCAAGTCTGGATTTTTTTTTTTTTTGCATCATATAATAACTGGTTATTCCATTTTTAGAGATGCTAAAATTCATCAGTGATTTCAGGGAATGTTAACCTTATTTCTCCACTATAAATTCCCTGTCAATATGTCATCAAATAAAATTAAAATTCATGGATGATCCTTACCTAGATCTATTATTTCATTAGGCTTGCAAAGCAACAATTTTCTAGTCCTATTACTCCTTTTGTATTTATAGCTGGGATTCTTTAATAAGAATTTTCCCTCACCAATTATATAATTATCCAGAAAAGCGTGATAAGTGATCAGTATTTTTCTTTTATTTATCAGCTATGGAAGTAATGAGTTGATGCCTTAACTTTCTACAATAGTGATTGACTTTTTACTGTCATTGTGAATATATGGATTTCAAAATATTTAATGTATTTTGATCATTGTAGTCATATTCCTTTCAATGCTAAAGTTATCCCATCTTGCACCAGTGCGAGCCCCTTCAGCTTGCTTGTGACAGCTTCCATTCTCGTTGGCATACGACTGAGGATCATCCTTTACATATCCTCCCCTAGTCCAGAAATCAGCTATTTCAAGGAACTCTAGTTTCATTTAATAGTAATTAGTATTTGGATAACACAACCTTGGCGTTAGGTGTCAATTTTTTTATTTTTTAATGAAGTCTCATTTTGGACTTTCTAGCTCAAATATAAGCTACCAGTTTTTATTTTGTAGCCTCAATTTTCTTATTCCCAACAAATAAGTAAAGCCCAGTTACAACTGAAATATCCAAAATCACCTAAATCGTGAAAGAATTCCTGTTACTGGTTTATGCTTCCAAATGATCCTTCAGTCACAGGGTTAATTTAACTTTTGCAAGAAGTTTTGGAATAACCAGGAAGTTAAGGCACTAAGAGAATATGAGAAAATGCGTGCAACATAGTTTTTGCCTTAAATGCAAAAATGCGTGAACCAGATACTTACATGTGGGGTTGTACCTTTTTTCATGTGTATTTTATCGTATTGTTTTGTGTGAGTTTGCAAACGATTTTTCAGAGGAGCTAGACTTACAGATTAGAGCGGAAAAGAAAAAATATAAACACTTGTGGTACTGGTGTATTTTTCAATATCTACCACTAAGTTGCACATTTTATTTCATCTTCAAGTTAAATATAACGAATCGAGTTAAATGTAGGCACATATTTTCTCCCTGGTTGTCAGAACAGAGAGAAATGCCAGGACACAAAACCAGAGAATGCATAATTTTGGTAGGCTAAATTAGAACTGATTGAAAAAAGAAAACCTATTTGTAAATTCTCAAGCATGGAATTACAGTGTCTCCAAACTGTCCCTTCTCAGGAGGCTGAGCCTGGAATGTTCAGACTTAGTAAGCACAAATACTCATCAAAAGATAAGTGTAGGTTTTGCTGGTGATTGGCCTTTTATTTGTTTCATTATCTTTGAAATAGCCAATCTGTGTCCTCTGTTGCTGGAAGTTAAAGGTACATGAGCTAATAGTAGAAGGGAGCTGTAGTACAACTGCACTGTCGAGATTCTAGCAATGCACATTAAAATACTTTAGTTACTTGCGTAAAATTTGTAAACACTCTTTTGTCCAGACAGGTAGGGAAGAAGAGTGTTTGTGTGTATTTTGGCTGTAAGTACAAGAATATTTATTTGATTGAGTAGTTATAATTCTGCATATATAAGAAAAGGCAAAGCTCTATTTGTGTATTGGACCAGAAATATAAAATTAGTTTTTATTAATTTTTTTAACAATAGAAAATAGATACGCAAAATCTGCATGTAAAGGAGAAAGCTCACTTTGATATCCCCAAACTCTAGGATTTGCTATGTACCTAAGATATCTCAATCTAACAAAATTTAGTCAGTGGGGATGTGCCAGGTATATTTTATGCAACTTTGTTCCAACTTTGGATCAACTCCAGGTAGAATAATTAGAAGAAATATGCCTAAATAATGAACACAAACCTTTGGTTTTAAATATGGACTCTGATTAGCTATCTTGGAGAAATATGAACATATTAGCACATGATATAACCAAGAAATCACACAGAATAGAAAAAATGCCAAATTTGCCAAGTATTAAAACCCTGGATGACTGCTCACCAGCTGTATGATTCATGAACTGTGGCTTTACAAACTGTGAATGGTGATGTTACAGCGATGAGTCAGGAGGCTTTTTTTTTTTTTTTTTTGAAGTTTACAGATCAAAATATGTAATGATAAATAGGATATCTTTATGTCTGAAACTGCTAAGCTGAGATTCCCCCCCTTCTAACTGTGAACTATAGATTTTTCTCTCTTTCAATGTAAGACTTAATGTTTGTTCATTAATATTTTTATTTTGCTAAAGATCAGGCCCCTTTATTTGATATGATTTACTTAGGTGAAAAGACTTGTTCTAGTGCATTTAACAATAATTTAAGTAATGTTAGCATTTTTGCCCTTGACTTCAGAGTATGCCTTAAACATATCCTTTGCTGATAAATTCCTGGAGGAAAGTTTTCTTATGTCCCTTTTATTGAGCATGGTTTCTCTTGTACCTACCATGGTGAGAAGGAGAATTGTAGGCACTGTATTTACTAACATTAGATTAAAAGGATGAGGATTCCTTCATAATAGCACAAATGTAACTTCAGAAATCAAAGTTTTCTATGTCTGTATTGTTACAGTACCAGTTACATAATGAAAATAATTATTTTTTCTTTCTCAGCATTTTATTGTAGGAATATTAACTCAGCCAAAATGTTAGTAAAACGTATAATTCAGTTTGGCAAGAAGGGAACTCAAAATACTGTATGAAAATGAAAAGAATTACGTGCAGCAAAGCGAGTGTATGTAGGAGATGCTGGTATCTGGATGTTGATTGAAAAGTCAGAATTTTACAATTAATGTGTGAGATTTCCTGGCCGGTGGTCCTGTTTTCATCTCTGCTCCTTCTGTTGTTAGCTTTTTGCGTCCCAAGTGGAACTAGTTGGATAAATATTTAACTTTCAAACAAGAGTACTCCAAATAAAATATTATACCACTCCTTACTGAAAGCAATATTTAGCACAAAAGTAGTATACAAAACTAATTTCTGTGAATTGCATTGTTTTTTTCCATAGACTTACACAAACAATTCAGTGATACTGTCCACTACTTGTGAAGTATCTTCAGTTTCTGTAGCCTTTGACCCTTTATATTTTATAACATCTTCAAATTTGCAAACATCAGAAATTACTGAGCAGATTAAAAAATATTTATTAGCTGTTAAATTTAAATTTTAACATAACGTGTTAATTGGAGCATATTCTATTCATAGAATGTAAAATCATTTTTAAGGCCTAGTGGCATAATGGTTAAGTGCTATGGCTGCTAACCAAAAGGTCAGCAATTCAAATCCACCAGGCACTCCTTGGAAACTCTAAGGGGCAGTTCTATTCTGTCCTATAGGGTCGCTATGAGTCAGAATCGACTCAGCGGCAACGGGTTTGGTTTGGTTTTTTTAAGTTAAGGCACAGATGGGTTCACTAAACTTTCCTAGATCCCACACCAAGCCAATGAGAGATAATAAGTGACTTGCTTTCATATTGAATCTATTGAGAGATTAATATTGAAAATCTCAAGATTAGTTAAATCTCATTCTCAATTAACAGTTAAAAATTATTTTGTATTGTCCAATACTGGGGAAGCCAGCACAGCCTGTACAAGGCAAGGCCATGGTAGCTCCATAGACACATCCAAACTCCCTGAGGGACGGAATTGCTGGGCTGAGGGCTGTGGGGACCATCCTCTCAAGGAACACCTAGCTCAACTGGCATAACAGAGTTTATAAAGAAAATGTCCTACATTCTACTTTGGTGAATAGCGTCTGGGGTCTTAAAAGCCTGTGAATAGATATCTAGGATACTTCACTGGTCTCACCCCTTCAGGAGCAAGGAAGAATGAAAAAACACTAAAGACATAAGGGAAAGGTTAGTCCAAAGGACTGATGGACCACATCTACCACGGCCTCCACCAGACTGAGCCCAGTACAGTGAGATGGTGCATGGCTTCCTCCACTGACTGCTCTGACAGGGATCACAATAGAGGGTCCTGGACAGAGCTGGAGACAAATTTAGAACAGAACTCCAACTCAGAAAGAAAGACAAGACTTGCTGGCCTGACAGAGACTGGAAAAACCCTGAGAGTATGACCCCTGGACACCCTTTAGGCTCAGTAATGAGGCCACTCCTGAGGTTCACCCTTCAACCAAAGATTGAATAGGCCCATGTAACAAAACAAGACTAAAAGGGCAGGGAGTGGAAGGCAGGAGGGAACAGGACAGCTGGTAATAGGGAACCCAGGGTTCAGAAGGGAGAGTGTTGACGTATAGTGAGGTTGTTAACCAGTGGCATAGAACAATGTGTGTACTAACTGTTTGATGAGATACTAGTTTGTTCTGTAAACCTTCATCTGCAGCTCAATTAAAAAAAAAATTATTTCGTATTGTATTTTTGGCAAAAGTATACACAGCAAAACAAGTTCCCATTCAATACTTTCTACATGTATTGTTCATTGACATTGGTCACAGTCTTCATGTTGTGTCAGCATTCTCATTACAAGTAGTGCCCAACTTATGATGGGCTCTGTTTAGATGATTCTGTTTTAAGTCAGTTCTGCAGTAAGGTGAATATCTCTTTTTTTTTTTTTTTCATTATTATTGGCTTTTATTATCAATATCTTTATAAATCTAATATTTGTCTTTGGGTTTGGCATGAAAATTATAACATCAGCAAATTCCATGGGCAGTCATAAGTGCTGTTCCTTGCAACTCGAATACATCATAAATCAGGGACTACCTGTATTTACATTCTAGTTGTTTCATTCCCATTAACTTCGTCTCACTGCCGCCTAACCCTCTCATTCATGTTTTAGAGTAATTGTTGACTATTTGGTGTCATAAAGTTTCAATTAACAATTTTTTGATGGTTGATAAATTTATGAAACAAAAACAATCTGTTGGAGAAGAATTGATGTAAATTTTGAGGTTTTCATGTTACTGAGAATATACGTATATACAGGTATGCCTCAGAGATATTGTGGGTTCAGTTCCAGACCACTACAATAAAGTGAATATCACAATAAAGCAAGTAACATGAGTTCTTTGGTTTCCCAGTGCATATCAAAGTTATGTTGACACTATACTGTCTTCTTGTAGGAGCCTGGTTGTGCAGTGGTGAAAGAGTTTGGCTGCTAACCAAAAGGTCAGCAGTTTGAATCCACCAGCTGTTCCTTGGAAACCCTACAGGGCAGTTCTATCCTGCCCTTCAGGGTCACTATGGAATTGACTTGATGGCAGTGAGTTGAGGTGGGTAGCCTTTTAAGTGTACAATAGCATTATTTCTAAAATAAAATAAAGTACATGCCTTAATTAAAAAAATACTTTATTGCTAAAAAATGCTAACCATCATCTGAGCCTTCACCAAGTCATAATATTTTTGCTGAGGGTCTTAGTGAGGGTCTTGCCTCAGTGTTGATGGCTGCTCACTGCCCTGGGTGGTGGTTAGTGAAGGTTGGGGTAGCTGTGGCAATTTCTTAAAATAAGACAACAGTGAAGTTTGCCGCATCAATCGACTCTTCCTTTCATGAAAGATTTCTCTGTAGCATGTGTTGCTGTTTGATAGCATTTTACCCACAGTGGAACTTCTTTCAAAATTGGAGTCAATTGTCATAAACCCTGCCGCTCCTTTATCAACTAAGTTTATGTAATATTCTAAATCCTTTGTTACCGTTTCAACAATGTTCAAAGGCCTTTCACCAGGAGTAGATTCCATCTCGAGAAACCGCTTTCTTTTTTCATCCATAAGAAGCAACTCCTCATCTGTTAAAGTTTTATCATGAGATGATAGCAATTCAGTCACATCTTCAGGCTCCACTTCTAATTCTAGTTCTCTTGCTATTTTCACATCTGCATTTTGATCCTCCACTGAAGCCTTAAACCCCTCAAAGTCATCCAAGAGGGTTGGAATCAACTCCTTCCAAACTCCTGTTAATGTTGATATTTTGACCTCCTTCCATGAATCACAAATGTTCTTAATGGCATCTAGAATGGTGAATCCTTTCCAGAAGGTTTTCAATTGACTTTGCCCAGATCCATCAGAGGAATCACTGTCTGTGGTAGCTATAACATGATATAATATATTTCTTAAATAATAAGACTTGAAAGTTTAAATTAATCCTTGATCCATGAGCTGCAGTATTGATGTTGTGCTAGCAGCCATGAAACAACACTAATCTCCTTGTACATCTCCATCAGAGCCCTTGAGTGAGCAGGTGCATTGTTAATGAGCAGTAATATGTTGAAAAGAATCTGTTTTTCTGAGCAGTAGGCCTCAACGGTGGGCTTAAAATATTCAGTGAATCATGTTGTAAACAGATGTGCTGTCATCCAGGCTTTGTTGTTCAGCTTATAGAGCATAGGCAGAATAGATTTAGCATAATTCTTAAGGGCCCTAGGATTTTTGGAATGATAAATAAGCATTGGTGTCAACTTAAAGTCACCAGCTGCATTAGCCCCTAACAAGAGGGTCAGCCTGTCCTTTGAGCTTTGAAGCCAGGCATGACCTCTCCTCTCTAGCTATGAAAGTCCTAGGTGGCATTGTCTTCCAATATAAGGCTGTTTCGTCTATGTTGAAAATCTGTTATTTAGCGTAGCCACCTTCATCAATTACCTTAGCTAGATCTCTGGGATGACTTGCCACAGCTTCTACATCAGCACTTTCGGCTTCACCTTGCACTTTGATGTTATGGAGATGACTTCTTTCCTTAAACCTCATGAGCCAGCCTCTGCTAGCCTCAAACTTTTCTTCCTCATCTCTCTCAGCCTTCACAGAACTAAAGAGAGTTAGGGCCTTGCTGTGCATTAGGCTTTGGCTTAAGGGAAATGTTGTGGCCAGTTTGGTCTTCTATCCACAGCACTAAAACTTTCTCTGTATCAGCAGTAAGGTTGCTTTGCTTTCATATCATTCAGTATTCAACTGACCTGTCAAATTTAAAATAAGATTAGATCATGGGCTCTGATCATATATTACCTACAGTGATAAATATTCTCTTACAAGCTAAATTCTATTCGAATGAATGAGTGAACCCCACTAGCCATAAGTGATCATCCCACCACCAAAGTGCCATTTTCTCTGAATCTATTTTGTCATTTTTTAATTTTCTATTCTGAATCATAATTTTGAACATTTATTCCATGACCACTCATCCAGAGCATGATCGCTGACTGATTGTTTATATTTTATGAAGAACCAATCCTAAACATTGAACAAGATAGAGGTTTAATTAATGTTTGCTAAATAGATAAATGAATGAATAAATGAGCCCCGCTTTCTGTTTATGTCTGTTGTGCTAGCTGGTGCGACAAGAAACCATAGAAAATTTGATTGTCACCTTGTGTTCATTCTACGACAGAATCAATACTGTTAATATATTAATACTGGGAAATTAGAGATTAAATGAAAGTTGGAAACAAGTGTTCAGTTATTGAGACTCATTTGGGAGTTCTTTACCTGAGGAAGCTTTGGAGGGGAAGAGGCATTTTTCTTTGTGGTACCTGGCTCACAGAGGATAGATGTTCTTGAACGGTCATAGAATACCAAAGACTTTCTGTAGACAAACATGCTTGCTGATCTAATGTAGCCTCTAAACAATGTCATTGCCATTAATAGAAGAACAATTTATTTATTTATTTAGTGAAGGTTTGGTATTACTAGGAATATATGAAAATACTGTCACCATTCTGTTGTCAAATGTGATAAATTTTATGTTAGATAATTTTTTTAAAGAGATAACAACTTCTACCTTAAAAATTAGTAATAGCTTTTAGGTTTTCCTTTCATTCAAACTTGTCACATAACACCATGGCATAAAAATAAACATTGTCTAAAATTAGTATTTATTGACAAAGATATTTATCATCCTGGTAGCGTTCCTGGGGAGAAGATAAGTCATTGATTCCTATCCATGGCTGTACATTCAAATCACCAGTTCAGCTGTAAAAAACAAAAACAACTACACCTTCTTGGGCCCTCATTTTGACTCCGTGTTTGTCATCATATGACAGGCTTCTTTAGGTTAATCAGCAAGTTTCTTGCTTAAGCAGACATCCTGGAAGATGAAATGCCAATCTCTCCTTGTAGGAAGGACCTTCAGTCACCAAGATTGATATCTTGGTGTACTCTCTTACTTGTTTTCAAATAGGAGAAGTTTCCCCTCTCCTCTTCTTCCCAGTAAAGAAAGGGAATCTTCCTAACCGTGGATCTATATACCTCACAAGAAGTTGAAGTGGTGCGTTGGTGTTTGGTGGTAGTAGGGTTGGTTGTGCCACATCTCAGTAAACCTTGCGGACAGGGTTTGGTCCCAGCTCTGAGTTTCTTGCATACCTCTTTAGAACTGAGTTTAATTAATGGATTTCATTTTAAGCTATGGGCCTTAGTCATAATTCTAGGATAACAGAAAAAAAAAAAATCCACTCAACGTTTTGTTACAATTATTTCCTAAAAATCAATTTATCTGTAGAAAGTGATATTTATTTATCTATCCATATATCTGGAAACCCTAGTGGCGTAGTGGTAAGAGCTACATCTGCTAACCAAAAGGTCGGCAGTTTGAATCCACCAGGTGCTCCTTGGAAACCTTATTCTGTCCTATAGGGTCGCTATGAGTCGGAATGGACCCGACGGCAACGGGTTTGGTTTTTTGGTTGGTTTAGCCATATGTCTATATACCTATATAAATGCCTTCTGTCAGGATATCAAGGGCCATTTCTCCACTATTTAGTAGGCAAATGAAAAACAGGTTATGAATGGTTTCTAAACAAAGAGGACTTTGAACAGCAACCTTGTCACAGGTGCTGTGAAATGTTTGTCTGCTTTATTGAATATATGCAGCTCATCTCTGGAAGAGGTACCTGCACCTGGCCTAACCATGTGATTCCCATGAGAAATAAAAATGATTCTATGTGGGTATCAGGGAATTATAGGACCCTTGGAGGAAATTCACCAGAATGCCTCAAATAAGGAGATGTATTTCTATGGCTTATTACATCGGATATAATATTCCTTACTACCAATTCACACGTTTACAGATTTTCGAAGTTTCTTCCTTTCTAAGTTCTTATTCCATATTTCCTTTTGCTTAAAATTCTACAATTTAGCACTCTAACATTACTTGTATTCTAGCTTTTTAGCACCTTTCTTTTATTTCTATAAATACATATAACCTTGTGAAAGTGAGATTTGGTGATTATTGAGTTAATGTGATCTGTGCAGAGGAGACAGACTACATCATCTGATTTAGTTTCAAAATGAGTCTTCCTTTAGTTCTCGGAGAGGTATTACTTGATACTGTCAGTCACCAGTTATTGAACTACAGCTTATTTTCTGAAATGTATTCAGAATAAGATTCTTTTTCTCAAGGCTTTTATTTCTTTAACTTCCTTGATAGTATTTGCTTTAAATAAAATGTTTTCACATTTTGGAAGATGATTTCTCTCTCTCTGTATATATGGATGCTATTTTTTTTATTGTTAGGTTATTCATTAGAGTTCAGCTTTCCTGTAAGTGGGAAAGTGATTTGGTATAAATAGCAGTAACAAGAACAGAAAACTAGAATCCATGCTGTTCAAGAGCAAAAAAGGCTCACTAGTTTTGTTGTCATAGGCATTTATTTGGGGAATAGATTTTATCCTAGTTTTGACACACTATCACTCATTAAAGCAGCCGTCACAGTTTCATTTTTCTTTTCCTGATTAAAAGAAGGTGCACCTATTCATTCTTTCTTAGAATCTCTACAGAAAACAACCTTCCACAAAAGTGTACAAGAGTGTGAAGACTGCTGAGTAATTTCTGATCTTGTAACTAACGTGGTTTTCAGAAAATTACCCACTAAAGTGTAAAGAAATGCTGGTGATTGACTTGAGCTATGTAAGCAAGAAAACTATAAGCCAGGAAGAAAAAGAAAGCTAAAGACATATTGAAACTGTCTAAAGTGTGGAGAGAAGCAAGTGTTGAGTGCTTACATGACCTTGATGGAATTCCATTTGCCACCTCCACTTTTGCTTTCTAAAATGAAGATAGTAACTATCCTAAATGCTTATAAAAGTTTATTGGATAAATAGCATAAAAGACAAGGCATGACAATTTAAAAATTGTATTATTCAAATGATATCTATGCAAGGAACTATTTGGATTACCAGGGGCATTTACTTCTCTTCTTCTGACTTCCTCGTTTAGGCATTTCGCTGATCACTGTCACTTCCACCGAATAGATAGGGAACAGAGTAAAAATGGCGTAAACAACAACAACTACAACAAAATAACATTTAGGAAATGTTTGATTCATTTCTGTCAATTCTTTAGGTAAGGTATTCAAGGCTTGTTTAATAAAGGGGTGAATCCTTAAAGATGTGCTGAGAAAAGTTACCATGAATTTAAAATAAAAGCATAACTTAATGAAATTCATATAGGTGTCAGGGAAGCACTAGTTTCTTTCTTTATCCATTTCTATTATTGTTAGCTGTCTATAGTCCTCATAATCGTTATAGCATAGACAAACAAAAAACAAAAAAGTTTTTTGTTCGTCTGTGCTATAACGATTATGAGGACTATAGGGAACTTTAATTGTCTGCTTCTCTAGTTATAATTTTTAGCCAAATATGCATCAGAATATTTACCAGGACAAGACCTGTGTAACTGATAGTGGATTTAGAATGGTCCACAAGAACAACTACATTTCTTAATTATGCTGTTTGGTCAGTTATCAAATTATAATTCTCTCCCATCCTTTATACGAGGGACATATGTCTTTTAGTTATGAGGAAATACTACAGTCATTTGTCTATTTCAGCTGATTATGGTATGTATGTTTCTCTATGGTGCATTGTTTTCTTTATTTTTCCCAGTCAACCTCTGATGGGCAGAACTAGATTAATCATAATCCTTGGTTCATACTCTCAATATTGTTCCATGTATAGTCCCCTTTTACCTATTTATCATTTACTAACTTTAGTATTTCCATAAACATCTTAAGTAAGCATCCACTAACCAAACCTAAAGTGAAAATTAGGACCTTGACTATGATTTATTTTAGTTGTATAGTCTTCCCTCATCCTCTTCCTTGCCAATGTTATTTTTTCCCTTGTTCTTCCTTTCCACATAGTTTTAATTCAACAATACATGTTCTTAAAAGTCTATTTATTTTCATTGCTTTTAATTTTGTAAAAAGAGTAGCATGCTTTTTCATGATGTGTTGTTAAGAAATGACTGGACCAGTAATCCCCCATGCATCTGTCAGTTTGTCATACTGTGGGGGCTTGTGTGTTGCTATGATACTGAAAGCTGTGCCCCCGGTATTTAAATACCAGCAGGGTCACCCATGGTAGACAGATTTCAGCTGAGCTTCCAGACTAAGACAGACTAGGAAGAAGGACCTGGTGGTCTACTTCTGAAAAGAATTATCCAGTGAAAACCTGATAAATAGCAGTGGAACATTGTCTGATATAGTGCTGGAAAATGAACCTCTCAGGTTGGAGGGCGCTGAAAAAACGACTGGGGAAGAGCTGCCTCCTCAAAATAGAGTCGATCTTAATGACATGGATGGAGTTAAGTTTTCATAACCTTCATTTGCTCATGTGGTACGACCCCAAATGAGAAGAAACAGCTGTAAACATCCATTAATAATTGGAACATGGAATGTACAAAGTATGAATCTAGGAAAATTGGGAGTCATCAAAAATGAAATGGCATGCATAAACATCAATATCCTAGGCATTAGTGAGCTGAAATGGACTAGAATTGGCTAGCTTGAATCAGACAATTATATGGTCTCTCTACTGGGAATGACAGCTTGAAGAGGAATGGCATTGTATCCGTCAGAAAGAATGTTTCAAGATCTATCCTCAAGCACAATGCTGTCAGTGACAGGATAATATCCATACGCCTACAAGGAAGACCAGTTGATATGACTGTTATTAAAGTTTATCAACAAACCACTGAGGCCAAAGATGGAGAAATTGAAGATTTTTACCAACTTCTGCGGTCTGAAATTGATCAGACGTGCAATCAGTATGCATTGATAATTACCGGTGATTGGAATGTGAAAGTAGGAAACAAGAAGGATCGGTAGTTGGAAAATATAGCTTTGGTGAGAGAAACGATGCCAGAAAGCACATGGTAGAATTTTGCAAGGCAAGCAACTTCTTCATTATGAATACCTTTTTTCAGCAACATAAACGGGGATTATACACATGGACCTCGCCAGATGGCACGCACAAGAATCAAATCGACTATATCTGTGAAAAGAGACAATGGAAAAACTCAATATCATCAGTCAGAACAAGGCCGGGGCCAACTGCAGAGCAGACCATCAGTTGCTCCTATGCAAGTTCAAGTTGAAATTGAAGAAAATTAAAACAAGTCCACGAGAGCCAAAGTACAACCTTGAGTCTGTTTCACCTGAATCTAGAGACCATCTCAAGAATAGATTTGATGTGTTGAACACTAATGTCTGAAGACCAGACAAGTTATAGAATGACATGAACGACATCATACATGAAGAAAGCAAGAAGTCACTAAAAAGGCAGGAAAAAAAGAAAAGATCAAAATGGATGTCAGAAGAGTCTCTGAAACTTGATCTTGAACATTGAATAGCTAAAGCAAATGGAAGAAATGATGAAGTAAAAGAGCTGAGTGGAAGATTTCCAAGGCTGACTCAAGAAGACATAATAAAGTATTATAATGACTTACACAAAGACCTGGAGATAGAAAACCAAAAGGGAAAAACATGCTTAGCATTTCTCAAGCTGAAAGAACTGAAGAAAAAACTCAAGCCTCCAGTTTCAGTACTGAGGCATTCTATGGGAAAATATTAAATGATGCAGGAAGTATCAAAAGAAGACGGAAGGAATACAGAGTTACTATACCAAAAAGAATTGGTCGACATCCAACCATTTCAGGAAGTAGCATATGATCAGGAACCCATGGTACTGAAGGAGGAGATCCAAGCTACACTGAAGGCTTTGATGAAAAACAAGGCTCCAGGAATTGATGGAATACCAAATGAGATGTTTCAACAAATGGATGCAGTGCTGGAAGTGCTCACCCATCTATGCCAAGAAATTTGGAAGACAGTTAACGGGTCAACTAACTTGAAGAGGTTCATATTTATGCCTATTCCAAAGAAAGATGATCCAACCAAATGCAGAAGTTGTCAACAATATCATTAATATCACACATAGGTAAAATTTTGCTGTAAATCATTCAAAAGCAACTGCAGGAGTACATCAACAGGGAACTGCCAGAAATTCAAGCTGAATTCAGAAGAGAATGTGGAACCAGGGATATGATTGCTCTGTCAGATGAATCCTGGTTGAAAACAGAGAATATCTGAAATGTTTACCTGTGTTTTATTGACTATGCAAAGACATTTGACTGTGTGGATCATAACAAATTATCGATAACATTGAGAAGAATGGGAATTCCATTACACTTCACTGTGCTCATGAGGAGCCTGTACATAGATCAGAAGGCAGTTGTTGGAACAGAACAAGGGAATACTGTGTGATTTAAAGTCAAGAAAGGTGTGCATCAAGGCTGTTTCCTTTCACCATACTTATTCTATCTGAATGCTGAGCAAGTAATACGAGAAACTGGCCTATATGAAGAGGAACAGGGCATCAGGATTGGAGGAAGGCTCATCAACAACCTGCGTTATGCAGATGGCACAACCTTGCTTGCTGAAAGTGAAGAGGACTTGAGGCATTTACTGATGAAGATCAAAGACCGCAGCTTTCAGTATGGATTACACCTCAACATAAAGAAAACAAAAATTCTCACAACTGGGTTAGTAAGCAAAATCATGATAAATGGAGAAAAGATTGAAGTTATCAAGGATTTCATTTTACTTGAATCTACAATCAACACCCACGGAAGCAGCAGTCAAGAGATCAAAAGATGCATTGCATTGGGCAAATCTGCTGCAAAAGACCTCTTGAAAGTGTTGAAGAGCAAAGATGTCACCTTGAAGACTAAGATGGCCCTGACCCAAGCCATGGTTTTTTGAATGTCCTCATATGCATGCGAAACCTGGACAATGAATAAGAAAGACCGAAGAATTGACACCTTTGAATTGTGGTGTTGGCGAAGAATATGAATATACCATGGACTGCCAAAAGAATGAACAAATCTGTCTTGGAAGAAGTACAACCAGAATGCTCCTTAGAAGCAAGGATGGCGAGACTGGGTCTCACATACTTTGGACATGTTATCGGAGGGATCAGTCCCTGGAGAAGGACATCATGCTTAGTAGAGGGTCAGCAAAAAAGAGGAAGACCCTCAGTGAGATGGATTGACACAGTGGCTGCAACAATGGGATCCAGCATAGCAACGATTGTGAGGATGGTGCAGGACCAGGTAGTGTTTTGTTCTTTTGTACATAAGGTCACCGCTATGAGTTGAAACCGACTGGACAGCACCTAACAACAACAACAAACTGGTAATAAAGCACATATGTAAAGAAGTAGAACTACAGGAGCAGAGTATTGAGAATATTATAATTTCCCTGCATCTGATATATGAACAAAATACGCAGAGCAGTTGTTTCTTTGGGAGAAGAAACTAATCAGCTTTCATTTCTTGCTTTGTCAAAATTGGGTTTGTAAAGAGAAATTACTTACTGTAGTTTTGAAGTGTAAGAAGTTCTTTTTCTTCTCTGGCGTAAGTACACTCTGCTTGATTTAAAATCCCGTGTTTCAACTCATATACCTGAGACAACACAACTCATAGGGTAACCTACTGGATTCACTAGAATATTCATTTATGCTTAGAATGCACAGTTATCTAACCAGGGTAGAGAGTGAGTGGAAGAAAGGTCAGTTATTAACCGATCCAGACTTAAGAAACAGCAAATGAAGGATTACGTATTTTCTATTTATGGCACTGCTTCTAAATTTAGATAAAAAAAAAAAAAAAGCAACCAACAATTTTAGAAAGTAACATTAAGACCTATCAGCCAAAATAATGGTCTGACATTCTTTTCTCCCATTCTGTGAAGAGGGTAGTTAGATGACATAATAATGAATCTGCTTCATATAAATGCTGGAACCAAGTGCCTAGGAATATGTGAATATTAACAAGGGAGAATATTCAATTAAGAGAGAATGTGATAATAAAAGTTTAAATTTACTGTGAGCCTTGTCTGTGCCAGATTTTTTTTTTTTTGATTGGGTAAAATATATATAACACTTTTGCCACTTTAACCATTTTAAGTGTATATTTCAGTGATATTAATTACATATACTATACTGTGCAACTATTCACAAATATTTTTAACCCCTGAGACAGGAACTCAGTACCCTTTGAATAATGACTCCCCATTCTCCCTTCCCTCAGTCCATGGTAACCACCAATAAAATTTGCTCTCTATGCATTTGCGTTTTCTAAGTATTTCCTATAAAATGGCCCCACAGTATTTGTCCTTTTTTCTCTGACTTATTTCACTCTTCATTTCTGTTTATGGCTGAATAATATTCCATTGTATGTATATCCCACGTTTTGTCTATCCATTTTTGTGTTGATGGACACTTGAGTTTTTGCCACCTTTTGGCTATTGTGAATAATGCTGCAGTGAGCTTTGATGTACAAATATCTGTTTGAGTTCCTGCTTTCAGTTCTTTTGGGTATATACTTAGGAGTAGAATTACTGGGTCATATGATAATTCTATTTTTAAATTTTGAGGAATTACCAAACTGTTTTCCATAGCGGCTGCAACATTTTACACTCCCACCAGCAATGGATGGGGGTTTTGATTCCTCCACACCCTCACCAACACTTGTAATTTTATGTTTTTCTGATATTAGCCACCATAGTGGGTGTGAAGGGGTATCTCATTGTAGTTTTGACTTGCATTTCCCTAATGATTAATGACATTGACCATCTTTTCATGTTTTTATTGGCCATTTGTAAATCTTCTTTGGAGGAATCTCTATTTCTATCCTTTGCCCATATTTTAATTGGTGTGTTTGTCTTTTTGTTGTTGAGTTGTAAGAGTTCTTAATAAGTACCAGGCCCTTTTACTTATCTTATTCGTCCCATCCTGTACAGTTCTGTTGATCAGATTCTACAATTCCTCTTTCATAGAGGAGAAAACTGAGGCTCAGATATGGTAAGTACCTGCCTAAGGTGTGAGTTTTGCCAATATATTGCCCATATTCCTTGTTATGGTAAATGCTGCATCTGTGAGCCTTGTTTGTGCCAGATTTAAAGTGAGAACTAGATGGGCTAGCCTTGAATCCTGTAGAGCTTTATCCACCAAATCTGTCCTTTGGAATCATCCGGAGTAATGCTGGCATACCTGAACATACATCAGAAAAATTTGAATAAGGCACCGTTGCTCAGATCAATTATTTCCCCTTATTTTGAACAGAGTCTGTGATACTGTTTGTTTTCTCAGGTTTTGGCTTAAGGGACAAGTACCAGGGAGGAGGCGATTGAGATGGAATTAGCAATCATTCAAATTGGACAGTTAATTTTTTTCTAGCATATTGTAGGAGAAGAGATTTTTGTGTTTTGATGCTGTGAACTGATGATGAATGCATAAACCTACTCAAATGCATTTACACATAAGAGCAATGAAGGAAAAAATTCATTGTCAATTTGGCATTTCCTTGCCAAATTTGAACAGCTGCTTTAAACCTCAAAACTCTCAATGAATCTGATACCAAGCAGGAAAGCAGAATTAACAAATAGAAGTACCTCTACAGGCAATATAGAGAAAAAGTTTCAATTATTGAACTTTCCCCTAAACTTAATACATATCTCTGCGAGTTTTTGGCAGGCATGTCCTCTGCTCATGAAGCAGGGAACTATGAATCATTCCTTTTGATTAACTAGTTGCCATTGAAGGTTGCTCTGCTGGATGGAATTGAATATTGCATGTTATTTTGCAACCGTGTAAAATTTCCCTCTATAACTGTATGAAAATGACAAACCAACATACAGTCTTTCACATCTAATTGTGCCCTTGAAAGTATAGATATTTATTTTTAATTCCTGGTCCATAATTTTTTTATCATATTTATGACATCTGTCTATATGATAAAGCCAAATCTTTGTTAAGAACAACTACAAATTCAAAAAAAATACTGTGAAATGATAAATCTGTAAAGTAGGAATATGCACATAGCTTTACGCCTAATCTTCATTTTGAGATTTCTCCCAACCATTTCCCCTTAAATTTCTTTTTATTAAAATAATTTTAGGCAAAATTAATTTTTAAAACTATGAAAATGAAAATGATAAAGCTGCTGGTTAGAGACACATTGTATATCAAGAATTCTGACACCAGTAAAGAGATTGGATGTACAGCTTTACAGCAATACTGAGTGAGTTAAACTAAAGATTGCCGAGAAGTGGTAATACATACTTCTTGGGGGCTAGAATGTGTCCTTGACACTTCTCTTTATAGCATCATGCTGTTTAGAAAATGGAGACTCAAGAACTACTACAAGATGGAAATAGATGCCAACCACTCACTGCCTGCTGAGATTTGCCTGTGTGAGTGGAAAGTAAAGAGGAGTAATTGTAGGAAAATGAGGTAAACATGAATGTGTTAACAGATGGAAAGCCACTGTTGTTTTGACTTCCATGATATACTCCCGAGCTTTCAGCTTTGTCTGTCACCATCTGTACTTCTTTGTACAGACGTGGTGGACCTTGATGCTGTGAGAGACAAGTTTTAGAGCAGTTTATTGGTTACACATGTTTGAGATTTGGAGCCTCATATAGTAATTAGAATGATTCTTAAAAGAGGAAGTACTCTCAAAATTGAAGGTCGGTTTTGGAGGTAAGAGTGGAATGGCAGGAATGGTGAAAGAAATGAAAAAAGCAGCTGCAGTGATCATTTTTATAGTGACTGTGAATATCTGTCTAAAGCAGGCTCTTGTTCATCAGTGTTTCTGATTGAGAATTTAGAAAAGGCAGGATAACTGGTAGAAGGTGAGAGACCAATATGGAATGTATGGATATTTGGTGTCTGAAAGTAAATGTAATACAGAATACCCAATACAGAATAGCAGTCATAAAATCTAGCAAGTTTAAGTGAAAAAGACTAAGAAGGGTTTTTAGAACTATGGACAGGGAAGATGGTGTCAGTAGAGACACTCAAAATGATGTTCTCATAGTTATGATTTCCATGCTCTGAAGAAACAAATGAAAAACTTTTTATTTCAAAATGTCAAAGCTTTTGATTTTTAAAAAATTTGAAGCACATCAGGAAGTGTCATTTCAATATTATAGAACACTATCATCATGTAGTGAACTTGAAAAGGAAAAATAAAGGTCTTTAGGAGAGGAATTGTTATTGTAGAGATGGAAATTACAGAAATGTCCTCAGTTTTTTCTTTTCTTTTCTCACATTGCACATCAGTCTTCAGCAAACCCTCTTTGTTGTATGTTCAGAATGTGTCTTATCACCCCTGCTACTAACATCCTGATAACAAGCCCAAAAAAGCACTATAGCTTCCTAACAGGTCTGTCTAATCCCATCTCGCCCTCTATAGTCTAGTGACACAGGAGTTAGAATGATCGTTGGCAGGTGATTGATAATACTGAATGAACGATTGAGTGAATGAATGAATGAAACGAGGGAAAAGAAAGATACCATGTCTTTAGTACAGATTTCCTTGCTTTACATTCTAGAGAATTATATTCAGATTAAGTTTTCTAAAACATTACTTTTACCAATTAGAAATAAATGGATTTTCATAGTTGGAATGACTTTCAGTGCTCTCTGTGCCAAAAGAGGAGACCCTGGTGGCATAGTGGTTAAGAGCTGTGGCTGCTAATCAAGGTTGGTAGTTTGAATCCACCAGGCACTCCTTGGAAACTCTATGGGGCAGTTCTACTCTGTCCTTAGGATGGCTATGAGTTAGAATGGGTTAGAGGTGCCAGAAGGTGAAAATGACTGGTAAGAAGTTGATCGGTATCTCACATAAAATATTGTGTTATAAATGGCCCCATAGCAGAAACTTTGTCATTTTTCACAGCTTTTGTTAACTTAGGGGAACATCTCACCATTTATCCCTCCCATAACCTCTGTCATTCCTGAGACTACATCATTTTCTCCCACACTTGGAAGACAGAGCTAAAATCTCTTTTCTTTGGTTTTCACCTAGAATTATGTGTTTCATGAGCCATACTTTACTTGATATTGTAAACCTCCTGATGAATATTAGCGGGAACAATGTTTTCAAAGTCTGATAAATAACTATAATATTTTACTATAGTTATGTCAAATGAGGCCTACTTCTACATTACAGTCCCTGCATATCTTTAACATAAAAATTAAGGTGACCATATTATCTTGATAAATTTTTAGCTGTTTCATTAGTTCTGACTTTTTCTAATCCTCGTATAAAGCATACAATGGGTAGACAAATTTTTTAAATTTTAGAAATACTCTCTGGCACTTCTAGTGAAGGCTCTGTGTTTTTTGTAGTGTTTTAACTTTCTCTGTCTTTGAAGACCTCTGCCTAAGATGGAGAAACTAAACAAAACATCGTTTCCCTTATGGGTTTAATTACTCTGATAGTAAAAAGGGCTTGAGCATTTTGGTCATCGATAAGTGATTGTATGGCTTTGGGATAATTTGATTACTTTTATCTCTAGGCAAAGATTGGATATTTTTGAAGCTGAGCTATTTTATGCTCTGTCTGTATCAAGTTATAAGTCACACACAAGTAACACATCAAGTCACAAGTCACACACAAGTAAAATTTTGCTGAAAATCATACAAAAGCGGTTGCAGCAGTACATCGACAGGAAACTGCCAGAAATTCAAGCCAGATTCAGAAGAGCATGTGGAATGAGTTATATCATTGCTGATAGCAGATGGATCTTGACTGAAAGCAGAGAATACCAGAAAGATGTTTACCTCTGTTCTGTTGACTATGCAAAGGCATTTAACTGTGCGGATCATAACAAATTATGGATAATGTTGAGAAGAAAGAGAATTCCAGAACACTTAATTGTGCTCATGAGGAACCTATACCTAGATCAAGAGGCAGTTGTTTGAACAGAACGAAGGGATACTGTGTGATTTAAAGTCAGGAAAGGTGTGCGTCAGGGTTGTATACTTTCACTGCACTTATTCAGTCTATATGTTGAGCAAATAATCCAAGAAGCTGGGCTATCTAAAGAAGAATATGGCATCAGGATTGGAGGAAGACTTGTTAACAACCTGCAATATGCAGATGGCACAACCTTGCTTGATGAAAGCGAAGAAGACTTGAAGCACTTACTGATGAAGATCAAAGACTACAGCCTTCAGTATCGTATCGATTGCACCTCAACATAAAACAAAAATCTTACAACTGGACAAGTAAGCAGCATCGTGATAAATGGAGAAAAGATTGAAGTTGTCAAGGATTTTATTTTACTTGAGTCTACAATCTACACCCATGGAAACAGCAGCAAGAAATCAAAGAACGTATTGCATTGAGCATATGTGCCGCAAAAGACCTCTTTAAAGTGTTCAAAAGCAAAGATGTCACTTTGAGGACTAAGTTGCGCCTGACCCAAGCCATGGTATTTTCAACCATCTCATATGCATGTGAAAACTGGGTAGCGAATAAGGAAGACCGAAGAAGAATTCACGCTTTTGAATTATGGTGTTGGTGAAGAATATTGAATGTACCATGGAGTGCCAGAAAAATGAACAAATCTGTCTTGGAAACTGTACAGCCAGAAGGTTCCTTAGAAGCAAAGATAGCGAGACTTTGTATCAAGTACTTTGGACATGTTACCAGGACGGACCAGTCCCTGGAGAAGGAAATCATACTTGGTAAAGTAGAGAGTAAACGAAAAAGAGCAAGACTCTCAACAAGATGCAATGACTTAGTGGCTGCAACAATGGGCTGAAGCATAACAACGATTGTGAGGGTGGCACAGTATCGGTCAGTGTTTCGTTCTGTTGTACAAAGGGTTGCTATGAGTTAGAACTGACTCATAACAACAACAGTCAAGTCACAGAGGAAATGTTATATTGTCAGTTCAGGATATTAGTGTGTGTTAGAACGCTTTCCTCTTGGCTACTAATATGTTGGACAAAACACCTTGCCTCTATAAACCTTAATTTGCATGGTGGGCAGACCATATCATTTGTAAATTTCATTTCCTGTAAACTGGAGCATCATGTAAAGATTGTCAAACAGACCTCTGGCAGCCTACTCTGTGAAATGTTGATTTAAAAGTTTCTAAGTTAAAACTGTTTTCTGCACCCTGGAAATAGTACTGGTTCCTTGCCAAGTCAGATTTCCTCCTAAACTTATCATTTTACATGCAGTAAAAGAGTAGGCGGAATAGAGCTAGTATCTTTCTTTAGCATCACACTAACAGACAAGAATTTGGAACTCCTTAACTCACATTTGCAATGGCAATGTCATTACTCATGTACATTTTAGGAATAGAAGTAGTCCTCAAGTGCTAGGATGTTCTCAATATAAAGACTTCTAATTTCTTAGTTTTTTTTTTACTTTTTAAAATTCTTTTCTCCTTTCTGCTCTCATACAGTATGAAGATTACCATTATAATAGGGAGATAATTATTACTATTGGAACAATTCTCTAGGGTGCTTCCCCCTATCAGTGGAAAAATGAATCATATAATCATTCTATAGTTTGAGAATTTTTACAATAACACATTGTCCTAATTACTACAGGAGAATTACAACATCCCGTTCTTTTTAAGGATTTGTATTTGGCAAAATTTTTTCTTCGCTTCTTTGTCTTCAATAGTAGGTTTCAGAAGCCACAATTGGTGTCTAGGGAACAATTCTGGTGGACTAAGTTTATCCACTGCTTTGTGAACAATAGTTAGAAAATGAGCTGCGTCTTCATCACTTCTGAAAAAAACTAAAAAAAAAAAAAGTAGAAGAAAATGTGAGAAAACAGTATTTTTCTCTTTTTCATAATATAAATGTCATAGTAAACTATCCTAGTTCTCTATTTTTTGATGGAAAAAAAGTACTGGATTACTGGTACTTGCTGCTGAAATGTTAATCCTTATAATCATTTTTTATCAAGTGATAAAAGAAACAGAACTAAATGTTACTGCTCTTGGAAAAATCATTTTATCGTAGATAAATTATATGTATTACTTTCTTAGAACCATTACTGCTTAAACTCGAAGATGTGTGCTAGGAGCAATTTCTTTGATATATTAAAATAGTCACTCAGTACTTAAGTACCACTAGAAACTATTTTAATTGGATTCATGCAGTTTTTAGCTTAATTGTAAATCCTACTATGTTAAATTATTTTCTCTGGAAATGTTAGATTTTTTGTGTATGTTACGTTAATATGTGCTAAATTACGGCCAATTTTTAAAGGGCTGTCCATTAGAGATTTTCAACAAATATTAAAGAAAAGTATCTTGAGCATGAATTTCTAAATAACTAAAACATTTAAGCTATTTTTTCTCTCAAGGGACCATAATATTTACCTTTTTTTTTTGGCCTAGTTCAGAAAGGATGTTATTGCATAACTTTTGGGAGACAAATTGTGAACCTGAACAGTAATCGGGGTGGTGGAAATGGACAACGCATGATAAATTTGAGAGATAAACTGCCAATGTAAGAATGACGCCAGTTTTGGTGTAGTCAGCAGGGGGCTGATGCCATTCACTGGAGAAAAGAAGTAGGTCATGTTATAAATAATTACTAAGTGGAAGAAAGTTGTTTCTTATGTTTTGTGAAAAAAAATTTCCCCTTATGTGTGATGTATTACATGTTTACCAGTGGTTACTTAGAAAAAAAAAAAATCATGAAAGCAATGTTTATGTCATTAATGTTCTCTGTGGAACGCAAGAATAACTTCTAGGAAATACGCTCGTAATTCAGGTTAGACACCAAGGGGAGGCAGGAAATCCTTCATTAAATTGCACAGTCAAGTAGTAGGTCTGCCAGTTTGCAGCTTTTGGTTTAAGAATTACAACATTAGAAGTGTTGTCAAGGTGGTCCTCACTCTAAGACTTTGCTTTTGAAATGATTCAAGCCTCATTTAAAAATTAAAAAAAATTATGTTTAGCATTGCAGATTATCTTTTAAGTCATCGTTATTCCACTCTTTGTATCTGAAAAGGGGAGATGTTGATTTCAAGCTATTTCTGAGTTTATGTCAAAACCCGTTGCTGTCAAGTCAATTACAACTCACAGCAACCATATAGGACAGAGTAGGACTGCCCCATAGGGTTTTTATCAGGATCTGGTTATTCATTTATTCGACTTGTAAGTACAATAGATAATTATTATGTCTGTAGGCAGAGAACCTTGCAAATTCTGTTTAACTGTGGGAAAAGAATGTTCAAGTATGTAAGATTGTTACCACCAAGATTCTGTTAATATTGTTCTCAGAAATCATTGTTTTAAAGTGAGCATCGCAGATATTTCCTTTTGGTGCAACAGAGTACAGGAGACTACTGTCTAATCTGACTTGCTTACAAAGAGTCAGAAGTAAAGCTCTTTAGAAATTAGCTGACATCTCAAAGACTTCAAGATGTCAAATGTACTACAGCACTTCAAAGCTGTGTCCTTTCTCCATCTCTTTAACATGTTTTGTCATCCACTGGTGAAATACCATGCGCTGAATTCCTGACTCACAAGAGATTTTTCTCAATGTGTTTTCCCCCATCAGAGAAGGGTCATTTCAGTTCATTACTGCTAGACAGGTACTGCTTTTGGGTATGAAAGCATAAATAGTATTAGTAAACACATTTGGATTTTCAGTAAAGTCATGATTGACTACAATATTAGATATTGCTTCACTGTCTCTCTTTTGGTCATCAGTGAGTCCATTGTTATACATGAGATATGCCTGTGTTCCAGATGATATGCCTCTGACAAAACAGAAAGTTTAGCACTGAAGTTTGGTAAATTTAACATACAGAAGACAAAATTTCTACTGAGGGGACTAACTTTTTAAAGCTAAACTAAGTTTTATTTTCTTCAGAAAAAAATACATATAGGGTTGAGTTTTGCCTTAGGCATTGTGAACTAGAATACCAGAAGCCTCATCCAGTTTCAAAACAAAAGCAATATGTTTCAGCAGCATTGAGTCTTAAAAGTGGGAAGATATGGTGCGAAGTGCAGTGGACTGAGAATTCGAAGGTCTGAACTCAGCTCTGTTACTGTCTAGGTGTTTAACCATAGACAGATGCCTGAGCCTTCTGGAGGAGTTTTCTCTTCCGTTGAGAAAGAGGTTGTATGGGATGATGTGTCAGGGTTCTTGGAGCTTCATGCATGTGTGAATTTCTGTGTAATATCATGGATTTTTTTTTTTTTTATTAGAGTTACACAAGATCCGTCTAACCACAGGGATACTATTAGGATTTCTCTGTCTCTATTGTGAACGAATGAATGTCATTCTCATATCTCAGACACAAGGTTGTCAAAATGAAGCAAATATTGATATATGCTTGGAGCATATTGGTCAAACATCACAAAAATTTGTTATAAAAGAATAATGTTCATGGTCAAAATCAGAGTTGAAATCAGGCATTTGAATCAGGTGATGACAAAAGTCCATTGGAGCACAAATCAGAGTTAGAATAATAGACAAAAACTTAGGGGAGGACCTATAAAATGAAAAAGATCACGGTATGGAATCCCTGAGCTGCAAAGGGTTAATGTGCTTTAACGTTAACCAAAAGTTTGGTGGTTTGAGTCCACCCATAGGTGCTTTGGAAGAAAGGCATGGTGATCTACTTCTGAAAAATCAGCTATTGAAAACCCATAGTAGAACAGAGGTCTACTGTAACATACATGGGACGCCATGAATTGGAACGGACGTACTGACAACTGGTAGAGTATGGACCAGGTTTTTTGTTGTTGTTATTTGCTGTCGAGTTGATTCTGACTCATAGCGACCTCGTGCATGTAGATTAGAACTACTTCATAGGGTTTTCAAGTCTGTGACCTTTCGGAAGCAGATCACCAGGCCTCTCTTCTGAGGCACCTCTGGGTGGGTTTGAACCACCAACCTTTGGGCTAGTAGTTGAGTGCTTAACCATTGGTGTCACCCAAGGACTCTCTGGACTCAGGTTAAGATGTTAAAAACAATAGGAACGTGCCTTCTGTCGTATTCATTTATCATCCTTTCACAATTGATTAGTTTGTACCTAACACTACTCTAGGTTCCAGGAATATTAAAATTCAAAGACACGTTTCCTACAGTCTAGAAATTTAAAGCTCTTAAAAATCAAATTTCTAAAATCTGAACAAGCAAATATTTATTTTATATTCACTACGTGCCAGTCATAGTCCCAAAAATTTTACATGAATTATCTCATTTACTATGTGTATCTCTATAATGGGAATGCTATCTTTAGATAAGAAAACTGAGTATTAGAGAGCTTAATAAGCCCTAAAAAAAAAGCCCTAGGGACCTTAAAATGTTACAAAGTATTCTAGAACACAATTTGACAGCATATGACAAAGCTACCAAACCTCAATAAACTTTAACATAGGATACTTTAAACAAAAAGTCAGGACAAAGGAGACCTGGTGGTGCAGTAGTTAAACTCTCTACTGCTAACCAAAGGTTGGCTGTTTGAACCCCCCAGACGCTCTGTGGGGAAGAGGTGTGGCAGTCTGCTTCCGTAAAGATTACGGTCTTGGAAACCCTTGGGGGCAGTTCTACCCTGTCCTGCAGGGTTGTTTTGAGTCGGAATGACTTGATAGCAAAGGGTTTGGTTTGGGTTTTTGGTGGCACAAACAGTTTGCCCTTGCCTGTTAAACTTAAGGTTGGAAGTTCGAACCCACCCAGCTGTGCTGTGGAAGATAGGCCTGGTGATCTGCTTTTGTTAAGTTTACAGCCAGGAAAACCCCATGGAGCAATTCTACTCCAACACATGGGGTTGTCAGGAATCAGAATCAACTCGACGGCACCTAACAATAGTACCCCTAGCAGGTATGATTGCTCGTTTCCCCATGTTTAACACTAATTTTATATATACATGAAAATTTTTAAACTTTTGCAAAATCGAGGTTATTTAAATTCATGTGTCTTTGACTGTTACTCAGGTTGAACACTTTTGTGTATGCTTTTATAGGTGTTTAAATTTTTTAAATGAATTTTGTCCCTGAAATACTCTTCTATTGAAATAATCATTTTCAGAAATTTGTTGTATAAAGCTTTTACATATAATATTAACCTTTTGACTTTATATATTGCCATTTCCCCCCCATTTGCCCTTTGCCTTTTAATTTTTTCATGATGTCCAATCACATTTAAAAGAAGCTAATATTAGTGTAGCTGTCTTATCAGTGCTCCTCCTTTTGATTTCTGCGCTGCCTTCAATTCTAATGGTTTTGGTTTCAAAATATGAAAGGCCTGCCCTGACAAAAATTTTTCTAATGTGTATGCATATTTTCTTGAAGCACTGGTAAGGCTATTTTAAATCTAGTTTAATATATATATATATATATTATTTATCAAATGAGTAAGTGAGAGTTGCTACATCTATGGATTATTGTAAAAACATGTCTGACTTGTGACTTGGAGGTAGACCTCAGTCAGACGCCTTAACAATTCAGAATAAATGGAATTGGAAGCACAAGGCCAGGGTTGTACATGGGCATGGCCGGCTGGACCTGTGACCCCTGTGACCCTGCTCCTTCTTCTGATCAGTGACTGTGTTCTAAATGATTATAACTGCTTTGTTTTAGCTTTCATTTATTCTGTTGATCTCATGGCCCACCTTGTTTCCAGGTAGCCTCCATTGTGAGTGGCCTGAATGCTGCAGATCTTTTCCCCCTTGAGCATAGTTACACTTCTCTTTGTATTCACCAAAATGCACCCTCTGACTTCTGATGCTCAGTTACACAACCCTGCACTTACCTCTTAAATTGACTGAAGCATCCCAACAACGGTTAACATGTTTGAGTTTTTTTACGTGCTAGAGACTCCTGCAAGCATCCTTTACCTGTAAACTCAGTAAACCCTCACGACCATTCAGTGAAATACGTATCATTATCTTCTCTTGAGTTATGGGTGCAGAGACTTAAAAAGTTACTGAGTTGGTGAGAGAAGGATCCATCTCCCCAGCGTTTTGCCCTGAATGCCCTCACCCATCTCTCTATTCTCCTCCATGATTATAAATTCCTCAAATCTTGCCTTACCCTTTGCAGCCACTGTTTCTAGGACATGGCTTGCTAGTGTACTAAACTCACTCCAAGTAAACTATCCATAACCACCACTGGCATTAACTTGACATAGCCTACCTTGCCTTGGCTGAAAAACTAATGGCACATTCCCTTACTTTTGTGGAAGAAATTGCTTGTATGTATTGAGAAAAGTTACGCCTTATGAATTATATTGGCATTGAGAGTCTGGCACAGTAAATCTCATGAAGTAACCACTTTATAATTGTCTGACAGAAATGATCCATATACAGAAATAAGAACTTAGCATTCTGTGTTCTAAAATTTAGCACTATCTTTTATTTCCTGGCAGACATAAGACGTATTTTAAGCACAGTGCTTTTAGTATTCCTAAAATTAGGTGGATATAATATAGGCCTCAGGAAAAAAGAATAAAAATCTGAGCAACTGTCAACCACAAAAAAGTTGTGATTTATAATACTGATTTCTAGTGACAAATTATCAAGGAACTGTTATTGTATAAATACTACACTCTATCATTATTCTACTTTGAAAAACATTAGACATTTTAGTTTAAGAAGGTATAGACTACTGATTGAATAGTATGTAGTCATTACAAATGGCTGTAGAAGATCTATATAGCAAATAAGGAAAAACACATTAGATAAAAATATAAAACTGTAAAATTGTACGACTAGGGCTACTAATTTTACTGCTCAAATACAAATATAGGCATAGCTCAAAAGTGAATACGCAGTAGTAAAATAACTGTGCTAGAGCTAAGGGGTAACCAAAACCAAACCAAACTCACTTGAGGTAAGGGGTAGATAGTCTCTTTTTCTGAATTATCTTTAGTTTTGATATTGGTATCTATATTTTATATAGGGTCGCTGTGAGTCAGAATCGACTTGACGGCACTAGGTTTTTTTTTTTTTTTTTGGTTTATACTTTTATAATGAAAAAGAAGGACAGTATTATTGGTTCATATTGTCTGTTCCTAAATATGGCTTACTACATTAATCTTAGTAAAATGCATTCTTTTGCATATTCAATGAAAACTTAATAGCACAATAAACATTTGTGGGAGTCTGGTCCTGTGACAGGCTTAAAAATATTTGGAAAAAAGATATAAATGATTTTCAGCTGTCATCTTCCAATTTAGTAAATTATTATTCTAATACAAAACTGGAACTCTTGGAGAACACAAGGACGATTGTAATTGCCAAGCCTTTAATGTTTTCTGCTTTAATAGAGTTTATTACTAATTCCCAAAGAGTATGTCACTAAAAAAGATTGACACAATATTAAAATTTGGAATTATTTGAACATTAACCAATAAAATTATATAATATTAGTTATTTTATTTGATATGAGTAAATAAATTTAATGAAAATTAGGTCTTTCTAAATTAAAAGTAGAAATCATTTTGCCAGAAAAGATTATTTCTAAAAGTGGGGAAAATACTGCTGAGATAAAATTCTTTTTTGAATAAATGAGCTTTTTACTAAATTATATTCCTAAGACTTGTTTGTGCTATAGTTTTTCCTCCCCATTTTGAGTTAGTTGATTTTTAAATATCTTTAGTTTCAATTTCATTTAAAAATAAGGTGATACTTTTTTTTAAATGTCAAAGACAATTTTAGAACTTTCTCACTACAGAGTGATTTAGCACAGACTGTGTAAAAATGGTAATATAAGTAGTAAGTTGACAACATCCAAAGTCAGTTAGGGGAAAAAGAAACCCTCCATTAATGATGTTTGTCATCAGAAGCAGAATACTCAACAATGTCTCTCTTTCCACTCTTGTTCCTATTCTGAGGGCCATCTTGGACCTACCTGGTAAAATAAGAAAAGAAAAAGAAATTGTTTCTTATATTATCAATCCATAATATTTTGGGGTACTAAAACAATAAAGAGAGTGATTAAGAGTTCAGCTGCTAACCAAAAAAAGGTTGACAGTTCAGATCCACCAGGTGCTCCTTGGAAACCCAATGGAGCAGTTCCAGTCTGTCCTATAGGGTTGCTATGAGTTGAAATCGACTGAATGGCAACTTGGGTTTTGGTGTTTCCTCAACACTACTCAAGAGAAGGACGATATTCTTATTTTTCTCCCTTGTCACCATCCTTGAGATAAGACTTTTCATATATACATGCACTAATGTCCATAAATCATTAACAAAAGAATTCACCCTCTGAAATTTTCTATTATAAACTTTAGGGAAAAAAAAATGCTTTTTAGCTGAGTATAAAATAAGCCTCATTTCCAGGCACTCATTAATTGATACTAATTTGGCCCCTAGAAATAGCTACTACTCCTGGGAGAATTTTTCATTCTTAATCTTGACAGAAATAGTGGGTAATCCTTTAGTGAAAGTCCCATTAAGCTGAAGAGGCCAGTCCCATGGGAAACCTCATAAAATCTGCTACCTGGCAGTGTGATGAAGCTGAGCCTTTGCTGTGAGCCTGCCTGTGAAGTTACTGTTTTTAATTCCCTGCTCTTTTTAGCTTTCTTTCATACAGAGGAGAGATGGGGAGGTGGAGAGGGAAGACCCACTTTTATCTACCTTTTTAGACATTAGTTTTCAGGTTGCCCTACTAATAAAACAAGAAGGCGCTCTTAAATAAGCCTATTAAGATAGCATCTTGTGAGTATTTATATCATATATATTTTTTTTTATCATTGTACATGATTTTCATACTTATCTAAGGGTGTTTTTTATATAGAGAGCAATCAATAGAATAGAATCATATTTATTTCTGCAGCCTTTGTATTGATGTAAAACCTGAAGAAATTCCTTTTCCAAGTTTCCAGTCCTTATATAAAGCAAATTTTACATTTCAAAGGCAATTTTAAGTGATTATTATTTGCACAGTAAATTCTCAAGGATTGCCGGTATGCTCAGACACTTTGCAATGGGCTGAAGTCATTTGAAAAGCAGTGCACCTGGCATTTATATCAAAAAGAGATGCCAAGTTAACTAAAATATACTTTAAAAAATTTCTCCATTGGTTTAAGCTAGATTTTAGTACTATTTTAACCCCTTAGTTAAAGAAAAAAAAAAATAACCATGAGGTAAGGAGAAGTCTTCTGGGCATAGCTAAGAACTACTTTTGTTTTAGCTGATTTATTAAGTATCATTTAGAATTGGATTAATTTTGGCCTCAGCTGCCAACCCTCATCACAATCAACCTTGCTATCCACATAAGTCTTTCCTTGAAGAGGCTTCAGAAAGAAAAACTGCTTATTCCACTTAGCTCTGATTAAGAGTTTTCATGCATGTAGGGACAAATAATTGCTCTCAGGCTTTTCAACTTAGATGCAAGATGAAGGGCAACAAAACCAACGTGAGTGTCCATCTGCTTTGAAGCTGCCATAATTATATTCAGTTTTTAATTCCCATAAAGATTAAACCCATTCATCCCTTTTCTCTTTTCTCTTTGAGACAGCTTTTGCAGGTCACAGATAGGCAAATCCTTAAAAAATTAAACCAGGTGTAATGAGGTTGGTTTGAGGCCATTCCAAGACGCCTTTGCCATTGCCATCCACCTAGAAGCACTTAGATTGTTGACTTTTGTACCAGCCTTTTGTTTGCGCTTGTTGACTTTTGTACCAGCCTTTTGTTTGCACTCAGTCCTCAGTTTTCTTCCTCTCCTAATAGCAATGCAGTACCCGACATTACATTCAATATGCCATACCTGAAAGCTATTCCCTCCCTGACTACCCATTATTACAGGACCAGGCCTCGTTTCCTTAGCCTGCTTTCTGCCCCATCTTTGTACAAATATTTCATTAAGAACCTGAGAGACACTGAGTTATTAGTTCAATCATGTTTTAAAAATGAAATTAAAGTTTATTTCATGTGGGTTGTTATGTATAAGACCAGTTAACAAGGCTAAAATATTACATAATACTAAATGGTATATATGGTGTTTAGATGGCAACTAACAACAATAGTAGGTTCTTTTCTGAATGCACACATACACACTCATTTAATCATCAGAACACCCACATTTTTGAGACTCATTTATCTAGTTACAAATCTTTGTAAATTTATCTAGTTACAAATCTTTGTAACTAGATAAATATGTGGTGATAAATATGTAAATATCCCATTTTACAGATAAGGAAACTGAGGCACAGAGAGCTAAATTACTTGTCTGGGGTCAAAGAGCTGGTAAGTGGCAGAGTAAAGATCCGTAACCAAGCAGTGTGATTCCAGAGGCTATCCACTTACCCACTGCATTATGCTGCCACTTTAGCTACTTCTGAATATTGAAAACTCTGCCAAGCTATTAAACCCTTAAATGATGGCCTCATTCATGCTACTGTGGGGCATGTTACGGAGAGAGGAGAATGAAAGGCGACAGACTCCTTCCCCAGAGTGCTTATCCAGAACCTTTATTGTATGTCCAACTGCAAGATTGCTGTCTGCACATACAGATTTCCTTTTACTCGAAACTCTGTTATTCTTGCTTCCCTCCAACATATACAATTTGTACTTCATTATTTTGATCACTTAGAGATACACATGGTCAGCTACTGATACAATGAGTATAATTCTTAGTTTTTGAGGAGGGTAAAGGAAACCTGTCTCACATACTAAGAATCTCTCTTTTTTTCCCCTCCCTGACTGCCAGCCTCATTTTGGCTTCCCTTCTTTACTGTCTTGGCAGGCATTTTTCATAAATCTTTGTGGCTTTTTGTTGAGAAAGTAGTAATTTATGATCTTGGTGCCATTTTAAAGAATAGAGTTACTTCTTTAGCAGCACCTTCACTGTCCCTCTTTATTTACAATTACTCCACAGGCTTGAGTTGGTGGTGTGTCCCAAACGCTTGGCCTTGTTCCCTCTGGAAGTGATCCAATTGTCCCTCCTCCTTGCCTCTACAATTACTTCTATTACTTCTGTTACACAAAGTAAAATGCAAGCTTCAGAAAGTGAAATTGATGCTGTGTACAGAATGAAAGTATATATATTGTTGTTGTTAAAACCACCAAAACCGTCGAGTCTGCCATTAAATCAATCCTGACTCGTAGTGACCCTATAGGACAGAGTAGAACTGCCCCATAGAGATTCCAAGGAGCAGCTGGTGGATTCAAACTGCCAATTTTTTGGTTAGCAACCAAGCTCTTAACGACTGCGCCAACAGGGCTCTGAAGGGATATATATACACATATCCCATACATATCAACATTTATGTATGTGTATGTATTTACCGTCACATGCACGCATGCACACACACACACAAATACGTATATTTCAAAGGAGGACTTTGGAGACTCTACTTTCAAACATATTCCTGTTACTCGAAGCACAGGAAGCCACTCATTCTCACATACGTCGAAAGGTGACATCAGGTTATTCCATAGACATCCAAATCCAGTAAATGAGGCACAGAGACAAAGGAAGTGTAACTGGAAAATCAGAAAAGCACTCTCTACCTCTTAAGGTAACACCAGCTTTCTCTCTTTTTTGCTCTTATCTGCTTTTCCCCATCTCATCTCTCTCCATCCTTCTATCTGTGTTTTCAAGTAGCCCAAAAGAACTATGTCAACCTCAGGCTGAGTCATGTATCAACAATACCTGTATCATTTAATTCAAATACTTACAAGAAAGAGAATCCTATTCCTAGCCTATGTGTTGTTTTCTCCTGGTTCCCACGTGTACCTATTATCTTTGTTGCAATCAGCTGTGGTAGTGTCTGCTGGCACTACTGTGGACTGTGTGTGGGTGTGTACATATGAATTAGAAATGAGTTTGAAAAAGAAAACTATCCAGTTGTTCCAGGGAGAACTTGTATTGTTATAACATCCTTAGGTTATGTCCATTGGTGATCTACCTTAAGCAGTCTTCTCAAAGGATACCTGGCCATCTAGTTAAACTGGTTATCAGGTACAACACTATAAGTTATACCCATTACCTGCTAAAGGAAGGCCATTAAATAAGGACTAATCAGAATAATCATAGAGTTTCCATGCTATTACAACCAAGAAACAAAAACAAAAAATCATATGAGGATTAAATGAGATGAAAAGTACTTAGCACAATACCTGGCATATAATGTGATCAAAACGTGATAGCCATTAGTTTAACAAAACTACATCTTTGTTTCTGTCCACAGAGGTTTGCATGGTAATTAAGAACTTGTATTTACAAAGTATATCCTGCCCATCTCTTTGTGTATTTGAATTTCCCCATCCTTTGAAGTCCACCTTAATCACTACTTCCTATGTGAAAACAGCTGATCAATCAAGTATCACACATGAAACCCTAGTCACTGTATTTTTTATTGGATGCCTCATTTTATACCTAAGGACATACAAATATTTGGGATCTTCAGTATTATTGACTGTTACTGCTATTTTTATTTTTTGCACGTCTGTGCCTCCTTTTTCTGCATGTAGCTTCCTGACACATGCTGAAAACAAGGGCTAAATCTTCTATTTTATGATCAACACAGTATCTACCATTGCATCGTATGCTCAGAGCAAGCATTCATGTGCGTAAGGAATTTGTGCATAAATGAGTCTCAAAAAAATGTGTTTTTCAGTGAGATGGCGCAAGTAAATGTAAAAAAAAAATCATAGAAATTCAGATTCAAATTTGCTGAAAACTATTGCATATGACTTGGTTTATTTCCCACAATTATATATTTAGCTTTTCAGAAAGTACATGATCCCTGAATATTCCTGTCCTTTACCATTTCTTAGAGAGTTTAAAGTATTTCTTCAAACCACACACATACATACACAAGATTTCTTTTCTAAAACCATCATTAACTTCCCCAGAATTTTTTGTGGTAAACCACAACCATCTATAAGTGCTTCAATTTTGCTAATAAATTCCGATTTAAAAACACTGCTGCATGTGCTCTGAGTGCCTGATGTTTATATGCTGCGAATAAGTTCAGTCACTCTAGTGTGAGAGGAGGGAAGGGGAACAGCCAAAATAATTATTTAGAATTACAGTCTTCTGGTCAAAAGCGTACTTACTTTAGTCCATTATCTCCAGTTTAAAATCCTCCATTGTTGGCATCACAGGAGTATTTCCAAAACTTCCCTGCTGATCATAATCACCTGGGAGAGAGTATATAGCTTCCTGTTCTTTCTTTGAAGATTCTGAGTCAGTGGCTCTTGGATGGAAGTTGTAATTTCAACAGAAATTTGTATTTTTAACAATAACTTTTTTTCTGGCAGAATGTTGTATTTTTAAAATGTACCACAGGCAACTTAACATCCAGAAAGCTTGAGAAACATATGTATGGAGCAATTATCTTTGTTATTTAGTTACAACTGTATTCTAGTTACAAATCTTTGTACACATCACCTAACACAATCACTGGTTTTACTGGGAATGTCTCTTGTAAGTTGGATTTAAAACGGCAAAGTGATTAAAGTTTATTAAGCTTCCTTTAATGGCAGAGGAAATCACTTGCCTAAGAGTATTGGTAGCTGGCAAATTGTCTTCATCACTTGTATTTGTAATTAGAACAATTTACTATCCTCAGTCAAATAGGTAAGAGTCCCACGGATTTGAATTCAGGGACTGTACTGAAAGCACATTAGTCATCTACGAATTTCTATTGTTGTTGTTGTTTCAGTCCTTTTAAAGGCTCCTCATTGAAATAATTTGAAATTGGGTTTCAGGAAAGTGAATAGCTTTGAACTTTAGTAGCATCATTCACTTCACATGAAAATAAGAAAACCAGGACCATATGTTGTTCAAATCTTTCTCATTAAGTATCTACCTTTGCTCTTTTATTTATTTATTGGTGTCTTATTGTGGTTCAGTCTGCTGTCTGCAGCCATTATGGGCATTCTTGGGGCTTGAATATATTTGGGCCTCTGAGCACGGAGTCTGTGAAGGAGAGAGTGCACGCAGTGGGAAACCACTTTCCTGAGAAATAAATGTACCACAGAAAATTTAAATTGCTCCCATTTTTTTACAGTGCTATTATGTTTATAAAACTAAGACACACTCTCCATGGTTATTTTCAGGTTTGAATTTCCTCTGTTCTAAGATCTTTACAATTCTTTTTCTTATCTCTGTCTTGAGTAAGAAGTTTGACCAAATGTTCTTCTTGGCACACTTGTGGGTCCTCTGCTGGTTCCATCCTTCCATCTTACAGTATATATAAATTAACTTGAGCCACTTTCAACTAGGGAAGTACTTAATTGTTTTTGACTTTCTCATTTTAGTAAGTAGGAAACTGGGGCTATTCTGATTCTACCATAGCCGGTAATGGTTGTAACATTGCCATTTGTGCAGGGAGAAATCTTAAAACACTGGGTTGTGACTGATAAGCAGTTTTATACTTATGTGACCAAAGTTGAATCCATCAGATTTGAGGAGCAAGATTTGAAGATTTTCCCTTTTTACAGAAATCAAATTAGAGGAATGTGAAATAAATAACATTGTACACCTACCTTTTTAAATGTTTATAATTAATGTTTAGATAATTATGCCTATAGCGAATATACGCTGTCAGATAAGTGGAATAAAAATCACTTTCTTGGCTGCTGCTTACGCTTCCATTGATGGAACTTATGGGAGACATTCCAAGTCAAGCAGATATGGATCAAGAATATTCAGACTATCCTTTGTCCAAGTCCATTTGACACATAGAACAAGGGCCTCCTGGATTCTGTTTTCAGAGACGATCCTGCATGCAGTGATGCAGGATCCTATTTTCTAAAGAGGGCACAACCTTGGATGAGCTGCAAGTGAGACCTGGATTGGCAAGATATTATTGCTGCATAAAACTTTACTTACCATCTCCCATTCCCTTGAGACAGTTTTTGTTTTCATTTTTCCTTACATATTTTACATAGGTTATATAGATTCCTTCTCTTTTATAGTAATTATTTCTTCCTTTCTTTCTTATCTAAAAGATATAATGCTAATGTACTGGGTTCTAATAATAGAAAGGCAAAAGTATACCAAATAGTAAGCATTGTAATGCAGTGCTTTTTTTTTTTTTTTACATAATTGCTTTTATATTTAAAACATTTCCTTTGTCCCTATTTGTGTTAATTTCCTAGTGCTGCTGTAAAAAAATACCACAAGTGGGTGGCTTTAAAGAACTTTTTTTTTTTTTTTTTTTGTCTCTCACAGTTTAGGAAGCTAGATGTCCAAATTCATGACACTGGCTACAGGGGAAGGCTCTCTGTCTGTTGGCTCTGGGGGAAGATCCTTGTCTCTTTAGCTTCTGTAGCCTGGTTACTTGGTGACCTTTACTTGATATCTGTGTTCCCCTATTCATGCTTCATTGTCTTTGTGTCTGTGCTGCTCATTATAACTGAGAAGTAATTAGGTTTAGGACACACCCTACACTGATATGACATCATTAACATAACAAAGAAAACTCTATTCCCAAATGTGATTACATCCACAGATACGGGTCAAATTCCAATGCTTATTTTGGAAAGACACAATTCAGTCAGCATTATTTAATTCTCGAACTATTTCAAAGTCATTTCCAAGATCCCAATTACTCTTTCTCGCTCTCTGTTGTCGTTAGGTGCCATCATGCCGATTTTGACTGATAGTGACCCCATGTGACGGAGTAGAACTGCCCCATAGGGTTTTCTAGGCTGTAATCTTTACTGAAGCAGATTGCTGGGTCTTTCTCCTAAGGAACTACTGGGTGGGTTTGACCCACCAGCTTTTCAGTTAGTAGCCGAACGCCTGACCGTTTTTGCCACCAGGGCTCTAGGAATCCTTATTTTCAGACAGAGCAGTAAAAACGTTTATTTCCTGTGATTTATGATCACTTCAGTAACCAGTGTCTACAACAACCAAAACAAGAACAAGATACCCTCAGAAAATACTCTGTATTAGGTATATCTGAAAAGAACATTCAGTCTCTTAACAATCAGTTTAATACTCAGTATGGTCGAAACAGAAGAAAACAGTATCTTGGTTTTCATAAACAGAATTAGATAATATGAAAATATTTGATAATTTTGAAGTTAAAAAAAAAAAGCACATGCCAATAGGCATACACAACTACCACTTATAATGAAAAATCCGCTCTAGATCATACAATAATAAATTACCTAGTTTACAGATTACAAACATACTCTTCTCTTTTTTCCACTTCTTCCCACAGTAGCAAAAAGGTTCTGCTTCTTAGCATCTTTTAAAAACTTGGGAGAAGTAGCTACCAAACCCATTGCCGTCAGTTGATTCCGACTCATACCGACCCTATAGGACAGAGTAGAACTGCCCCATAGGGATTCCAAGGAATGGCTGGTAGATTCAAACTGCTGACCCTTTGGTTAGCTGCTGAACACTTAACCACTGTGCCACCCAGGCTCTGGTAACACTTAAATTAGCTCATTGTGGTATTTTTTAATTCCAGTAAGAACAATAGTGTAAAACACTTACAAAATTTTAAAACAAAATACATTTAGAATACCAGTGATTTTCCTTTCAATACTTTATTTCACTTAAGTGTTTGAAATGTTCTCTCTGCAACTTTTTCCTATTGATCAACGCATACACACACACACACACACACACACAGAAAGGCAAGCAGACAAGATATAACAATTCAGAAAAAGAATGAAAGAAGGAAACTAACGGTTAAATGAGTGCAATCCAGGAAGAATTCTTCACCCTTTAAAATAGCACACCACAGTAAGACTTGGTCTTGGGATGCGTGACCTACTAGCATTATCAAGAAAACCAGGCTACTGTCTTGCATTCCCCAACTACCAAGACCTCTGCCAGCCTTGTGTAGGTAATTCTTTCTGATAAAGTCAGACTTTTCTCTTTCACTTCTCATCAATAAGTCAACAATTCAAAGACACCAAGGAGAATAATAGAGGGGTGGTGTTGATGGCAGCACATTGCTTTCAGGGGGCATATTTCCAACATATAATGCTCTGTGGAACAGTGGAATTAGGTTGAACTATGGAGATTAAGAGATTTTTCTGGTCAAAGAATTATAGACTGCCTCAAACTCACAAGGATGTGAATACTTCCCCTCCTAGTTAAAAACCCTTGGAGGGCAGAAGAAAATATACTTCGTCCCACAGAACCAGACTAGATAAATTTCTGTACATTACTGGAAATTGAACTGGAAGCCCTGCATATCAGCCTTGCCCCAGAGGACAATGGGAGTGCAAAGGTTAATTCACACATCCCCTCCTTCTGTTAGGAAGACTTTGGGTGTGAACAGGTCATTTATCAAGGATGTTAGGGCAGGGTAAAGATAGTGGATTCAGGGAGTCTTATGGAAAAGATTAAAAAAAAAAAAAACTGTAGAAAAGCATAATACTCTCTTAACCACTTGGAAGGAAATGTGAAAATAATTATAACAAAAGATGATTTAGAAAATATCTGTTCTCATTAAGAAAACAACAAAAATTAAATAAAAAGCAAAATTAAACCACAAAACAATGAGAATATGATCTAAAAATTGGAAGTCATTATAAAAGATCAAGATGATATTTTCAAAAAAAATAGACTGAGTGAACCGAAGATAAAGAAATCCAGCTGATTTTTTTTTTTGTAAGTAGCAGAAAAAGCAAAATAAACTGGCATAATTAACTGCAAATTGGAGGCAGTGAACAGAAGAGTTAACACTGTGAAAATCAAATGAGTAATATAGAAGAATACTCTTAGACACTTCCTCAGAATGTCTCCTTTAGAGAAAATATATCATCTCCTTCTTCAAATGTTTTTCTAAACTATGTTTTATACCATTCAAAAACCACTTAATCACATGGCAGCTTGTATTGGAGTTGCTTGTATTCATGTCTTAATCCTGCATTTCATTTTAATTTATAGAGGCAAAGAATTTAGATTATTGCAGTCTTCACTGTACCTATTAAATATTTGCAGATAACAGGCCTTCTAAAATACATACTGATTGATGATATATACCTAATATTTCCAACTTCTGGGAAATCACATACCAACAAGAAACATTATATCTTGCCCCTCCAAAATGGAGATGTATGTGATAAAATAGTTACAGTTAGTACAATTTATGTAACTCCGCTAAGTAATCCAAACCTTTTGACTACATACCCCTTTGTTAGTTCACATGTCCTTTAGCAACACATTCCGTCATTCCCCAACAATGGGATGCAGCCAGTTGCTGTAGTATGTCAGCTTTGCTTCTAAACATCTCATTATACTGACTAATCCAGAACACCTATAGTGTTGAAGTATTTTTTGTCTGGAGTCTACACACAGCATGACTTTTTTTAGATTTTTAAGTGCTTTCTTAAGTGCATTTGCTCAACCAGGCCTAGTGCTGTTTTTAACTATTACATATTCACAAACTATGGGTTTATTCACAAACTAAGTCACTATAATTCTGTGTTCTTCTGTGAACCACATTAGAGAAAGAATTTCCATGTACTTTTCAAACGTCTTTCTTAAAAGAGGTTACCACATTTAATCATTTACACTTATTTATTGCTCACATCGTGGCAGCTCCATGTATTACAGAGTAGAGGTACTCCATACTTTTTTTTTTTTTTTGTGGGGCGGGGGGCTGTAATCTTAATGGAAGCGCATCAGCTTCCTTTCATGGTACCACTGGGTAAGTCTGAACCGCCAACTTTTAGGTTAGTAGTGTACCACAAACCATTTGCACTACCGGGTCACTCTGAGTTAGAATTGACTTGACTGCAACGGGTTTTTTTGTTTTGTTTTGTTTTGTTTTTGAATCTCTCACATAGGGACAGTCTAACTTGTGATTTGTTTTCTGCTTCATCCCTCACCCATGGTTTCTAACTCTTTAAATGCTACACAATGTTTTTGCTAATACCAACTGATCATTTTCATGTGTTTTAAAGTCAATTCTTGCAATTTTTCCTCTATCTCTTACCCTGTTGCAAATTATAAAGTGTCATATCCTCTAAAGCTTTATCAAAGGCACTTGAGCCAGGTTTCTCCATCCCTCCTCGCCTATCACAACATTTGATACAAACTCATTCATGTAATTTTGCATTTTATTGCCACAACCCATCCTCACTCATATGCTAATATTTGACCTGAGATTTACTTGCATCCATAAATGTTAACACAGAACAAAAATTGCTGTTTCTGTGATTTATATTCATGACCCTAACCATGTTCATCAAAGTTCTTCTGTAAGTCATTTTGTATTATCTAATATTTTCTAATACCTTTTTAGGTTAATCTACTTAATTATTCATCTTTAACACACTTCTATTTCTGTGCGTCCTTAGTAACTAGAGAATGTATGTTCTTAAACACCTTCATATTCATTTTTGCCTCATTATTTTATAAAACAGAAATATTACAAATTTCTATATCTCTCTTCCCCTATGTGTCTGTCAGTTTGTCTCACTGTGGGGGCTTGCGTGTTGCTGTGATGGTAGAAGCTGTGCCACTGGTATTCAGATACCAGCAGGGTCACCCATGGCAGACAGGTTTTAGCTGAGCTTCCAGACTAAGAAGGAGGACCCAACAAAAACGATGACTCTATGCATGGACTTTACCAGATGGAATACACACAAATCAAATTAACTACATCTGTGGAAAGAGACCATGGAAAAGCTCAATATCATCAGTCAGAACAAGGCCAGGGGCCGAATGCTAAACAGACTATCAGTTATTCCTATAAAAGTTCAAGTTGAAGCTGAAGAAAATTAGAACAAGTCCACAAGAGCCAAAGTACGACCTTGAGTATATCCCACCTCAATTTAGAGACCATCTCCAGGATAGATTTGACACATTGAACACTAATGACCAAAGACCAGATGAACTGTGGAATGACCTCGAGAACATCATACATGTAGAAAGAAAGAGGCTATTAAAAAGATAGGAAAGACCAAAATGGATGTCAGAAGAGACTCTGAAACTTGTTGTTGACCGTCAAGTGGCTAAAGCAAAAGGAAGAAATAATGAAGTAAAAGAGCGGGATAGAAGATTTTCAAGGGGCAGCTTGAGAAGACAAAGTAAATATTATTATGAATTGTGCAAAGACCTGGAGATAGAAAACCAAAAGGGAAGAACATGCTCAGCATTTCTCAAGCTGAAAGAACTGAGGAAGAAGTTCAAGCCTTGAGTTGCAATAGTGAAGGATTCTACGGAGAAAATATTAAATGACACAGGAAGCATCAAAAGAAGATAGAAGGAATACATAGAGTCACAATACCAAAAAGAATTAATTGGTCGACGTTCAACCATTTCAGGAGGTAACATGATCAGGAACCCATAGTACTGAAGGAAGAAGTTTAAGCTGCACTGAAGGGCATTGGCAAAAAACAAGGCTCCAGGAATTGACAAAATACCAACTGATGTGTTTCAGCAAATGGATACAGCACTGGAAGTGCTCACTCATCTATGCCAAGAAATTTGGAAGATAGCTACCTGGCCAACTGACTGGAAGAGATCCATATGTATCTATTCCCAAGAAAGGTGATCCAACAGAATGCGGAAATTATCGAACAATATCACACACAAGTAAAATTTTGCTGAACATCACTTGAAAGTGGCTGCAGCAGTATACTGACAGAGAACAGCTAGAAATTCAGGCTGGATTCAGGAGAGCACGTGGAACTAGGGATATCATTGCTGAGGTCAGATGGATCCTGGCTGAAAACAAAGAATACCAGAAAGATGTTTACCTGTGTTTTATTGACTGTGCAAAGGCATTCAACTGTGTGGATCATAACAAATTATAGATAACATTGCAAAGAATGGAAATTCCAGAACACTTAATCGTGCTCATGAACCTGTACATAAATCAAGAGGCAGTTGTTTGAACTCAACAAGGGGATACTGCCTGGTTTAAAGTCAGGAAAGGTGTGTGTCAGGGTTGTATCCTTTCATCATACCTATTCAGTCTGTATGCTGAGCAAATAATACAAGAAGCTGGACAATATGAAGAAGAACAGGGCATCAGGTTTGGAGGAAGACTCATTAACAACTTGTGTTATAGAGATGATACAACCTTGTTTGCTGAAAGTGAAGAGGACTTGAAGCACTTACTGATGAAGATCAAAGACCTCAGCCTTCAGTACGGATTACGCCTCAACATAAAGAAAACAAAAATATTAACAACTGGAACAATAATTGACATCATGATAAATGGCGAAAAGATTGTAGTTGTCAAGGACTTCGTTTTACTTGAATCCACACTCAACACCCCTGGAAGCAGCAGTCAAGAAATCAAAAGATGCATTGCATTGGGCAAATCTGCTGCAAAAGACCTCCTTAAAGTGTTGAAGAGCAAAGATGTCACCTTGAAGACTAAGGTGGGCCTGACCTAAGCCATGGTATTTTCAATCTCCTCATAGGCATGGGAAAGCTGGACAGTGAATAAGGAAGACGGAAGAACCGATGCCTTTGAATTGTGGTGTTGGCAAAGAATGTTGAATATACCATGGACTGCCAAAAGAAGGAACAAATCTGTTTTGAAGGAAATATAACCAGAATGCTCCTTGGAAGCAAGGATATCAAGACAGTGTCCCACATACTTTGGACATATGAGGAGGGATCAGTCCCTGGAGAAGGACATCATGCTTAGTAAAGTAGAAAAAAAAAAAAAAAAGTAGAGGGCCAGGGAAAAAGGAAGACCCTCAACGAGATAGATTGACATGGTGGCTGCCATAACGGGCTCATGCATCACAATGATTGTGAGAGTGGCACAGGACCCGGCGGTGTTTTGTTCTGTTATACATAGGGTTGCTGTGAGTCAGAACCGACTCAACGACACCTAACAACAACAAGAATGTATTTCAATTATCTTTACATAATACCTTGTTCTAAATAATTGAATGTTCAGATTTTCAAGAGGTGTTACATGTTATTTATGTATGAAAGAAGCTTTAAGAACCAATGGGTGTATGCTTTTTAAATCTCATTATTATACTCACTTCTCTGCTGTGGTTATTAGTGTTCATTTTTCAGTAACACCCTGGTGGTGTAGTGATTAAGTCCTACAGCTGCTAAGGAAGAGGTCAGCAGTTCTTAACCACCAGGCGCTCCTTGGAAACTCTGTGGGTCAGTTCTACTTTGTCCTATAGGATTGCTAAGAGTCGGAATTGAGGGCAATGGGTATCTTTCCAGCATTCCTCTTATCCAGGAGTCAGTGTCTCCTGATTCTTCACATTTTATTTTTTCTCAAAATCATCTCTGTTTGGAGGACTGTGAAATTATCTTACTCAGAAGAGTGAATTCCAGGTCTAAGGCTACCCTGAGAAATACTGGTTTTTATCATTTATTACTTCAGGCTGTCATTCATCACACTTTCATGTCCACTAACTGCAGACGTTAAAATAGGTACCCACTAGATTAACCTCTCAGTTAGAACCTGTTTATCTAGATACCACTACAGAAATTGAAAAATTATGTAGCTCAGAGATTCAGGTACTTCTTACTGAGTAGGAAAACTATATATAAAAAAATAGTTTTAAAAATATGGGAGAGTGATTAATAATTTTTAATTGATTCTTTTAGGGCATTAAATATTATAGCGTTAACTCTGGGTAGACTTGGTCCTGTATTATATGTATTTAAAATATTAAAGAAATATCAAGGTTATAAATATACCACGTACCAGTAATTCCTCTTACTCAAAAGCAGAATGAAAAACTTCATGATTTATGGTAAATAATACTGCTTTTTTTCACACAATTTATCCTTCATCATAAATAAATGTTGATGGAGTTTGGAGGGGAAAAGCAAGACTGTCACATGAATTTCATTTGCTCTGTCAGACATCAAAAATTACAGAGTTGGCTGCCTACAACACTCTCCCACCTCCCTGGATGAAATAGAAGCTTCAGTCAATCACATGGACCAGCAATGTGAGGAACAAAGCAGCTACATTTGTTAAGCTAAGCCTCCCCATTGAGGCCTGTTTCACAATTGTAGTAGCAGAGGGAGTACATAGTCTATAATATGACAAATCAAAGATTTCAAAGTACTGTATGCTATAATTTTAGCATGACATTTAGCATCTGTTGCCTCATCTTTTTATATGTTCATCTATGTGGCTTGAATTTTCCAAAAGATTAAAGAACTTGCAAGGGCAGAGATAGCACCTTATTTTTCAGCAGCTAACACCAGTTTGTGAAAATATCTAAACGTGGCAGTGGTCAACTGTGCCAAGGTCAGATTTTGTCAGACATTTCCAACTCTTGTCATCTCTTTAGCTTCTTTCATAAACTGGCTAGGTATTAGCCAATTACTCAGAATTTACCAAAGTATTTCAGATATACTCTAATTCCATGACTAAAAGAACTCTTGTCAGAATGAGTGTTTGTTATGGATTGTGCTCCCCCTCCCCAGAATATGTGTTGTAAATCCTAACCTCTATGCATGTGTTTATGATCTCATTTGGGAATGGGTTATCTTTGTTATGCTAATGAGATAGGATCAGTTTGGAGTGTGTCTTAAATCAGTCTATTATGTGATATAAAAGAGATTAAATGCAAGGAAGCAAGTAAAGAGAGGGAAAAATAGATGCCAAGCCACATGGAGATCTCTGAGGAAGCAGGAAGCAGAAGCTGAAGAGACAAGGACCTTCCTCTAGATCATACAGAGAGGGAAAGGCTTACCCTAGAGCCGTAACCCTGAATTTGGACTTCTAGACTCCTAAACTGTGAGAAAATAAATTTCTGTTTGTTAAAGGCATCTACTTGTGGTATTTCTGTGATAGCACTAGATAAATGAGACACTGTTCTATTAGTTAACTAGTGTTCTTAAGATCTTTACTTGTTAGGCTTAAAATTTTATGGGATTTCTAATCTTGTGCTTTTCACTTTGATGCATAGATGAGGGTTAGACATCTCCAAAAAGGAGATGAGGGCAGTATGCATAGTGAGAAGTGAAAAAACAAACGTTTCGACAATTAAAGATTGTCTCAGTTTTACTATGTGAGGGAGATGATGATGATGATGTATTTCAGGATTATATTGCTGAGTAATGAAAGATCCCAAAATTTTGTGCCTCACAACGATACCGATTTATTATTTTTCAGAATTCTGTAATTCACTTCTTGAATTTGTCAAAGACAAAGGACCTTCATATACTTTGAAACTCTACAGCATCTCTTTATAAGGGATATTTCTAAATTTAAAAATGAGACGGTAAGGAAAATTTAAGAAATATGGCAAAGCTAGAATAATCAAGAGCTTTACCCTGACCCAGTCAGCAGCTGATCATACTTGAAGAGACTAGCAAGCCTTTACTTAAAGTTACTCTTTTGACATTTTTTCCATTATCATAAATGTATATAGTAATAGAGCACGTACTAAATTATTATAATATTATTACAGAGTGAGATTGTGTGAAATACTTTAAACTTAATTAGAGAAAAGGAAATTATCATAATTTTTGTTACTCAGGGTAGGCTAACTATTGTAGCATTAGTGACATAAGTATATTTCTCACTAATGTAACTGTTAATATAATGTGTGTGTAGTTGATGGCCTTCCATACTGTGATTCATGGACTCACACAACTCCAATATTACTCTATCATTACCTAGAACATTGAGGTTTTTGCCTTCTAGGTAGAGGAGAAGAAAATGAAAGCATGGTGAAAACATACCAGTTTCTTAGCCGTTTTATCTTGGAACTGATACATATTATGTCAAAAAACATTCCATTAGATAGAATAGGTTATATGGCTTCATCTAGATGCATCGGGGCTGGAAATATAGCCTTGGCTGAACTGGTGTTTCCTTGCAACAATTCTGTTCTTTAGAAGGAGAGCCAGATCTTTGGTGGATCACTGGTCATCTCAGTTCCAGTACTATAAAACCTATGTTCTGGAAGGGTCCTTACAAGTTTTCTAGTATAATAACTACACTACGGATGTTTTAGTCCTTCCATAAAATTCAATCAAGTGATCACCTAGCCCAGAAGTTCTGTGTGTCAGATCATATGGGTATGCCTTCACCAGTTAAGAGGTTGTTGTTAGTTGCTGTAGATTCATTTCTGACTTATGGCGACCCCATGTGTACACAATAGAACTGCTCTATAGAGTTTTCAATGCTTGACCTTTCAGAAGCTAATTTCCAGGCCTGTCTTCTGAGGCACCTCTGGGTGGGTTCGAACTGCTCATCTTTCAGCTAGTAGCCAAGTGCTTAACTGTTTGTGCCACCCAGGGGTTACAGATAATATTGTAATTAAAAATAGCCAAGTACTAAAGTTTTCATATGATTTACTTTTGTTATTACATAGACAGACAGGTTGATGGTTAACTTTACTCACATTCATGGGCATTTAGCTATGCGTTATTTAAGTAATGTGGTAGAAATTCTACATAATTTACAGGCTGTCTAATCTGTATATTGGGTCACTTCATCAAAATCTGAGTAAGTGTGTGTGTGGATATATTGCACACATAAACATCATTTGTCATGCATCAGAAAAAAAAAAAACTGAAAAACTTTTGACCTTTTTTATGGGTCTGGGTATTCTTGAACACCTCCCGTGTTATTGTACTTATTACCACTAAAGGCTGCTTTTTTCTTCTTTAAACAATTCTATCGGAAAGTTTTTTTTTAATGACAACAAAAAAAAGTCTTCTTGAAGGTTTTGCCCCTGGTATTCCTAAGCCTGTGCCATATTTAGCAAAGCTATACTTCTCCGCATTTTACAAATGCACACCTGAGTTCCTTTCAGACTTACACACATGATATATCACTGGTCATTCTCATCATTCTGTTCTGAATGTTGGCCAGTCTTTCTGAGACCCTTTCTTCTGTTATCTCTATGTATCTCCATTTGTCTACTTTTGTATTAGTTTGAAATGGCAAAAAGTTTCCTTGTAATATATGATACTGAGTTTTCTTTTACGTGAGAGAAGATAAAATCCATTGGTCAGGACCAAAATCTCATTATCTTGATCAGCTAGCTGTCTAATGTACCCACTATCACCCCTAATACTTAACAAAGAATATATGTACAAGGGAATATTGCAACTAAAGCTGTCTTTATTACTCTGTAGGTTTTTGGCTCATTAGCTGCATCTATTTTCCAGCCTTGGTCGACTGGTTGATGTATGGATTATACTCAAGGATTTTTTGTTTAGGTTTAGATTAGAAGGAGGCTTCGTCAAGCAGTTCTACATTGTCTTTCCCTAGAGTCAACCTTTACTACCCACATGGCCTTCCAAAAGCAAGTAAATCTAGGGGCATGCATTCTCAGGCTTCATTTTAATACACTAGGTACATATGATGGAAGTGAAGAGTGTTCAGGAAAAAAAAATATATACCCTAGTTCAGATCTATTTATGTTCACTCCTATGTTAGGAAAAAAAAAAAAAAAACTCCTACCAAACCACCAAAGTTTCTCCCCTATCACAACGGAGCCCTTTGGGTGTTTAAGATTCCTTGATGGACTTGGTCCAAATCAAAGATCTCCTCTCCCTGGGTAGGAAATAATGAGGTCCACTTCTTTTTAAGGTTGAAATAAATGGTGTTTAGCTAGCCTTTAGGACCTACAGATCATAAGCCTTACTCAAGTTATGATGGAAGCAGGGTTTGGAAGATTGTAGTAGTGAAAAGGGGTGGTGAATGATTTCCTGAGACACTTTTTTTAGGGAGCGGCAGCCATTTGGGAATCTTTGTGGTGAGCCATGGTTACTGATGGATATGTTTCTCTTTTCTATCCCTCAGATGAGTTAGAGCATAAAAGATGTTGAGAGCACCTACCCTGTAGAAATGTTAATTTAACTGTGGTGTGCCTCAGCTAACAAGGAATTCTGAATGTGAATTCTTAAGCTTATTTGAAAGGCAAGTCCTTCAGTACTCTGTTGCATTAAGCTTTATTATGAATTCCAATAGCAACACTTGAAAAAAAGTTATACTATTCACAATTTTGCATAACAATTGAGTTTCCTTTCAGATTGAGAATAAGCAGCCTGTATTCATATTCGCTAATACAGCATGTCTTCCATTTTATTATTTTTTCCATTGTCATAAAGGCTATATATATATATATAACAGCTACGAATATTCTAATACATCACATTGTAGTCTATTCTAAAAAAAAGTCTTAGTAAATGCTTGCAGATTAAATAGGAAAAATTGAAAATGACAGATGATGGAGAACAGACATCATGTTTTGACATTAGTACTTTTAAATTTATCCTTATATTTGTTCTGGAGATTCTATTCAGTGACTTTAATGGTGCTAAATAATGTTGGTGTGGATATAGCACTGCTGGGAAGTTATTTCCCAATTTCTGACCAGTAGCTCCCCTGCGCATCTTTCTTTAGGCTGGAAATAAATGGTGCTCATTTAAGTCTGATCTGTGAGATTTACCTTTTCTCTAACTGCCTTACTTGGGGAATGTTAAGTGTGTATGTCTCATGGACTTTGCTCAGAGAAAGTAAAGAAAGAAAAGTGAGAGGTTTAAGGTGTATTTAGGTACATTGGGGGCCTAATATTTACCACACAAATGTTAAAAATGTCATATTTAATTAAGATGGGAGTAAACCTCAAAATAACAAAGAGCTATGTCTTCAGGAGACCTTCAAGGAAGATACCAATTAAAAAAGTATAGATTGCCCAACTGTCACTGAGGATTGTGAATAAATACGAAACATTTTGAATTTATGAAGTCTTGTTTACACTAAGTACATTTTTTTTTTCACATTTTTAGGTAGTGATAATTTTTAAAACACCAACATCTTTGGCATCACAAAGGAACCTCTTGGAGGAGTATTCTGACTGAGACCTTGAAATATTTTTACAAAGAAAAGAGGAGTTGGTTAGTGTTGTCCTAGGCAGCTTTCTTGATGTTGTGCATAGAAACCTGTGTTTAGAGAGCCTAAAACCTGTTTAATTTTTCCATCTTTTTTGTTACCCTTTTATTGTGTGAGTGTTAATTACAAAATAAAATGTGAATAGTATATGGCTGCCTCTAGCCATAATTCTAATGTTAATCTTTTAAATGGCCTTTACACTCTCAGTAAAATCTAAATAATTGAAAAAGATAAACCTGCTATGTTCTAAGTTTACATCTACTTCTAAAAAAAAAAAAGTTATGCTCTTTGAAACAGCACACCCACTGTGGCAATTAGTTTCTCAAATTCTCATTGGGTCACTAATTTATGAAAGAGTCGTTCCAGGCACTGGGCATAAAAATTAGTTAAGAGTCTGTCCTAAAATAATTTATAATAGGGATGAGTCTAACAGTGTATCTGTAGAAGAGCCCTCGTTTATTCCTTCTTAAAACCACATACAACCTGAATTTACCCTTTTGCTAGTGGAATAGAGTGTCTAAATTGAAATGGACTCTTTTGGACACATATTGGGCTGAGATTCCAAATGTAAAGGAGAAAACAAGTGCCAAGCATCTCTGTATTTTTAGAAATGGTGCTGGACTATGCTTGCCAGACAGATGAAGCAACAGCAAAATACCAGTTTAGTGAGTCTTAGTTGATCATTTCCTTCCAAGATATATAAGAAGTTGAAGAATCAAATGAAGGTACGATTCTCGTGGAAAGAGTTGTAAAGGTGCTTCCTCCTCCTCTCAAGTAGAACGAAAGGAGTTTTAAGATATCACTGATAGGCTTTGTTATAGGTTGCCTAGAGTTCGGAGAAGCCCAAGTCTCTGATACCCCACCACTGCCTGAGAAGTGTAGGCAGTGTGCAGTGGCTGGAGTTGCTGGCCCAACTGTCATTGCTTTAGGAACGAAATAGTGGAGCAAAGTCCGTGTTTCCCTTAGACCAAAGTGGACCACTGAGGGGGGAATTAGCCTGGAGTGAATCTGAAGTGGATTTTTCCTAGGAGTGCTACCTAGAGGCACAGAGACTCTGTGGGGTGGACTGTGTGCCCTGGCAGGGTGTTGAGGGTTGATGTCTGAAATGCCCAGTTGGAGAATTGTATTGCCATGTCCCTGCTCTTTGCAGGTAATTTCCTGGACAAGACATTTTTATTACTAAAATAGTAATATCTATCATATGAGAGAAAGCTGAAAATGTTTTATTATGTTAGAGGAATAATAAAATATTTCATCCAGGGGTTAAGAAAGAATGATTCTAGGGATCACATTGAAGAGCAATGTAGGAAACAAAAAATTGTTTTCTGATTACATTCCATTAAGCTCAGCCCATGCAACATAATGATTAAAGCCACTACAAAGATGCACAAAAGTCATTTGTAGTATGTAAGTAGAGTACCGTTCTATCACACTTAAGTCTACAGTTAAAAAAAGAAAAAAAAACCTGTTGTTGTTGAGTCGATTCCAACTCACAGCAACCCTGTAGAGTCTATAATAAACATAGGAGCCCTGGTGGCACGGTGGCAAAAGGGCTCGGCTGCTAACTGAGGGTTGGTGGCTCGAACCCACCAGCCACTCTGCAGGAGGAAGATGTAGTGGTCTGCTTCTGTAAACATTTACAGTCTTGGAAACCGTATAGGGCAGTTCTACTCTGTCCTATAGGGTCACTACGAGTCAGAATGGACTCAGTGGCACTGGGTTTCTTCATTTATAATAAACATGATGGATATTAACATCCAAATTTGACCTTGCAAATTGGCCATCCTAACTTCTCCCCCTTTCTTTCTTTCTTTTCTTACTCTTTTTTTTTTTTTTTTTGGTACACCCTTATACCCTATCTCAGAATTTTTTTATTTTACTTAACCCTGGGCCCAGTCTAAAGTGATGCGAAAAAGAATGGATAATCTCATTGATAGGTGGGGATCAACTATATCTTTTTGATCATTATATAAATTTCACTTCAATCTTTCAGATCTTCATGAAGAAAAAGCATACTCTTTCTCTCTTTTCCTGATCCCCACCATGGAAAATAAATAAATAAATAAATAAACTTATTGCCCTCGAGTGGATTCCAACTCATGCAGGGACCCTATAGGACAGAGTAGAACTGCCCCATAGGGTTTTCAACGAGCAGCTGGTGGATTTGAACTGTGGACCTTTTGGTTAGTAGCAGAGCTCTTAACCACTGTGCAACCAGGGCTCCAATTCCCCACCACACTCTCCCACTTTTCTTTTTACAGAAATTTTTCATTTAAAAGAAATTACCAACCAAAATACCTCTGTTTCCACTTTACTTAGTCCTAACATGACAGCCTTCTCTCATGGCGGAAGGGGAAATCCATAATCTGTCAGTTTAAGCAGTAGTTTTCTGTTCATGTTTTAAGCCTTACGGCTATCCAAGAACTATATATATTTTGGAACACAAATGCAATCACTTTTTTGTTAATAGCCACTGACTTTGTTATCTTCCACTCTGATTTCTTGTACTATATGCTCGCATGCAATCCCCAAGGTGTTTTGCTGTTTCATCAAGCCAAACACTACCAAGATGATACACATCTTTATGTAAAATTTCTCTATTAGCAAGCTATTTCTCTTTAAAATTCGACACCAGGCTAGCTCTGTGGGAGAAGTCGTTTTTAAAAAAATTAATAAGAATAAAATGTGGGCAGATATTTTATATATTATAAATAACAAAGTTAGAAAAAAAGTCTTAGAATAATTGCTTTCCCTTTTATTGGGACATGAAAAAAGGTGGGCCCTAAGGGGTAGTTTTTTCTGAAGAGTTCCTTGAGAAAATAGCTAAATGATTTTGCAAGCTAAGGGGACAAAGCTATGCACTTTTCATATGAACAGAATATTGACCCAGACTACTTTCTGTGTCCCTACAAGAGTTATGGAAATAAATCTTTTTTGTTCCATTGTGTTCCTTTTGTTTATGTTTGTCAGCCATCATATCTCTACAACTGTAGCATCAAGAAGTTGAATTTCATTCCTGACTCATTTCTTTGCTTTTTGTATTTGTGTTTATTATTGTACTAGACCATGTACAAAGGAACCACATGGTATTCAGAGAAGCTGATGTGCAGTGATTTTGCAGCCTTTCTACTCCCCTTCTACTCATCCCCCAAATCTTTTTCATTTTCTTATTTTTTTCCTATTATTACCGTATCTTTCTGGATATATTTTTATTTTTTTGATCGTGTTTTGTGATCTCAAAGGTTGAGTATGATCAGGTGATAATGCCATCTAAAAAAATTAATGTTTTTAAATAAAGTTTTCCATGAAATATTTTCCTTTACCACCTGATATTCAAAGGAGTATAAAGTTGGTGAAAATGAACTCAACTAATAAAGAAGAAAAAAGCCTCTTATTAAATTGGAATGTAATTAGGATATACTAGGTGTGATTTGTAACTTTAATAGCTGCATTTGTTATTCTTTTGAATTTTAGAGGACATGTTGTGGGAAAAACATTCATTTTCAGAACACATAGATGGTATTCTTTAAAATAGCTTGTCCCAGAACCAACCCAATGCCGTCAAAATAGCTTGTATAAACAGAAAATACCACATATAAATGGTGGAGTGGGCAAAGGAAAATCTTTTTTGATGACCTTATTGTTGTTTCAAGTGTGTTTTATTCATTATTTTTTTCTTTCCCCATCCTCCTGTTCCTCATTACCTATCTTGATGCTGCAGGGACCAAATGCCCCAACCCTGAACTTCACTTATCCTCAAAAAGGGAGAAAATGTAATAGTTGGATTGAAAAGACAGCCAGCATCTGTGTATCATCCCCTAAATTTTGCCCATTTGCAGGGCCTGATTAAGGAATGTGAGGGTCCTAAACATTGATAATCTGTGGTGACCCCTCCTCTGCTTACTCACACATTTGAATGGAATATATGAGTTATTTATATATGCTCTAGTGCTTGCATTGTGTTGGTGATGTTTTCAGCTTCTCCTATTTTGCATCTGCTCTTCAGCGATGTTTTCTAAGGCATCTAGAATCCGAGTGTAGGATTCCAGGATTGCAGCCTTTGCTATAGTATGCTTTTCCCAATGTATATTAGAAAGACATTTTAATACTCGATCATTGACTAAATATGTTTTAAGAACTGCTCATCAGTGAGTAGAGGTGAAAAAAATGTGTAGAGTAATTGAACAGTGGAAAAAAAATCTAACTGCTTCCGGACAATACTGCACTGTGTCCTACAAGATTTAAGTGAATGTGCAGCACATGGTATGAAAATGCCATGTTCACGACATTATAAAATTTTCTGTTGCTTGCTTTTATAATGCCCTGTTGTATTGGCAGCATCATCATAGGACCAGCCTTCACACATAGAAAAATCAATTTTGCAAACTTCGCATAAGTAGTGAAGTATTTGATTTGCAATTTCTTCACTGGTATGACTTTTTAAGATAGTAAATCTGATAAACTGCTCTACAGGTTTTCCATCTGTTGGAGATACATATCTTAAAACAATACTAAGCTGATCTGTATGAGGAAGGAGTAGATTCTACAGAGAAGCTGAAGTATCGAACTGTACTTATTTCACTGCAAATAGTTGATCAAACTTTATCACTTATTAACTTTATTAATTCTTTGCAAATTATTTTAGACATATATGATGGATTGCCCTGTCCTGTGTTACCATATTTTGAGGTGTGACTTGCTAAAAATGTATCAAACTGAGCAAAAGTTTCAAGTAAACCCAAGAAGTTTCCATTTTGTGGGGACCCGAACACTTTTTCCTTGAAAAGATAGTCCACATTCAGCTATTGCTATAATGACAGCAATAATATTTTGCAAAATGGCTTTCTAATACTGATGTTCTTATTAATTTGTGTTTCCAGTTATTAAGCCAAAACAATTTCTTCAGTTTAAATATAACAACATATAATATCTGTGAATTGAACTGTTTCCATGTTTATCAATCATTTGAGTTGCACCAATCGCTAAATCCATCCGTAGCAAATCTAGAATTAAATGATTAGGACTGAGTAGTTTGCAAACAAAACAATATATAGAACTGACTGGTGGACAATACAGTAGCCATTCCCTCTTATAATTTTTGCCATTAGATTTGCACCCTAGAAATGTATTCTGGCAACCGAACCTTGTTTGTTTATCATCTAGAAATTTTCAAATGGTCCACTGTGATGTTGACAATCACTTGACCTTCTTTTGACGCAATAATTTACATTGTTAGAAGAAAAATTATTCCACAGAGTAGGAACTGTATTTCAGTTATTTATGGGGTCTGCAGATACAGCAATTTCAGATTTTAAAATAGGTTGACTTTCTACAGCATTATTATTATTATTATTATTTACTACAAGGAATGAATGCAGAATTTGGAGCAAATTCTGTTATATTTGTATTGCTATTATTAATTTCAGCACTATTGTTAATAGTACAATGATTTGCAACCCCTAAACTCAAGTGTCTAACGGAAGTCTCTTCTGATTCATTACGTTTTAAAAAGGAAGTGAATTTTGGAATTGTCTTTAGGGATTCACAAATCTTTTTTTTTAATCTTCTGTGAGCTTTTATTTTTGTGCTCCACTTAGTTGTTGCTGTTTCAGCTTACCTGGATGTAAATTTATGTCACTTTTTAAATTTGGTTCTACCATTGTTAAAAAGAAAATTTGAATAATTGAAAATAAATAAAATTTATAAAACAAGTAAAATTTACAAAATAAAATTAAATTAGAATTTGGATGTTAACATAAAAATTTGTATTTGAAAATCAGTAAGTAAAAAAATTGATTTGGAACATGTAATTTTGTTCTTCAGGGCTGAGACAGATATTATGTATAAGGCTGTCAGGAATAATTCCATCTGTTTCTTGTACGATGTTTGTTGGCAGGCCCTACACAGGTCTCCACAGGTGTTTTTTGTCTTGAAATAATACTCAAAAACTGGCATACTCACTTTCTGTCCTTTGATGCCATGTCTTCTTAGTTCATTGGACTACTGCTGACGGAGGATACCTGATGGCGGCAAGAGCCATCGCAAAGAGCATGACACAAATACAAGAGTACGCTCAATCTGAAAGCATGTTTTGGTTCACTTTGGTTAGGGCAGAATCCGATACTTCGGGAATCGTGATTATAGTGCCACTAGTGCATTCTTACACGGTCAACAACAGAGAACTGAAGGTGAGGTTATACCCGATCATTTCAAAATGAAAAGGAAAGCACAATTGTTATCGTATACAAAATTTACAAAATGTGCATTTTGTTTTTTTATGGAATTGTTCAACTCCTATACTCTGAGGTATATACATAATTGATATAACAATAACACCACTTCTTGGTGAACAAATTCGTCTTACCAGTCATGACACTATCAATCTCTTAAAAGAAAGTCAGCCTGAAGGGAAATGGAAAATAAAATACATTTTATTTTACTTTGGACACCTGGTGCCCCTGTTTAGTTGATGCCCTAAGCACGTGCTGACCTTGCTTACTGGGTAATCCATCCCTGCCCATTTTTATCCCAACTCCACCATTTAGATTTTCAGCAACCATCTTTCTACCTTCTCTTCCCATGCCTGCCTTGTAGGGTGCTCACCTCAGAACAGCTACATCGATAAAAGCTGTTTGTTATTTTATTTTTTCTCAGAAATATCATCTTCCCTAATATATCATTATGTATTTTATAGTACTTTTAAATATACAGTCATTTGAAGTAGGAACACTAGGCATGATTAAAATATTTAATTATAATGTGTAATGATCTAAATTTCAGACTCCTACTTAAACCTGAGAAAACTGAGGTGCAGCTAGTAAACCCCACCTTTACAACCTCCCACAGAGTGCTGATTATAGTATAGTACAGTACTGTTACAAGCTAAGACTATGGATGTAAATGTCCAGTGTATCTAAATACCTGCTCTTGCTTTTCTTTAAAAGGTCTTATAAATAGCCAAGCCTCTAATAGCATGAAGACTCTTTAGAAAACCTCAGAAGTCTTAGATGCATGCTTGTGGACAATAGTTAAAGAGAAGTTTTAATCTTCAGCAAAGGGCTACAGGCAGGAAACCATCCTCAGAAACAAGATGACCCTTCATTAAAATGTATACTTCTTTAATGCCTTTTATTTACTACAGCCTGTGCTATAAAACATTAAAAAAAAAAAAAGGCTGCTGTCAGTGAGATTATAATCTAGTGGTTGGTTGTGAGGCAGAAAAGGAACAAAAAGGGTCATTCCTAGAATCAGTATAGGAAAAAAAAATAAGGCTACCAAGGACTGGACTGGGGTTGAAGAGCATCTCCAGAAGTTTCCACCAGAAGGCTTGAGCCTTCTCCGTTACAGTTTAAACACCTGAATTCCAACACTCGGGACTGCATTTCTGCACCCTATACATCCAATTCAGCAGCAGCTCTCTCTGACAAAAAATACCTTTCCCTAGTCAGTTCCAGGTGAGAGGTGTCTTCCCTTGCCTGGGGGTAGCTTACTGACATCTCGGTTTAGACTTTGAATTTACTCTTCATTGGAACATTGTTATACAAAGCTGATGGCTTCTATGCAACTGCCAGAAACAAACTCAACTTCGGGCACTGCATTGTTTGAACAGACATCTGGGGACTAAGTTGGCCAGTTAACCTCCATGTTTCATATTGTTTTATTATAAAAGTAAAATGTAAACGCATGCATAATTTGATATGTACTAGTAAAATTCAGGGCAATAAATATTTATGTATTAAACAAAGAGAAAGAGTTCTTTTAATTTTATTAGTTTATCTACATGACTACTTTTTCCTGGTCTGTTTTGGGGCTACAGATCTCCTAGTACTATCTTCAGTGTGGGATAATGCTGGGGGTTAGGGCAAATATTCTGGCCACATGCTGCTTGCTTGTCTGCCGTTCACAATGCCCCACTTACTAACATTTGACCTTGGGCAAGTTACTTAATGTCTTTAAGCTTTTTTTTTTTTTTGCTGATGTGGAAAATGAGGGGTATGAAAATATCTACCACATAAAATTATTCATAAAATAATTATAATAATGCTTGACCCTGCCCTCACTGCTGATCTGATTTACTAGAGCCTGTGCTCTCTCTTTCAAACCCTGGTGGTGTAGTGGTCAAGAGCTCTGGCTGCTAACCAAAAGGATAGCAGTTCAAATCTACCAAGTGCGCCTTGGAAACTCTATGGGGCAGTTCTACTCTGTCCTATATTGTCACTATGAGTCGGAATTGACTCGATGGCAACGGGTTCGGGTGCTCTCTTCCATGCTTATGCCACCCCTTGCCCAGGCCCCAGAGTGAGTCTCAGACCAGATCAGGTGTGCCTCTCACTCATACCTGTCCCAGACCTGTTCCGTCTGCCCAGAACACTGGCCTCCAAACAGCCCATGTAGTATTCTTTCATTTAAATTTCTCCTCAAATCGTCAGAGTCCCTGGTTTGATTCCCAGCCAGTGCACCTCAAGAGCAGTCACCACCTGTCTGTCAGTGGGGCTTGCGTGTTGCTATGATACTGAAGAGGTTTCAAGCAGTTTCCAGACTAACTAGGAAGAAAGGCCTGGTGATCTGCTTATGAAAATCAGCCTGTGAAAACCCTACGGATCATAGTGTTCCAGTCTGGAACCCATCATGGGGTGGCATATTTTGTTCCATTTTAGGGTTGCCATGAGCCAGGGACCCACTCGATGGCAGCTAACAAAAGTAATAACATAGCAAACCATCAAAAAGACCTTTCTTAGCCACCTTATCTAACCATTGACTAGTTACCCTCTTACCCTGTTTATTTTCCTTTCAGTACAGTTATCAGTGGGATATTATGTTTTATTTTCCTTTTAAGTATCGATTGTCTGTTTCTTCACTATTAAAACTTCTTCACTTCTGTTCAGAAAAACAGAATTTTTGCTGTCTGAGTCACCATTTTATCTGTAGCATCGGAACTGTGACAGGCACATAATAGACATACGCTTATTGAACAAGGGAGAAGTTGAATGAAAGTTTATGAATCACTCAACAGAGTGCCTGTTATGTAGTAAGAACTCAAAATATCTATTACATTTATTATCAATATTATAATTACACATTGATGCAAAACTATGATAAATCACAGGCTGACTATTGTTTGTTTGATCCTCAAAAATTTCTGCACCAAAGGCCTGTTTACCTTTTCAGTACTATATTGAGCTTTCTTCTAAGTAGAACATTGCATCAGTATACTTGACAGTGTTGTCTCTTTTTTATAATCAAATAGTAAAATATTTGTTCTGTTGCACAGAATGTGGTACACCTGACAACGTGATTGGATCCCAGGGTATATTGTGGCAGCGTTTTCTAATCATTCCCAACTTTGTATTCATGGATCAAGTCTAACTGATAATTTCCGTTTAAGCATCAGGTATTGGTTTATAATTCTATTATCGTTAGTCCACCTATTGGTATAATAACCTATATACACTTACGTGGTTTATTTACCAGTTTTGGTAGCTGTCGTATATTGTACCCGTCATTAATCAGGTTTTCACAAAATTGTAAATTGTATTGGGAAAGGAACTCTCACCAGTGTACTGCTAGTATTTATATTATGCTGTTGCTCTGACTCAAACAGTGACCCTACAGAACAGAGTACAACTGCGCTATAGAGTTTTCTAAGCTGTAATATTTATGGAAGCAGAGTGCCAGATCTTTTCTCCCTTGGGGCCTCTAATGGGTTTGAACCACCGACCGTTAGGTTAGCATCCAAGCACTTAACCATTACGCCACCAGAGCTCCTGTTTTTTTGACATATTGAAGGACTTGTTGGGAAAATTAAGGGATAATCTAATTTTAACTATCAGAGTAAATATATAATTAAATAATTTAACAAATACATAAGCACATATATATGTACAATATATAATCAGAATAAGTAAATAATTCATTTATCAACAATATATATATTAAATGCCCATATATATAATATGTATTTGTTGAGGAAACCCTGGTGGCATAGTGGTTAAGAGCTATGGCTGCTGACCAAAAGGTCGGCAGTTCAAATCCACCAGGTGCTCCTTGGGAACCATGTGGGGCAGTTCTACTCTGTCCTATAGGGTCGCTATGAGTCGGAATCGACTCGACGGCAATGGGTTTTTTTTTTATATTTGCTGATAAATGAATTATTTACTTATTCTGATAGTTAAAATTAGATTATCTCTTAATTTTCCTAACAAAAGTTTCAATATGTCCAAAAATGTGCCATGGTTCAGTCACTTATTTGAATTTTAAAAAAATTACATTATCAAATAATTTTATGGGGTTGAGATCATGCAACTTTATTTTCCTTGTGACTTGAATTTGCTACTAAACTACTGTGGTATCTTTCGTTTGTAATCAAATTTCAGTTTAAAATTACAATAATTTGTAACTGATTAATTAGATTCAGCATTCTGTTAAAGTCCAGAGTTTTTCTGTCTGAAAGAAAAAATACGTTGTTAATATAAGTTGCAAATATTTATTATTCGTCTTTCCTTTATTGAGAAGAAAACTGTCTTACTTGTGTGCTTTGTTTAGTTATTCAGTTACATTTTGGGGGTTTGTAAATGCATGGATGAAACTTTCAAGGTTTGGAAATAGACAAGATATGTTTTAGGTTTTCATATGCTTTCTTTGCCTCTTTACTCTGGCCTAAGAAGTGATGACTTCACTATCTTAGTTTTTCCCTATCAAAGCCAGCTGTGAATCAAAATGCTTAAAAAAATGATTCACTCTAAGGTAAAAATCACGGTTATGCTAAAACTTGCGTTTTTAATGGCCATAAAACCACAACCAAACCCACTGCTGTCAAGTCGATTCTGACTCATGGCGACCCTATAGGACAGAGTAGAACTGCCAGAGAGAGTTTCCAAGGAGCGCCTGGCGGATTCAAACTGCCGACCTCTTAGTTAGCAGCCGTAGCACTTAACAACTACACTACCAGGGTTTCCTTAATGACCCTGGATTAGTGGAATTTCAATCTTGAAATTCAGCCAGTGGGTCTTCATTGCATTCCTGAAAGCTCACTACTTTGCCCTGCCACTACTCCACCCTTTCTTAAGCATTTTAAAATACAGCTTCCAGCCTCACTTGCCTATATCTTTCCTCCATATTTGCCTTCCTCAACCCCTACCCTAGCTCATCTCTGCCATGTCTTCCTCAACTTAGAAGTCTTCCCTCTTGCCTCTGCTTGACCGTGTCTCCCATTAAGAGCCATCTTGGCCTGCTTTGTCTGATTGCTGAATTAAGCGTTCATCTGGCTTGCTTTTGGATCTCACAAACCTTTGTTTATGGCTCTCTTTGAGACATGCATTTTTATCCTTGCATTATAGTCTTTGCGTCCCTGTCACTCCCGCTGTACTGTAAGACACCAGAGGATAGCGAATGTTTGTTAAAGTGAGAATGTGGAATCCCCAAGTGGAATCAGGGCCTGACCTATTTTCAGTATTAGTTGTGCCCCCGAGTTTTATTCTACCAGTGGGAAGTGGTAAGGGACTGAGGTAAGAGAAGTGAAAATTTCTATAAAATGACACTTTGGATTCTAGGAAAAAACTCATACCTTTCCTCATCAAAGCATAACTATGGGGGCAAAGGGTACCCTTAGAGTGAAAAGAAGGTCTTTTAGGCCTTTTTTTTTTTTTTTTTTAATACTTTTCTACCCAGGGGATATCTGGAAGCCTATAGAAAGGGTAGAATCATGCTGAGTAAGATCATGGAGTTTATATTAGCTGTTCTTTTATGGTCTTGAAGCTACCAAGATACCAACTACAATAAACCATTTTTTTCAGTCTTCTCTAGAATGGAAGGAATATAAAATTGTCCAGTGATTCTCAGCTCAGCCAATTGTAGGTATAACAATTACTTGTGTCTTACTTTTCTCCCACCCACCCAAGGGGCAAATCCTAAGATGTTTTTTGAGAAAGTGATTTAACAAAGAGCTTTCCCGGGAGTGAGGAAATGGCCCAGAGAAGAGGAGATCACTAAGCAGAGGTGTAATATCAAACAAAGTCCCTCATGGAAGGTATCTTGGGCTCAATCCTCTGGGGGATCCTAGAGGTAGTGGAGCTCACACTTCAGAGTTGTTCCATCAGGATGAGATATGGATATGTCCAGGCATTTCAGTCCTTCGATAAGGGCTGCCGCCAAAGGTGTATCTCTTCCTGTGTGAAGGCAAAGCAGAGAGTCCAGCAGCTTGAGGCAGCTCTCCTACAGAGATGTTCAGGTGGTGGATGCTGGGAGTAAGAGCACATTGGGACCAGTGCACAAGACAGGGAAGGGATCAGAAGGCACATGAGCAGGACACTTACATCGCCTGCAACATCCTGCCTGCACTCCAGCCATAAGTTTTTGCTGAGAATCTTGGCCCAAGCCGGAGAGGTGATGGAAGCAGGGTGCCCCAGATGCAGGTCATAAAGGAGGTGCATTGTCTGCTGAGAATTTGTAAACAAAAATAAAACTGACTAAAGTCAGTCTGCTTTTTATTATCATTGTGCATGCACTGGCAGTTTTAAACACTGTCATTCATAAACTACTTCCGCACACAGCCCACCCCCACATATATCCATGTATTCTCTCTCTGTGTGTGTGTGCCACTGGCCTAGCCCGCTATTAGGTACTCAAATACATAAAAGTGTGATCCCTGCCATGCTTGAAAATATTTGGACAATATGTATCTTTTTTTTAAAAGTCAACCATTGTCCCCATAGGTAAAAATTATTTGGTGTTCTTTTTGAAAAAAAAAAAAAATACACACATGAAAAACAGAAAAGTAAGAAAATATCTTTCTGTATCTGTGAAGTATAGAAGTGTCTTCCGCTACTGAATCACCACAGATATGGGAAAGGGGAGTGCGGAGGGGGAGGATCGCTTGACAATGCAGCAATGTTTACCTAGCATTTCAGTTCATCTATTCCACAAACGTTTGTTGGACAACTACTGCCAGGTGCCGTGGAGTTGATTCTGACTCATGGCAGCCCAGTGTAGTTCAGAGTAGAACTTCTTTCCATAGGGTTTTCAATGCCTGTAATCTTTTAGAGGTAGCTTGCCAGTCCTTTCTTCTGATGTGCCTCTGGGTGGATTTGAACTACCAACCTTTAGATTAGTAGCTGAGACCTTAACCATTTGTGCATCTCGGAGGCTCAAGAACAACTACTAGGTGCCAGGTATATGATTGCTATGCATGTAATGTGGTAAATGATTATATAACTTAATATATAAATATTTCTAAGATATATATGTATAATTATATATATCTTATGTATTTTATATATACACACATAAACTATTGCACATGTCTATCTGAACCCTGGTTCTTTCCCGTGTTTGACATAAGTCACTGCCTTGTCTTTCAATATAGCCTGCTATATTTATCTTCATCATACCCATCTCTTCCAAAGAAAGAATCTTCTTGCCTTTGGAATAACTTTTTTTTTTGCCTTTTTTATTAACCAGAGCACTGCTGCAGTTCATTTCAGCATCCTGAGCAAGACAAAAGGACCTAATTCACTAGAGAAGCCTAATGCATAGTTAAATTCTGCAGATTATTTGCTAGTGAGTCAGCCTATTTACCGAGATAATTCAACTTGCAAATTAGTCATGTAGAAAGATTTAGTTGGCGAAGATAGAGTAGGCACATTTGCCCTAAAAATAGACACACTATGCTTGTTCCTAAAGCAGTACAGTAGCGCCACACATAAGAGACACAGTGAGGCAGAGAGAGACTTTTTTTTTTCCCCTTATCCAGATGATCAATTCCTTTCCCTGATAGAGCTTGGAGTACACTGCCAGGCGTTTGTGCCAGCTTCTTTCTGCACTAGAAAATAAACCCTGGCCCATGCTAATGAATCAGGCACTAGCAGTACCAATTGGTCTAGTTCTTCTTTTGCTTTTTGCATTGCTGATATTTCCTACTTCCAGCTTGGGAGTCGCAGCTGCAGGGAAAGAATTGCTGCATATTTTTGGCTCCTGTCTTTTGAAAATGGCATCCTGAAGCTAGAGAAGCAAAGTCGCCATGCTGGATTATATACTTGAGGCGTGGGGACTGTTAGCGTCTGATCAGTAATATTTGAAATCCCTTGTGAAAATGTGATTGACTGAACTGTAAGATTGGAACACAATGTGCCCCTATGAAGTCATATCCAATGATATTTTTGGGGGGGTTGTAGGGAGACCCTGAAGATTGATGTAGAACCAGGGCATATGTGCCAAAGCCTTTTTTCTGGAGAGAGAAAGTGACTTTTAGTGTATTTCTGGCTATCCTCCCATCTGTCCTTGCAAAATCTTACCTCCCACTTTGTATTGTAGATGAGCTAAGCTTGTTTTCCCTTTAGGAAATTGTATTTTTAGAATTTAAGTTTGCAAATTTAGTAAGAACTTAAATCAATGCAGGGGCAGCTAATAGCAGAGTACAAGATTCATAAATGGATAAGTACATCCAAGCCATCCACTGGCATTGTTCAATTAAACTTTAATGTAGAGTAGAATGTAACAATTCTGTCTACAGGCACTCATATTTCAGAATGAGGTGCCAAGGAATACATGTTTCCATGTGTATTTGACAAATGACCTATAATGGGAAAAGTTTCTTGACTAAAAAGACTGGTACTCTATAGGAAAAGATACTGCACTAAGACATGACCTTTTGTGGTACTCAGAAAAAAAACATAGCCTTTATTGGAGCATAGAATGACTGCTCAGAATAAACCGGTGCTAGAGCTCGTTAATGAGGCTTCTTCAGCAAATTACTCTTACTGTGGATATGCTTGCATATTGCTGGACTGAAATACCAAAATTTGCATGTGTTTTTCCAGCTGTGCTTGTTTGTTTAATTTAAAAGATCAGCTGCAGAAGAAATTCTGATCGTATTCTTAAATTAGGAGAGTGGCCCCAGTTCCCTGATCACATTTGAAGACTGATTTGTTTTACACAGTAACTTCCTGTCATTTATTGTCTCCACTCTGCGCTGTACTCCTTTGGAAACTTGGTGAATCTATTTGCAAACCAACTGTGGGTGGATTTGAGTACAAGGCATGAGGGACAACTATAGCCACTAAAGAAATGGAGGAGTGGCGTTGTCTTTTAGTAACTTGTAACATTTCTATAGTGGCAATATGTAACATACATAATTTTATTTGAACAATTGGAAGCATATCAAAGATAGAGGATATAATATAAATAATACCTAACATTTAGTGAGATTTTCCACTCTGGACTAAGCTAAATTTAGGTGAATTGCCACATTTAATCCCCTTAGCCCTGTGAGGTCTTATCTCTATTTTCAAATTGAGATATCTGAGGCACAAAGAAATTAAATATCTTGCTTTAATATTCCTATGCTGGTGGCTCATATAGTTAGCCATTGTTCAATACTTACATAGCTTCATTTAACTGCCTTAGGATGTAGAGAAATTAGTCTGAGGTCATTTCTCATAGAGGCGAGTTTAGAGGAATTGGAAACAAAAAGGCACAGTTTTAGGCGCTAAAGATAGGAAAAGCTTTGAAGGAATGTGCCCACTCCATCAGCTTTCCATCTGGTAGGAGAGAAAGACAATCAACCAACAACTACATTTCAGGGTGAGAGGTGCCCTGTTTGGGGTACATGCACAAGGCTCTGATGAGCATACAGAGATCGAACATGCAGAGACGGAACACGTGAGACTCAGAGAACATCCCATTATCCTTCAGAAGGGAGCAGATGAAGTGAGTTTAGATCAAGAAATTGGGTCTCTAACCAGTGCTTTTCTGAGTTATTATAGAGAGCGCTGCTGGCTGGACCCTGCACTGGTGAAGATGCTGTTTATCACATTTCCCTGACCTTCTCCTTTCCGCTCTACCGTGAACTTCAGTTGGAGGCCCCTCTTTATAAAAGATACAAAGAAAATATCATCTCCCCTGCCTGTCTGCACTACTAGGAATGGGCCACATGTAAAAAGTAGGAAATACAGTTTATACACAAACATGAAATGCATGTACTTTAATGTTAGCCTATTTCTAACCCCCATTCCATTAGAAACCTTGAAGTATTCATTCAGGACTAAAACTTTATCCATATTTTTAAAATGGAATCTTTTATCAGCTTCCTTTTATATCTATGAGAAGGGCAGCCACTCAAGTAGAAAACAGAGAATGCTGAGGGTACAGAAGTCTATTCATGGAAGAGTTTGCTGAAATGTGGCCAAGTTCATAGAAGCTATATACACTGTGGGCATAACTATTAAAGTTTGGGAGCACAAGGAGCACGAGTAGAACTGAGAACTTTGCTAAAGAGGGTGGGACCTCTGATTTAAAGTGATCAACTTCAGAGAGAGAAGAAGGAAAAGAGCCCTAGGGAAAGGTTGAAAGTTTTAGAGGTCAGTTGGGAACACGGTAGATTTTCAAGGAGCTTAGTGATGCAAACCCTGTTTGAGGGGCCTTGTTCTGCTAATTCCGTCGGAATTGATTCAACAGCACTGGGTTTTTTTGTTCTGCCAAATTTATAAGTGATGCATTTGAAAAGGGTGATTCCAAAAGCATAAAGTTCAGGTAAGCTTTTGCAGTGACATAGTCATGAGGAATATGATCCACCATGACAGTGTTGATGGCGGAAACATAAGCCAAGTGCTCGTCAGTACCATAGAGGTAGGCAGGACAAGTATTTTTCAACATGCCTTTAATATGTGTAAGTTGTTCTTATGAATGCAAATGGAAATTTATGGTAGTCCTGGGAAGTTTGAGAGCACAAATAAACCATTCTTTTCAAGGCAAGAGTAGCCACTTTCAAAGGTCAGAAAGAATGTTAACCCAGGTAGTTAAACTGGGGACTGAGTTTTGTGAGTGAAGACTACTAATGCTTAAGAGTCCTGATATCTAGACCGTGATTAGACATGCTGCACTGGTCCACACTTCAGTGCCTAAACCCTCATAGATGTGTGGACTTAGTGAGGTGAGATGTGCACGATTCCCTATTCAGGAATTGAAGGAAAATCTTGGAAAAACACACAACAGTCAAAAATACTTGCACTGCAGTAATGCATTCAAGAAATGTCTGGCAAAGAACAAAGAAAATCTTGCCTTAGTTAAAAATGTGAGGCATCTGATATTTTTAGGAAGGTGCAGACGCTCTTCCTCATGAGTGACACTCCCACGAGAGCTAAGTATAGTAACTGACTGCGCTACTGATGTAAAGTGCAGTTGTATATTGATGTCGTGTTTTAATTAAAGCATTTTTTGGTTTGTTTGTTTTCCGTCTAGGTCTTGAAATGATCAGTCCCAGAGTAATTATACCAAAATCTGTGTACCCCACACTCAAATGCTGTTCAGTGTTCTTCATGTGTTAAAAATTAGGATGCTTTATTTTCTTATGTAACTTAACAAGAACCATATGATAGAACCCAACATATTGTACTAAAGTTTTCTAACTGCGATGTTAAAACCAGAAGAATAATGACTAAAATACTTAAAATGTGTGTGTTCTGAGAAGTTTGTCATAATTTTTCTCATTTAATCCATTTAATCCTTATTTACTTCTTAAGAGAGAATAGAATTAAGCTCCAAAGTGTCGTTCACTTTTTCAAAATTCATCCCACTAGTGAATGGCAGAGGTGGAATATTAACCAGTGTTTTGAATTCTGTGCCCCAATACCCCACTGCTTCCCATGTGTCTTAGAAGTATACCATCACTTAAACTCACTTGCACATTAGAACTATTCTAGGTGTGTATAATTTGGTGGGGATTTTGATTATTGCTTAAGCAAATGGTAAAATTCCAGTGCTTACAAGGACTCAACAATATCATCTAGTAAGTGCAGCATGGAGCTAGAGAGCAATGCCTATCTATATGATTTGGGTAACTGGTCTCTTCGTGTTTCCGTTTTCCTTGAAGTAACTTAATTTCATGGTATCATAGACAAGACTAAAGCTTCTGTCCTCCACCTGCCCTCCCATTGCCCCATCGTCTGTAATCCAGGATAAATAATAACCGATAATCTTATAGCTTTATTTTTGTAATTCTAAAGCCGACAGATGATGAAAATGCATCTTGTGTTAGTACGTTGTAGGAAAAAGCAACTTGCAGAGTGATGAGAGAGGTGGGGTATGATAAGGATGAATACAGGGAAATCCAGCAGAGAAGTAGCCCAAGTGTGATGGGAATTGGAGCAGCTCCCAAGGTAGACCTTCAAAAGAAATTCTCATTTAAAATTATCCAGCAATTTAAATTTAGCTTATCTGATAAGTCTTTATAATCCCTTGTGTATTTCTGTAAATTTGCAAAGTCCTTGCCCTTGAAAAATATGGTTCAATGTTAATATCTCACTGGAAGAGGCCAAAATGTGATACTCACCTTGAAAACATCAAATTTAGGAGCATCAGTTTTTCGTGCTACCTGGCAAAACTGGTTTCAGATAGTAGTGCACACATCCATCTAGACAATAAAGTGAAACCAGATAAATGCACCTGCATTGAATTTCAGTGGGATATAATTGTAGAAAAATTCATTTAAAAATACAAATCAAATCATGACAACACTTTCCAAGGGAAGATAGTTGAGAATTAGTTAATATTATGTCTATAAAATGTTCAAGAGTAAGTTAAAGATTAAATGCACACACACACACACACACGCACACGCACGCAGACAGAGAGAGACCAGAAAGGCTAGAATTTTCCAGGAACAGAAAGTGAAATTGGTTTCTTTATAGGGATGTTTAGGTATTCTAAGAGATCTTTCGTTAAAGCCTAATTTAAAAGTCCACTTCCCAGAGTTAAAGAAAAAAAAGTGCTCATTTTATTCTAGTTTTGATGTACTGTTTTGAGATTTATCTATACATACATACATATATAAACTCCTTTTTTTATATTTGATGTAATGTTAGACTTACAGAAGATTTGGAAAATAGTACAGAGAGTTCCTAGTTTCACCTTCACCCAGTTTCCCCTTATGTTAACATCTTGTATAGTTATAGAACATTTATCAATATTAAAAGATTAACCTTAGTACAATACTAAATTAACTAAATTATAGAATTTCTTCAGATTTCACCAGTTTTTTACTCATGTCCTTTTTTTGTTCCAGGATCTAATCTAGGATCCCACATTACATTTTGTTGTTATGTGTCCTTGTTCTCTTCAAATCTGTGATGGTTTCTCAGTCTTGTCTTTTGCAGCCTTGATTTGTATTCCACTGAAATTCAGTGAGGGTGTATTTATCTGGTTTCACTTGATTGTCTAGATGGATGTGTGCACTACTATCTGAAACCAGTTTTGCCAGGAAGTACTAACAATTGATACCCCCAAATTTGAAATTTGGAATGTGATTATCACATTATGGCCTCTTCCAGTAAGGTATTAACTGTCAAAGAGTAAAAACCAAACCAATTCCATTGCCATCAAGTTGATTCCGATTCATACTAGTGACCTTATAGGACTGAGTAGAATTGCTCCATAGGATTTCCAAGGCTATAAATCTTTAAGCAAGTAGACTGCCACATTTTTTCTCCCTCAGGGTGGTTGGTGGGTTTGAACCACTGATCGTTCAGTTAGTAGCCAAGCTCTTAACCACTGTACCACCAGGGCTCCTTCGTCAAAGAGTAAACCAAAAAACCAAACCCATTGCCATCAAATTGATTCCGACTCATAGTACTGGTCATTTATTTTGTATAATACCTCTTAATTTTGATTTGTCTGATGTTTTCTCATGATTGTTTTTGTTGTCGTTGTTAGGTGCCATCGAGTTGGTTCCGACTGATAGCGACCCTGTGCGCAACAGAACGAAACACTGCCTGGTCCTGTGCCATCCTTAGAATCATTGTTATGCTTGAGCTCATTGTTGCAGCCACCATGTCAATCCACTTCGTTGAGGGTCTTCCTCTTTTCCGTTGACCCTGTACTTTGCCAAGCATGATGTCCCTCTCCAGGGGCTGATCCCTCCTGACAACATGTCCAAACTATGTAAGACATAGTCTCGCCATCCTTACTTCTAAGGAGCATTCTGGTTGTACTTCTTCTAAGACAGATTTGTTCGTTCTTTTGGCAGTCCATGGTATATTCAATAATCTTCACCAGCACCACAATTCAAAGGCATCATTTCTTCTTCGGTCTTCCTTATTCATTGTCCAGCTTTCACATGCATATGATGGGATTGAAAATACAATGGCTTGAGTCAGGCTCACCTTAGTTTTCAAGGTGACATCTTTGCCCTTCAACACTTTAAAGAGATCCTTTGCAGCAGATTTACCCAATGAAATGTGTCTTTTGATTTCTTGACTGCTACTTTCATGGCTGTTGATTGTGGATCCAACCAAAATGAAATCCTTGACAACTTCAATCTTATCATGATAAACGGAGAAAAGATTTCTCATAATTAGATTGAAGTTATTATTGGGAAGAATACCAGAGAGGTAATGTGCCCTTCTCCTCACATCATAATGGGGTTCATGAAGGCATTAAGTATGAATGGCAATGTTAACCATCATCATTTAGCTAAGGAGATATCTTTCAGAATTCTCTACTATAAATATACTCTCTTTCTCATTTTGTAATTACTAAGTATTTTGATTTTCTATTGCTAACGTAACAAGTTACCACAAACACAAACTTATTATCTTACAGCTCTGTAGGTTAGCAGCCTGACAAGGTGTCTATTGCTGAGCCAAAATCAAGGTGTCAGCAGGAGTGCATTCCTTCCTACAGACTCTAGAGAAGAATCTTTTTTCTTGCCTTTTCCAGCTTTTACAGGCCCCATGCATTCCTAGGTTCTCAGGCACTTCCACCATCATCCGAGTCGGCAATGGGGGGTCAAGTCATTCACACATTGCATCACTCTAACCTCTTCTTCTACTTTTAAGGACCCCTGTGATTATATTGGGCACACACAGATAATTGTGGAAAATCTCTCTATTTTAAATTCAGTCAATTAGCAACTTTAACATCATCCTGCAAGAGGGAATGATGTCTCTTAGCTATGTAACATTACATACCCATAGGTTCCAAAGATAAGTATGTAGATACCTTTGGGGAGCCATTATTCTGCGTACCGCACAAAGTATTTTTTTAGGAGATACTTTGAGCAGTGGGGATCTCCTGCTTCTGCCCAGTAATTCTGTCTACTAACTAAAAATTTTTGCCCACCTGCTTTAGCATCCATCAGAGAATCGTGCCTGTGGCAATTATAGTGATGATCTAATGGGGATTTGTGGCTTCTCATTTTTTTCTGTATTTAATGAATTGAAATTTTTATTTAAGAAGAAAGAGTTGTCAATTCTTTCCCAGGTATTTGTTTATTTATTCAGTAACTTATCTGTAGTTCTACAGACTCATGGGTAGTTATTATATTCTTTGGGTTATGATCTAATAATATCATTATTTATTTTGCTGATTAAGATGTTTCAACTTTGGTCATTAGATGTGTCTTTCAGGTGGGCTCCTGTGCCCTTTCAGTATATCCCCACTTGTTTTATTTTTTGTTTTTTCTTTTTGGGTACTTTCTCACTTTCTAGCACCAGAAGACAATTTAAGTACAAATAGTATTTAAAAAATTATAGTAGCCCTTTAAACTATGAAATATGCTAGAGATGAAAGTTCTTAGTAAATAATTAGATAATATAGTTATTTGACAGTTGTTGTTGTTAGGTGCTGTCAAATTGGTTCTGACTCATAGTGACCGTGTGTGCAAGAAAACAAAACACTGCCTGGTCCTGCACCATCCTCATAATCATTGTTATGCTTGAGCCCATTGTTGCAGCACTGTGTTAGTCCATCTCACTGAGGGTCTTCCTCTTTTTCGCTGACCCCCCACTTTACCAAGCATGATGTCCTTCTCTAGGGACTGGTTTCTCTTGATGACATGTCCGAAGTACGTGAGATAAAGTCTCGCCATCCTCGCTTCTAAGGAGCGTTCTGGCAGTGCCTCTTCTAAGACAGATTTGTTCATTCTTTTGGCAGTCCATGGCATATTCAATATTCTTCACCAACACCACAGCTCAAAGGCATCAGTTATTCTTTGCTCTTCCTTATTCATTGTCCAGCTTTCACGATTGAAAATACCATAGCTTGGATTGGGCACACCTCGGTTCTTAAAGTGACATCTTTTTGATAATACCCAGAAAAATTTGATAATAGAACCTAAAATTATTTTTTTAGAAAGTGAATTAATATTCCAGCAAAACCATACATTCTTCAAAAAAAAGAATATATATATATACATGGAAACCCTGGTGGCATAGTGGTTAAGTGCTATGGCTGCTAACCAAAGGGTCAGCAGTTCGAATCTGCCAGGTGCTGCTTGGCAACTCTATGGGGCAGTTCTACTCTGTTCTACTATGAGTCGGAATCGACTCGACGGCACTGGGTTTGGTTGGTTTTTTTTTTTTTTTTGGTTATATATATACATGACAAAATGCTGTAAACATCCTAGTTTTCCAACAATAGAGGGTTAAATGAATTATAGTATTTCCTGCTTGTAGGCTTTAAATGTATGATGCAGATGCATATCTATGGGGGGAATGCCATTCACAGTATAGTGCTTAGTAAAGAACAACAAGATTCAGAATTATCTACATATTATGAGTTATTTTTTAACCATAGAAAAATGCCTGGAAGGAAATACACCATTAGTAGGAGACGGCTGATGAATTTCAGGTGGTCTTTAGAACTATGTGATCACTTAAATAAAAATGTTACTAAGTTTGTTTCTTGATTGGTAGCATCAAATATATCCATTCAAGACAAAATTGGCCTATACTTCTCATAAGCTGGAAACCCTGGTGGCATAGTGGTTAAGTGCTATGGCTGCTAACCAAGAGGTCGGCAGTTCGAATATGTCAGGCACTCCTTGGAAACTCTATTGGGCAGTTCTACTCCGTCCTGTAGGGTCACTATGAGTGGGAATTGACTTGATGGCAGTGGGTTTGGTTTTGGTTTTCTCGTAAGCTGGAGCCCTGGTGGCACCGTGGTTAAGAGCTCAGACTGTTAACCAAAAGATCAGGCAGTTGAATCTACTAGGCACTCCTTGTAAACCCTGTGGGGCAGTTCTGCTCTGTCCTATAGGGGCGCTATGAGTCGGAATCGACTCAATGGCAATGGGTTTGGTTTTAGTTTTTTGGTCTCATAAACTGCTATCATTATCTGTGTAATAAAATGGTATAAAAAATACTTTAAAATATTGTTTTGAAATGGCATGAATGTGTTTTCTGAAGGCAAAAAAGAAAATAGTGCCAGTCAAGTAAAATAAAATAAACAGGAAGTAGTCCTGAAGCTAATTGGAAGACACAGAAGGATTTAAGGAAAATGATATGATATATGACCATGTGACTGTGGAATAGCAAGGCAGATCTGAGGGGTGGCACGTAAGGGGCAGGGAAGGATTACTATGATTTTCAGTTTTGAACGATATTCTAAATACTCCTAGTATTGACCAATTTGATCATGGTAATAGAAAAAAGTATGTGGACCAGATTTTCCTTGTCATTTTGTTATTATTCATCTAAATAAAAATACAAACATGCAAACACTCTCCTCATTCCGTGCAGTTCTGTCCTGTTTTTTCAACATTCTCAGTGGAAACAGGAATTAGTGGCAACTGAGTAATTGCCGCTAGGCTAGGAGGTGGGAGCCAAGAGACAGGGCAGAAAAGCAGAACCATTTTTCTCTTTCCTGGGACACACTGTGATGCCAGATACTTCTCCAAGTGGTGAATTTGCTTTAATTGTCTACCTATTCTTTCTGTCTTGGAAAGTGCCAATGATGTTTCACCTGGTTCTGCTAAACATTTGATTGATTGCAGCTTGTGTGAGGGACGCGCTTCTCATTATTAAGAGATCCAGCGTTTGAACGTGCCAGCTTAAAAATTTATCCCGCGGTAGTCTAGATCTATGGATTAACTGCAGCCCAAGAAAGAAAAAAACTGGTACTAAACTCCCAAGAAAGACGAATTATTCCTTGATTTCACTAAAGCACATTCATTGATCTTGCCAGCTTTTTTTTTTTTTTGAATAGCTTGTTTAATTTGATGATCAGTTCACAAGACAACTTTCCTAGGGATGCATTGCATCAAAAAAGAAAATTATTTGGTTCTTTGTGCCACTTCAAACTTGTTAGATGATGGGAAAACTGAAGAGAAAATTTTAGAGTAATTTTTTTTTTCTCACTTTGTTGCATGTATTCCTAGTAAGTAAGGAGAATTAACCTGGAGAATACACCGTATCAGCTTCACCGTGTAGATGAAGTTCAGTTTCTCATATTTGAAATCATTAATGTGTGTCGCTAATGTAAGGAAAACAAATGAACAAAACAACTCATTGAAAGCTTTCAATGCATTTTTTTTCCTCCTTACATTAGAGTGGGGCAGAAATTTTTATGATGCCTTATTGCCTTATAATACCATTATATTATGCATTTGAATTGTGATTAAAAAACCTGCTCTGACATACCCATAATACTCAGAAGTAGTTTCTGTTTAAGCATGTAAGACTGTATCAAGTAATCCTTTGAAATAATAGTCTTCACTTTAAAGTCTTATTTATTCAAATTATGCCATCCCATAGAGTGGCAGCACCTGCAGTGATCAAGAGTAAGATTATGATGTCATCACTCTAGCTGTTTGACTTTGGGCAAGTTTATTAACTCTGTTTAACTTTCATCAACTAAAACAGTAACTCATGAAGATTGAATGAGTACATGTGCGTGAAGGGCTTAGACACATGTCTACAGTAGGAACTCTTCAAACATGTGCTACTATTATTCCTTTTATATTATTGTCTACTTTGACTTGAGACTGTCTGCACATCTATGTAGCATTGATTAGCCCTGACTGTGTAATAAAGTGTGATTGGATAGACTCCTTTTTTGTTGTTTCCTATAAAATATATGGAACACTGGTAGCTCAGTGGTTAACAGCTTGGCTGCTTGCTAACCAAAAGGCTGGCAGTTCGAATCCATCAGTTGCTCCTTGGAAACCCTATGGGGTAGTTCTACCACATTGTATAGGGTAGCTATGAGTCAAAGTTGACTCAACAGCAAGGAGTTTTTATTTTTTTTTTAATATAATATATAGGTATTGATGTATATATATATTAGTGGTTGTACACATGTATACACACATATACACACATACATATATACATACATATACTCAGAATCCCTAGTGACAAAAGATAATCATTGAACAATTACTCAGAGACCAGAGGTAAGAGATACCACTGCGGGCAATGACAGCTCACTGAAGTCTGAGTACTCATTAGCAGTATAAGTTTAATGGTCTGGTTTAAGGAGAGAAAAAAAAAAGTCTCATGCTAAATTTTCTGAAATTTGTGAAAAGAAATGCTTAAAAGGCATTTATAATTATCTTCTCAGTCAAAAGCCTTGAATAAATAGAGTGATAGTATCCACATCATTTGAGTGTTGAATTATACAAGGTGATGTGTATACAATGTTAATCCCAGTGCCTGGCACATAGAAATAACTCATTAAATACCTTTTTGTTGTTGTTCTTGTTATGACGGAAGAAGCATCACTATGTCTTGAAGAAATTTAATCACATTTAAAATCTTGTGTTGAATGCTGTTTTTTTCTTGCACAATTGAGAATTTCTGAAGTAATAATATTATAAAAGCAAACCACTGCTGTCCAGTTGATTCCAACTCATAGTGACTGCATAGTTTCCAAGGCAATAAATCTCTATGGAAGCCGACTGCCACACTTTCTCCCGCAGAGCTGCTGGTAGTTTCCAACTGCTGACCTTTTGGTTTACAGTCTATTACTGTAACCACGGTGCCACCAGAGGACCTTAATATAATATTAACATTTAATAATATTATATTATTAAAAAATAAGTTACATATTACTCAGTGAATTTTTGGAAATTTTGGTAAAAAATAAAGTTAAAAATAAGCAGAGAATTAATCATGACATACTATAATTTGTCACTGAAAAACTGGAATTTGCCTACATTTCTTTTTTTGAACGGCAATTCGTGATACATACCAGTAAACTGAAGGCTCTGAAAAGTCCTGCAGTAAAGAAACCTCTTTAAATATACCTAACAGAGCTTTTTACAACATGTTAGACTATCACCTTTTTTATTTCAAAGAGCCCCTGTAACGTCGGCTCCGACAAGGTGTTAATACTTTAAAAATACAAAGCTTGGGAGATATAAATGTAGGTAGGACATTGTTTGGTGATTCAATGAAGATTAAATAACCAGCTCTTGGAAACAAATATGCATTAGATCTAAATACCCTAAATGATTGGACCAGTCTATGGGTGTTTGGCCATGTGTTTATTGCTGGCTTTTTTTTCTCTTAGGTTTGCAGGATAATTTGGTTTCATGTAGGCATTTTTATCTCATAGTTTGAGTTAAAAAATGTCATTTATTATGACCAGCAGTTGAAATGCCCTATATTATGCTCTTTCAGGTGTATCTTACAAATTAAATTTACAAGTCCTTGAGGTAAGAATCTGTATATTCACTTTACTTTTTATGTACTTTCTGGCTCCACCATGTGTAGAACCTGGTGTGTTTAGCTGAAAATAGATGATAAAAGAATGATAAAATCTCAGTCCACCAATATTAATTTCTACTATTTTCACTTGTATGAACTTCATGAACTTATATTAGCTTTTTGAATTGATACTCTGAGTTGTTTTTTTTAAAAAAGCTCATTTCAAATATGAAACTTGAAGAGAAAAAAATGCTAAATGTAACTACTTTGAAAATTTCCTTCTCAATCATGATACAACTAATATATGCCATACAATTTAAATAAATTATATTTTAAATGATGGATTTTTGAAGGAAGACATTTTGGAAGCTCTAGCTTAAAATTATCATCTTTATTTTCTTGGGTAACCTAGGAAAATACATATAAGAATTTTAAATACTAATGACTGTTTTAGAGTTTGGTCACACATGAGAAATCAGGTATTAATATAATTCCATTTATTCATTCATTCTATATTTATTGAATACAAAGGCGTCCCTGGGTGGTGCAACTAGTAGCTGGAAGGCTGGCAGTTCGAGTCCACCCAGAGGCACCTTGGAAGATAGGCCAGATAATCTACTTCCGAAAGGCCGCAGCTTTGGAAACCCTATGGAGAAGTTCTATTCTGCACGTGTGGGGTCTCCATGAGTTGGAATTGACTCGACGACAACTAACAACAACCTATGCCAAGAGCTGTGCCAGATACTGGGATACAAATATGAAGAGGATTGGCCTATTCTCCCTCCCTGCCTTGATGGAGCTGCATTCACCCTCCTGTGAGGAAGGCACACATTGAACCAATAGTTATAGATATACAGTAAAACTTGTGAAAGCCAGAACCTGTGTAAGGTGGAAACCTGTCAGAGATGGAAAACTCAAATATTTTCCACTAATAGAGAAAAATAGAAGAGTGGTAAGACTGAATCCTGCCGAAGGCAGAAAACGTGTGAGACCTGGAAAAATAAGCTTTCACAGGTTTCACTTTAACTGGCTTTTCAAAAAAGAAAGGGCAGGGTTCAAACCAAACACAGGAACTTTTGGATTGAAAGAGTTTGAGGGAAACTGTTAATTTGAATAATTACAAAGTGGGGGAAAACCATAAAGTGTTTGGATAATACTAGACATAGAAACTGTAGAACCAGGAGAATTTTCCCTTTTGAAAACAGAGGAATCTCTTTTGTCTACTTGGTTTCTTGGCTAGGACTTTTGTCTTAAGACCCCTAAATGTTGATTAAAACAGCAAGATGACATTCCATCTGATTGAGTTTTTTCTTAAATAAATTATTCTTTTGCCTCCCAAAACTACACACACAGGAAAATAGAGGAACAAAACAATTTAGAATCACTTTGAAAAAATATGTATGACCTATAAAGTAATTGAGATGATGGTTGCCAGTTTTGAAATCAGTAACCTGATACGTTAATGGCGATATTCCCTTAAGTTTTGTAAATCGTAACTCAGTACGGAGGAGACATTTGAAAAGCTGTTCACTGAGGGAAATTAGAAATTCTGGAATCAAGATGTCAGAGAATTGAAGTGTTGTGGGGCTGATGCTGCCATTGGCTTTGTTAGTCCATAAAAATGGAATCAAGCTGTAGACTTGAATTGTAAGCACACGGAGAAAAATGAAATCATTTCTTTGTTATTCAAAACAGGCAGAGCTTTCTCTGCTATTTGAGTATCTAGTGTAGCTGTGCAGGAAACTAATGCATGTGCTAATTCAGGAATTTGTTGAACATTCACATAGCATAGTCTGAGATATGATCAATGAAACAATTACCAGTCATTGCTGAAGTTTTGTATGTGTTTGAAAATGTAATGGTGGTAAGCATGTCTGACATCAGCAGATGTACCCATGACATGATTATTGCTACCAAAATGATTTTGTAACATTGGGAAATAAGGAAATGTAAAGTAAATATGTCCCTGCATGGTGAAAAGCTTAATGCACTTAGCTGCTAACCTAAAGGTTGGTGGTTTGAGTCTACCCAGAGTCATCTAGGAAGAAAGGTCTGGCATTCTACTTTTGAAAACTCAGCCACTGAAAACTCTTTGGAGCTTAGTTCTACTCTGACACATATGGGGTTGTCATGAGTTGGAGTCAACTTAAGGACAACTTATTTTATTTTTTAAGGTAAAGACATATCTTAAAAAGACAAAAGGGCTTTGGTTTCTGGAATCATGACATAGTAGATTTATTGGGGAAAAAAAAAAAAGAGATTTTTGGCCAAAAGCCTGCAAGTTAGATTATTTTATTTTAGTAAATAATTATTTAGGAACAGCTTACCAGTTATTGAGTAAGTAAGCTTTGTTACTGCTGCCATATTACCCTTTCAGTTTTTGACAAAAAATTCAACCATAACACTAGCACCCAGATGAAGACCCTCTTGAGAATGTTACTTAAGCACTGTCCGATAATTTTCTAGACAAAGACGTTTTATGCTACTGGCCTATTAGTGTCACCCTTTCATTCATTTAAAAACAAATAGACTACAAACAGTACTTCTCATAGAAGTGAGATGATTTTTGGCTTTGTGAAATCTTGCCCTTTGAGTTTATAGCTTATCAAGCGACTTTTCAATTGGAAATTTAATACAGGGTTTATGCTTTGATCAAATAGTCTTTTTAATGGTTATTGTGGGTGGTAATTGTTTATTTGTTGTTAAGGTCTTCACTTGGATAAACAGCTAGTCAGCAACAAATTTTTGATCTCTCCAAATTTTTCTTTGGTTGTGAGCCAGTGTTCTTTTCTGTCTCTTTTTCACAAGAGCTTTACATAACACTCATCCTCAGCCAGGGATCAAATAATTTTTTACTAATTCTAGACTGTCTCTGTAAGGCCCAGGAAGATAGAAGATCATTCTTAGTGTGTACATTGAACTAATCTGGACTTATGTATTTATTACCTAAAACACTATTTCACAGGGAAGAACAGAGTCCTCCGAAGATGGCTGGGATGTTTAGTGCATCACAAAGATATATGGGGAGTATAAATATAATCACTTGTGTTCAATGGGCTGATGCCATTTCTACCTTCTAGTTCCTTTACTCACATTGATTCTACCTCAGTCCTTGTAAATGGGCTTAGGAATAAAGGAGACATGCATTGTGCCTTTCAGCTGGCCATCTGTTGGTGGCATTTGAAAAAGAAAAAAAAAAAAAACAAACTTATTTTCATGCAAAACTGTGGCTAAATATTTTTGGCTCTGTGTGTGTGTGTGTGTGTGTGGGCATGTGTTGTAGTTAGGTGAATGGATATCTAGGAATAGAAAAGAAGTAGAGACAGAGATGGGACAATATCTATATCATGAAAATTTTAATGTACAAAAAATTATTAAACTTCAGGCTTAATATTGCAGTGATGGAAACAAAACTATTTGAAGTAAATATGCCTTTAATTTAAGCCACTTATTCCACTTGAGCCTTTTCAGTTATCCTTAAAACAAATTTAGGGAATATCCTGACAGTTTTCTCATTCTCTGGGAGATACGTTCAGTTACTCATTTTACTTTTGTTAACCTGGAAGCTAGAAGAGAGAAGTAAGGTGATGGGGAGACATGAGAGGACTGCCACGTTCACCTTGCTAATCAAAACCGAAAGAAAAATCCAGACCACTAGGAAGGAAAGTAATTGAAAGGTCAACATCAGCACTCATATTTCCTTTTTAGTGTATAGAGATTTTGTTCACGAATGAACTCAAATATTTAATTTATAGCTGTTACAAAGTGCTGAGAATGCTTTACTGAGGAACAGGGCCGGAAATTTATGAGTTTAGAGATAAAAATCAGAAAATGCTGGCCTGGCAATTTAGTAAACAGAAGAGAGGGTGCATATCTATGCCCTAGCACACTGAGGGCAATTTTGACATTTTATGGAGAGATGAGTATTCTGTTGAGTGACACTAAAATTTCAAGGAAATAGTGAAAGTTGTGAAATGCTTTATTGCAGTCTCCATACCTCCAAAAATGTCAAGTACAGAATTTTTCTTTAACTTGAGGAAGTGAATTTAAAAGTTGCCATAGTTAGCAGACAATGTAAGACCAAAAGAAAAACAAAACAAACAAAATGTGCAGTCTTCAGTATTTGAAAACATTAAGGACATTTAGGAAATAGAATCTGTTTTTTTGCAATGGAAGAATTGTCTGTTTGTATTACTATGTGCATATTAATAATAAATAAACAGTTGAGCCATGAAAAGAGAGAGTGACTTCTCTTAATATGTGATTTTTTTTTTTCTCACAAACATCAGTTAATATTTCTTTGGTGTCCACTCGTAGTTCAATGATATATTGGGAATACTTACAGCTCCACTTATGCATAATTATATAATCTAATGATTTCTCTAAATATTCATATATGATTGTACTCTTTTTTTTCCTTTTAAAAAAGAGAGAGACTCAAAATATTTGCAGCATAGTTGTCCTTTTCTTACTTTTCAACATGTCCACATGTTAAGGTATAGAAGTTAATAAAATGTGTTATACTGGCCATCATTTTCTGAAGACATGGTATTAGAGGAATCACAGCATTCAAAGTCAATTTGTGTGACTATTCATTAAGCCAATCAGAGAAGACAGGATTCTTCTCAGTTTGCGGTAGTGTTTTGTTTTTCCTAGTTCGTTGAATAACCGAATTTAAATTGCCTCAGAAGATGCCGTGTTCAATCTCTTTGCTCCTTTGGGATAACGGCAGTTGAAAGTATAAATATTACTGATAGAGAGAAGTGAAGACGCCAGATAGAAGTTCTCTAAATCTATTACCTAAAACTAATGTAGAAGATAGGTGTCCAATTACATTTGAGATTACTGAACAACTAGGTAAAATGTAAGACTTTGATATAGTATGTGTGTTCTGCAGCCCTGGTGGTACAGTGTTTAAAGCGCATGGCTACTAACCAGCAGTTCAAACCCACAAGCCACTCCACAGGAGAAAAATATGGCACTCTACTTCCGTAAGGATTACAGCCTTGGAAAAATTCCTCAACATAATAAAGAGCATTTATACAAAGCCAATAGCCAACATCATCCTTGATGGAGAGAGCCTGAAAGCATTCCCCTTGAGATCGGGAACCAGACAAGGATGCCCTTTATTACCACTCTTATTCAACATTGTGTTGTAGGTCCTAGCCAGAGCAATTAGGCTAGATAAAGAAATAAAGGGCATCCAGATTGGCAAGGAAGAAGTAAAAGTATCTCTATTTGCAGATGACATGATCTTATACACAGAAAAACCCTAAGGAATCCCCAAGAAAACGACTGAAACTAATAGAAGAGTTTAGCAGAGTATCAGGATACAAGATAAACATACGAAAATCAGTTGGATTCCTCTACACCAATAAAAAGAACTTTGGAGAGGAAATCACCAAATCAATACCATTTACAGTAGCCCCCAAGAAGATAAAATACATAGGAATAAATCTTACCAGAGATGTAAAAGACTAATACAAAGAAAACTATAATACACTTCTGCAAGAAACCAAAAGAGGCCTACATAAGTGAAAAAACATACTTTGCTCATGGAAAGGAAGACTTAACATTATAAAAATGTCCCTTCTACCAAAAGCAATCTATACATTTAATGCAATTTGGATCCAAATTCCAACGTCATTTTTTAATGAGGTGGAGAAAGAAATCACCAACTTCATATGGAAGGGAAAGAGGTCCCAGAGAAGTAAAGCATTACTGAAAAAGAAGAAAAAAGTGGGAGGCCTCACTCTACCTGATTTTAGAACCTACTATACCTCCACAGTAGTCAAAACAGCCAGGTAATGATTCAACAACAGACACATAAACCAATAGTACAGAACTGAGAGTCCAGACATAAATCTATCCACATATGAGCAGTTGATATTTGACAAAGGCCCCAAAACAATTAAACGGAGAAAAGACAATCTTTTTAACAAATGGTGCTGGCATAAGTGGATATCGATCTGCAAAAAAATTAAGTAGGACCCATACCTCACACCATGCACACAAACTCAAAATGGATCGAAGACCTAAGTATAAAATCTAAAACGATAAAGATCATGGAAGAAAAAATAGGGACAACGTTAGGAGCCCTAATACAGGGCATAAACAGTATACAAAACATTAATAAGAATGCAGAAGAAAAACTAGATAACTGGGAGCTCCTAAAAACCAAACACCTATGCTCATCCAAAGACTTCGCCAAAAGAGTAAAAAGATTACCTACAGACTGGGAAAAAGTTTTTAGCTATAACATTTACGATCAGCACTTGATCTCTAAAATCTACATGATACTGCAAAAACTCAACTACAAAAATACAAATAACCCAATTAAAAAATGAGTGAAAGATATGAACAGACATTTCACTAAAGAAGACATTCAGGTAGCTAACAGATACATGAAGAAATGCTCACGATCATTAGCGATTAGAGAAATGCAAATCAAAACTACAGTGAGATTTCATCTCACTCCAAAAAGGCTGGCATTAATCCAAAAAACACAAAATAATAAATGTTGGAGGGGCCGTGGAGAGACTGGAACATTATACACTGCTGGTGGGAGTGTAAAATGGTACAACCACTTTGGAAATCGATTTGGCGCTTCTTTAAAAACCTAGAAATAGAACTACCATACGACCCAGCAATCCCACTCCTTAGAATATATCCTAGAGAAATAAGAGCATGTACATGAACAGATGTTCATTGCAGCACTGTTTACAATAGCAAAAAGATGGACGCAACCAAGGTGCCCATCAATGGATGAATGGATAAATAAATTATGGTATATTCATTTTTTTTTTTTTTATATTCATACAACGGAATACTACGCATTGATAAAGAACAGTGATGAATCTGTGAAACATTTCATAAGATGGAGGAATCTGGAAGGCATTATGCTGAGTGAAATTAGTCATCTGCAAAAGGACAAATATTGCAAAAAACCACTATTATAAGAAATCGAGAAATAGTTTAAACAGAGAAGAAAATATTCTTTGATGGTTATGAGAGGGGAGAGGGAGGTTGGGTGGTAGAGGGGTATTTACTAATTAGATAGTAGTAGTTAAGAACTACTTTAGGTGAAGGGAAAGACAACACACAATCCAGTCGGTGCAACTGGACTAAACCAAAAGCAAAGAAGTTTCCTGAATAAACTGAATGTTTTGAAGACCAGCATAGCAGGGGCAGGGGTTTGGGGTCCATGGTTTCAGGGGACAATCTAAGTCAGTTGGCATAATAAAATCTATTAAGAAAACATTCTGCATCCCACTTTGGAGAGTGGCATCTGGGGTCTTAAACGCTAGCAAGCAGCCATCTAAGATGCATCAATTGGTCTCAGCTCACCTGGACCAAAGGAGACTGATGAACACCAAGGACACAACATAATTACGAGCCCAAGATACAGAAAGGGCCACATAAACCAGAGACTACATCGGCCTGAGACCAGAAGAACTAGATGGTGCTCAGCTACAACCGATGACTGCTCTGACAGGGAACACAACAGAGAACCACTGAGGGAGCAGAAGAGCAGTGGAATAAAAAAAAAAAAAAATGCAGACCTCAAATTCTCATAAAAAGACCAGACTTAATGCTCTGACTGAGACTAGAAGGACCCCGGTGGTCATGGCCCCCAGACCTCCTGTTGGCCCAGGAGAGGAACCATTCCCAAAGGCAACTTTTTAGACGGGTTGGACTGGTCAGTGGGTTGGAGAGGGATGCTGGTGAGGAGCGAGGTTCTTGGATCAGGTGGACACTTGAGACTATGTTGGCATCTCCTGCCTGGAGGGGAGATGAGAGGGTAGAGGGAGTTAGAAGCTGGCAGAATGGGCAGGAAAAGAGAGAGTGGAGCGAGGGTGTGGGCTGTCTCATTGGGGGAGAGCAATTGGGTGTATGTAGCAAGCTGTATATAAGTTTTTGTGTGAGAGACTGACTTGATTTGTAAACTTTCACTTAAAGCACAATGAAAATTTTAAAAAAGATTACGGCCTTGGAAACTTTATGGGCAGTTCTACTCCGTCCTGTGGGGTTGCTATGAGTTGGAATTGACTTGACAGCAATGAATTTGGTTTATGTAACACACATAGGAAGAGCAGGGGGAACTCTTCATGTCCTATTCTCAGCTGACAATTCTCAGGTTTCATTCTTAAAATTAAGATGCTTTCCTTGCACATGTTATTGTTGTTAGGTGCCATCCAAATGGTTCTGACTCATAGTGACCTTATGTACAACAGAATGAAACATTGCCCAGTCCTACACCTTCCTCACAATGGTAGTTATATTTGAGGCCACTGTTGCAACCACTGTGTCAGTCTGCCTCATCGATGGTCTTCCTCTTTTTTGCTGACCCTCTACGTTACCAAGCATGATGTCCTTCTCCAGGGACTGGTTCCTCCTTATAACATGTCTGTTGTGGATTGAATTGTGTCCCCCCAAAATATGTGTCAACTTGGTTAGGCCATGATTCCCGGTATTGTGTGGTTGTCCTTCATTTTATGATTTTCCTATGTGTTTAAAATCATAATCTCTGCCTGTGGTTGAAGAGGATTAGGGTGGAACGTAACACCCTTGCTCAGGTCACATCCCAGATCCAATGTAAGGGGAACTTCCCTGGGGCGTGGCCTACAGCACCTTTTTATATTACAAGAGATAAAAGGAAAGGGAAGCAAGCAGAGAGTTGGAAACCTCATACCTCCAAGAAAGAAGCCACCAGGAGCAGAGTGTGTTCTTTGGATCCGGGGTTCTGTTCAGAGGTGCTCCTAGTCCAGGGGAAGATTGATGAGAAGGACCTTTCTCCAAAGCCCACAGAGAGTGAAAGCCTTTGCCTGAAGCTGTTGCCATGAATTCGGACTTCTAGCCTCCTGAACTGAGAGAATAAACTTCCCTTTGTTAAAGCCATCCATGCGTGGTATTTCTGTTATAGCAGCACTAGATGACTAAGACAATGTGCGAAGTACATGAGACAAAGTGTCATCCTTGCTTCCAAGGAGCACTCTGGCTGTATTTCTTCCAAAACATGTTCGGTATTCTTCACCAACACCGTAATTCAAAGGCATCTCAATTCTTCGTCAGTCTTCCTTATTTGTTGTTCAGCTTTCACATGCATATGAGGCAATTGAAAATATCATGTCTTGGGTCAGGTGCACCTTAGTCCGCAAAGTGACATCCTTCCTTTTTAACACTTTAAAGAGGTCCTTTGCTGCAGATTTCCCCAATGCAGCACATAGTTTGATTTCCTGACTGCTGTTGCTATAGGGTCGCTGTGAGTCGGAATCAACTCGATGGCACTGGGTTTGGTTTTGGCTTCCATGGGCACTGATTGTGGGTCCAAGTAAAAGAAATACTTGCATATAAATGAGTGTTCAAGCAACAGTAATGAAAATGGTCTCCCAAAAGTATGTGCCATTGATATTTCTTCTTCCTAAAGGAAGAAATAAATGGTGCCGTGATATTTTTACCTTTTAGCACTATTATTATTATTTTTTGACTTAGACATTGCCTTTGTATCCAAGGAAAACAGAAGTCCTTATATCAATTGGTGCTTGATATTAAAAGTAAGGACGCTTTTCACCTATTCAGGCCTTGTAATATCTTTGGCTTCACAAGAAAAGGATTGCCGTGAACAAAAGAATTCTTACGATGTTTGGAGCCTTGCCTGAAATGGGCCTCTCTCTCCAAATGTGTACCTTTTCATCCCTTCCAAATTTTAGTGTCTGGGTTATACAGCACCAAGAAGAGAATGTCAGCATATATTTGGATTATTCTTTCTTTTTGCTTCTATTATTTTCAGGGTTAATTAAAAGAACTTTCATACTAATTTGGTATATAAATTCTTCTCAAATATAGAATTTCTTGGAATTGCATTAGATACTGCCTTGCTAAAATAATACAGAACATCAAGACCTATCTTAGATCTACTCTGTTTCCTTTTACATTTGAGCTCTATAATTCATCTTTATTTTGTTAAAGGGTGTCTTACTGTACACCATTATTTCTGAAAATCTTCATATGAGTTGATGTCTTAATTACAAAACTTGAAATGTTGAAGTGACTTTCAGTTTAAAGAAATTGTTCTCAAAGGAATTTATTTTTGTAAAACAGCTATGAATATTAAGTTTCCATATATGCTGTATGTGTGTATATGTATGTACAGCTTTTGGGTTATCAATTCACATATCTGATACCTGTTTTTTTTTTCCTGCCTTTTGTCTAAACTCCACACTTGAATTATTTACTCAGTGATACTTATTATAGAGGCCATCATCTTATTACCTAGTTGGATTATTCCTTATTACTAGCTTTATTTATACTAGATTGCTTATATCCTATTACCTTCATTTAATTTTTGGATTATATGCCTGTATATCTGAGTTTTCTTTGTATCTCTCTAAAGAGATCTTAGTTTCTAGGAACTATCCCTAGCCCTATTGAAACATGTCCCTTTCCCTATTTCCCAGGAAATAATCATTTTGGAAAAATTATTCTTATCCCCAATGAGTTGTCAAACCAATTCCAAAATTACTAATTTAAAATTTGAATGTGATTGTTAAGAATATATTCCTGAATAATAGACTTGGTCTTTCTTACATATATTCAGAGATATCACATATGTTCTTTACATGCTATCAAACACACATTATCTAATTAAGCAAATTCAACTGATGCTGAAATTATACCTAGTATCCATAAATGACCAGTGAAGAGAAATTAAGAAGCTGTAAAGAAAGATTATGTTTGGTAGATTACTTTTATAATTTGAGGCCACTGACCAGGCAAAAAATGTAGAGGTTATATTTAGATATCTGAAATCAGATGATGGTATCAGTGTAGCCAAAGTCAGGGAAGCCTTTCTTTACATGAATCAGAAAAAGTAAACTCAGGCAAGCAGCCAGCTTCACTGAAGACAACAGCTAGTTGCTGAGCCATTCATTAGTGTTAGTGATATCTGGCTTTGTGTTGTTATAAACTTGTAGCACATGCCCTCCTATGTACAAATGTGGTCAAATTTTCTTTCTGTCATCTCAAACTAGCTATTTCAGTTTCTTTCTTTATTTCTTTTGAATTAGATGCATATAATTTTCCTTAAAGAACTTTGCTCATCCTTTTATCTGTTCACATTTTTTCTTTAATATTTGGCTACTTTAGCTTTTTTGTTTATTGTTTGTTTTTCCCTCTCATTCCTTCATCGCTCAGCTCAAATATCACTCCTTGAGGGAAATGTTTCCTGGCCTTTTTGGCTGGTTCAATCTTCCCATGTATGGTCTCAGAACACCAAGTATCCAGTCTTCTGAACAGTTACCAGAGTTGCAATTTTATCTTTATTTATGTGATTATTTAATCGTTGGTCTTTCCCGTGGCCTGAAAACTTGATGCTGGCAGAGACCCTTTTGAGTTCTGTGTTTTATTACATCGCTAGTGTTTGGCCCCTAATAGGGACTCAATTATTTTAAAACAAATGAATGAGTAATGACTATTTAGTCATATTTTGCTTTTAAATTAAATTGATGAAACACTGTTTATTAAAGGTAAGAACTGTGATTCTCTTAAAGAAATACAATAATGCATTAGTCTTTATGTACTGTACAGTTTATAAACATTTAATATTTTAATATTAAATTTAATAGTTAATATTTTATAGCAAGTCTGTGAGGTAGGTGATCAAGGTCTTTGTTGCTCACAGTGTGGTCTGAACTTTGGAGCTGGTTAAAGATGTCAGGCCACACAATACACCCACCAAATTAGAAATGCATTTTAACAAGAATCCTAGGTGATTTTAGGTATATTAAAGGTTCAGAAGCACTAAATTAGGTGATACTAATCCTATTTTACAAAAGGAGAAATTGAGATTTGCAATTCATCTATTATTTTTATGGTTAGTAAGAAAGACCTCTTTACAGTGTTAAAAAGCAAAGACGTCACTTGATGACTAAGGTTGCCTGACCCACGCTATGGCATTTTCGATCACCTCGTATGCATGTGAAAGCTAGAAAATGTATAAGGAAGCCTAAAGAAGAGTTGATGCCTTTGAATTATGGTGTTGATTAAGAATATTGAATATATCATGGACTGCTAGAAGAACGAATAAATCTGTCTTGGAAGGAGTACAGCCAGAATGCTCCTGAGAAGGGAGGGTGGTGAGACTTTGTCTCACGTACTTTGGACATGTTATCAGGAGAGACCAGTCCCTGGAGAAGGACATCATGCTTGGTAAAGTAGAGGGTCAGCGAAAAAGAGGAAGACGTCAACGAGATGGATTGACACAGTGGCTACAACAATGGATTCAAACATAGCAACAATTGTGAGGGTGGTACAGGACTGGGCAGTGTTCTGTTTTGTTGTGCATAGAGTTGATATAGTCAGAACCAACTGGATGGCACCTAACAACAACAACAAAGAACTTACAAGTACAACTCAGATTATGTAATTTCCAGAATTCTATATCAGAAAGAAGATGATTTTTATGTAAATACTGGTATTTAGTTTAATTGATAAATGCTGTTCCAAAATAAAAATTTTAAATCTTGGTTTTGAGGACAATTATTATAAATAATTTAACTGATATGTAATGTCTTTATCTTGTCTTCTGATATGACATGCCATTTGGTCTCAAATAATAACAACATTTTCAGGTCAAACGGAGACATTCAAATGTGGTCCGAATATTACATAAGACTCAAAATTCACTGAAATGTAAATGTGAGTGCCATTTACTGAAAAAACAGAAGTTTGAAAAACAGAATGTGTAGTAAGATCTTTTTTTGCTTCTATAAAGAAACACACATATGTGAACAGAAATCCAGAAGAATATGAGCTACATTGTTAACAGTGATGTCTATGTTCTAAGTACACAAGACTCTATTTTGTTAATTTTGCTTGACTTTGTTTTCTAGTTTTCTAATTTTCTACAACTCATGTATACTGATTCTGATTTAATAAAATATTATTTTAAGATGATAATTATAATAAGCTCAAAGCAAATAGTGCTACTACCTATATAAGACTTCTACTATTTTCTAACTTGTGATATAATACCTATTCTTACTGAGTCATTTACAGTATTAAAAAAAAAAAAAACTGTGAAGTTCTGACACAGGGGTTGCTAAAGTCTTAAATTATTTCTTTGAATGAAAATATGTTACGAAATATTACAAGTGTGTCCATTGTGATTGATTAGGTCCTTTCCAATTTAGGGAGGTGAATATTTGAGTATGTTGATGAGGATGCTGCCTGGTAATTTTTTAATCATAGAGAGAATCATATTGAGTGCAAAAGCAGGAATGCTAAGTTCAGTGAATCAAATTCATTCTTAAGTGCTCAGGTCTACTATTTAGAAGAAGCTTACTTTAAAAAAATATACATTTTTCTCATGGTTACCTGAAACATGTTTAAAGATGTCTTAACCTTTTGGTCCATCATCTTTGACCTCTATGAATTAGTCAGCCTCTAATGAATACCATTTTTATTTTAATAACTAAATCCCTGATAGGACCAAGAGAAAGCCCCTTAAAAATCTTCTCCAAGTGAGCAATATTTATAACATGATGGCGTGTGTTGTATAGCCCTATTCCTTTCTATTTAATATCACTTTAGCCTGGAATTTTCTGTTCTTACTGATAACCCTTTGCCAATCCTAATAGTCTTTTACAATATGTGAGTAACAACTTGAAAAGCAATTCCTTCACTGGCAGATGAATATCTCAGTGTAAAAGTATGTCAGTTGATATGCAAAGTGGGCGACTTGCTTGGAGTTTCACTTCTTAAAAATAAATTGGAATTTAATTATGTGCCTGATTTCTCCTTAACATTATCTCCCTTTAATCCTGTTTTAATCTATGATCTCTCTGTAGGACAGGTACTGAATATTGTTCTACTTTTGACACCCGCATTCATAGAGTGCTTAGAGTATAACAGCATTCTACAACGTTTATTTAATGAATAAACCCTCCCCAATGAGCTTTTTTTTTTTTAATGAGCTTACTTCCTTGACAGCTTTTCAGATTTAATGTTCTTCCTATTCCCTCAAACATAAATTCTGTTCCTCTCAAACAGCAAGCTGAAAGGTTTGGGAAGTAAGGTAAGAAAAGAAGTTGCACTAAGATATTCATATCATAGTTAATGTCTGAATATATTATTCTAATTATAACTTTTTTTTTTTTTTTAATTTGTAACTGGTCAGATGGAAGTTAGGTTCTATAATTACACGGGGTGAATCACTATTGGTAGAATTTTAGACAGTATGACTGAATGGTCATGAATTTGCCTAAAGGAGTCTTTCAACCTGGAAATCCTATTACTTTTCCTTAAATTAAACCATGGTGGTGACTGCTTACTTCATTTGTGCAAAATAATTTTCTGACTTTGCAGTTTATTATGGAAGTTTATTCTGTACAATACCTTGAGTATATTTTGATAAGATTTATATAAAATTTTTATGGGGTTAGCAATATTATCACATATGCAATGAAAGATGAATCTCCCTGGCTTAAAATAAATCCACAGATTAATCTTGAAAAATGAAATGTTTAATCAGCTGTTTTATATTGATATGTATGTATAGATGTAGATATCCAGATTGTGTATATTTATATAAGACACTTTAAGAATATAGAATGACTAAAATTGCTTAAGTAGCAGAATATGAGGGTGTTTAATATCTATGACAAGGACCCCTTGTTGTGCAGACGTTAAGCACTCAGCTGCTAACCAAAAAGTTGGTGGTTTAAACCCAACAGCGCTCTGCTGGAGAAAGATGTGGCTATCTGCTTCCATAAAGATCACAGCCTTGGAAATCCTGTGGGACAGTTCCTCTGTCCTATGTGGTCACTAAGAGTCAGGATCGACTTGACAGCAATGTGTTTAATATCTGTGACAATAAAACAAAGGTAGATCATTGAATTTGTCACTCAGAAAATAACTCTATTGATTAATCTAGGTTTCTTTATATATTAACAGCCATCATCATATATACTCTAAGGGAATTATTAATATGGAAATCACTATGCACTTTAATCCAATTGGAGTTATCCAATCAAGATTTTCCAAAATAGGCTTCAGCATGTCAACATAGAGACATTGGTTTTAAAAGGAACGGATGGATAACTGCTCAAGTCATCCTGATGGAAAATACCCAAGTTTACATAATATATACAAACTTATATATATATTTTTTTATATATTTTAAGTGAATGTTCTTTGAACAGTATTGAATTCTTTCTTTATATCTTTTTATTTGCAGTAGAATTAAGTCTGAATCTTTACAATGTTAGTAAAAAGGACCATTGCATTAATTTTAATAAGGATTCTTTTGACCTGCTTTTATCTCTTGTTAAATATGTTTTGTTGCATCTAAATTTTTGTTGGATTCTTGGTTACATGATGTGAATTTAAATCAGGGAAGAGCTTCATAAATCTTAATAATGGCAAAATGTTCAATGTAGTAGTGATATACACAATGAAATTTGAATCAGTGAAAGCAATTTTGAAAAACCCAAGCTCAGCAGGTTTTATAACCACAAAAACGGCGTGCGTTTGCATTTTGTAGAGCCCTGGAAACTCAATGTTGCTTTTTGTTTTCACCTGAATTAATGAATTCACAGTGTTTAATTTGGACCTGTTTTCTTTTTCTTGTGTATGTGCATGTGTATCAAGAAATTATTTCTAGATACTGATTTTCAATTTAGCAAAAAATATTATTCTTGCCATGGATAGCACTATCGTTTAGTGAACACTTTGATAACATAGTTGATATTTTATATGCATTGTATAATTATATTCTCATAGCTAGCCTTCGAAGTGGGTATTTTATTATTCCCATACTTTGATGAGGAAGCCAAGTATGAGAGAGGTTAAGTAATGTGGCCAAAGCCATGTAACTTGTAAGGGATAGCTCTTGGATTAGAGCAAGGTACTGTTTGTTTCTAGTCAGTGTTCCTGTTCACCATGTCCATGAAAGTCATAGAAATGAAAAAAAACTTGATTCAGCATAAGCAGCTGAATTGTCCTGTAGGACTGTAACTCATTTCCTAGCAAAATTGTTCCACACTGCCTTATTCTACTAAAATGTCAGCCTTCTCTTAATTTCTGTAGGGCATTTTGTCTGTTTCATTCTTATGGCCCTTAAGAAATTCTACTTTTCATGTTAAAAATGACATCTTCTTTTAAATAGATTGTCAAGTCCTAGAGGTCCTGCATCTATTCTTTGTTTCCTTCAAACATAAAACAGTCTACAACATAGGTACCATGTGTTAATGATGTCGATGAGAGAACTGAAGCTTAACTTCTCTGCATTCCTCCACTTCTAGTGCATCTCTAAACTTGGAATTGCCACTGCTGATTCACTGAGATCGTTGTTTGCTTAATGCCCTTGTGTAATTTATGCTTCTTTGCTTTATAGAACAGATGATTCTGCATTTAGTTCAGTCCCAATAAGCTGAAAAAGCCTTTTGTCTTCTCAGTTTTATTTATTTATTTTTAATTGACTAAAGATTCTCGATGCATAAGCCGTCAAGGGGGCTAGCCAATCTTTGTGTTATATAGATATTTATCTTGCAAGTAATTGTTTTAAATGTTTTAACCAACATATAAATCTGTGTTTGGCTCCCTACAGTTATTTTTCAGACATTAGAAAATACTTCTCTCACAGAATCCCTGGGGACACGTTGTTGTTAATTGCCCTCAAGTCGTTTCCGACTCATGGCGACTCCATGTAGAACAGAATTAAATGCTGCCTTGTCTTGTGCCATTTACATAATGATTGGTTTGACCGAGTCCACTATTTTGGCCACTGTGTATTTTGAGTACTTCCAACCTAGGGGGCTCGTCTTCTAGCACTGTACTGGATGATATTCTATTGTGATGTGATTCATATGTCATTCACTGCCAAATTTTTGGAAATAGATCTCCATGCCTTTCTTCCTAGTCTGTCTTAGTGTGGAAGCTCTGATGAAACCTATCTACTATGGGTGACCCTGCTGGTATTTGAAATACTGGTGGTATAACTTCCAGCATCACAACAACACACAGCCACCCCAGCACAACTGTCAGATGGGTGGAGACATAGGCAATGCATTTGGTTACTTTTTTATTCCCTTCATTATGTTACTTCTTTCTTTCCCACTGCTCTTTCCCTTAAAATCAGAGGCAGTCTTTTTCATCTTTAGAAACCCCAATATCTTACACAATGCATAGAACATAAAAAAAAAAAAAAAAAAAAAAACATAGTAGGGATTTAATAATAATTTTCTGAACTTAATGTTATTAAAGAACATACTCACAACCTCGGAATTTAGCCAGGTACAAGCTTCAGCCTGTATACTGGGAAGTTAAAAATGTGTTTTCCTTGATGCCTACGTTTATTTCTGACTACTGTCAAATATTTTGCAGCCTAGTGAAACTTCTATTATATAAAATAGACGTTTAATATTGATAAAAAAACAATATTAAAAAAATATTGATAGGCCAGGTTTAATATCATCTCGAAACACTGGAATATGGCTCAAATGCTAAATCAGCCTGACAGAACAATATAATTCATATAAAATAATAAGGGTTTGACACTAGAACCTTCTGGACCAAAGCCAAAATGGTTCTGAAGAAAATCAAATGAAGTTTTTATGAGACGTTGATAGTTTTCAAAAGCACATTAAGAATCTTGGAGAGACCTAAGTTTCCTCTATTTGTGGTATTTTCATCTTTTAAAGAACCCGTGCATTAAAATCTTTGACTTCTAATTAGGGATGAATGCAAAACTGTTTAACTCAAAGGGGCTTCCCCCCCCCCCCCCCCCGCTCCAATCTTACCTTAAAATTGTATGAGCAATACATGGTTTGCGTGTGTACTTCAGTAGCATCTAAAAACCCCAGGGCCTCTTTCCCAGGGAAATGTACTAACCTGACAGCCTAGGGCATTTCTTCCATTCCAGCCTGTCTCTCTCTCTCTGCAAATCGACTGTCAAAATAATCTATTTTACTGCATAATTTATACATTATCCACAATCTACAACATTTCAGAGGTATTTTTGCAACTTGAAATATTTCCGTTCTGTTTTTCTTCTAAATATTGTCTGTAGGGCTTCCTATCTATTGCTTTTCCCTGCCTCACATTATTCATCCTCCACTTTCCCATGAAAATTGACAGATGTTTTATATGAGACAAACCAAAGACCATCATGAGCCCTTTGATGTTGCATTTTCCTTCTTTCTTTCAGAAAATATTACCAAACAAAATGGGCTCTAGACTACACGGATTACTAGCTGTGAGGCTCCAGGCAAGTGTCTTAATAGCTCTTAGTTTCAGTTTCCCAATCTGTAAAATGGTAAAACAGTAAGTCTTTTGTATCTGCGGGTTCTACCTCTGTGAATTCAATCAACCACGGATTGAAAATATTCAGAAGAAAAAAAAATCCATGCAGATGAAGTGATGTGTGGGCATACCGTGCTATACCCTTCCCCCATTTCACAGATCCTCAGTCTCTCTCCATCACTCCCATTGTTCACCTCCAGGCCTGTCATTATTCCCTAAACAATACAGTGCTATATAACAACTATTTACATAGCATTTACTTTGTGGCACAGTGTTTAAGAGCTCAGCTGCTAACCAAGAGGTCTGCAATTAGAATCCACCAGCTACTCCTTGGAAACCTTATGGGGCAGTTCTACTCTGCCCTATAGGGTCGCTAGGAGTCGGACCTGACTTGACGGCAACAGGTTTTTACATTGTATTAGGTATTGTAAGTTACCTACAGATGATCTAAAGAATACAGAGGAGTGCATAGGTTATATGCAAATGCTAAGTGATTTTGTATAAGAGACTTGAGCATCCTCAGATTTTTATATCTGAAGGGGTCCTGGAGCCAATCCACTGCTGATTTGGAGGAACGACTATACTCCTAATAAGAGTCCCTACTTCTTAGTATCATAGTGAGGAAGAGATAATACCTACGTGCAAGGTCTGAGAAGAATGCCTGGCATATAGTACTCCATTGTCAACCAGTCAACCCCTTGGAGTTTTATCAAATGCCCTACTATAGCCAGAGGTCTGGTTCTAAGATAAGAACCTATCCATAATGATCCATACTAGAATATGTGTTGAATTTGTAGTAGGGTGTAATCTAAGCACAACCTGCTACCGTTTTCTGTGACTCAAGAATGAGCATTGTGCTTAGTACCTAGTACCGAATGTGGTGTCCTGGTTTCTTGGAATGAATGTGAATGTGTGCTGACTCACTTTATGGGATGTCTTGACACAAAGCACATCTCATGGCAGACAGTGTTCTATCAGCACAACTTCCCCTTTTTGCCCTAAGCACATGTCAGCTTTCCCAGGAACTTCTTAGCTAAGTGCATGAGTTGGGCTCCTGGCCAACCACTGCTGTGTTTGTTCTTGGCTGAGAGGGAGTGGAGTCCTTCTCGTACAGTACAGCAGTGTGTGTGTGCAGAACATCTCCCTGCATCAGCTATGGATCGAGACCTGCTAGCCATGGGAGACCAGTGCCTATTATTGAAACTAACCTTGTTCTGTTTCTTCTCTATTTGAGTCAAGTATTGTTTCATCCTGTGCCTGTGTGAGTCATGTCTTTCTTAGTGACACTGGCACCTGCAAGCTATGGAATGGGGTACTGTACTCCATGGTAACAGGTATCACTTACTCATCAGATATTGAGGCACTAATAAAGCCGATGATTCTGATTTTCTTGCTTTCCACATTGGTTACTTCTGACATTTTCTTGTCTATTCCTCTATGTGTCTAGTGCCAGCTAACTTTTTTTTTTTTTCCTTTCCACATGCTTTATTTTCCTATTCTGGTCTTACGTGAGTTTTTTTTTCAGTTTGTAGTTGTTATTTCTAATTTACCAAGACTATTATAACCTCAGAGATATAATGAGATCTAAATGTTTGAGACTAAAAGTTTGGATAAACTTGTAGTTTAGTTAATCATTCTAGGGCATACAAGATTTCACTCTAGTCCTCTACTTGGACATACAAGTAAATGACCTTAGTTTTGACTTTAACTTTGTCCACAGTTGTAGAACAGTCTAGAATACTTCAACCCTACAACACAAACCCACTTTTATACATAATACCTTAGTTTCTTTTCCCCAGTAGCATCATATTCTATAGTGTACTTTCAAGGCTTGTGAGTATTTTGTGACTGTCTTTTTTGTCCAAATATCCCTGCCTCCAAAAAGAAATTTTTAGAATATTCTGTGTAATAATTTCAAGGGAACAAATTCATATTATCCTAACTTTTTTTCTTTTTGGATCACTAATCTTTTTTTTTTTCCGATTACTCCCACTTCCAGAAGAGATTTGGCATTCCACTTATGATGAACTGTAATATATTCCTGTCTGTAGGAAACAGGTTGATCCCTCCAAACATGAAGGAGGCTTACACTTAACTTCAATTACTCAATGGCCTGCCAAACACATCATAGTGAACTTTCAAGACCAAAAGGACATGAATTTCATCCAGGATTGAAAGCCTATTCAGTAGATGGAAGCTGAACTAGAAATGTATATGAGATCTTCAAAGATAAGATCCTGTATCTGAAATATGTTTTATTTCTAATGACTAGCATAGTATATGATGGATAATAAGCATTAAATAAATACTTGTTGATTCAAGGGATAAATAAGTGAATTTAACATTAGACTATTTTGTCCAGCATGAAAGACTATCAATTTTACTTTAGAGAGAATCTTATGATTAAAATAAGAGGTTGATTTATACAGATAGAAAAATTAGAAATGAGAATATTTTCTCTCTCTCTCTCTATATATTATATATAAACAGACATATATTTATATATAAAGCTTTGAAAGTTCTTGCTAATTAAATGGAATACTTTCTTCATCAGTAAGTGCTTCAAGTCCTCTTCACTTTCAGCAAACAAGGTTGTGTCATCTGTATAACTCAGGTTGTCAATAAGTCTTCCTCCAATCCTGATGCCCTGTTCTTCTTCATATAGTCCAGCTTCTTAGATTATTTGCTTAGCATACAGATTGAATATGGACAATGAAAGGATACAACCCTGATCTACACCTTTCCTGACTTTAAACCATGCAGTATCCCCTTGTTCTCTTCCAATGAATGCCTCTTGATCTAAGTACAGGTTCCTTATGAGCACAATCAAGTATTCTAGAATTCCCATTCTTTGCAATGTTATCCATAATTTTTTAATGATCCACGCAGTCAAATACCTTTGCACAGACAATAAAACACAGGTAAACATCTTTCTGGTATTCTCTGCTTTCAGCCAGGATCCCTCTGACATCAGCAATGATATTCCTGGTTCCACATCCTCTTCTGAAACTGGCTTGGATTTCTGGCAGTTCCCTGTTGATATACCGCTGCAGCCCCTTTTGAATGATTTTCAGCAAAATTTTGCTTGCATATGATATTAATGATATTGTTCAACAATTTCTGCATTTATTTGGATCACCTTTCTTGGGAATAGGCATAAACGTGGATCTCTTCCAGTCGGTTGGCCAAGTAGCTGTCTTCCGAATTTCTTGGCATAGATGAGTGAGCACTTCCAGTGCTGCATCCATTTGTTTAAACATCTCAAGTAATATTCCATCAATTCCTGGAGGCTTGTTTTTTGCCAGTGCCTTCAGGGCAGCTTGGACTTCTTCCTTCAGCACCATCAGTTGCTGATCATATGCTACTTCCTGAAATGGTTGAACATTGACCAATTCTTTTTGGTATAGTGAGTCTGTGAACTCCTTCCATCTTCTTTTGATAATTCGTGAGTTGTTTAATATTTTCCCTGTAGAATCCTTCACTATTGCAACTCAAGGCTTGAATTTTTCTTCAGATCTTTCAGCTTGAGAAACGCCGAGCGTGTTCTTCCCTTTTGGTTTTCTATCTCCAGTCTCTGCACATCTCATTATAACACCTTACCTTGTCTTCTTGAGCTCTGGTTTTAAATCTTCTGTTCATCTTTTTTACTTCATCATGTTTTCCTTTTGCTTTAGCTACTCGACGTTCAAGAGCAAGTTTCAGAGTCTCTTCTGACATCCATTTTGGTCTTTTCTTTCTTTCCTGTCTTTTTAATGATCTCTTGCTTTTTTTCATGTATGATGTCCTTGGTGTCATTCCACAACTCCTCTGGTCTTTGGTCATTAGTGTTCAACACTCAAATCTATTCCTGCAATGGTCTCTAAATTCAGGTGGGATATACATAAGGTCGTACTTTGGCTCGCATGGACTTGTTCTAATTTTCTTCAGTTTCAACTTGAATTTGCATATGAGTAATTGATGGTCTGTTTTGCAGTAGGCCCTTCAGTACTTTTGAGTGATCTCTAACATAAATAACCTCTGAGTTCTTTTGAATGGCCTTTAACATTCTTCCTTGTAAAATTTTCAAATGCTATAAAGTATGTGATGACTTTCTCATAGTTTTTTTCTTCATATTTCATCTTTCTCTTAAATAAATTTTATATATATATATATATATATAAAGAATCACTCCAGGTTAATTTTGCTTTTCTGGGTACCAAATGGTTAAAGCTGTTAGTATCAGAGATTAATTTATAGATCTGTCTTCTAATCAGTGACTAGAATGCATAATGGTCCCTGCTCAGATCCTGACAAGCCTCCTATCTGAAGACAATAAATGTTTTTGGCTTTGGTTATGGGCCAAAAAAAAAGTTAGTTAAACAAAATGAAGCTTATAGTCTGTAATGACTACACTGCTTATTTCTGTGCAGAAATCAGTTGTTACACATCACAAGCTTTTTAACTTTTTTGAGTCTTATGATATGCAACCATTGTAACACTGCACATTTTTTAAATTGAATTACTGTAGGCTGTTTCTTCATAATGCTCCAACCCATGAAGGAAAAAATGAAAAAACAACCAACAACAACAAATATGAGTTAAAATCTATGACAGTATTCCATTTGGATCATATTTCTACTGACATTTTCAACATTCCTGAGGTTTACTTTCTACTAAAAGAAAAAAAAATCAGAATAATATGAACCTGATTTTCACATCTAGGTACCATCTAGGTTCTTTGAAGTGATATAACTTCTGAGAGAAGTGGCCTGAGGACCTCTCGTCTGTCATAAAAGATAAGTCTCCCTAGAGGGCTAGACTGTACCTACAATGCAGATTAAAAATGAGAATGGCAGCATGTAGCTTTTTATTAGACTCACCTGAGAAAATGCAGTTGCCTTTCTAAGAGTCCTACTTGTAGTCTAGATGGAGTCCCTGGGTGGCATAAACAGTTAAGTCCTTGACTACTCCCAAAAGGTTGGCAGTTCATGCCTACCCAGAGGCGCCTCAGAAGACAGGCCTGGTGATCTGTTTCCAATAGGTCACAGCCTTGAAAACCTTATGGAGCAGTTCCACTCTGCACACATGGGGCCTCCATGAGTTGGAGTCCATGGGACAGCAAGTAACAACAACAATAACAGGAGAGAAATAGTAAACAGGTAATTTCAAAGCAGTGTGGTAAGTGCTATGATAATTAAGTTAAGCAGCTTAGGATATCAATAGAGGCTTCCTAGTAAAAGAATCTTTTAAACTTTATATGTAACTTAAAAAAATATACTTCCAGAATGAGGTTCCTTGTCATTACCTCCATTTGTACCATCTTAGTTTGAGCCATCATCATCTTTTGTGTAGATTAGTGAAGTAAACGTACCTTCTCCCGTAACAGGCTCTTTTCAATACAGCACCAGATTGATCCTCGAAAATTTAAGTCACATGATCTCACTCTTCTGCTCAAAACCTTATAGAGCTTCTTATTTTACTCAGAGTAAAAACTTAAGTTTTCCAAACACAGAGATAGGTTATGATACAGGTCCTCATGCATCTCTGACCTCTGCTTACCTTCTTCTGCCTTTGCTTACCCAACTCCAGCCACGCTAGGTCCCTTGCTGGTCCTCAGAGATCATACCTGCTTTAATATCATTCCTTTAGGTGTCCCCATGGTCTGGGAATGTTGCTCTCCTGTGTCTACTTAGACAACGTTCTTATCTCCTTCATGGCTTTTCTCAAACATTCTTCTTGATGGGGTCCAATCTCGCCACCTATTTAATACTCCATTGCACTCCCCTCATAAATATATCTCTGATACCTCTAACCTTGCACTAATTTTACTTTTTTCCATAGCCAACGGTTAAGTGCTCGACTGCTAGCCAAAAGTAAACTACTCAGAGGTGCTTCAGAAGACAGGCTTGGCAGTCCGCTTCTGAAAGGCCACAGCCTTGATAAACTCTATGGAGCAGTTCTGCTCTGCTATACATGGGGCCGCTGTAAAACAGAATCAACTCCATGGCGACAAATAACAATAATATATTATCTGGAGTCTTCAGGTGGTGCCAATGTTTAATGCTCTGGGATGCAAACTAAAAGCTTGGTGGTTTGAGTCCCCCAGAGGCATCTCAGCAGGGAGGTCTAGTGATCTACTTCTGAAAACTCAGCCACTGAAAAGTTATGGAGCACAGCTCTACCCTGACACAGATGAGGGCACCATGAGTCAGAATCAACTCAGCTCAATAACAACTAGTTTAACATACCATCTATTTACTTATTATGCATATTGTATTAGTTTTGCTGCCATATGATATTACTACAAACGTAGCTGCTTAAAAAAAATACAATTTTATTTTCTCATAGTTTTGTAGATCAGAAGTCCAGGATGGTGTGGCCAGTTTCTCTGCTCTGAGCTTCATATAACCAACATCAAGTTGTCAGTTTCTGGGGCTTTTCTCAGGAGGCTCCAGGAAGAATCCACGTCCAGGTCATTCAGGTTGTGGCAGAACACAGTTCCTTGCAGTTGCAGAATTGAAGCTTTAGTGTCCTTGCTGGTTATCCATTGGGGGCCACCTTTAGCTCCTAGAAGCCTCTCAAGCTTCTTGCATATGGGACCCTACATCTCAGAGCTATCAGTTGCTCATCAAATCCCTCTCAGTCTTGGAATAATTCTGACTTCTCCTTTTGTCTCAGAAACAGTTTTCTGCTTTTAAAGGTTAATATGGTTACTTTGGATCCAAACAGATAATTCAGGATAATCTTCCTATTTTAAAATCCATGACCTTAATTATATCTGAAAAGTCCCTTTTGCCATGTAAGGCAACATAGTCACAGGTTCTGGGGATTAGGGCATGGACACATAATGCTTATTGTCTCTCTGTCTTACCAGAATGCAAGCAAGAATTCATGCAGGCAAGAATGTTTGTGCAATTTCATTACTGATTTCTTCAAAGTGCCTGGAAGAAACCTTTTTGAGCTAGTAGCTGCTCAATAATTAGTATCAAATGTATGCATGCATGAATGACTGAACAATAACTCAATTTTACTGTATTAGTAAAGTATTGTGCAATTGATTCTTGATGAATCTGGAAATTTCATTAGCATATGAAAATATAACCTTATTTTAAATAAAGTTTTGAAGTTAGAAGATGATTACGTAGATGCATTTCCATAACTTTCTCTAACAATATGGAGAATAAAAGCCAAAGGGCCAACTAAACCAAAAACCAAAACCAAACCCTTTGCCATCAAGTTGATTCTGACAGGGATCAACTAGGAACCACATTTTGAGGGGGAAAAATGTTCTTTTTTTGATATTTGAAGAAACTGTGATCTATAAATAACTCACAGAAATTCCGCTTGGAAAATTATACAAGCACATACGTACACATAAGCAATAACAGAATAAAATGTAAAATATCTACTAAAACTAAGAAATTCTTAACTGAATAATTAATCAAATAATTGAAATTAAGAGGCCATTTTAAACTCCAAAATTAGAAAGTAGTTTGTAAATGATTATACTAAGAGTTGATGAGGGTGCAATGAAATAGATACATACATACAACTAGTATGAGTATGCATTGCTGCATTTGGAAAGAAACAGATATGCCCTGAACCTGTAAACTGGCCTGTGAAGTGCAGTAGAGAAATAGTGTCTAATGAAACAGACCAAATATAACATGTAGACCTATTCATTGCAGAAATTGCAGACAAGCTACATAATGTCATGATATGGGCATAGAGGACATGTTACGAATAATACAATATTTTTAAATGACTTGAGAAACTATTCACACACTAATGTCAAATTTAAAAAAGAGGATAAAAAGTGTATATGTACACTATATATAAAAATGTTATATACATATATATTCCTGTATTTGTGCACACATATAAAAAGTAGGAAAAACACCAAAGTGTCAAACAATGAGTGATTCCTTGTAGGTAGGGATTGTGAAGGACTTTTTGTTTTTTAATATTTTATTGTGTTTTTGGTGAATGTTTACAAAGCAAATTAGGTTATTATTTAACAGTTGTTATTATGTATACTGTTCTGTGACATTGGTTACATTTTTCACAATGTGTCAGTGTTCTCATTTCCATTCTGGTTCAGTTTCCATGAATCTAGCCTTCCTGTCCTCCTTACGTTCTCATCTTTGGTCAAGGGTAAATGTTTATCATTTGGTTTCATTTAGATGGTTATTTAGAGGAACACGGTACTCATGGGTGATATTATTTATTTTATGAGTTAATGTGTCATTTGGCTGAAAGGTGAACTCCAGGAGTGGTTTGAGTTCCAAGTTTAAAAGATATCCCAGGGCAACAGTTTTGGGAGTGCCTCTAGTCTCTACCAGTCTAGTAAGCCTGGCCTTCTTTTTTTAGGAATTTGAGTTTTTTCCTACATTTTTCTCCCATTCTATTTGGGACCATCTGTTGTGTCCCTGGTCAGAAAGACCCGTAGTGATAACTGGGTACCATCTAGTTCTTCTGGTCTCAAGGTATGTGAGACCATGGTTTGTGTAGACTATAGTCCTGCAGACTAGTTTCTACTTTGAGCCTTTGGATTCCTTCTTTCTTTCTTGCTCTGGACAAGTAGAGAATGGTAGTTTTATCTTAGTTGGTCACTGTGAAGGGCTTTTATATTCTTATCCCTTTCTGGAACTTTATAATTCTTTTTAAGTTGGGATTATTGCATTAATATTCTGGAGGAATTATTTAAAACATTGAGAGAATATGTATTATATTGAACATAACATGAAAAGTTCGTTGATTCAACCACACCTAATTTAGTCTACCAAGTTGCAAAGGATAGACAGAAATAAATAGGAAACAACCTAATGTTTACCTGAAATACTTCATGGCTGTTTCTAGCTATTCTCTTTGATTGATGCCTGGAAAAGGAGAAAATAGAAAAGTAACAAGATATGAAGACATGTTCTCTCTCTTTATTTCAAGCGCTACCTGGTATTTTCTGTTCCCCAGACTTAATTTTCTATGCTTCTATAATTACTGCTATTTTGATGGCTATTTAATATTCTATACTAAATTTGCATCAACATGTATTAAACAGTTGCCATATTTTCAGTCATTTGCACCATAATTTATTAAATGCTTGTCATATTTTCAGAAATTTGTGTAGTTTTCACAATTTTCCTCTTTTAAGTGATACTGCCATGAAAAACTTAATTTATATGAGTTTCTGATTATTTTCCTAGGGCAGATTTCTGATTTCACTGAGTAAAATTTATTGTTTATTAAAAAGTGTTTTCAAATTTCTTTCCAAAATGAAGTGCTAATTTGTATCCTACCAGCAATGTGAGAACATAATACAGCGCTTTTTCATGTTAGCTCTTATGATTAGGATCCTCGTGTACCTGCTCTTGGCCTTTTCTTGTACTAAACCACATGCAGACAATTTCTATGTCAAGGGATCAAGGATTTCAGTTTCTATGGACCATTACCTAGGCTTGGAAATATATATATATATATTATAGGAAATCTTTGGTTGTACTGAAGACTATTGAAAAAGTTACACTCATTTAATCCTTGACGTTCTCACTTATTTTCCTTTGATTACAGTATTGAACGTACAGATGCTGTTAATAATGTTGAGCTATGCATGAACATACATATTTGTTTCAGAAAGATCTTTTATAGAGGCAAATCTGTAGATTGAATTTATTTGATTGCTTCATGTGTCATTTGTACCCTGATGATTCATGCACTTTAAATCTCCCTCTTATTGTCTTCATGCTCCAACTGCTTGGAAGATACGCAAAATTATGTAACAAGAAGCACAGATTCTAAAAATAGAATCTGTAACTGTCAATGTGATTTTGCATTTTGTAATTCAAGAAAGGTGTTTGGAAAAGACTGTGAAATTGGGCAAAATATTGCACCTTCAGAGTCAAGTGTGTAGCTTTGTTTGAGGATTGATAGTTTAATTTTGTCCCATGGATGAGGATAGTAACATTGCTTAACATTACTATTCTCCTTATCTTTGAGAAACATGCAAAGCATAAAAGATGTGTCAGGAAAGAAAAATAAATGATTAATTCTCAAACATTTTTAAAAACAGCATGTAGCCATCTTTTTCATGGCTTAAGACTTTGTGGCATTTATAGATATGACAGAATATTATAACCCCGCAGTAACGCATTAGAGTTCATATTCATCAGGAAAGAGCTGAGTGAAAATCACAGGATGAGGATATGATTTAAAATTTATTTAGAAATTCGGTTAAGAACTAACAGGAAGGCTACATTATAGTTCCTTGATATAAATGGCATTTTAGTTAATGACTTTGTATTCTTGATAGCGCTGCATCGGGGCAAACTTGTTTATTAATCATTTTTACATAAATATAATACATGTATGCATCAGAGAAGAAATGCATAAAAGAATGTTTTTTGAGATATTGCTTAAAAAGTACTGATTAATGATTGCTATAAACATCATTCATTATATCAGACTCCAAAACTTATTTTTAATGTGTACAGCAACTTGAGCTACAAGTTTTCATTATTGCTGTCTTGAGTAAAGATTATATCACATAAAATCTTAATCTAAGCTGCTTTTTTGTGATGAAATGAGAAATTTTCTTATAATCCTTAAAATCATCATCATAATCCCTCCAAGTTTGTCAGGGAAGAAAATAAGTCAACAATCTCATAATAGCTTAAAAATAGTAAATATGGAAAACTAAAGAATGCAAATATAAACTCAAAATTAGAAAGTCTTAGAAAATCTTCAATAAGGATGTGACACTTGAGCATAGGCATTCAAAGACAATGGGTGGATAGGACATTTCTAGATGGAGGGAATGATCCCTCCATATGACTGAAGGCATGAGAGATGACCTCACAAAAGAGCAAGACGTTTATGTGGGCTGGAGCCCAGAGTCCATGTTGGAGACTGACAGTGAGTGACGCTCATAAAGGAGGCAGGAATAAGGCCTTAAAAAATATGCTTGCTATGTTAATTAAAGAGTTGTATCTTGACTGACAAGTTATGTTGGAAAGTATTTTTTTAAGGAGCACAGAAACCCTGGTGGCGTAGTGGTTAAGAACTACGGCTGCTAACCAAAATGTTGGCAGTTCGAATCCAATAGGTACTCCTTGGAAACCCTATGGGGCAGTTCTATTCTGTCCTATAGGGTCACTGTGATTCGGAATCTACTCAATGGCAATGAGTTTGGTTTTTGTTTAGGACATCTGCATGGAGAATGAGTGGATGTTGTTGGCAGTGGTGGTGGTGGTGGAAATAATGTGAAAAGGTAGGAAGACCTGTTACCAAACTATATTGTCATCCAGATGGTACAGGACAAGGAGCTGAGTTAAGGCAATGGCAGTACAAATGGATGGGAGATTGGAATTTTCAAGTAAGTAGCCTGTTGAACGGTAGGATGAATAGTCCCTAGTGATGAGTGGATTGCAGTGGGCCAAGAGGGAAAAAATCCAGGAACATTGCAATTTTGACCATGAATTTGGTGTTTTAGCATTCAACTAGGGAACAGAGAAAAGGGAGCTTGTAAAAGAGACTGAGAAGGAAAGTCCAGAGAGGAAATATAGAAGGATTTATTTCTAGATTCCAGAAAGGCAAATGAAAAAAGTTTTAAGTGTCAGATGCACCTGGGTTCTCAACGTGGTTAAGAAATGAAAGCGCTCATTTGAATTAGCAGTTATGGAATCTTTGGAAGTTAGCCAGAGTGGTTTCAAAGAATTGGGAAGATTAAACTAAGTCCCCAGTGAGTGCTGGCGAATGGTGATGAAGATGGCGGGTGATGACTGGAGAGTAATCTCAAAAACGTAAAAACAGAAGAAGGCAGCATAGCATGGTAGCTTAGGGCAGACAGTTGAGAAAGAGGCTGTTGTTTTTTAAATTGGAAAAAACTTAATAAGGATTACATGTTGAAGGGGTGGGGAAGCTAGTCAAAAAGAAGCCATTATGTACTGAAGAGAGTTAACTGATGGTACCAAATATCTAGAGGGATGAGAAGGTAGAGAAATCACAGCAAAGATGAGTAGAAAATAATCCTGGCTAGATTTAGAACTCTTTGCTAATGGAACAGAAGAGAAGGATTTTCTAAAATGAACTGTGTTTCTTAGTGGGTATAATTTTAAAGCTTTTTTTTTTGCATTCCAATCTCCTTGTTTATAAAGTGATGTAATTTCCCTCTTCTCTAAGATTATTTTAAGACAATGTGAAACAAATGTGCATATAATATTTTGTGGGCACAGTATCAGAATTGCAGGAAAATTCATTAATAATCTGTGATATGCAGATGACACAACCTTGCTTGCTAAAAGCAAAGAGGACTTCAAGCATTTACTGATGAAGATCAAACACTACAGCTTTCAGTATGGATTACATCACAACATAAAAAAAATAAAAATCCTCACAAGTGAACCAGTAAGCAACATCATGATAAATGGAGAAAAGATTGAAGTTGTCAAGAATTTCATTTTACTGGGATTCACAATCAACACTTATAGAAGCAGCAGTCAAGAAATCAAAAGACACATTGCATTGGGCAAATCTGCTGTAAAAGACCTCTTTAAAGTGTTAAAAAGCAAAGATGTCACTTTGAGGACTGAGGTGCTCCAGACCCAAGCCATGGTATTAATCAACCACCTCATATGCATGCGGAAACTGGACAATGAATAAGGAAGACCAAAGAAGAATTGATGCATTTAAGTTATGGTGTTGGTGAAGAATATCGAATATACTGCCACAAGGGACTGTTGGAGGAACGAACAAATCTGTTTCAGAAGAAGTGCAGCCAAAGTGCTCCTTCGAAGAGAGGATGGCAAGACTTTGTCTCACGTACCTTGGACCTGTTATCAGGAGGGACCAGTGCGTGCACAAGGACATCATTCTTGGTAAAGTAGAGGGTTAGTACAAAAGCCGAAGACCTTCAACAAGATAGATTGACACAGTGAGCTCAATCAAAGCAACAATTGTGAGGATGGCACAGGACTGGGCAGTGTTTCATCCTATCGTACATATGGTTGCTGTGAGTCACAACTGACTTGATGACACCTAATAACAATAACATAATATTTTGTAAACTACATCCAAAAAACCAAACCCATTGCCATCAAGTTGATTCTGATTCATAGTGAACCTACAGGACAGAGTAGAACTGCCCCATAGGGTTTCCAAGGAGCAGCTGGTGGATTTGAATTGCCAACATTTTGGTTAGCCGCCAAGCTCAACTACATAGTGCTGTGTAATTGCAAAATGCTTTTTTTTTTTTTTTTAATGAAACTATTCACATTCTTTCTTCTGTTTCTTTTTTTCATATGCTCCTCTGCCACTTTTTTTCTCCCCATATTGTTCCAGTGACATTAAAGAATAAATAACGCTTGGTAGGCTAGACTGAGAACTGCTGCACCTGATAGCATTGCCTTGGAGGAATGATGTCATCCTTGTGAGATGGAAAGGTAGCACCTGAGGACATATGTTTGCACCTCTGAATGTAGAAAACAAGAAGACGTTTATTAGTGGAGCATACCTTTTTTTTTTTTGTCTCAGAGGTTTTTAGCTTAGCGTAGTCCAGGCTTTTTTTGCGGGGGGATGCTGGGGAGTATTCTCAGATCAGGTCTGTGGAAACTTAGTGGCAGCAATACCAGTTATTTTGTGATTTAACTTTTCCCTGTCTTCCCAGATACACGGGAAGCTCCCTGAGATCTGGAACGCTATCTTTAATCCCTTTGAAAAGTGTGCTAATGCTGTCTGTGCCAGAGCTTTGAACATGGGCATATAGACAAAATTGAATTTACTGAATGAGAAAGAACCCAAGAAATATCCTTAAATATTTCTCCTAGTGTCATGGATGGAATTGTGTTCCTCAAAAATATGTGTCAACTTGGTCAGGCCATGATTCCCAGTGTTATATGGTTGTCTTCCATTTTGTGATTGTAATTTTATGTTAAAGAGGATTAGGGTGGGATTGTAACCCCCTTACCCAGGTCACATCCTTGATCCAGTGTAAAGGGAGTTTCCCTGGGGTGTTTATCTCTTAAGAGATAAAAAGGAAAGGGAAGCTAGCAGAGAGAGGGGACCTCATACCACCAAGAAAGCAATGCCGAGAGCAGAGTGCGTCCTTTGGATCCGGGTTCCCTACGCAGAGGAGCTCCTAGTCTGAGGGAACATTGATGAGAATGCTGACAGAGAGAGAAAGCTTTCCCCTGGAGCTGACACCCTGAATTTGGACTTTTAGCCTACTTTTCTGTGAGAAAATAAATTTCTCTTTGTTAAAGCCATCCACTTGTGGTATTTCTGTTGTGGCAGCACTAGATGACTAAGACACCTAGTTATATAAGATTTTCACTAATAAATCACCTGTTTGTGATAACTTTTGCCCATATGTGGAATTGGATAGCAACTGATTTTCATATTATTAGACTTCATGTCTGAATGCCAGAGCTTTATTTGCTTTGAAGCATTTGAATATTGCTTATTTGTTCCCTCACCTGTCTCTCCTTGGTGATCCATTGCATTAAGTCTGTTCCACAATGAAGGAACCTTACCTCTCAGCAGGCATCACAGTTTATTACTTAATTAAATCAGCAAAAGATATGCAATCAGTTATTTAACACACAGTGACCCAGGCAGACCTGAAATTGGCTGTCATGGATTTTCTGAAAGGGGAGCTCTCAGGTGATTGGCTTGGAGAGACAGACAGCTGAGCAAATTGATCTAGTTGAGTGCGTAGACAGGGTCACACAACAACCGTTGGTTCTAGCTTAGCAGGCTATTTGCTGCCAAGCCGCCTTCCTCATACCAAATATAGGATCATGGGCCAAACTCACAGTGGGTTCTATTTAGTGTTAACATGGAAACATAGCAAAGCATCTAGAAATTTGTTGGTAAAAGCTTGAGCATTTTGGTGGGTACCTAACACTAAGGTTAACGACGCTGGTTCTAAATGATTAGGCTGCATTACTATCTTTCTTTGGCAAGCAGGTTTGCTTTCTCCCTCCCCTTAATTCCCATGCAATAGCTCAAAATCTCAAGGCACCCTGAGTTTAAATTTCTGTTTTAATTATATATATTGCTGCCTTCTTCCTTAACAGACTGTGACTGTTTTGAAGGCTAGTGTCCCATATGATCTTTTCATCCCTGTCATGGATTAAATTATGTCTCCCCCCAAAAATGTGTGTATCAACTTCGTTAGGCCATGATTCCCAGTATTGTGCGATTGTCCTCCATTTTGTGATTGTAATTTTATGTTGAGAGAATTAGAATGGGATTGTAACACCACCCTTACTCAGGTCACCTCCCTGATCCAAGGTAAAGCGAGTTTCCCTGGAGTGTGGACTGTACCACCTTTTATCTCTCAAGAGATAAAAGGAAAGGGAAGCAAGCAGAGAGTTGGGGACTCATACCACCAAGAAAGCAGCACCAGGAGCAGAGTGTGTCCTTTGGACATGGAGTCCCTGTGCCTGAGAAGCTCCTCAACCAGGGGAAGATTGAGGACAAGGACCTTCCTCCAGAGCCGACAGAGAGAAAGCCGTGCCCTGGAGCCAATGTCCTGAATTTGGGCTTGTAACCTACCACTCTGTGAGAAAATAAATTTCTCTTTGTTAAAGCCATCCACTTGTGGTATTTCTGTTATGGCAGCACTAGATAACTAAGGCGGAATTTGCTACCGAGAGAGTGGGGTGCTGCCAACAGATACCTAAAATGTGGAAGCAGTTTTGAAACAGTGAATGTATAGAGTTTGGACAGCAGCAGAGGACCAGTGCAGCAGAGAACATGCAGCAGCAGAGAAGCCGCAGCAGCAGAGAACCAGCGCTGGAGTCCACCCACGCATGGAGCAAGAGAGCTGAGTGCCTGTGTGCAGGAGACTTCCTGGAAGAGTAGGGTGCCTCCAGGCACTGATCGGTGGAGCTAGGCTTGCCGACCCATGGAACCAGAGAGCTGAGTGCCTGTGTGCAGAAGTCTTCCTGGTGGAGTGGGGTGCCTCCGGGCGCTTACCACTGGTGCTACAGAGCTTTGGAACACTTGGCCCAGCAGGGCAGATATGGGTGTGAGTCCCGAAGAGTCAAGAGGCCAAGAACCAGGAAGCAGAAGCTGAAGAGACAAGGAACACAAGAAGCTGAGCTACCTCAGTCTCAAAAGCTATGGCCATGACCTTGGAGGTTTGAAAGGGTGGAGCCATGGCCTCTGGTGTTTCTAAGGGTGGAGTTGCCACTCAAATGGACAAGGAGAATGGTGGGTTTAAAGCTGAGGGAGCAGAGTTGCTGTCCCAGTGGGCCTGGAAGGTGGAGCTGAAGGCCAGGGGCAAGGGGCCTCTGCTCAGAATCCGGAGAGTGTGGCCAATACCTAGAGGCTGGAGGGCAGGGTTATTGTGTAAATTGTCTTAGGGAACAGAGGATTATTTTCAAAGCCTCGAGGGCTAATGTAATGTGTTCTGCTGACTTGTTTGGTGCCTGTTATGCCTCCTTTCTCTCCAGTTTCTCCCATTTGTAATGGCAGTGTCTTGCTTGTTCCTGTTCTGCCATTGTACCCTTGGAAGCAGATAACTTGTATTCTAGATTTCACAGGTAAAGAGGAATTCTTGAATTTTGGTCTTGGAGTTAAGACTTTTGTTATGACATGATGGGGTGAATATGTTTTGTATGTTGCAAGGATGTGAATTTTTGGGGGTGTAATGGATTGAATTGTGTCTCCCCCCCCCAAAAAAATATGTGTCAACTTGGTTAAGCCATGTGTGGTTGTCCTCCATTTTGAGATTTTCCTGAGTGTTATAAATCATAATATCTGCCTGTGGTTAAAAGGATTAGGGTGGGCTGTAACACCCTTGCTCAGGCCACATCCCTGATCCAATGTAAAGGAATTTTGATAAAAGGAAAGGGAAGCAAGCAGAGAGTTGGGGACTCATACCACCAAGAAGGCAGCACCAGGAACAGAGCGTGTCCCTTGGACACGGAGTCCCTGTACCTGAGAAGCTCCTCAACCAGAGGAAGATTGAGGACAAGGACCTTCCTCCAGAGACGACAGAGAGAGAAAGCTGTGCCCTGGAGCCAATGTCCTGAATTTGGACTTGTAACCTACTAGACTGTGAGAAAATAAATTTCTCTTTGTTAAAGCCATTCACTTGTGGTATTTCTGTTATAGCAACGCTAGATCACTAAGACTAACCTCTTAGTGCCTGTTGTAATAAACAAAATCAAGAATGAGTGAACAAAAGAATGAGTAATTGTTTTGTGTATTATTAGGTAGTTTATTCATGATTTTAACTTTGTTTTTTCATTGATATTCTATTAATTAGGCAATGAAAACACCTAAAACAGTAGGGGGATGCAGAGAGACAAATATATGCCTTACCGTTCAGGGTTTTATAACTGTCATGTTGTTTTCCTTCCATATTTGGTTCATTGTTGGTATCACCAATATGAACTGTACAAAGTGTTTTTTAATATTGCCTAAACAAACTTCCCTGGTTGATTTTAACTCAGAGTAAGATATAAACATACCAGTACAAGAAGGTAGAGAAGGCAGTGAAAAAGCCTGATCTGCATAAATGAAAGGTGGAGAAAGGTAAGTTGCAGAAAAATAATAATAAAAAAAAAGTTATGAAAAGAAGGGAATTAAACATTGAGTATAAAATTTGGTGAGTTTAGGGATATAATTCAGATTAATGTACCTCTTGTATATACGTTAAAAAATATTATGACATTGAACTGTTAGGGGAGCAAAATGAAACAAAATATAGCACAGGAATATGAGTATTTCAATAGATTTTTTATGATAGATGCACATTTTTAAAAGATCTGTACTTTGAATAAATTTTCTGTATATTTTTGTTCTGTCAACAGAATTATTTTTAAAAGAATGTTATGCATTTGAACTGGCAGAACATTGTCAGAAAAAAAAGGGAAGTAAACTGGAGATGCAGTGCTATTCTTGTGCCATGGGTCAGCCTTCTAGGTGTCACTTCTTAATTATATATTCTTGCTACCAGACTTAAGAGACTTGGATGATGACCAGAACCACCTCCTGTGGATCTGACCACATCAGCTGACCCACAGTGATTTTCCTTTCCTCTGAAATCTTAAAGCTTGCTATTTTTACATCCCCAAATTGATAATTACCCTATATTGCCACATAGCGTTGTCTTTCTTTTAAGCCAGGCATAATTTATTCCTGAACTTTTTGCAAACTCTTCATGGAAGTAAGGGAATATTTATTGAACATCGCTATTTGCTGGACGCCTAAGAGCCCTGGTGGTGCAGTGGTTAGGAGCTCCATGGCTAACCAAAAGGTCAGCGGTTTGAACCTACCAGCCGCTCCATGGAAACCCTGTGGGGCAGTTCTTCTCTGTCCTGTAGGGTACTATGAGTTGGAATTGACTTGATGGCCATGGGATTTTTTTTTTTTTTTGCTATATGCTTACATGCAAAGTGATTTTGCTCTTTCAGTTAGATCTAGCACCTGGTATGTGTGTGCTCTGTGGGAGAGAACGGTATTTTCCCTAGAGCTGGTTGACCTAGTCTACTATAGTGCCCCATGTGTTTTAGAATCACCTTCAATCATATAAGAATTCTGATATCTTCAAATAAATGAGAATAAAGCTACCTCTAAGATAATGGAGAAATAGCTACTGATTTTGAGAACACAGAAACAGATAAGGGGGTATTTATAATTTTTCTTTCTTCTTCCAATTAATTCCCCATTCTTCCTCTTCTACTATGCAAAAGTCATTCCCCATCCCAAGTTATTTTACCTACTTTTCCCATTTTGTAATCTCTGCTGGCCCTTTGTTTTCTTATCCCCACATGGTTGTATACAGTGGCACTCTGTCCTCTACCTTCCTCCTGCCATTTCTCCCCTTTCTCCTTCTTACTTTGTGGTGGTTTTTCTTTATGCCACTATAGCAAGATGGATGCCTCCTTCTTTCTTATGTCTTATCTTTATCTCTTTTTTTATGTTTTTAAAATATTTTAATCTTTTTTCTTACGTCTTATCTTTAGCCTTTCCTTTTGCATATTTCCTTATTTGTATCCTACGATATCTGAAATACATTTTCAGTAGCAAAAATTTTGACAAAACTTGATATTCTTTTTTACCTAGAGGGAAAAGAATTCTTAGAGTAGCATTAAAAAAAAAAAAAAAAACCTATTGCCTTCGAGATGATTCCGACTCAAAACGACTCTATAGGAGAGAGTAGAACTGCCCCAGAGTTTCCAAGGAGTGCTTGATAGATTCGAACTGCCAACCTTTTGATTAGCAGCCATAGCACTTAACCATTACACCACCAGGGTTTCCGAGACTAGCATAGGGGCGCATCAAATGAATACAAGTATACCCTAAATAAGTAGCTCTGGTGGTCCAGTGGTTAAGCACTTGGTTGCTAACCGAAAAGTTCTTGGTTCAAACTCACCTAAAGACTCTGTGGGAGAAAGACCTGGTGATCTGCTTCTGTAATGCTTACAACCAAGAAAATCCTGTGGGGCAGTTCTACATTGTCACATGGGTTCACTGTGAATCAAAAATCAACTTGACAGCACCTAACAACAATAGACCTTAAATATTTGTTGAAAGAGTGAACTTTTTTCTCTACCGAAGTCAGGTAAAGTTACTTACTGAGTAGTTACTGTGCGCAGATAAAAGTAGATACAGTTGTGTATCCAATCAATTATTCTGCCCTCGAAGAGCTTGCAGATTTATTGTAGAAAAAACAACATACAAAGCTGGAGATAGTCAACTACAAATTGCATCTTGCAAACTATGTACTACTCATAAAGACTCAAAATCAAGACAGAGTAATGTGGAATTGAATGACCAGAGAGAACAACAACAACAAAAAGATGACATCTGTGCTGGGCACTGAAGGACTTTTGGAAGGAGTGTGGCTTAGTACTCATAGCAACATATAAGAGAGAGTAGAACTGCCCCTGTAGAGTTTCCAAGGAGTGGCTGGTAGATTTGAATTGCAGACATTTCGGTTATCAGACGAGCATGAGTTGGACTTGACTCAACAGCAACAAGTTGTGGGTGGTGCAGTACAAATTGCACAGAATATAGGATCTGAGAACCTGAGTCCAAGATACACCTCTGCTACTCAAGAGCTGCATGCCCTTGGGAAATCCCTTACACTCTCTCATACTCAATTTTCTTATCTGTAACTGGGAATAATAATGATATAATATCTATCATTTATTTATAGAGTACTTGTTATGTGCCAGGAAAATGAGTATATTTTTTTTAACCCCCATAACAACTCTTCTAAACGTGCTTGTTTTCACAAGTGTAAATGAGTACAATGAAACCTGAAGGAAGTTAAAATACCCAAATGCTCATAGGTGAGATTTGATAGAGTTGGACAAGGACCAGGTCTGCCTGTTTTGCTGCTGCCTCTCCCAAGGCTGTCGAGGAAATTAATGCAGATGGAATTGTAGCTCTCGGAAAAAAAAAAAAAAAAAAAAAAAACTGGATTTCTAGACTTCAGTAGTTTCTGAGCTGAAAGTAAACTGTATATGCTATACTTAAGCTATAAGTATATATCATAGAAAATTTAGTTTTTGTTAATCTGGGGGCAATATATCATAATTATGGAGAACATGGACTCTGTAGCCAAACCACCGGGGCCTTGTCCCTGAATCTGACACCAACAATGCGATGTCAATCATGACATTTAATTTTATAGCACTTCAGTTTCCGCCTCTTTAAAATGAGGATAATTTTATTTTTCTCAATGGGCGTGGTTAAGGATAAAATGAGAACATGTGAAAGTGCTTAAAATAGTGCCTGATCCGTAGTAAGTCCTATATAAAAATTAGCTGAAAAAAACCCCTTTGCCATTGAATCAATTCCAACTCATAGTGATCCAGTAGGACAGAGTAGAACTATCCCATAATGTTTCCAAAGAGTGGCTGGTGAATTTGAACTGCCAGTCTTTTGGTCAGCAGCCATAGCTCTTAACCATTACTCCATCAGGGCCCCAAATAACCCCTACTGTATATTAAATATATTAACAGCTGAGGTAGATATGCGTAACTGATAGTAGGAACTCCACATCTTCTGTATTTTACCTCTCGACTTGATGGCACCTAACAACAAATATTGCTCTCTTCAAGCACTCCTCACCCAAGCCCATTCACTTAGGATACAATTATGCAGCATTGTTTTTTTAAATATGCACGTGTGTATGTTTACATGTATTTACATATTTAAGTACATAATATATAGAGAGAGATAATATATAAATGTGTATATGTGTGTGTGTATATGTATGTAGAGAGAGAGGAAGGAGAAGACGACAAGAAGAAGCCCACCCTATTCTCCTCACTCTATTTTATTTTGGCTTTAGAAAATTATGTAATTTTTACTTCATAATTCAATTTTACATATTTGTTTCTTTATCAGTTTTACCAGTTGCTGTAGAAAGAGTTCCCACTCATGGTGACTTCATGTGTGTCAGAATAGAACTGTGCTCCACAGGGTTTTCAATGGCTGATATTTCAGAAGTAGGTCATGTTTCTCCTGAGGAACCTCTGGGTGGACTTGAACCGCCAACGTTTCAGTTAGCAGCCAAGCGCTTAAGTGTTTGCACCACCCAGTGACAGTTGCTTCACAGAGTAAATATAAAAGTATGAGTACAAATGTGACTACAGTAATGAAAGGCATCCACGCAACATAAAGTACTAACAGGGGAGAAAAAAGAAAGTCCTTAGAAAGTTACTTGACAAATATGCCTGTTTGAAATTTTTTTGTTTATTCACCTAAATCTATAAGCTGTGTTTGTTATTGGAAATTGATTTGCTCACACTTCTCATGGCTATTAACACATAGTTTACTACTTCACTGGCCTCAATTTTATTCAACCCAACACTGTATGAAATATGTAAATTACCTTGATAGTCAAAAACTACTTCAGACTTTGCTTTTAGGTTTTTTTTTGTTTTGTTTTTTCCTACATGCTTACCATGGCAATCTGTGGCAGAAACTGCTAATTACATTCTACTTTGAAAAAAAAAAAATTCTTTATTTATTTCTAATTTAACATGAATAAGGAATATTGAAGAAGAATTGATGCATTTGAATTACATTGTTGGCAAAGATATCGAAAATACCATGGACTGACAGAAGTCTGTCTTGGAAGAAGTACATCCAGAATGCTCCATAGAAGTGAGGATGGCAAGACTTCATCTTATGTACTTTGGACTTGTCATCAGGAGGGACCAGTCCCTGGAGCAGGATATCATACTTGGAAAAGTAGAAGGTCAGTGCAAAAGAGGAAGACCCTCAACAAGATGGATTGACACAGTAGCTGCACCAATGGGCTTAAACACAGCAACAATTGTGAGGCTGGCTCAGGACCAGGCAGTGTTTTCACTCTGTTGTACAAGGGGTGCTATGAGTTGGAAGTGACTCAGTGGTACCTAATGACAACTTAACATATGTTTAAAATTCTGATTATTATAATAACCTTAAAACTAAAATGGCCTCTATCCTGTTTTTCTCCCTGAACAATGATTTAAAGTCGTGAGTATGTTAACTCACATTCAACTCCTACACTTTGTCAAGAAAAAATCTACTAAATGGTTATTGTTTGCCCAATAATATGTAAATGAATTATTAGTATGTGAATTATTCATACTCTGGTTACATTTATTGTGCTGTGACCATTATGTACATTTTTAAAATTGTCTTATGGTTGTCATTGTAGACCCCAAGAATCATGTTTATGCAGAATAGCTTGTCATTTACAAATAACTTATTATTTACTTTAGACTTTTAAATTATTGCTTTCCAAAACATTCAGTGTTACGTTTGATAATTGCCATAAAACCAGATATTTAAATGTATTACAGAAAATATTATATGTAGCTATATATTGTCAGTGTTTCATCCTGTTGTACACAGGATCACTATAAACAAAATATATATGATGTGTGTCTATGTGTGTGCGTGTGTGTAGACATATGTCTGTGTATAATATGGCTAATCATGTTTTTTTATTTTAGTGCAGAACATTGTGGAGAAATAGTTACCCAGCAACTCTTTGGGATATGTTTGAACTTATCTTCAGAGCTGGTATAAACCCTTAAATGCATTTTTTTTTTTTAAATTCTCCACCAAATTATTTCATTAGGGATTTTTTTTAAGTCCGAGATTTACATTGCAGTACGTGAATATCTAGGCACATTGGAAATAGCCTTATTTTCAACTGTGAATACATAATTTTACATTTTTAGCCATGAATGTTTCATTTTAAAACTTTCTAACAATGATGGTTTTCAGCATAATTCATGATTGTAATATAGTTTTGTTCTAGTTGGCTATTTTGCATGTTAATCATGTGAATAAATCCACATATTTTAAAAGCTATGTAGTTATAAAATTCTCAACTTAAACTGTTTATAATTCCAAAGAGAATGGCTAACTACAAAGGCATGCTTATCAGCATATATGAAGGGAGACGTTACTTATTATTTGGTTCTGTGTCAGATGAATCCACCCAAATAGCAGTAAAATAACTCCTTTGGCTTGCAATACTTCTTTTTTAGTTATAATTAAATAACCATTTATATATGATATGTTTTGTTGTTTTTGATTTGGCTAAATTGCTAGCACAGTGGAGTTAGGCTGAAGATGGTTTCTGACTGGAGAAAGATTGCTCTCTGGGGCCTTTTGTGTGAGGTTTCAGATGCTTCCTTGCTGGCCTGCTATTTTCTACAAGATGGGCCAGGGTTATAATTCAACAGGCTTTGGTTCTTGCCCTAATTCTAATGAACTACACATCCTTCAGTTGATCATTCAAAATCTCTGTTCTTTAATTGTGTTAATTAAAAAAATATATATATATAAATATATATAGTTCCTATCTTGTTAGATTGTTTAAAAGCTCAAATAAGTGAACAGATACAAAAGTAATTAAAAAAATAAATTCTAACAAATATAGACAGTTTTATTGTATATAAAGATTTTTTCTTGTGCCATTATCTTTGTAATGATAGAAGTTATAGGTTTGTATTTTCATTTTTGTAGAGGGAAAAAGGAAGGCCAGTGAAAAACATGTAAACAACCAGTTTTGCCTCTGGAGAATGTGATTAAATTGACTTAATTTATCTCCTTCTTTTTACTAAACCATTGTCCAACCCAGAATTCTAGGATAACCACTGTCCTGTTTTAGCATTGAATGTTCCATTTCCAGAGAAATCCCTCAGTCCCAGGCAAACTAATACGGTCAGTTAGGTTGTAAACACATTTCCACATTTCCTGTTCAGGCGTGAATCGCACGATTTTCTTGTCACGGAAACATGGGTATGTCGCTGCGGATCTTCTAGAAGGAGAATGTTGACTATCAGCATCGCTTTTAGTGTTGGACCCTGAAGTTTATACAATTTGGTGGGGTTGGGTGTATGGGGGCGAGGGGCTCTTAAAGGGTTAGAGGAAGAGCCTTAGGAAAGGACTGTGGTAACGAGAAGCCTTAAGCTTCATCAGAAATTTGTTTCTGCTAATTACAGATCGGTCTTTCTCTTTCCCCCATACCCGCACAGTTAAAAAAAAAAAAAAAAAGCTATTATCTTTGGTGTTTTAATTTTTTAATTGTAAATTTATTCATTCCTTAAGTATGCAGTTTTATTTTTAAAAATTGGAGATATAAATAGGGAATCAGGTTGGAAGGTCACGGCGGCATTATTTAGAAATATGTTACATTGCTGCAACACATACAGAGATGTGCAAGGATGTAAAAGAAATGAATGCTTTAGATTCTGCAATTAAAGCAACTCTAAAAGTTGCTTTTGTTCCTCAACTCTGTCAATCTTCAAGAACAAAGATTTTTGGTACAGATAGCTATTTGTATCCCCTGTTACAGTTCTTTTTTATTATTTAGTCTATTTGGCAAGTAGCATTGTAGGGCTCATCTAACAAACACTTTAGGTTTTAAGACTTTGGAAGACTAACTTCTCTTTGAGCCACAAAGGCTTCTCAGAAAACACTGGGCTGATCTGAGATTCCCCTCCAGAATTTTCTTGGCTGATGAAGAAATAAGAGTGATGAGACCCCGAAATTCACCTCATTCCCACGCTCCTGAGCCTTCTTATTTTTCTAAATGTGATCTTTATTTTCATTCAGGCAGTAACAGACTTCTGTGCATTTTGTTTTTGAATTCAGAAACCTGTCTCACCAGATAGTCTTTTTTGTTGTTGTTGGTATTGTTTAAAGATATATCTACATCTAGACAGCAAATGAAAATGTTGACTGAACAAAGTCACCATGTATGTGCCTGTTGCATGGCAGCTCCTTGTCTGTTCCCAAGGAGATGTTAACAGAGCTTTGCTTCTGGCCCTACTTCCTGTCTGGCAAAGCTCTGGAGACAGCACACAGTGGGTGCGGCTCAGTGAGGCCTTTGCACTTTTTACTGTGGAATGCTGTCTGCTTCTTGAAGGAAAGATCTATATTTATTTTGTTCTTCGTTGACTTTTCTACTTAAAAAAAAATTTTTTTTTTTTTTTTTTGAATGAAGAGAGCTGTTGTTGGCTGGAATGTGGTTGAGATCTAACTGCATGAGTTTGTATTATAATAAACACTGTGATATGGGTTAGCATGAGATCTAAGAAAAATTAGGTTTTTCATTATAATATACTCTACCATTTTCTATTGATTTAGTGTTGGATCACTTGTTTCATGAAATGATAAAAATGAACTACCTGTAAGCCTCATTTTTTATTTGCCTCTTTAATTTCAGAAATTAACTATGTCTTTTTCCTCTCCTTACCCTTCCCCTGAACAATTTATGTATTTATATATTTACACCAACCCTCCATTTGATGCTGTCCTCAAGAGATCCTGAGATTAAAGGCCTAAAATTCTGAAGTTGGGTAAGTTAGAGATCATCCTCTGAACAGGTGGAAGTGTAGGTACCTGTATAGCTCTGAATCACACAGGTCAAGGACATCATTGTTGAGCCCTTTAGCCTTTTGAGTGAGGCATGTGAGAATAATTACCAAAAAGAGAAGGAATATAAGTAGAAAATAGACCTTTTTTTTTTTTTTAAATGAAGAAAATAGGTCCAAATTAAATGAAAGAGTAAACCTACTTAATGCTACTCAGTTGCTTTTATTAGATCTATGAGCGACCTGTGTTGAGGGAGGTTTATAGTCACAGCAAGCCAAGAAGAAAATTGAATGTCTAGGAGTTCCTAGCATTCACTGATGTCGACATTGAAAATTAGGAAAACATTTTCAGATTCATGTACTTTACTATGGGAATGATTTTTAGGGATAGTCAAGACCAAACCTGACATTTTATAATTGACAAAACCAATACCAGAGAAATGAGTTGTCTTGATTAGTGTGTTATATTTATAGGCATACCTTTTACTAGAACAAGAGCGATTTAAATAGATAACTCACAGTGAGGTGAGGCTGGCATATGACCAGGGAAGCCCAACTAGCTGTCATTCATAGTCCCAAAGTCAGTTGTTACCTTGGGTCTGACCCTCACAGCCCCAGAGACTCAGGAATACTCTGAATGCATCATCCGCTTCTGAGAAGCAGATTCACGTTTACCGACTCACAGACTGATTCATGAAACTAGGGCAAAACAATGCCAGCCAAGTTTTGTAATGAAAATGCACTGTCACATGAACCAGAATTCTGGAGCAGGACTGGTGCATTTTCTCCCTTCGGCAAATCTACACTAAATGCAGCTACAAGCAGAAGTTTGCTTGGGTAGCATGAAATCAGAGCGGAGTATGCAGTGAAGGGAATGATGAACTGTTTCCAGAGTCTAGTCAAGAAAGGCTTCGCAGAGGAGAACATAGCAAAGGAGAGTTAATACGTGCTTGTCAGGCAAATGGAGATGAATCCAGCCAGAGAGAACAACAAAAACACATTAAAGACATCGAATAAAAAAGTAGCATGTCTGTAGGACAGTGGACTACATCGTAATGTCTGGAAGGCTTAACTGGATGGGGGTCGGTAGGGTTAAAAATGGAAAGGACTAGGCTTGGAAAAGTAGAAGGAGACCAACTCTTGAAAAATCTGGTTCATCCTATGGCAAGAAAAGAGAATCTAACCAAGAAAACTGAGAAACAACAGAGATAGGAAAAACAAATAAACAGGAGTAATTGGTATTCCAAAAGCCAAGAGAAGGGATAATTGTAAGAAACTAAGAGTGATCAACAGCCTCAAATACTGAAGTCCACATGGTAAATACAATGATGATGATTGATGATGATGCTGCCAATGGAGAAGGCCTAATGAAAGTCATTTTTTTCAGTTACGGCTCAAGAGGATCAGCCCTCTACTTCTATGGGGCTTCCTCTATATTTGAGTCTGTTGTAGGAGCCAGCTATCACTCTCTAAGACCCAGGAAAATTACTACTAAATAGTTAAATGCCCTCTTTGTTGTTGTCTTTTAAAAATCTTTTGTCTCAGTGCTTAAAAGGTTGTTTGTATTTGAAAGGATTATGTTGGAATGCTCTACCCCTAGGCATTTTAAAGTGTTTGGCTGTGGCAACAGTTTTTACTCACAGCTGTCTGAAAAATCCACTCCCCCCCCCCCGCCCCCTTTTTTACCCTGGGGCCCAAGGTCTGCAAAGTAGGGCAGCTCTTTGCCTTCTTATTTCTATAGCTGCAGGGGGTGAGTAAGGCCGCTTTACTCTCTAAAGGATTTTTTTTTTTTTTTCCAACAGGGAAATTGTCAAGTCCTCTGTTCACATAGCATTTTATTTTTCATTTATTGCGTTGTCTGAACACATTCCTAGACAGCAATTTTTTGAAGCCTGTTTTATAGTATAATGAAAAAAGAACCTCTCTTGGTTGAAATAGTACTTCTATATGCCATTTAAAATCACAAAAAAAATTAGCAAGTTCAGTTTAAGAAATATAAACACTATATTTTTACATGTTTTCCTAGTGATGATATGTTGGTTTGGGTTGACTTTTGTTTATTTAATTGCATAATACCTACTCTGTTTTTGCTGTTAGTTGCTGTCAAGTAAATTTTGACTCATGGCAACCCCATGTATGCAGAGTACAACTGTGCTCCACGTTTTCAAGGCTGTGATCTTTCAGAAAGAAATCACCAGTCTTGACTTCCGAGGTCCGTCTGGGGTGGGGGGATTTGAACTGCTGACCTTTTTGATAGTAGTCGAATGCTTAGCCATTTGCACCACCCAGGGAATCCCTACTCTATTTTAGGGATCAATATGTTTACTTGTTTATACATGTATTTTCTTTATGTAAAATTTATATAACATGTCACGCATTTAAAATGTAGACAGTGTTAATAAAGAACTTTTTGAAACCTCAAATATTTGCTATAACCATGCTGGGTATATTGGGAAATAAAAAGTATAAAGTTTTGGTGCTCAATCACAGGAGCTTACAATCGACACGGTGAAATGGAACTAAAAGACATGGACCATTTATACCACAATATAATTAATACTGAATTTTGTGGCCCAAAGGATCCTTTGCAGTGAGAGTTCCAAGATTTAGACATTAATAAGGAATACTCAGAGAAGACAGCATAAGCCAAAAAAAAAAAAAAAAACAACCTCCTTGTCCTCCAGTCAATTCTGACTCATAACGACCCTATAGGACAGAGTAGAACTGCCCCATAGGATTTCCAAGGAGTGACTGGAGAATTGAAACTGGTGACCTTTTGGTTAGCAGCCATAGGTCTTAACCACTGTGCCATCAGGGCTCCAAGAAGACAGAAAGTAATTGGTGAGCTTTATTTTGAATGATAGTGTCTAATTTGGGACCCTTATCTCAGGCAGAAAGCTGCCTTTGTTGGGAGAGGCAGAGTTGATTACAGAACCCATAGTCAGGAGTTGCACTCAGGTGTTAAGCATTGTCACAAACTAAAGTGATTGTGTTGTCTAAAAAAAAAAAAAATTGTCTCTTTTCTCTGGTCTCCCATCTGGGCTTCTCTATGCATGCCTAAGTTACTTCTTTCCCTTTTCCCTGACATCAGCCTTTTTTATTTTCCTGCCTGTCATGGAAAACTACAGTTCAAACCCAAAACTCCTAAGTTTTTCCATCCTTAGTTCAGATGCTTAGCAAATGCTGACTGGCTTCTCAGATTCCTGATTTCAATGGCCTAAGAAAAAAGAAAGTCTGACTGGGCCAAGTAAGTTCACACATCTTCTCTGGTCAACAGTTAATACGCTGGGGTGAGGTTATATAATGACCTGCTCTGCCAATGTGCCAGCTTTTAAAGTCATATACTAGAAAAGAAGTGAGATAAACAGGAGATAGAGTATTCAGGTGGGGATGGAACAGGTTGAGGGAATATTACCGCAATTTCGAGAGTTAGAGCCGCCTGCTGCAAACAGCCAATTCTTGAGACAGGGGTGAGGCGGGTACCAAGAGCTTTATTCTGTGTACCAGTATCTGGAGACAGAGGGGAATGATCTCCTCCTAAAGCCGTCTGTCTCCAGGAACTGCAGTCCAGCTGGGGTTTTATAGGGAAAGGTGGACATGGATTTTAGGAACTTGCGGAATGTCCACTCTCTTTCTGTTTGGTTTCAGTGGTAATATTTCAAACATGTTGATTTTTTCTTGCCATTATCCCATCAGCCCAGGGGGTGGCTGGAGCCATCCTTCATCCTGTTTGACAGGCTTAGATTGATTTCACTTGTTTTTCAAGGTCCTAGGGGTAACATTAGTTAACATTTAACATTTAGGGGAGTTAATAGCAAAATCATAGTTGGAGACAGAGACAGGCTAGGGAAAGGAAAAATCGTGCAGGTTCTGTTCAAGATATGGCTGAGCAGCCTGTTTCAGGAATGCACAAGATCAGGCAGGAACACTGGCATGTCGTTGTTCTTAGGTGCCATCTAGTCGGTTCCGACTCATAGCGACCCTATGCACAACAGAATGAAACACTGCCCGGTACTGAGCCATCCTTACAATTGTTGTTATGCTTGAGCTCATTGTTGCAGCCACTGTGTCAATCCACCTCATTGAGGGTCTTCCTCATGCCAAGCATGATGTCCTTCTCCAGGGACTGATCCCTCCTGACAACATGTCCGAAGTATGTAAGATGCAGTCTCGCCATCCTTGCCTTTAAGGAGCATTCTGGTTGTACTTCTTCCAAGACAGATTTGTTCGTTCTTTTGGCAGTCCATGATATATTCAACATTCCTAGCCAACACCACAATTCAAAGGTGTCAATTTTTCTTAAATCTTCCTTATTTATTGTCCAGCTTTCACATGCATATGATGCGATTGAAAATACCATGGCTTGGATCAGGTGCACCTTAGTCTTCAGGGTGACATCTTTGCTCTTCAATAATTTAAAGAGGTCCTTTGCAGCACATTCACCCAATGCAATGTGTCTTTTGATTTCTTGACTGCTGCTTCCATGGCTGTTGATTGTGGATCCAAGGAAAATGAAATCCTTGACAACTTCATTCTTTTCTGTTTATCATGATGTTGCTCATTGGTCCTGTTGTGAGGCTTTTTGTTTTCTTTATGTTGGGGTGTAATCCATACTGAAGGCTGTGGTCTTTGATCTTCATCAGTAAGTGCTTCAAGTCCTCTTCACTTTCAGCAAGCAAGGTTGTATAATCTGTGTGATGCAGGTTGTTAACAAGTCTTCCTCCAATCCTGATGTCCCATTCTTCTTCATATAGTCCAGCTTCTCAGATTAGTTGCTCAGCATACAGATCGAATAGGTATGGTGAAAGGATACAACCCTGATGCACACCTTTCCTGACTTTAAACCAATCGGTATCCCCTGTTCTGTCTGAACAACTGCCTGTTGATCTATGTAAAGGTTCCTCATGAGCACAGTTAAGTGTTCTGGAATTCCAATTCTTTGCAATGTTATCCGTAATTTGTTATGATCCACACAGTCGAATGCCTTTGCATAGTCAATAAAACACAGGTAAACATCCTTTTGGTGTTCTCTGTTTTCAGCCAGGATCCATCTGACATCAGCAATGATATTCCTGGTTCCATGTCCTCTTCTGAAACTGGCCTGAATTTTTGGCAATTCCCTGTCGATATACTGCTGCAACCATTTTTGAATGATCTTTAGCAAAATTTTGCTTGCATGTGATATTAATGATATTATTCTGTAATTTCCACATTCACCTGGATCACCTTTCTTGGGAATAGGCATAAATAAGGATCTCTTCCAGCCAGTTGGCCAGGAAGCTGCCTTCCATATTTCTTGGCATAGACGAGTGAGCACCTCCAACGTTGCATCTGTTCGTTGAAACATCTCAATTGATATTCCATCAATTCCTGGAGCCTTGTTTTTTGCCAATGCCTTCAGAGCGGCTTGGACTTCTTCCTTCAGTACCATCGGTTCCTGATCATATGCCACCTCTTGAAATGGTTGAATGTCGACTAAGTCTTTTTGGTACAATGACTCTAGGTATTCCTTCCGTCTTCTTTTGATGCTTCCTGCGTCGTTTAAATATTTTCCCCATAGAATCCTCCACTGTTGCAACTTGAGGCTTGAATTTTTTCTTCAGTTCTTTCAGCTTGAGAAACGCCGAGCATCTTCTTCCCTTTTGGTTTTCCACCTCCAGCTCTTTGCATATGTCATTATAATACTTTACTCTGTCTTCTTGAGCTGCCCTTTGAAATCTTCTGTTCAGTTCCTTTACTTCATCAATTCTTCCTTTTGCTTCAGCAGCTCGATGTTCGAGAGCAAGTTTCAGAGCCTCCTCTGACATCCATCTTGGTCTTTTCTTTCTTTCCTGTCTGTTCAGTGACCTCTTGCTTTCTTCATGGATGATGTCCTTGATGTCATTCCACATCTCATCTGGTCTTTGGTCACTAGTGTTCAGTGCATCAAATCTATTCTTTAGATGGTCTCTAAATTCAGGTGGGATGTACTCAAGGTCATATTTTGGCTCTCGTAGACTTGCTCTGATTTTCTTCAGTTTCAGCTTGAACTTGCATATGAGCAATTGATGGCCTGTTCCACAGTCAGCCCCTGGCCTCGTTCTGGCTGATGATATTGAGCTTTTCCATCATCTCTTTCCACAGATGTAGTCAGTTTGATTTCTGTGTGTTCCATCTGGTGAGATCCATGTGTATAGTTGCCGTTTATGTTGGTGAAAGAAGGTATTTGCAATGAACAAGTCATTGGTCTTGCAAATTCTATCATTCGGTCTCTGGCATTGTTTCTGTCACCAAGGCCATGTTTTCCAACTACTGATCCCTCTTCTTTGTGTCCAACTTTCGGATTCCAATTGCCAGTAATTATCAATGCATCTTGATTGCATGTTTGATCGATTTCAGACTGCAGCAGCTGATAAAAATCTTCTATTTCTTCATCTTTGGCCCAGGTTCTGTTTAAGATATGGCTGAGCAGCCTGTTTCAGAAATGCACCAGATCAAGTAGGAACAGTGGCATACAAGAGGGAAAATAACATTGTAAAGTTGGGTGTGCCTTTCTACGAAGGGTAAATTTCATTTAGAGGAGAATCTCTTTTTGAAAGAGTCTTGGCTCTAACAATTTTCCAAGTTGGAGAAAAAAATGACAAACATCATTAAGGAAAAACGATGATATAAATACTTCCCTTAATTTCTAAATTCTTAAGGGCCATTTACTGTTCTCCCTCCCCTCGCCCCCCCCATCTCCTACCCAACAGCAGGAAGACACTGCATTAAAGTGAACCTGCATCTAGATGCCAGAGGTCTGAGACCTGGACTCTCCTGGTTATCAAAACAAAAACAGGTTCTACAGATTGGAATCCAAGGAGACAGGAAAGGCATGAAAGATCAAGCTGGACTCTGTGAATCAGTCCAGCCAGTGTGTGAAAGTATGAATTTCAGGTTATCAGAATCCATAACCCTGATGAGGAGCTTTAGCCATAGAATGCAGACCAGGAATAAGTAGCCCCTTAAGTTGTCTCTGGAAACCCTGGTGGCATAGTGGGTAAGAGCTACTACAGCTGCTAACCAAAAGGCTGATGGTTCAAATCCACCAGACACTCCTTGGAAACCCTATGGGGCAGTTCTACTCTGTCCTATAGGCTCATTATGAGTTGAAATTGGCTTGATGGCAATGGGTTTGTTTGTTTTCTGGTTTTAAGTCATCTTTGTCAGGAGCAGGAGGCAATCTCTAGAACACGTGGTTTTCTTGGCTGGAGAAGGAAAAGTGAAAGGATAAAGAGCAGGGTAGTTCCCGAAGTTGATAAAGTCCCATCATTTCATAGATTTGGAGTCAGTAGCTAGAGGTGAGGGTTGAAATCATGAAAAGGAAACAAATATGCCGCAAGAGTGAGGGAGATAATGCAGAGCAAACGGAATAGTCCAAGATTCACCTCCAGGAATGCCTAGATGTAGTTGTAGGGAAAGGAAGACAACCTACAACAAAATAGAAGATTTGTCAGAGTCAAGGAAAATTTAGGATTTGTTATGCTACACAAGCAAAGGGGGAACACATTTCAAGGAAGGGAACATTATGTGTCAAATGCAGCAAAAACATGAAAAAAAATGAAATTGGAGAAAAGTCCATTGCATCTGGCAATAAGAACGCTATCAGCGACCTTTGGCAAAGTAGAATCAGGAGATTGGTTTGGTCAGAAACCAGGTTTCAGGTTGTTAAAATATTGAATGGGTGTGAAAAAGAAGACAACCAGTATAGATCGATTGTTTCAGATGCTTGTCAGTGAAAGGAAATAAATAGAAGACAATTACAGGTGGTTCTGGAATTGAAATATATTTAAGGTAGAGGAGACTTAAATGTTCAAAAGTTGTGTCTACTTTCCCCTCCCATAGTCTTCATTCTAATATAGCTTTACTTTCTTTGGTAAACTGTTAGTTTATTTTTTGTTTTTTATACTTTGGAATATTGGTTGGCCTACTGATTTTATAACCTCCATTTTTCCACTACTGATACAACTTCAAAGAAAGGAGTCAAATCACAAACCTATACATTTTGAGGGAGGCTTGGGGAAACAGAAGTTGATACTGTTGATTTAGTGCCACTTGAGGAATTACTGAAGATTCAATTTAATTTAGTGCCACTAGCATCGCAATGGCATCTAAACATGGGTAATGGTGAACAACATCTATTTTAGACTAGATTTAGGGAAGAAACTCTAACTAAGGAATAAATTGTACCTCTATATCTTATTACTTCCATTTCCATATCTGGTATAATTTCATCTAGCATTCTGGGAATACCCACAGAAGAAACAAAAGCAAATAACAAAGCAAAAAGACAACAAACAGACTCCTCAAAGAATCTAAGGCTGAGTTCTGAGGACAAGAAAGAAAGGAAAATATGGAAGCAGAGTTTACTATTACTCACTCTCTAGCTTATGGTCTCTCATTAACCAGACATTGAGAACAGAGGAACAACAAAGTGGGTTTATTGAGTGTAAAAGAGTATGACTTACTGTCCACAAGTGGTTTCCCATTATAAATTTCCCTCATACTGGAGGAAGGATTGGTTTAGACTCAGTCCTTAAATACAGACTGGTTTGGAAATAGACAAGGGAGTCTGCTTACATGTAAACATACATAACCTCAGCCCAGAGAGATGGTGAGATCTATTAGTTTCAAAGTTGACATATCCATTCTACAGTAGGCCTAAACTACTTTACGTAGAAGGACAGACTATGTCTATCCTGCTTATTTGCGTTAATTAATATATTAATCAGAATTATGCCTACATGATGACATTTGACCAAAGAAGTATTTTTGACAGCAAAAGTTATTAAGACAATTGAATACTTTGATGATTTCTTAAATGCCACAGTTTAGAACAACTTCTAATTTTTCTGCTCTTCATTTTATTTATCTGAAATTATTTACATCAAATGAATGTAAGAAAATGAAAAGATGGGAGTGACTGAGGAGACGAGGTATCTGGTAGACAGTGATGGGAGATAGATACACAGAGCTATTGTGGTGTGTCAACAAATGCACAATAGACTCAAAACATCTTCAGCCTCCACTTCCAAACTTGGTGCTAAAATGATGAGGGGTGGGGGTGGGGGAGGGGAACAAAACAACAAAAAACAAACTAATAAAACCAGGGGACCAAAGCAACCCACTTTACTTTGTCTTGGCCTCAAATAACCTGCCCATTAATTGAAGAAAAATCCATCACCTTTGAGTCAATTCAGACACATAGCAACTCCGTAGGACAGAGTAGAACTGGTCCATAGAGTTTCCAAAGCTGTAATCTTATGGAAACAGACTGCCACATCTTCCTCCTATGGAGAGTTCAAACTAGCGACCTTTTAGTTAGCAGCCGAGCTCTTAACCACTGCGTCACCGGAGCTCCTTAACTAAAGAAAATAAGTCTAATGTAGAATCAGTTTAGCCTACAGAATAATTGAAATAATTGTTAGGGAAACTTTTAACTTGGGTTGCATTGTAACCAACTCCTAAAAAGGTACTCCAAAAGTAATATCAGAAATGACAGGGTCATGACCTCCCAAAATTACTTTGAAGAAAAATACTCATGGAAATGTATTGTCTGGTAATATTTACTTTGTTGTTGTTGTTACTTCGAATTCATTACATAATTTTATTGTTACGTACCATTGAGTCGGTTCCAAACTCATAGCGAACCTGTGTACAACAGAATGAGACACTGACTGTGCCATCCTCACAGTTGTTGCAGTGTTTGAGCCCATTGTTGCAGCCTCTGTGTCAGTCTATCTCATTGAGGGTCTTCCTCTTTTTTGCTAACCCTCTACTTTACCAAGCATGATGTCCTTCTTCAGGGACTGGTTCTTCCTGATAACATGTTCAAAGTAAGAGAGACAAAGTCTCACCATTCCTTCTAAGGAGCGTTTGGGCTGTACTTCTTTCAAGACAGACTTGTTCATACTTCCGGCAGTCCATGGTATAGTCAATATTTTTCACCAACGCCATAATTCAAAGGATCCACTCTTCTTTTCTGTTCTTTATTCATTGTCCTGTTTCACATGCATATAAGGCGATTGAAGATACGATGGCTTGGGTCAGGCGCACCTTAGTCCTCAAAGTGACATCTTTACTTTTTAACACTTTAAAAAGGTCTTTTGCAGCAGATTTGCCCAATACAATTTGCACTATAAGACACATTCCAAGTTTCACACCCACCAGACCAGCTGCAGGAGTGGCCCCAAGGGGCACAGGTTAGATTCTGAAAAAAGAAACAAAAAAAGTCAGGTTGATCAGACAAGGTTTTATTAGGGAACTTAAATGCACAAGTTGACACCAAGATTCTAGCAGTGGACAGTGAAGTGTCCAGTCACCTGGGTAGAGATACCTGCAGGGCAGTGCTTGGTGTAGATTTATATACTTAGTGGTTACTTGCAAGGATACCTGCAGGGGATCTGGAAAAAAAAAGTCTAATCTCTGATGGATGGGGTTGTTTTTAAACTAGTTAATGGGTTTCAATTGACATTACCATGAAGTCAGTTATTTGGTGTGTTTTTTCTTGGCCCAGATTACTTGCTCAGTAAAGTACTCTGGTTCTCTCCCAGAGTCCTATGCAGGCAGGAGCCATCTTGTATTGTTCATGGCCCTCACACCAAGATCATACAGCTAGTAAGTGTCAGATCAAGACATTCTGACTTGAGAGTCCATGCTCACAACACCATGCTATGCTGAGTCACAGTGTGACTTGTATATAATCCCTGAATGATACAGATGCCATAGTTGAGTGCAAGTGGCCTTTTTTTTTTTTCCATTTGACAAATTGTTATTCTGGATTTTTTTAAATCTCAACAGGCCTTGATAATGTTGGTACTTCTTTGTCTGTTTTTCTCTGTTTTCACTCTGCCTCCATAGCTAATCAGTACCTTTGAGCAAGGCTTACATTTTACATTGCTGTTTCCTGAGAATTCTTTCACCTTCTAATTGTCACTTTTGTTGCTATTTATTTTTTTTGACATGATTACCATGCTCACATCTTAGAGGAGTTGTGGCCATTTTATTATGAAGCTAATGGTGATGAGTATCTTTTTGTTAACTACATATTAGCAATCAGTGGTTACGTTTTTTTCTTTGATAAAATCCATCATAATCAATTTTTATGAAATCAGAGTCATAGATGTGGTAAATGAAATCTATACTTAAAATAATAATAATAAAAATACCTTGATGATAAGATATGTGTGCTCTTTTTTGATTATACAATTCTGAAGGATAATCTGGAGGCATTAATTTTTCCCTCTGTCATGCATGTTACTGATTACAGCCCTGGGATATCTCAACGTTGCTGAGTAAGCAGGTGCCTGATTTACTTCATTACTGACTTTCTCTAGAACATCTTAGGGATAATTGTTCCTGGTGGCCACTCAAAAGCCACCCATTTCTTCCTTCCTCTACAAAGAACAAAGGTATGACTTCTCTGCTCCTGATTTAGAGAGAGTGTGAGAGCACTGGAAACTTGGTGGCATAGTGGTTAAGAGCTACAGTTGCTAACCAAAAGGTCGGCAGTTCAAATCCACCAGGCGCTCCTTGGAAACTCTATGGGGCAGCTCTACTCTGTCCGGTAGGGTTGCTATGAGTCAGACAATGGGTTTTAGGTTTACAGGTGAGAGCACCGCTAGTGGTGAGGGAGATGGGAGAGTGGAGGGAGGAGCTCGTGATGTTCAACAGCCTTTCCTTGGAACTATCAAAAACGTTAGATGGAAAAAATAGCTTCGTAATTATCAGCGTCCACCCCTTAAATAACAATATTGTGGTTCCATCTTTTAAACAATCTGCCAGCCTTGGAAATATTTCTGATTGTGTTTGAATTTTTAATGAGAGCTAATTTCATATGCAAAATGTATGTTAGCTAACATCACTCTTGATAAATTATATTTATCACTTATTTAGACAGTCTTTTTAAATTTTACTGAAAGTATTTTACCGTGTCTAAGGCAGTGAATGTCTGTTCTGATCCTGCTAAATGTGACCTTTCTCAATAAGGGCTTTTTTTTTTCCACCTCAGTGAGTTTTGTTTGGATCTATAAATGATCAGTGATACAGTAGATATTTTATATCTATATAGTTACAATTATCATACTTTAACATGTAATTTATTTTTAAAATACTCCAATAATAAAATAAAAAAATCTTAGAAAAATCACTATTATTGTATATTCTGTGGTTCTCTCACACATATTATTAGATATGCTCTGTATATGTGAAATGGGTCTGTATTATCTCCTACTACAGATTGCTTCATTGTTTTTCCCAGGATTACACACAAAACTAATATTACAGCTGGTAATTGATATCATGTCTGCTCACATCCAAAACAATGTTTGCTCTCATTTAGGAAAAACTGGCAAGGCGTAATTGAAATAGCTGAAGTCATCAGAAGTATTCACTGTCAGGTCCCTCCATTATTATAAGCTCAGCTATCTTTGTGTTCCTAGGTTGCATGGTTTCCTGATTAGCTTTGCAGTGTTCTGTTCATCTAGTCCACCCCACTGGACTTCACACCCCCATTTGTTTGATGCCTTTCAATTTGTTTTTGCAATATTTGTTCTCCACCGGAGAGCCTGTAAGTGGGTATATCAGGTGGGATGGAACCACTGGGAGCTGTGTAGAAGTGTTTAGGCACCCACCCAAGCAATCAGGAACAGTGATTTTGATGACAGTAGGTGGTAAAGTTGCCTTCTCAAGCCGTACTGCAGAGCATAAGCATTTGAAATATGCTGGGTTAGAGAGGTGGGGATGTAAATAACGGTAAACCTGAGTAATAGTTCCAAGTGCAGTCAACACGATACCAAGGACAAAATGGAAGTAACAGAGAAGGAAAGGAAAGGTAACATAACGTAACAGCTCTCTGATAAATGAGCCTGGAAAACTATTTTTGAAGAAAATAAATAGTGTTTTACACATTAGTGTTTTTTCCCCCAGTTTTTAAGGTATAGAGTCATTATGGGGTTGTATTAAATCAATTAAGAAAGTATAGGAACCTTTCTCAGTCTTGATATAGCATAGCTTCATGTAGAACTGTGGAGTCCTCTGGATAATAGAGCTCCTCCAGGGGCTCAGTGGAGTCCTGGTGACACAGTGGTTAAGAGCTCCACTGCTAACCAAAAGGTCAGCAGTTCGAATCCACCAGGCGCTCCCTGGAAACCTTGTGGGGCAGTTCTACTCTGTCCTGTGGAGTTGCTATGAGTCTGAATCGACTGGATAGCAATTGGTTTTAGTGGCTCAGCAGCAACGTTCCTAATGTTCCATTGTCCTGACTCAGTTCCTTTGCCTCAATTGTTGCTACCAAGTGTGGAATCTTTACTTTCTTCCCTGGCATCTAGATTTTTCCATGTTATGATTTCCATGTTTTCTATGTATGATTATCAGCTTCTATTTTACAACACTTTTTTACCTCTAGATATGTTTCTCGAATTCAAATACCAGAGAGAATATTTGATGGGATTAAATAAGTATTCAGTAACCAATATATGGGGCACTTCTACTCTGTCACATGGTGTTACTATGAGTCAAAAATGAACTCAAAGGCACCTAACAACAACAACCAATATAAACCAAAAAAAAACCCAAAACCATTGTCATGGAGTCAATGCCAACTCACAGCAACCCTGTAGGACAGAGTAGAACTGCCTCATATGGTTTTGGAGGAGCACCTGGTGGATGCAAATTGTTGACCTTTTGACACTACAGCTGTAGCTCTTACCACTACACACACCACCAGGGTTTCCAACAACCAATATGTTATTAGAGGTTTTAGGCCAGGTTGGTACAGAATAACAACAGCCCTAGGCACCAGGAGGCCAGTAGATGGCAGCATTTTGTCTCAGGGATGATCACAGTCAGCCGATCACATTATTTCCAAATAGAACAGCTTGGGCATAAGATGTTATGAATTCTGTGTCCAGAAGATGACTGTGATATGTCATTTAATTTCCACATGGAATTTTATGAATTATTCCCTTAAGTAATCACAAATTATGGAATGGTGAGTAAATACATGTACCTTATTAAACCAGCATTCAAGATGTACTGCTGATAGTCTTTTTTTTCCAGCTTTATCACCTTTAAAAAAAAAAAAAACCTATTACCGTTAGCCTTATGGAAACCTCTGCTTCAACTAAATTGATGTGCTATGCCCTAATTTCAGTTTCCATATTCTGCCCCTATGCCTTTCTAAGACTATCTCTGACTGAATAGCTATCTCTCCCTTCCACAGAAAAACCTCAACTTTTTTGTCATGCTGATTTTTTCATTACTTCCAAGACTCACTACTCTAAAACTCACCTGCTTTAATTCCAGTAAGATTAACTATTTCTTTAACTAGTTTTCTTCCATATTCCATCAGTATTCTTACTTGATCTACACTTTAATTAATATGCTATTCTTTTCAATTCCATATTGATGGCGTTAAAAAGAAAAATCAAAGGCAGAGAAGATAGTTTTGAAAGTTAGCATTGTTGGAAATTGTTCTGGTGTTGTTAGTCGCCATGGAGTTGATTCCTACTCATGATGACCCCATATGTGCAAAGTAAAACTGCTCCACAGGGTCTTCAAGGCTGTGACCTTTTGGAAGCAGATCACCGAGCCTGGTCTTCTGAGGCACTTCTGCGTGGGTTTGAACTGCCAACCTTTTGGCTAGTAGTCAAACACTTAACTGTTTGCTCTCCCCAGAGACTCCTAAAAATTGTTCTACAAACTAAATCTGTTCTTGTGGGAAATTTGTGTTGTATAATTTCTTTTTTTAAACTTGAGTAAGAGAACAAATGTAGGTCTGGGATTTATCTGTATAAGTTGGTTACACATATGTAATTTTTCTTTTTTTCTTTCTGTTAGACATGTGGACCTTTATGAACAGTAGACATGTAAATATAGCTGATAAATGATACTTACCAGAAAAGAAGTGCAGAAAATCGTGCAGTGAGCATGTGTAAAATGTTGGGCCTATTTACAACATGTGAGCTCCAGCGACAAATCCACTTTGTTACAATAACTCTTTGCAATATACATATAGGTTTTCAAAAACAAATAATCAAAACCCCCAAACTTACTGAAATGCAATTGCGATAAAAATAAGGATTGATAGATGTGATTTGAGATTGAGGCATTGGAATAAATCCTGTTTTCTGTGTGAGAACTTTGCCAAATGTTGGTTTATTGTTTTGTAGATATTTGATGGAAATCTTGTCCATCTTATAAAGTTAACCCAAAACCCAAATGGAATTTTATTTTCTTGATGATTCAGAAAATGCATTACCTTGTGTAGTCTGTAAATATAGCTGGAGATTATACAGCTCAGGTAGCTGTTTGAATTGAAAGTAACTAAAGAAGACGAATCAGGTTTTCCAAATTGTCATGATTACCTATTGTATGCAAAATACTGTTTGTTTTTTTTTTTTTTAACATGAGGCATAACATAAGGTTAGAGAAAGGGAAAGATAGCTTCTAGTTAGGATAACTAGCTAGGGTTTTGCAAAGTAGGTAAAATTTGAGATCTGGATAGTGTGAGCACTGGGCAAGTAAAATGCCAGATTATTAAATGGAAGAAGAAATTGTAAAAGGTATATAGCCATGGGATCAGAAAAAAAAAAAAAATTGAAATTTAATATTCTTGTTTAAGCAGGAAGACTGACACAAAATTGTCAGGTCAGGGGAGAACAATTGTTTCCAATATCATGAGTACATCAGTTTTACTGGAATAAAAGAAAGATGAGGCCAGATTAAAGAGAATCTTGAATGTCAAGCTACAGCATTTAGAGTTTAGTTAGCAAATTATTCCTATAACCTGCCACAATACTTTTGAGGAGCAAAGGCATGAAGTGGATTCTAGGAAGATTAAGCCAGCAGCAATATGCCATATAGATTAAAGATCAAGTGAAGTGATAAGGGATTGGATTAAGATGAAAGTAGTGGGCTAAGAAGTTGAGAAAAACGAGTATTAACTACCATTGAGTGATTCTTTTGTAAGAGGCACTATGCTGAACTTTTTATTAATGACGAACGACTAATTTAACCCCTTGGAACTACAAGGGAGATTATCTTCTACACTTTGTACGTGAAGAAACAGATTTGGAAGGGTTAAGTAGGTGACCAAGTAAATGCTTAGAAAGCGGTTGAGCCAAAATTCAAAATAAGGGCTGTCTGACTTTTAAATTCAAGCTCCTTTCACCATAAAACATTGAGGGAAAAAAAAAAAAAAACACAACAAAACTTTCACATGTTGATAACTGATTAGATATGGGGGCTGAGGGAAGTTTAAAGGACAATGAAGACAAAGATGACTGTGCCTGAGCCAGGGCACATTTGAAGGAAGAATAGATTTTTGTTGCACGGCAACCCAGCAGCACCTGGACCCAAGGTCAGCCGTGTCTCCAAGAGACCAAAGAAAGACTCTGGAACCGGTGATCATATCATATGGTTTATTGGAGAGCTTATTTGCAGGCCAGTTGGTCCAGGGTGGCGGCTGGACCAGTTTAGCACTCTGCAACCACTTAGCAGGGGTTCCAGTTGGGGGCTAACACTTATTGTTTTTCTTCCCAAGTCCTTGGCCAGCCAGCCTTCCCAGGGACTTTACGTCCAGGCTCAGATGTTTTTCTTCTTGTTGCTAAGCTGTTCCTTGGCCTTGGCCATTGGCCCAGTCATGCCACTCCTGGCCTTGTACCTTAGCCCGAGTCGATCTCAAATTCATCCCCAGCATGCTTCAGGGAAGAGCAAAACTGACTTCATTAGGAGGGTATGCATATAGCTGAATAGCATTACCCTACATTTTATATTTAATTCATCTAAACATCTAATGGTACAGAGGGTTGGGTATAAATTTTGGAAGACATACCCTCACAGACACAAGATTTGAACAAAAAGGATCACATGTTTTCCATTCTAAATAACTTTCATCAGCTGGAGGAAGAAATGTGCAGAGAACCACAGAAGCAAAAAAAGTCCGTGCTTTTCAGCACCTGCAACTTTTTCTAGTGTAATACCCTAAATTGATCCATCACAAAATTTGAAGTCATTTTGATGTTTAGTTTAAGTGTTAGTGGCTGTACCCATAGACAAAAACCCTGTTTGGCAAACTGTAATCTGAAAATAAATAAGATGCCCATGTAGTAATTTTAATTACCCATGCTATAAAAATCTTAGTAATTTAAATATTAGAAGCTCTACTCAGATTTTTAATTGTCACCCCCCGTAGGAAATATTTCTCTTGTCCCTGGGTGTCCCAAATGGTTAAGCTAGTAATGACTAACTGCCAAGTTGGTACACAGAGATGCCTTACGAGAAAGGCCTGGAGATCTGCTTCCAAAACCCTGTGGAGCACAGCTCTACTCTGCAACACATGGGGTCACCATGAATGGGAATTGACTTAATGACAATTTTTTTTCAAAGATTGAAAATTGAAGTATTAATATCACATTTACCTATTGTCTGGCAACATTTTTTATACAGAACTGAGTGGGAAAAAAATGAGAAAAAATACTTTTAGAACAGTTAAAACTGATTTCACTGTATGTAAGCATAAAGGTCAGGTACATTATTTATGGGAATTCAGGCCTTTTATTAAATGAAATTTACTCTCTTAATCATATTTAAAATGCATATTTATTTAGCTTTAGTATTGTGGAAAATTTGGGGGAACATCTGGAGTAATCCTTATTGACTTCAGTATTACATTTCAAACCATATTACTTGATAATATTAAAAATGATGTTCATATTATTCACTCCAACTTTCAAGAAAAAAGATCCCTTTTTACACACTACTTACAAATTCAGGTAGGTTTATAACAAGTGTAGAAAATTTCCCACCCAAAATACTTAAGAAAAAGGTTTGACATTTTAAGTGGTAATTTATAACCAACAGAAAATGCTACTTGTAAGGAACAGCATATTCTTACTTGATGTTAACTTATGAGGTATTTAAGTTTAATGGGCATAACATTTGAAAGTGAATTTATTAGGACACACTTTACATGTTCCAAAGAATTATCGTAGTTTTTTTTTTTTTAATTGAGATATGATTCACACATGCCATACAATTTACCCATTTAAAGTGTACATTTAAGTGTTTTTTAGTGCATTCACTTGGTTTTACAACCATCATTACAATCTAATTTTAAAACATTTTCATCCCTCCATAAAAGAACCCCTTTTTCATTAGCAGTCATTCACCACCCTTTCCCACCAGCCCCCAGCTGTAGGCAACTACTAATTTACTCCCTGTCTCTATTAATTTGTCTATTCTAGATATTACACATAGATTGGATATAAAATACGTGATCTTTTGTGACTGACTTCTTTCACTTAGCATAATGTTTTCAGGGTTCACCTAGGTTGTAGTTTGTATCAATCTTTTTATTGCCAAATAATATTCCATTTATGAATACACCACATTTTATTTATCTATTCATAGGTTGACAGATATTTAACTTGTTTCCATCTTTTGGCTACTGTAATGAAAAATGCTGCTGTGAACATTTGCTTATATGTTTTTCTGTGGATGTTTGCTTTATTTCTCTTGAATATATATCTAGGATCATAGCTACTTTTAAATTAAGATTTTAAAACTGTATCCCTTAGTAATCTTAATTTAAAGAGTGTCACAGTTTTTTCCAAAAGGAATTAAATGTACATTGTGTGTATAAGTTCCCCTGTCATTTCTCTGTTTTTTCCTTCTTACCAGAACCCCTAGATAACTGAAGATAATAGCTATTGTATATCATTCCGTACTCCATACTGTTTCCCCATTCTTACCACATTTCAGACATATATACAAATTTAGGTAAATACAACATTTAATATGCAAATGTAAATGGGGTTTGTTGAGATAATACTGGTCTTTGCATTATTCTGTAATACAGATTGCTTTTCTCCCTTAAAAACATGCCATGTGTATTTCTGTAGGCCCAAAGATGTAGATATAACTTATTATTCTTAATTATGGCACAACAGTCCATAAATTGGTATAACAAATTTATATAACCATTTAGCTCTCATTGAATACTCAAATTTATTTATTTCACATCCAAATTTTTCACAATTATAAACAAAGCTATAATAATCATCCTTGTACATATGTTCTTTATTTAGTAATACACTGATTTCTATAGGCCAGATTTCCCAAAGTGGGGGAGCTGGATAAATAATTACCCTTAATTTTTCAATACTTTATTTTATTTTTTTTGTTGTTGAGAATATACACAGCAGAACTTATGCCAATTCAACAGTTTTCACATTATCTTAGGCTGGGTTCTTCGGAGAAGTAAAACCAGTGAATTGTATGTATGTAAACCAAACCCATTGCTGTCTAGTCAATTCTGACTCATAGCGACCCTATAGGACAGAGTAGAACTGCTCCGTAGGGTTTCCAATGAGCGGCTAGGGGATTTGAACTTCTGACCTTTTAGTTAGCCCCCAAGAGCTTTACCACTGAGCCATCAGGGCTTCATAAATATGTAGAGAGATATATGTCAAGGAAATATCTCACGTGGTTGTGGAAGCTAGCAAGCCCCAAATCCGTGGGTCAGATGTCAGGCTGGAGGCTTCTCCTGATACGTGTGGTTGCAGGAGCTGGCAAGTTCCAGAACTGGCAGATGAGACGGCAGCCTGCTGGCTCACAGGGTTGCAACAGCTGGTGAATCCCAGAACTGGCAGTCAGTTGATGGCAAGCCAGATGCAGGACCCAGAGCAAGAGAGAGCTTTGCCAGAGCATTCATATACACCCTCTCCTCACTTATTGACATGATTAGGTTCCAAAGATCAGGTTGTTAAGCAAATCAGTGTTATGAGAAAATGAAGGGTGACAACATCAGATCACAAAATGATGACTAAATCATTATATAACAGGCAAATTACATCATTACATAACTGCCAAAGCACTGAAAATGATGGCGCAGCCAAGTTGACACATAACTATCAAAGCCAGCATTACCCTCACCTCACGCCTCGGCTTTTGTGCCACCAGATGTACATCATTAATGTGCAAAAAATCAGATAGTAAATTTTTTTACTCTTGCCGTGAATGCGAAATGTTGGATCACAAGATAGCCAATAAGTGAGGAGAAGGTGTGTATTGAACGCAGGCCACACTGTCAAGGAAACTCCATTTACATCACGTACTTGGGCAAGGCTGTGACGTGAGTCACGCCCTCTGGTAAGAGAGTAACTCAAGATACACCCCACACTGATCCTGCCTCATGGAGGTTTAGGATTTACAACACATTAAATGGAGGGTAATTATACAATATCACAAAATGGATGATAATTACATCAGATCACAAAATGGAGGATAATTACATGATCCTGGGAATCATGGCCTAGCCAAGTTGACACATAACATTAACCATCACATACATGTACAATTCAGTGACATTGGTTATGTTCTTCAAATTGTGCAACTATTCTCACCCTTCTTTTCTGAGTTGTTCCTGCCCCATTAACGTAAACTCAATGCGTTTACGTTAAGGTTCCTATCTAATCTTTTGATTGCTGTTGTCAATTTGATCCCATATAGATAGATCTTAAAGGAGCACAATGCTCAAGGCGGATATTCTTTACTAGTTAAGCTAAACTACTATTTCGTTGTAGGAAGAGGACTTCAGGGGATATTTTTGGTATAAAGTTTAAAGATTATCTAAGGGGATTAGTTTTGGGGGCTCATTCAGCCTCCCTGGCTCCAGAAAGTCTGGATTCCATTAGAATTTGTAATTCTGTCCTGCATTTTCTCCCTTTTGATCAGGATTCTGCTATAGAAACTTTGATCAAAATGTTCAGTAGTGATCAGACATGGAAGGGACTGGACAATGGGTAGGAGAGAGAAGCTGATGAAGAGTGAGCTACTTGTATCAGGTGGACACTTGAGACTGTGTTGGCATCTCCTGTCTGGAGGGGAGATAGGAGGGTAGAGAGGGTTAGAAACTGGCAAAATTGTCACAAAAGGAGAGACTGGAAGGGCTGACTCTTTAGGGGGAGAGTAAGTGGGAGTATGGAGTAAGGTGTATATAAGCTTATATGTGAAAGACTGACTAGATTTGTAAACGTTCACTTAAAGCTCAATAAAAATTATTAAAAAAAAAAAATGTTCAGTAGTGGTAGCTGGGCACCATCCAGATCTGGTCTCATGGCAAAGGAGACAGTTGTTCTTGAAGACAATTTGCCACACATTCCATTTCCTCCTCCTATTCCTGACTCTTCTTCTTCCTGTGTTGTTCCAGGAGAATAGACACCAATTGTTGTACGTGGGATGGCTGCTTGCAAGCTTTTAAGATGCCAGACACTGTGCAACAAACTCGAAGGTAGAACAGAAGCATTAAACATGTTATTAGGCCAATTAGCTGGGATGTCCCATGAAACCATGACCCTAACCATCCAAAACAAGAAACCAAATCCCATGAGTTATTTGGATGTACATAAGCAGCCTCAGTGGCTACTTTTCTTCATTTATTTATTTTTTTGTCATTGTTGTAAATATATCTATCACACAACCTTAGCCAATTCAACTTTTTGCAGGTATATAACTTATTGACAGCAATTACATTAATCAGCTGTGCAACTCTACCCTTAATCAATGGGATTTTTCCATCACCATAAGCTGAAACACAGTAGGAGAGTTCGTTGCTGAATGGGAAAGTACTAGGCTGCTAACCAAAAGGTCAGTGTTTAGAACCCACCAACCGTTTCATGGGAAAATGAATCTGGTGATCTGCTCCTGTAAGATTACAGTCTAGGAAACCTCATGGAGCAGTTCTACTTTGTTCAATAGGGTTGCTATGAATTGGAATAGACTTGATGGCACACAACAACAACATTATCCTTAATTTTAATATATGTAACTGAATTGATTAAAAGATAAATGTGTGTAGCAATTCATCGTTCAACCAACACTTTATGAGAGTAATTGCTTCCACTAGCCATGGATATAGTAAATATTTTTAAATTTCCCAAATTTATGTGTATCACATTGTCGATTTAATTTGCATTTCTCTGACTACAAATGAAAGCGAACATCTTTTCATGTGTTGATCAGCAATTTAAATTTCCTCTTCTGTGAATTCCTGATTCTTCTTCTTTGCCCTTTTTCTATCAAGTTTGTTTGCATTCTTCTTACAGCTTATTGGAGCTCTTTATATATTAGGGATATTAACATTTACTTATAATTTTTGTTTTAAATATTTATCACTTATTCTTTGACTTTGTTGTCTTTTGCCATGTAAAACTTTAAAATATATACTCATATATATATAATTTTCTTCTTTATAATTCTCATGGTTTTCTCAAAAAGGTTTCTTAGCCTAGACATATTTTCACATTTTTTCTTCTTAAATGCATTTCAACTAATGTTATGTTTAAGCAAAAGGGCATGAACTTTCTAAGGTAATACTAGTAATTTTACTGTTATGAATGTAATACCCAACATTTTCTCAACAGTACCTTTCTAAACACTGAATGCTTTATAAAAATCTTGGAATATTTTATAAAATGAAATTATATATGTTTTTAACTCTATTTTGTTTCAAAATTAATATTTAAAAATTGCAATACATATTTGCGGTACGATGGGTTTTCTTTTGTGTGTTGTTTCTGGCCCTGGATTTATAATTGTTCCAGAATGGTTTGTTGGGCTGAAATCTGCTAAAGGATTGATTGGTTTGCTGACCACATAAACTGCTGGCAAAGGACTGGTCAGTGTAAACTCTGCATAAATGACTTGCAAGGATTGGTCAGTTTTTGATCCCTCTTTACATGGATTTGCTGGTGGACCCCGCCCAGTGTTTACCAGGATTGGCTGGGGGACCCTGCCCAGTCAGACCTTTGCCAGGATGGGCTGTAGTACAGGTTAAGGGCTGTATCACTGAGCTAGTAACACTGAGCTGATAACACAGAAACAAGAGAAACAGCAACAAGCACGGTGGCAGCGAAACAGTGAGAGAGAGCAGTGGGAACCCTGAGACTGGCAGATGGCGATCATGGGCAAGTTGGCCCCTCAAGTAGAACTGGGCACTGCCGGGCAGGAGGTTGACAACAGAACAGAGGCTTAGGCATACACCATACAGGGGTGCCCGTAAAACAGTTTTGCTCTAGAGCTGTTGTAATGCTGGCCTAACCCTGGCACTGGCCCAGGGTTGTTCCAAAGCTGTTAGTTGAGAGATGGACCAGCAATCATAGGGGACCAGACTCAGTCAAGAAAAGACGCTGGTAGAGAGAGAGAATATACACAGTTGCATAGCACCTGACCTCACCTGATGACACACCTGATAGAAACACCTGCTGATACCTGGTCAGTGGCGTGCCCACCCACTAACACAGAAATAGACATGTATAATTTGGGGAAGCTGAGCGGGTCCTCTTTTAGACATACGTTGGTTCCTCCCCTAAAATGCTATGTGTGGTGCTCCTAAAGGTGGAGGGGACTGGTTCACCTCAAGTCTGTTCCTGTTGTTTACTGTTTGCTTTCTGTGAGTAATCTCTTTTTGTTGTTTACTGTTTACCTTCTATAAATAATAGTAACACCTTTCAGCTGACAACACTTTGTAAAGTGTCTTTGTGTGTGTGACATAATTGAATTGCATACCGGAAGTCTTATCACTGCTTGTGTTTTTGAGGCAATTACTGTGTGTTCGTGCACACAGTTCAATATTATAAATGTACAGTTTATACATTGTGTTATTATAATTCAAAAGGATTTATCAGGAATAAATGAAAAATAAGGCCAATAGATATTTGTATCAAAAGGGAGAATACCAATTCATGTAATATTGTAATAAAAAATTTAAAAATATAATAAATTTCAATTTATAGACCTAGACATTATCGTGGTGTATATTATTTTTGTCACACTTTCAATGAAAACAAAAATCCATAATTCTTACAGTTGAAAAATCATTAAGGCTATAGAAACATTTAAAATTCATGTAAGACTTCTTGATTAGTATATTTCGGGGGTGAGGGGATTGCAGGAATATTACATCTAGGAAACTACTTGCATTAGCATCCTCAAGCTATTTATCTGGTTCTCTGCTTCCCTTAGTTTTATTCAGAATATAAAAATATGCCGGGGGTTAAAACAATTAATTACTATAATTTTAATATTTTATGAGAAAATATATTAAACCCTGTCTGAATAAAATTCATGGCTGGAGAGAGTCAGTACATTAATTTAGATAACTAAGAGAGATTGATGCTTCCAAGTAAGTAACTTGGGTACATATTTGAGACTTTATGTTGTGAGTTTATGTTTTATAATTCTATAAAAATATTAGTAATTTTTTTCTTTCATTGGATTAGAAAAATCTATTTGTAGGTGGCTTATGAATAATTAAAAAAAAATCATTTTTGTTCTAATGCTAAAGTCTCTTTAAAAAAAAAAAAAAATTCCTATTAAAAAATCCTATGTCACACCAGGATTCCTGGCTTACAATTTTGTTTGAGAGAAGAATGAAGGTGCCTCTTACTTCCCAAGTTTATTTCAAATCGTAAAATTATTATTATTTCATATGACTCATTTTTCATCTCCTATTTTATTCTGGTATCTTTTATGAACTTTTAAGTCAAGGGATACTTTAAAATTCCTTTTGTGCTGCCACGTATATGTAGGATATATCTCCAACTTTTCACAAATTTATAATTAGGTTGGAGATAGAAAGTGTACATTTAGGAATTAGCTAAAAGAATGAGATGATATTTAATGAATTTTTAGTTAGTGTAACATCTATTAAATAGGACAGAAATACGGAAAAAAGAATACCATTTGAAGTTGAATGTAACTTAAAACTTAAAGAAAGTGTATGATTGGTACTATTCAGTTACATAACAGGTAGTCTACACGGGGAGTATTGCCAGAGCAAAGGAAGAAAAGCAAGCAGGTAGCGGCTCTGCTTTTGAGAGGGGCTGGGTTAAGGAAGATTTGAGACAAAAATTTACAAAATTTTTGACTGGCTTTTCTGAAATTTTTTTTTTTTTTAATTTAGCAAAATGAAAATTAAAAAAATACTGAATATATCAATGACTTTAATCAGTTTTAATAACATACAATAAAAGCAAAAGTAGGTGAATAGCATATTCTTTTAATTTATTTGAGGATATTGTTTAGATTCTTTCACTTTGGACATAAATTTCTTCCTAAAAGTAAAAAACCTTACAAGCATGTGTTGTTGTTGTTGTTGTTAGGTGCCATCAAGTTTGGACTTATAGCGACGCTGTATATGACAGAAGGAAACACTGTCCAGTCCTGGGCCATCCTCACGATCCTTGCTGTGTTCGAGCCCATTGTTGTAGCCACTGTGTCAATCCATCTCTTGAGGGTCTTCCTCTTTTTCGCTGTCCCTCCGCTTTACCAAACATGATGTCCTTCTCCAGGGACTGGTCCCTCCTGATAACATGTCCAAAGTACATAAGATGAAGTCTCATCATCCTCGCTTCTAAGGAGCACTCTGGCTATACTTCTTCCAAGACAGATTTGTGCATTCTTCTGGCAGTCCATGGTATATTCAATATTCTTTGCCAACATCGTAATACAAATGCATCAATTCTTCTTTGGTCTTCCTTATTTATTGTGAAACTTTCTCATACATTTGAGGCTATTGAAAATACCATGGCTTGGGTCAGGTACGCCTTAGCCCTCAAGGTGACATCTTTGCTTTTTAACACTTGAAAGAGGTCTTTTGCAGCAGATTTGCCCAATGCAATACATTGTTTGATTGCTTGACTGCTCCTTCCATGGGTATTGATTGTAGATCCAAGAAAAATGAAATCCTTGGCAACTTCGATATTTTCACACACATGTGTTTCCAAACCCAAACCTGTTGCCATCAAATCAATTCCGACTCATATCAATCCTATAGGACAGAGTAGAAATGCCCCATGGGGTTTCCAAGGGGCAGTTGGTGTATTTAAACTGCCGACCTATTTGTTAGCAGCCAAGCTCATAACTACTGCACCAAAAACGGCTCTGGTTAATATATACCATTATATTATATTTAAAAAAAAAATCTATTGCCATCAGTCGATTCAGACTAGTAGTGACTCAGAACAGAGTAGAACTGCCCCATAGGGTTTCCAAGGCTGTAATCTTTACTGAAGCTGAGACTGCCACATGTTTCTCCCACGGAGCAGCTGGTGGGTTCAAACCTTAGATCTTTTCGTTTGCAGCCAAGCACTTAACTGCTGTGCCACCAGTGCTCCTTATTATGTTACGTAATTACCTGTTATTTTCTCTCTCCCCCTGTACTGTAAATTCCATGAAAGGGAAGTCTTTGTTTTTCCACTGAATCTCATCACCTACAGCAGTGCTAAGCTCATGATAACTCAGTGAATATCTGTGGAATGCAATAGTTGAATGATGGAGTTCATTATTCACTGAGTACTGTTAAGAAAATCAGGTTACCATTTGGGGAAAAATAAAAACAAAAGGAATAAGACTCTTACTCATATTTCAAAATAAATATAAGAATATCTAAAGCGTTCTTTGTTTATTTTTTAATGTGACCATGAAATGGAATAAGAAATTACCTTTAAGCTTTAAAATAATGGAAGACACAATAAAGGAAAAGTTTTATTAATATGACTACCTAAACCTCTAAAAAGCCTACATGTTCAAAAATATTGTGAACAAATTAAGTGGCTAGCCGATTGAAATATTTGCTACAAATATGTAAAAGGGAGAGTGTTCTTAATGTGTTCTTACAAACCTTGGTGAAAAATATGAGTCTATTAAAATTCGTAGCCAAAAAGCTAGACAAAAATCATTACAATTCCTCAAAGAAATGCAGTTGACTGCTAAATTTATGGAAAACAATGCCATATCTTATTTTTAATTATTATAAGAAATGAAAAATAAAACCACAGTCTTATGGATTGAATTGTGTTCCCCAAAAATGTGTTGCAATTCCTAACCTGAGGAGCCCTGGTGGCGTAGTGGTTAAGAGCTATGCTGCTAACCAAAAGATCGGCAATTGGAATTAACCAGCTGTTCCTTGCAAACTCTGTGGGGCAGTTAAGCAGTTCTGCTCTGTCCTATAGGGTCACTATGAGTCCAAATCGACTGGCTGGCAGTGGGTTTACTTTGGTTTTTATGCCTGTGGTTATAATTCCATTTGGGAATGGGTTATCTTTGTTATGTTAATGAGGCAGGATTAGTGTAAGGTGCGTTTTGAGTCACCCTCTTTATATAGAAAAGGGAATAAATGCAAGCTAGAAGCAGAGATGGGGGAAGAGAGATGCCAAGATACAAGATCTCCCAGGAGCAGAAGCTCAAAGAGACAATAAACCTTTCTCCAGAGCCTACAGAAAGAGAAAGCCTTCCCCTGGAGCTAAAAAAAAAAAGAGCTAGCACCCTGAATTTGGTTTTCTGGCCTCCTAAGCTGTAAGAAAATAAATTTATGTTTGTTAGGCTATCCATTTTTGGTATTTCTATTATAGCAGTGCTAGATAACTGAAACACACAGCGAGTACCATTTTTCATCTGTCACTGTCACAACCTTTTTTGGTCAAGACTGAAATTTCATACATTGCTGTGAGGAGTGATAGATGATTACCACGCTTTTATAAAGCAATTCAGAAGTGTTATCAGTCTTAAAAAAAAAAAAAAAAAAGAAAAACAAATTCTTACCCTTTAACCAAGTACTCCCAAGTCCAGGATCTATTTAAGGAAATGCTCAGAGAAGTGGACAAAAATTCACAAAGATTTTCATTACAACTTCACTTTTTGTTTCTTTCAAAAATCAAACACATTGCCGTTCAGTCGATTCTGACTCACAGCTACCCTAGAAAACAGAGTAGAACTGCCCGGTAAGCTTTACAAGGAGCCGCTGGTGGACTTGAACTGCCGATCTTTGGTTAGCAGCCGTAGCTCGCCATAGCTAAAACGTTCAAAATTAGGTCAAAAATTTAGTAATTGATCATACTATCATAATAAGTAAACCTAGGGTTGTTAAAAATGAAGTTATCGAGAAGTTTTTCTACTATTAAAAAAATTTAATGATATAACGTTACGTAAAAAAAGGAACAAAAACTCGTATACCCAACATTCTATCTACCTACCTATCATCTAAGCGTGTTATTTGTTGTTCTTTGCTGTCAAGTTCAGAGTAGAACTGTCCAACAGGGTTTCCTAGGCTGTAATATTTACGGGAGCAGATCCCCAGGTCTTTTCTCCAGGGCAGCTGTTAGGGGGCTTGAACCGTTGTCCTTTCCGTTAGCAGCGGAACACTTTAACCATTGGGCCCCCAGGGCTTCTTGTGTAGTAGTGGTTATATCTGAATAATATTATTATGAATTTTTTAATTTTCATTTTTATAACTGTGTAGTTTTGCATTTTTCTCCATTGGACCTATACTTTGTAATCTAGAAAAAAAGAAGTAATAAATTTTATTTTAAATGCATATAATCTATCTAAGAGTATATGGCACAAAAAAGATAGTCATTTGTTAGCTTTCTGGAGTATAAATACAACAGTTTATTAAAATCAACGAAGAAGAAAATGACATTTTTCAAGCCATACATTATTATTATATGAACTCTGTGTAATTCTAATAAAACTATTTAATTTATTTAAATATGAACTCAAAGTTTTATATTAAGGATGATGTAAGACCCCCCAAAATATACAATGTAATGTTATTCTTAGGAATAAATGTCATCATTATAGTACATATTTATGAAAATAAGGTAAAATGTCTGGAATTGTATATCTTATACCCTAAGTACAAAGTGACATACAAAGTACCATTGACCAGCAGTATTTTGTACTTCCATTCACAAATCTAATATTGAAAGCACAGATCTGCCATTTAGAATTAAAAAAAAAAAAAAATTTTTTTTTCTTATTTTTCAAGGATGGACTTCCCAAAAAAGATCCAGTTATATTAAACTCTAAAATTATTCAATTCCATTCTCTTTTGTTTCACTAACCTAGATGTTAGAAATACTTAATTTTTCAATATCCTTGTTAAAATTAGTATTTACTGGTTTTACAGCATTATTTATTTCATGATTTTAGTTCAGATTAATGCATGTATTTTCCTTTTCTTGAGTGTGGCTAATATAAGAATGCTTATTTAAGGGAAACACAGTAAATTTTATATTTCAAGAACGCTTTGCCTTTTGGCAAGATATGTTTTTCTTCCCCAGAGGTGAAAAGAACATTGTCTTAATAATTAACTATCTTATTTAAAGTCACCTGTGGTTGAGTTTGGAGCCATGCCAAAAGGACATTAGCTAAGTACGGAAATTAACTTATGCAGAGAAAACTGAATTTCAGGAGAGGGTTAGGAGGTCAAGATGCACATGTTTGTAATTGTTGTCGTTTAGATTAGATTTGTTTTGATTTAACAAAATGTGGAATAGAAAATGTAACAGGTTTCGGAATGGGTCCCTCATATTAGCTTGTGGTAGATTTTTTTTTTTTAGTTACTTATCACACCGTCTGGGAAATGTGTTACAAGTAGAAAACTGGCCTTTGGCTAGCTGGGAGGGAACTTTTTTGGTAGTTACTAGAGTGAAATTGATTCTCTGTGAAAATGGAACCCAATAGTGACTTTATTTTAAAGGCATGTCCCGGATGCTAGTTAAGAGTTTACCGTGCATTAGTCCTTTAGGAGCTCTTTGGTTACATGAACTCTTAGTTGGTTTCTTATCTTTAATGTCCAGCCACAGGGAAACATCAAATATGGGCATGTATTAGTTTTCAATTGGAATTATCAGATCAGAAATCATATTATGTTACCAGATACCTAGCATCTGCCTCCTGTTTGTTTGTTTTTACTAGAAAATGGCAGAGTTCATAAAGGTGTTTGAACTGGTTTTATCCCTTAAACTTAATTAAAAAATTAAGCCTGGGTTTCCAACATGAAATTTAAAATACATTTAGGTGTTCTCTCTGAATGCTGATACACGTGAGGAGATTTTAGGACTTTATATCGGGTAGTAACTACTTCTCGTCAAACAAGATCAAAATAATTGCTTGAGTAATTGACATCTGTGTACTTAATTTAAATGGAGTCAAAAGTAGGTGATTTATGATTCAGATTAGTTGGATTGCAAATTGGGCAATACTGGACAAAATATTACTGGCTGGAAGACAGACTTTTTAGAAACATACATTTATAGGAAAGATTTAAATGTACTAAAAAAACAAAAAAACAAAAAAACCTCCAAGGCCTTATACTCTAAAGCAACTATGGCTGAATGGTATTAAAAAGACACAAGAATACAACTTTATGTGAAATCACTCATAATAGTTAACGGATGAATTATTCCCACTGCGTTTTAACTGCCTTACTATAAAGAACAATTAAGATAGCTTGGTTATATTTGTATTCCTTTGAGCATGTTAACAGTAATTGACTAATAAACTCCAACTGCGTTCTTACGCACAACTGTCAGTCTTTGAACTGACAGTTGATTAGACTAGGACTACAGAGCGCATTTACTTATAACAGTTCTAACAATACAGAGCAGGGCTTCCAACCTGTTCAGTCAGGTTGACCCCCTGCTGAAAATCTGCATTTCTAACAAGACCTATGGGGTCAATATGAGTCAGAAAGGACTCAAGGGCACCTAACAACAAGTCCTCAGGTGATGCGGATGCTGCTGGTTAGGGGCCAGTTCTGAGACCCACTTGTATAGCAGTGGTTCTCAAAATTTATTATATGTAAGAATCATCAGGGGACCTTGTTAAAATGTAGGTTCTGATTCAATATATCTGGGGTGGAAATGCAAATTCTCAGCAGGGATTTGAACCAGAACAAACCGGTTCGAAGCCCTGATGTGGAGTAAGTAATGTTTCTGTACATTAGTTCTTATTTTCACATGCGAATTTGATTCATTTTTTTTTTTTTCTTTTGGTAAGTGCAAAAGTAGTAGACCAATGTCAAATTGAAAATGACTGCAGTATGTCTAACTTTTGGTAAAACGCAGTATCACACATAATCACTAAAGAGTTCAAACCTACTTAGATGAGTACTGTTATATGAAGTACACATGGTATCTTTAAAGCATTTGGTGAAATAAAATATTCACTTAAACAAAGGTGTATAATAATGTTAATAATTTTTAAAACCTGAAGAATTAAGTTTGTACTGATTAACAATAAATGAACCAGAAGGCAGAATTAAGTAATACGTATTTTAAAATATATTAGATATTATTTGTAACAAATAAAGGGGTTATACTGATCTTTTTATTGACTGCTAAGTAGAGCACTAACTACAATGCAACTTCCTGGTAAAAATAACCAAGAGAATAGTTAGGAAGGAATCCTTATTTGGCTGTTGTTTTGGCCCTCAGAGAGATCTTAGAGAGTCCCTCGGTATCACTATGTTAAGTGCTCTCCTACTAGGTGAAAGGTAGGTGGTTTAAACTCAATCAGAGGCATCTCAGAAAAAAAGCCTGATGATTTGCTTGGGAAAGCCCACAGCCTTGAAAACCCTATGGAGCAGTTTTACTCTGCACACGTGAGGTTGACATGAAGGCAAATAACAGGAGAGACCTCGAGGAACCTGTTCTTCCTGACTAATCCTGGAAGGGTTTGAAGGAATTACCATCTTCCCAGGGAAACTCTACAGTAGATCCCTTTTACTTGGATTTTTTGGTAGGCTAAGTCAGACCCAGATCTCCTTGAGACGTTCATATTTTAAAATTCTTTCTATCCTTTCAGCAGAAAAGATACTATTATGTAACAGAAGACTGGCATTTGGGACTTTTTAATCTAACACTCCTCCATCAGTTTTCCTGACCTCCCTCAACACAAGAAAAACTCAAAAGCCCTCAACCTCAGGGAAATTTGAGCTATGTGAAAGAACCCTGAATACTCTGTTTTGAAGGAAGATGAGGGCCTGCTGTGAGAATTTCAGTCCCTAGAAGTATGACTTACTGTGTGGAGTGGTTTGAAGCTGCCTCCCCCTTTTCTTTTTCCTTTCAAGCATGGTTATTGAGATTGCCTTTGTGATTGAGTTCTTGGCACCTCAGCTCTAAAAAAGATTTACATAAATTAAAAGGACTTCCGAGAAGAGCCACAAAAATGATGAAGGTGCTAGAAGTATTGAATTATGAGGAAAGATTAAAAAACTGAATACTTCTTGGCTTGGCATCAAATTAGGGATATGGTGGCATACTATAGCTATAAATATTTGTAAACAGAAGGATGTGAAAAGATTCTTTACAATGGTGCAATGAAGCAATATGTTATGCAAAATTGAAAAGGTTATGACTATGTATTCATGGCCTTCCTTTCTTCAGGATCTCCTCTCTCTCAATATTCTGGTCGTATCTCTACTTGGAAAGACAGTAAGCTACCATTCACTGTGTAGAATACCTGGGTGCCTCATACTGCTTTATGTCAGGGAAAAAGGAGAATAAAAATAAGAACATCATTTGTCAGTACTTGCATAGAAATGCTGTGCGATGTCTGAGCTTTCTAGACCTTTCCCAGCTTTCTGTTTGCCAGAACTGGTCATGGGCACTGAACAGGTTATAAATGACAAATGGTTGAGTTGCCAGCAGTGTAGCTGTGATGGTTCTAACGCCCATCTCAGCACAGTCAACCCTTTGTGTTCCACGGGGGTAAAGAACTCCACTTATTTCTTATGGACAGAGTTATCTCCGCCTCAGCAGCTGTGCAGACTGCTAGCTGCAGTTTCCATGGGCAAACCTGAACAGATGGAAGAGGCAGGAGTAGGACACTGAGCTGCACATTTTCCAGCTGTGCTCAGAAAAGCATGTCTTCCTTCTAATCCAGAAGGAAAGAACTGAACTTCATCTTAAGTCATCCAGAAATAATATACTATTGAGAAGTGAATGGAGATGAAGGAATTGAGTTTTATGTGATTTCTATGATAATACATTTGAGCACCTGTTTAGTTGAGATCCCATTGAATAGTGCATTTCTCCAAAGGAACTTTATTATGCAGAGATCAGCTTGGTTCAAATTTTCTTAAGGTGGTTTTTTTAGAATTCATACACATTTTGTCACGAAAGTAGTGTTTTATATTTGGTGATCTAATTTTAGATGTGCATATGAAATCCTGTTTTACCTATAACCTATTAACAATTCCATTTCACTCTACTAGGCAACTCTTGTCACATTTTTAAATGAGAAAATGAATTCTAAGATTCAACTTAGAACCCCAGGAAGACATTTTTTCTGGAGAGCCAGTTCCCTCAGTACATACTTTTGTGAAACAGATGGGCATCAAGTGCTGTTAACTATCTGCCTTTGATTCAAAGTAAAGACTTCTTTACAACATCACTCACTAGAACTGTATTCTTATCATTTAATAAAATCCAGGATTAGCAGATTTGCTGGTTCAGGATTATAAAATTACCATATTTTTATACGAAAAACGCACACCTTCTACGTTTGCTTGCCAACTGTGCCCTCCTGCGAGAGGTATTTTTGTAAACGTGCTCTGCTATTTTTTTTTTTTTTAACAGCAATATGTAAAAATAAAATTGGTATAGCAGCACTTAACAAAAATACCTGGGTGGAGGGAGGGTGGGAAGGCACAGTTTGCAAACAATAGTAGAAGATATGCATTATTTATGTAAAAACACAGTACCTACATTCTTAACCCCCTTAGGTGACCCACGTGTATTGTTGAAGTTAGAATTGACAAAACTCAGAGACTACCACCAGAATGGTTATCTGAAATAAAGATGACAAAGTCAAACACTTGGGAATGTCCAGCTTCTATTTTAGATTCATCTGTAAATCATGAAATTGGTGTAGGTGATCTTTCATGTTTTTCCCTTTATCTCAGATTTTCAGACAGTTACTATTTAGAAATAAATGAACACTTTTAGGTCCATAGTCTAAATTTAAGAAGGTGCAAGGCAAATAACACATACGTGTGTAACATGCATTGAGTATTCAAATATATAATGACATGAATAAATTGAACTGGGTGTGATCTAGAAATATTCCTTGCATCTCATCTATTTTGAATACACGGGTAACAAAAATTGTGCAGTTTGGCTTTTTATTCCTTCCTCCCTTCCTCTGCCCCTTCTTTCCTCCCTTCCTTCCTGTCTTTCCTTCTTTCTCACCGCCCCTCCCTCCCTTACTGCTTTCTCCTTTTCCTCCTTCATCTTCTTCTAACTCTTGTTTACAAAAGAATTTAAATGGTTATGTAACTTTCTATTATGATAGGACTTTTTTGAACGAGCAGGAGCTGTTTGCAACTTGGATCTAGAGTCCGTATTTAGTGAGCATACAAATCCTACAAAACCCAGATATTCAAGTATTTTTAATCAATCAGGAAGTCTGAAAATGTGTATAAAAGAAATGAAAATAAGGTATATATAATGGAGGAAGGCATTCTCACAGAGACTGTCCTATTACCAAGATGGTAAACAGAGGCTGTAATATCCGTAGCTCCAGAGAGCTTTTCCTAAGGGAGAAAAAAGGAGGCTATTTTTGCGAGCATATAAATTTGTGCTGCTCTGGACGAATTGCTAACTATTTTCAAGAGCTTTACTAATTGCCTTTGCATCAGGAATGCATATATTCAATTCAAAATAAAAGCTGTCAAGCATTCCCAGTACTAAGTGCTTCTACAGAACGAGATTTTACTGGCAGTTGGTGTTCAGACCATTAGTACTGTAGTCTTTGATGCATTTATTTTGAAGTAATTTAGGATAAGTAAAATATAATAATACCCATCATCAAAACTGGTGAGAAAGTGTCCATCTTGAATACAATAATGTTGTTGTTAGGTGCTGTCGAGTCAGTTCTGACTCATAGTGACCCCATGCACAACAGAACGAAACACTGCCCGGTCCTGCGCCATCCTTACAATTGTTATGCTTGAGCTCATTGTTGCAGCCACTGTGTCAATCCACCTTGTTCAGGGTCTTCCTCTTTTCTGCTGACTCTGTATTCTGCCAAGCATGATGTCCTTCTCCAGAGAATGATCCCTCCTGACAAAATGTCCAAAGTATGTAAGACGCAATCTCACCATCCTTGCCTCTAAGGAGTGTTCTGGCCACACTTCTTCCGAGACGGATTTTTTTGTTCTTTTGGCATTCTGTGGTATATTCAATATTCTTGGCCAACAACACAATTCAAAGGCATCAACTCTTCTTCTATCTTCCTTATTCACTGTCCAACTTTCACATGCATATGATGCGATTGAAAATACCATGGCTTGGGTCAGGCGCACCTTAGGTTTCAAGGGGACATCTTTGCTCTTCAACACTTTGAAGAGGTCCTTTGCAGCAGATTCGCCCAATGCAATGCATCTTTTGATTTCTTGACTGCTGCTTCCATGGCTGTTGATTGTGGATCCAAGTAAAATGAAATCCTTGACAACTTCAATCTTTTCTCCATTTATCATGATATTGCTTATTGGTCCTGTTGTGAGGATTTTTCTTTTCTTTATGTTAAGGTGCAATCCATACTGAAGGCTGTGGTCTTTGATCTTCATTAGTAAGTGCTTCAAGTCCTCTTTACTTTCAGCAAGCAAGGTTGTGTCATCTGCATAACGCAGGTTGTTAAAGAGTCTTCCTTCAATCCTGATGCCCCGTTCTTCTTCATATAGCCCAGCTTCTCGTGTTTTTTTTTTTTTTTTTTTTCAGCATACAGATTAAATAGGTATGGTGAAAGAATACAACCCTGACGCACACCTTTCCTGACTTTAAACCAATCAGTATCCCCTTGTTCTGTCTGAACAACTGCCTCTTGATCTATGTAAAGGTTCCTCAGGAGCACAATTAAGTGTTCTGGAATTCCCATTCCTTACAATGTTATCCATAATTTGTTATGATCCACAAAGTCGAATGCCTTTGCATAGTCAATAAAACACAGGTAAACATCTTTCTGGTATTCTCTGCTTTCAGCCAGGATCCATCTGACATCAGCAATGATATTCCTGTTTCCACGTCCTCTTCTGAAGCCAGCCTGAATTTCTGGCAGTTCCCTGTTGATGTACTGCTGCAGCCGTTTTTGAATGATCTTCAGCAAAATTTTGCTTGTGTGTGATATTAATGATATTGTTCTATAATTTCCACATTCGGTTGGATCACCTTTCTTGGGAATAGGCATAAATGCGGATCTCTTCCAGCCAGTTGGCCAGGAAGCTGACTTGCATATTTCTTGGCATAGATGAGTGAGCACCTCCAACGTTGTATCTGTTTGTTGAAACATCTCAATTGATATTCTGTCAATTCCTGGAGCCTTGTTTTTTGCCAATGCCTTCAGAGCGGCTTGGACTTCTTCCTTCAGTACCATCGGTTCCTGATCATATGCCACCTCTTGAAATGGTTGAATGTCGACTAATTCTTTTTGGTATAATGACTCTGTGTATTCCTTCCACCTTCTTTTGGTGCTTCCCGTGTCGTTTAATATTTTCCCCATGGAATCCTTCACTATTGCAACTCGAGGCTTGAATTTTTTCTTCAGTTCTTTCAGCTTTAGAAACGCTGAGCATGTTCTTCCCTTTTGGTTTTCCATCTCCAGCTCTTTGCACGTGTCATTATAATACTTTACTTTGTCTTAAGAGGCCCTTTGAACTCTTCTGTTCAGCAGTTTTACTTCATCAATTCTTCCTTTTGCTTTAGCTGCTCGACGCTCAAGAGCAAGCTTCAGAGTGTCCTCTGACATCCGTCTTGGTCTTTTCTTTCTTTCCTATCTGTTCAGTGACCTCTTACTTTCTTCATGTATGATGTCCTTGATGTCGTTCCTCAACTCGTCTGGCCTTCAGTCACTAGTGTTCAATGCATCAAATCTATTCTTCAGATGGTCTCTAAATTCAGGTGGGATATACTCAAGGTCATATTTTGGCTCTCATAGACTTGCTCTGATTTTCTTCAGTTTCAGCTTGAACTTGCGTATGAGTTTGCATATCAGTTTGTCATACTGTGGGGGCTTGTGTGTTGCTGTAATGCTGGAAGCTATGCCACTGGTATTCAGATACCAGCAGGGTCACCCATGGAGGACAGGTTTCAGCTGAGCTTCCAGACTAAGACAGACTAGGAAGAAGGATCCAGCAGTCTACTTCTGAAAAGCATTAGCCAGTGAAAACCTTATGAATAGCAGTGGAACATTGTCTGATATAGTGCTGGAAGATGAGCCCCCCAGGTTGGAAGGCACTCAAAAGATGACTGGGGAAGTGATGCCTCCTCAAAGTAGAGTCAACCTTAATGACGTGGATGGAGTAAAGCTTTCGAGATGAGTAAAGCTTTCTCTTTTCAAAATGAGAAGAAACAGATGCAAACATCCATTAATAATCAGAACCTGGAATGTACAAAGTATGAATCCAGGAAAATTGGAAATCATCAAAAATAAATGGAGCACAAAAACATCGATATCCTAGGCATTAGTGAGCTGAAATGGACTGGTATTGGCCATTTTGAATTGGACAATCATATGGTCTACTATGCTGGGAATGACAACTCGAAGAGGAATGGTATTGCATTCATCATCAAAGAGAACATTTCAAGATCTATCCCAAAGTACAACACTGTCAGTGATAGGATAATATCCATATGCCTACAAGGAAGACCAGTTAATAGGATTATTATTCAAATTTATGCACCAACCAGTAGGACCAAAGATGAAGAAATAGAAGGTTTTTATCAGCTGCTACAGTCTGAAATTGATCAAACATGCAATCAAGATGCATTGATAATTACTGGTGATTGAAATGTGAAAGTTGGAAACAAAGGAGAAGGATCAGTCGTTGGAAAATATGGCCTTCGTGATAGAAACAATGCTGGAGATCGAATGACAGAATTTTGCAAGACCAATGACTTCTTCATCGCAAATACCTTCTTTCACCAACATAAACGATGACTATACACATGGATCTCGCCAGATGGAACACACAGAAATCAAATTGACTACATCTGTGGAAAGAGATGATGGAAAAGCTCAATATCATCAGTCAGAACAAGGTCAGGGGCCGACTGTGGAACAGAATACAAAATAGCAAACAAAACATCAGACTGATAGGAGATTTCAGAATAGGAGGAAAAATGTTTTATTAAATATGATGAAATAGCCATTTAAAATTATTGAGAAGACTTACTAGCTGATGACCTGGATCTTCAGAGAAATGTTTAAAAAATAAATACAATGGGGAAAAAATCTAGGTAAGGTGGAATAAGAAAAGTATATGTAACAAATGTAATAAATAAATAATATTAAGTACATCAATATTTCAAATTTTCGTTGAACTCATGCTATCACATTGTATGCATGGATTATAATGATAATGAACACTGTATAGTAATTAGATCAAGTGAAAATAGTATGAATTAATTTGTTATATATATATACACTCATACCTCAAAATTATTTTGTTTGTATCATTCCTTTTAAGTCTGATTGTTGATAACTTTACTAATACAGATATGTGGAAAGTAGCCCTATTTGAAAGAAAGGGAAAATAAATAAAGGATAATTTCAGAATCCATGGAAACATCGACACACTCTTAAGAGGTTCAGTTAGTGATGCATTAAATGCAAAGCCACATGGGATAGAGGGCCTACCTGAACTCTGGTCTAAGTGTCAGGACTGAGAAATTTAATGGAAGAGTGATGTATATGCAGTAGGATTCTTGTTGCAAACTTTTTATTTTGCAAAGTATGAGTTTAAAACAAAACTCCCCTACCATTTTCTTTCACTAATACTTTATATAAGTGCTTTTACATATATTAGCTCATTTGTTCCTCACAACAACCACATGGGATAGGTAAACTAAGTACGAATAATTATAAGAAGATTTAACATTATTTTTTAAACCAGCACGTACTAGCCATTGTGCTGAGCATTTTATAAATGTTATCTCAATTAATTCTTATAACTTCTTATCTCTACTTTTTGTAAGAAACCAAGACTCAGAAGGGGTAAGAACAAGCTTCTTCCTAAACATTCTCCTTTGATTTATAAGACTCACAAAATCATATATGTATTTTTTCCTTCTAAGGGCACATAACAGATGAATGCTAGAATGAGTTGCTTAGTGCAGACATAATGATTTATTAATTGTTCTGCATCATTTGTAGCTTTGAGTACTTTAAGTATGTCTGGTTTCTCTAAAACCTACTAGAAATAATTTCCTTTCTAAATCTGTTGCCAAGTCATGATAGTTAAAAGGATACTCAACTTATTTTCTTAGATATTAGTTTGAGAGCTATGATTAAATGGCATAATCAATGCAAATCTTTTCAGGAAGAAAGATAGGGGTGATAAAACTCTTTAGTGGTTGTCTAAGAGCCCAGGCAGGTCATTTTCAGACCCTGTATCTCATTCAACAACAGTTTATTGAGCACCGACTAACCAAAATTATGAACTCAAAGATACTAAATCCTTGCACTTGAAAAATTCAGGATTTGCTAAGGAAGAAAGAATAAAAACAGTTATGACAGACTTTTCTTTGGCACCTGTTGGTTTGATACAAGTTTTGAAAATAAAGAATATCTGATCATCTAGTAGCAGTCCACATGTCCAGGAAGCTGCTGCTCTTCCTCTGACTCTCCCTTTCTGTCTTCACTCTGAGAATTCCGTCGTTTTCTATTGAGCCTAACATATCTCTGTGTTCCTGGACCCAGCCACCTAAATTACTCAGGTACCTGAAAGCTACAGGAATGGAAATTCATTAAAATGATAGAGCAATGTGTCTCTGCTTCAAACATTGACGTTCTTCCAGTGGGATTTCAGACTCAGAAATTCTTTTTAAACCTTCCTGAATGAAGACTTTATATACAAAACCATCTATTTATATTGTTGCATGTGAATAAATGTTCCTTACAAAAATGACCAATGCATTTTTTGAACATGCTATATTTTGTATGCTTAGAATGTAATAGATGGAATATATTTTTATATATGTAATGCCTTAGGATAATTCTAACACTCCTCAATGTTCTGGCTCCCACCTAGAGTCCTAACCTTTTCTCCGTTTCCATTTGTGTGCCTACGCTTCAGCCTAACTGAACAGTTTAATTCCTTGATGACCCCCTGTATACTTTTAGTTCAACATTTTTCTATCAGAAAAAGAGGGCCAGCAGATGGAAATCCCACTTTTCTACTGGGCTGGGAAATGCACTGCTGTACTTGGGTGGACCAGCAAACAAGCAAAGTAAGAATCAGCAGGGCTGCAGATAATGGGTTAAAGGGAGTGGTTACAGAAAACTCTCTAAAAGAAGGCAGATTCTGTCTTGGGTGAGCAGCAAAGTTAACAAAAAGATTTCCAAACTATTCTCAGGGCAGAAATAGAGTCTGAATCCAAGCAAGTATGTAGAAATCCAAATGAAAATACAGTCAACTATAGCACCTGGGCTTTCAGGGAAAGTTTTATTTTCTATAAAAAAAAAAAAAAAGAAGCTTAAATGAGGAAAATTTCTGTCTTTGAGAAATGGATATACATGGCATGATATCAAACCAACAAGCTAACCATAGGACATTATGTCAGGTAACCAGTTAAAGAACATGAGTCTGAAGTGATATTTGTTAAGAATAGGTTATGTTACTAATAAACAACTAATAAACAACAAAACTAACAAAAGTAGCCTCAACAAACAGAAGTTTCTCTCATGTTCAAGAAGCTAGAAGTTAATTGAGGGATAATTTGATTTTGCATAATGTTGGGGACCAAGAATTCTTTCTTCCATTATCAAAGCCATTCATGGTCCAAAATGATAGTGGGAACTCTTATCACTGGCAGTTTTCTAGTTAGCAGTTAGGAAGAAATAGTAAAGAAGATCCTGTCTACTCCCTTTAAAGATATTCTTGGATATTATGTATCTCACTGTTACTTTTATCACATTGGATAACACTTAATTATAAAGCAACAATACATGGGAAATGAGACTGGGTTATGCTGTCTTTCATAGTCTCTATTCCAGCAGCTCTGTGGTAGATTAAAAACCTAAAAATAAAACCTATAGAAGAAGGGATATCAAATATTGAGATTGATGGACAATCACATGAATGAGATCGAAACAAGCTTCTGGGATGGAGGTTGTCGTGGATTGAATTGTGTCCCCTGAAAATATCTGTCAACTTAGCTAGACCATTATTCCCACTACTGTGTGATTGTCTACCATTTTGTCATTTGATGAGATTTTCCTATGTGTTGTAAATCCTACCTCTATGATGTTAATGAGGTGGGATTAGTTGCAATTGCGTTCATCAGGCAGGACTCAATCTACAATATTAGGTTGTATTTTAAGTCAATCTATTTGGAGATATAAAAGAGAGAAGGAAGCAGAGAGACAGGGGGACCTCACACCACCAGCACCAGGAGCAGAGCACATCCTTTGGACCCAAGGTTCCTGTGCTGAGAAGCTCCTAAACCAGGGGAAGATTGATGACAAAGACCTTCCCCCAGAACTGACAGGGAAATCTTCCCCTAGGGCCGACACCCTGAATTTGGACTTCTAGCCTCCTAGACTTTGAGAGAATAAATTTTTCTTCGTTAAAGTCATCCACGTGTGGTATTTCTGTTGTAGCAGCACTAGATAACTAAGACAGAGGTGTAGCCCAAATAGGAAGTATCAGCAAGGCAAAAATATGCCTGGGGCCATTGGCGGCTCAGTGGCAGAATTCTTGCCTTCCATGTGAAAGACCTGAGTGAATTCCACCAATGCACCTTATGTGCAGCCACCACCCATTTGTCGGTGGAGGCTTGTGTGTTGCTATGATGCCGAACAGGTTTCAGCAGACCTTCTAGACTAAGATGGACTAGGAAGAATGGCCTGGGGATCGATTTCGAGAAATCAGCCAGTGAAAACCCTATGAGTCACAATGGCCAATCCTCAATCCATCATGGGGATGGCGTAAGACTGGGCAGCATTAAATTCCACTGTGTGTGGCATCACCATGGGATTGGGGCTGATTCAGTGGCAGCTAATGATGAAATATGGTTCAGTCATTTGACATACTGATCTAGACTCCTAAATTCCTCCAAAATACATAGACTAATCTCACATCTTAGAAAACAGCTAGATTTGTATTCAGAGTTCAAACATCTAGCCCTGTAGACCAGAGGTTTGTGGAAGAAGAAAAATGAAGTAGCCTTTTCCAACATCTTGCTCTGGGTACGAGATAACCAAAGCTAGAAAAAGATTTTGCAAGAGGGATACCTATATACCCTACAAGAGTACAACTTCGGCAAATTCATCTGTCTTAGTCATCTTGTGCTGCTATAACAGAAATACCACAAGTGGATGGCTTTAACAAAGAGAAATTTATTTCCTCACCGTAAAGTAGGCTAAAAGTCCAAATTCAGGGCGTCAGCTCCAGGGGAAGGCTTTCTCTGTCTGTCGGGCTTCTCATCAATGTTCCCCTGGAGTAGGAGCTTCTCTGCACGGGGAACCCAGGTCCAAAGGACGCACTCTGTTCCCAACACTGCTTTCTTGGTGGTATGAGGTTCTCCCTCTCTTCCCGCTTTTCTTTCCTTTCTATCTCTTGAGAGAGAAAAGGTGATGCAGGCCACACCCCAGTGAAATTTCCTTTACATTGATCAGGGATGTGACCTGGGTAATGGTGTTACAATCCCACCCTAATCCTCTTTAACATAAAATTACAATCAGAAAATGGAGAACAACCATAGAATACTGGGAATCATGGTCTAACCAAGTTGAAACATATTTTGGGGGGACACAATTGAATCTATGACAGCATCTTAGTGATTTATTTTTTGTATGAAATTTCTCATTAAGTTCTACTCCTTGATCACAGAAAGAGCAAGGATAGGCTCTCTACCAGAAAATGGCTGACCTTTCATGAGGTTTATTTAAAAGGTCAGCATATTTCATATTCTCTTAGATGTGATCTAGGGAGTTCCTAAATCTAAATGAATAAAGCCATCCTTATACATACTAGTGTCACAGCACAGTTTATTCTCCATGACATTGTCTGTCCCATCTTTCCATGCTCTTACAATGGACACTATAGACTCCTCAGATCAGCACTAATAACTCAATTATTCCATAATGAATTAATTAATTTTATTGTCTTTTTTACTGATTGTTTGCTACCTACCTCTAATGAATAATAGGAGAATGTATCAGTAAGAATCCCAGGAAGAAACACACATCACAGTCAAATAGGGTAGTTAAAGAGCCTTTAATAAAGACACTTTAAAAGTATAGACAGGAAAAAGGTAACATAGCAAGTATGGTGAAGCACACTAGGGAAGTTGCCACTATGACTGGCCTGAATGAGAAAGGTGAAGATGAGATTCTTGCAACCCTGAAAGTTCTGCAGTCGTAGGGGAGGGTGGCTCAATACAATCCCTGGCTTTAGGGAGAGGAAGACAGCCTCTGCCAAACCTCCACCTGGCAGAGGGAAAGCTAGGAAAATAAATACCATCCTTTTTCTCTTCTCCTGCATTTTCATGTCCTGCCAATGCCTCTCACTGAGTCAAATGGAGGTCATAGAACAAGGGAGGGCCAGGTTAATGCAACGCTTAGAGGTCAACCTTCTGGGGCACAAAAGACAGAGGGTGAGAAGGGGAGAGAATGGACCTGGAGAGGTCAACATTAGATACATAGCACAGGGAACAAACACAACAGACTGAATCTGTTATGGCTTATTTTGCATCTCTATATACTTTTTTTTATATACTTATGAATTAATCTGTAGAAGGTAAGGCTTTTTTTTTTTTTTTTACAAACGTGCAGTACAATTGTTTGTTGTTGTTAGGTGCTGTTCAGTCAGTTCTGACTCATAGTGACCCTATGTACAACAGAATGAAACACTTCCCAGTCCTGTGTCATGCCCACAATCATTGTTATACTTGAGCTCATGGTTGCAACCACTGTGTCAATCCATCTCGTTGAGGTTCTTCCTCTTGTTCTCTGGCCCTCTACTTTGCCAAGCATGATGACCTTCTCCAGGGACTGATCTCTCCTGGCAACATGTCCAAAGTATGTAAGACATAGTCTCGCTATCCTTGCTTCTAAGGAGCATTCTGGTTGTTCTTCTTCTAAGACAGAATTGTTCATTCTTTTGGCATCCATGGTATATATTCTTCACCAAGACCACAATTCAAAGGCATCAGTTCTTCGGTATCTTGTTTATTGTCCAGCTTTTGCATGCATATGATGCTATTGAAAAATACCACGGCTTGGATCAAGTGCATCTTAGTCTTCAAGATGACATCTTTGCTTTTCAACACTTCGAGGAGGTCATTTGCAGCAGATTTGCCCAATGCGTGCATCTTTTGATTTCTTGACTGCTGCTTCCATGGGTGTTGATTGTGGATCCAAGTAAAATGAAATCCTTGATAACTTCAGTCTTTTCTCCATTTATCATGTTGTTGCTTATTGGTCCAGTTGTGAAGATTTTTGTTTTCTTTATGTTGAGATATAATTCATACTGAAGGCTGTGGTCTTTGATCTTCGTCTGTAAGTGCTTCAAGTCCTCTTCACTTTCAGCAAGCAAGGTTGTGTCATCTGCATAATGCAGGTTGTTAATGAGTCTTCCTCCAATCCTCATGCCCTGTTCTTCTTCAGGTAGTCCAGCTTCTCGGATTATTTGCTCAGCATGGAGATTGAATAGGTATGGTGAAAGGATACAACCCTGATGCACACCTTTCCTGACTTTAAACCATGCGGTATCCTCTAGTTCTGTCCGAACAACTGCCTGTTGATCTGTGTAAAGTTTCCTCATGAGCACAATTAAGTGTTCTGGAATTCCCATTCTTCACAAGGTTATCCATAATTTGTTATGATGTACACAGTTGAATGCCTTTGCATAGTCCGTAAAACACAGGTAAACATCTTTCTGGTATTCTCTGCTTTCAGCCAAGATCCGTCTGACATCAGCAATGATATCCCTGGTTCCAAGCTTCTTCTGAATCTGGCCTGAATTTCTGGCAGTTCCCTGTGTATGTACTGCTGTAGCTGCTTTTGAATGATCTTCAGCAAAATTTTACTTTCATGTGATATTAATGATATTGTTTGAGAATTTCCTTATTCAGTTGGATCACCTTTCTTGTGAACCAGGCATAAATATGGATCTCCTCCAGTCAGTTGGCCAGGTAGCCGTCTTCCAAATTTCTTGGCATAGACAATTGAGCACTTCCATGCTGCATCCATTTGTTGAAACATCTCAAGTAATATTCTTTCAATTCCTGGAGCCTTGTTTTTCGCCAATGCCCTCAGTGCAGCTTGGACTTCTTCCTTCAGTACCATTGGTTCCTGATCATATGCTACCTCTTGAAATGGTTGAACATCAACCAATTATTTTGGTATAATGACTCTGTGTATTCCTTCCATCTTCTTTTGATGCCTCCTGCATCACTTAGGAAACCCTGGTGGCATAGTGGTTAAGTGCTACAACTGCTAACCAAAAGGTTGGCAGTTCAAATCTGCCAGGCGCTCCTTGGAAACTCTATGGGGCAGTTCTACCCTGTCCTATAGGGTCAGTATGAGTCGGAATCGACGCGATGGCAGTGGGTTTGGTGGTTTTGGTTGCATCACTTAATATTTTACCTACAGAGTCCTTCACTATTGCAACTCAAGGCTTGAATTTTTTCTTCAGTTCTTTCAGCTTGAGAAATGCAGAGCATGTTCTTCACTTTGGGCTTTCTATCTCCACCTCTTTGCACATGTTATATATAATACTTTGTCTTATCAAGCTGCCCTTTGGAATCTTTTACTCCATCATCTTTCTTTTGCTTTAGCTACTCAATGTTCAAGAGCAAGTTTCAGGGTGTCTTCTGACCTCCATCTCGGTCTTTTCTCTCTTTCATGTCTTTTTTAATGACCTCTTGCTTTCTTAATGCATGATGTCCTTGATGTCATTCCACAACTCATCTGGTCTTTGGTCATTAGTGTTCAATGCGTCAAGTCTATTCTGAGATGTTCTCTAAATTTAAGTGGGATATACTCAAGGTCATACTTAGGCTCTTGTGGACTTGTTCTAATTTTCTTCAGTTTCAGCTTGAACTTACATATGAGGGGTTGATGGTCTGTTCCATAGCTGGCCCCCAGCCTTCTTCTGAATGATGATATTGAACTCTTCCATCATCTCTTTCCACAGATGTAGTCAATTTGGTTCCTGAGTATTCCATCTTGTGAGGCCTGTGTGTATAGTCACTCTTTATGTTGGTGAAAAAAAGGTATTTTCAATGAAGAAGTCATTGGTCTTGAAGAATTCTATCATGTGATCGCAAGCATCATTTCTATCACCAAGGCCATGTTTTCCAGCTACGCATCCTTCTTCTTTGTTTCCAACTTTCGCATTCCAATCACCAGTATTTATCAATGTGCCCTGATTGCATGTTCGATCAATTTCAGACAGCAGAAGTTAGAAAAAATCTTCAATTTCTTCATCTTTGGCCTTAATGCATGGGTCATAAATTTGAATAACAGTCATATTGTCTGGTCTTCCTTGTAGGCATATGGATATTATCCTATCACTGACAGCGTTATACTTCAGGATAGATCTTGAAATATTATTTTTTGACAATGAACGCAACACCATTCCTCTTCAAGTTGTCATTCCCAGCGTAGTAGACCACGTGATTGTCTGATTCAAATGGCCAATGCCAGTCCGTTGCAGCTCACTAATGCATAGAACATCGATATTTATGTGTGCCATTTCATTTTTGAAGATTTCCCATTTTCCTAGATTCATACTTCATATATTCCATGTTCTGATTATTAATGGATGTTTGCAGCTGTTTCTTCTCATTTTGAGTCATGCCACATCAGCAAATGAAGGTCCCGAAACTTTCACTCTATCCATGTCATTAAGATCAACTCTACTTTGAGGAGGCAGCTCTTCCCCAGTCGTATTTTGAGTGTCTTCCTACGTGGGGGGGTGGGGGGGTGGCTCATCTTCTGGCACTATATCAGACAATATTCCACTGCTATTCATAAGGTTTTCACTGGCTAGTTCTTTTCAGAAGTAGACTGCCAGGCCTTTCTTCCTAGTCTGTTTTAGTCTAGAAGCTCAGCTGAAACCTGTCCACCATGGGTGACCCTGCTGGTATCTAAATACTGTAGCATAGCTTCCAGCATCACAGCAACATGCAAGCCCCCACAGTACGACAAGCTGACACACACATGGGGGACAGTACAATTAGTCATCTAAAAATGAATAAATTCTTAATATAATCAAAGTTAGTGATCAAATACTCTTAATTGTCTCAAATTTTTGCAGTTGGTTGGTTGGAATCAGGATAAAAAGTCCATATGTTATGTGTGGTTGATATTTCTCTTAAGTCTCTATCTATAAAAGTCCCTCCTCTCATTTTTTTTTTTTCTTGAGTTCATTTGTTTAGGAAACTAAGTAATTCGTTCTTTAAATTTTCCCACATTCTACATTTTGTCGATTGCATTTGTGTAAATTTAATATGTTCCTCTATCCACCGTATTTTCTGTAAACAGGTAGTTAGACCTATAGGTATCGCCAGATTTGGATTCACAATTTGGTGAAAATTTTTCACAGGGCGTGTCGTGAACCAGCAAGGCCATCATATCAGCAGACAAGTGATGTCTGATTAGGAGTGACCCTTTAGTAGTGAGATTTCACACACTGTCACTCTTGGAAGTGGGAAATGTCTGAAATGGTGACATTGTCAGATCTCAAGTTAGATCACATGAGTTACTTACACAGCTTTTGTGTAAGTGCTGCTTAAAAACTGGGCTTTTAAAATATTGTTTGTTAAGAATTACTTCTTTCTATGTGGATAACATGACAAATGTCAAGCCTGTGCTTTTTTTCTTAATTTTAACTCATGAATTTATAGAGACAAAGGTCTTTTTTCAAAATGTTTTTGTATCGACTATTGGCTCCTGGCAACTAGCAGATAGGGAGGGAAGCTAATGAGGTTTAACCTATAGCACCCATCACTTGCATGAGCCCCTTCAAAGGCCTTGTACCAGATAAGATATTTGTGTTTTTGTGTATCTTCTTAAAGAGGGCTCTTAAATGTTGTCAGGTTTAGGCCTTGCAAAACCTAGAACTCTACTTGGTTATTGTTATGATCAAGCTGAGAAAATTTAGCATGTTTTTTGCCTTTGTCTGATCCCCTGGAAAGCAAAAGAAAACTTCTTTACCATTAGTTTCCCTATGTCTTGAAAGGATCCCTTTGCAACTGCTAGAAGATAGTTATTGAAAGAACTCTGCTTATGCTCTGAGAAAACAAAACAAAACAATAAAACTGAATACTCCTGCACAACTATTTCCCAAAGTGAGCTCCCCTCCAACATTTATGACGTTCTGGTCTCCAACCCAGGCTTCGTGGTCTCAGCTAATTAGCTGCATTTTCACAAGTGCAATGAAAAATGCCAACTGCCTTCATCCCAAAGAGGGATCGCTTTTGTAATTGTTAGGATTACTGTGCAGTCTGTAAAAAACATGCTTAAGCTGAAATTCACTCCTTACTTTTATGCCCTTTGACACTGCCAACAACGAGAATGCAGTTTTTCCTTTCTTCAGAGTTAAGATGTCACAGTTTTAGAGTTTTCATGAGTCTTATGAATGACTGACCACGCCCACTGACTAAAGTCAGTATATTTTGTTCTGAAATTTATTTTATTTTAAAGAATAAATGTATAATTTTTTTTTTTTTTTTACTAATATTCTTCTAAAGAAACTTTAGAGTCTAAATAAGGGAAATAGATTCTTCTATGGAGACAGCATAGTTACTCTGAATAATTACATAATTTTTGCAAGAAGGGAACCTTATTTCCATTTAACTAGTTTACATTTGAAGGTATCGTTTATTATGTGGTTTCTATGAAATACTTTCTCTTAAGTACAAAACTTGTGATAGTATTGAATTTGTGAGCCGCAGTAATGATGACTTTCAGTTACTGAGTGTTTATAATATGGCAAGCACAGAACTGTTACCACGCCTCTATGTTAAAAAAACTCCAGGAGAACTGTTCATATAACTTTACATACATTATCTCATTTAATCTCATAACTACCGTATTACATAGGACTTATGAGCCCTGTTTTTCAGATTAGAAAAAGAGTCTACGCCACTATGATGAATCACTCTTCTCAGGCTGCCCCAATACAACCTGCTTTTTGTGAAGCCTATTACAGGCCACATTTAACCCTGCTCATAAGGCTGCTTCTTACCTAGGTCTAAGACAGTTTACCTACTGTAAGGAAAATACCCTTAATCAAGACCCTCAATCCTATCTCTCTTCTCCAAACAGCAGGCCCACCTGAAAAAATATTTCTTTCTTTCTCTAGACCTTCACAAGGCTCCACATTTTCATTGCCATCACAGAGTTCTTCCTAGTAAAATATATAATTGTATACTCCTTTTGGAGGAATTCTTCCACCAAGCTCATCCAAAGATAAAAGAAAACAATAGTCTGCAAGTATATTTCTCTAGGTCTGGGTTATTCAATGGGAGGCAGTAGATAATATAAGAACTTGGCTTTTGAAGTAAGAAATACCAAGGTTTGAATCTCAGTTCCACCACTCACTAACTATGAGACTCTGTTTCCTCATCTGTAGAATGGGAATAATTGTTGTCTATTACATACAGGAATTGAATAAGAATAAAATTAATTTATGCCCAGCACAGGCAAAAATATGTATGTGTGTGTGTGTATATATATATATATATATATATATATATATATATATATATATATATATGGAAACCCTGGTGGCATAGTGGTTAAAAGCTAAGGCTACTAACCAGAAGATCAGCTGTTCGAATCCACCAGGTGCTCCTTGGAAACTCTATGAGGCAATTCTACTCTGACCTATAGTGACGCTTTGAGTCGAAATCAACTCGACAGCAATGGCTTGGCTTTGGGTGGTGTATATATTTATATATATATACACATGTACACACACATACATACATGCATATAATATTTTGTCTGTGCTAGGCACAAATTAATTTATACTATACATATATATGTATGTATATATATGTATGTGTATATATATAGTATTTTGTCTGTGCTGGGCATAAATTAATTTTCAATAACTGTTAGCAAATGAAACTAAATAAAACCCCTGCATAGGAAGTCACAGACCCAGTTCATGAATCTCTAGGTAAGCCAGGTCCAAATCCTGCAGATCCTAGTCACAGCCTCTCCTGCAGGGCCTTCCTATAGTTCTTTCCACTTCAGGTCTCCAAGTTTTGCTAACAGCTGCCCAAAGAACAACACAGGTAACTGCGTAAGAATAGTCAATTATTTCTAGAGAAAAAAAAAAAAAAAATTTTTTTTTTTTTTTAGAGAAAGGGAAGTCTAATTCCATGCAGAGAAAAGTAATACTTTTCCTTAAAGAAAGATCAAAGTTTGCAAAGACAAAACTTGAAAACTCTTGAGAGAGGGCTGGTTTGTCAGACATATCCTTAGATAATGAAATATATATTGTCAAATCTAACATTCTTTGCCTCAAAGTTATGTCCCTCTTGTTAGATTTTCTTGAAAAACTGTTTATTTTTATCTTTGCATTAAAAAAATGACTTGGAATATACTCAAAAGTAAGAAATTACTTAATAAGGAACAGGTATTTCTTGCACCTTAAATATGATTCATTTTCTATTTATAATCATCAGTGCTGAAAAAAATAATCTTATATGACAAGTTACTCTGTGTGACTAGTTACTCTATGTGACATTGATCAGCTAGGTGTTTGACCACGTACCATTGTAGCAAAGAGTCCAACATTCCTGGTTTTTATTACAGTACATACTATCAATTTCACTTTTATTTCCTAACAAATAGTTTTCCAATCCAGACTACTACGTGAAATTCAACTGTCCTCTTTGCACGTCTTTAAATTGCAATTATCCTTAAAAGGACTTGATTAGAATAAAAGCAACATGAGATAAAATGCAGCATTAGAGAACAGCAACTGGAATTAATTCTGATTTTTTTAGTACCTAGATGACAACAGCAAGGTATCCCCAAACTGTTAAGATAAGGCACTGATTGAAAATGAAGTTACAGAGTATTAAATATAGAAGGCAAGATCAACCATCCGTGGAAGCAACCCACCTGAATCCCTTTTCTATAAATAGTAAGTCTGAAATTATAAAAATAACTTATAGCAAATACAGTGAATTCCATGGCATTGAATCCTAAATGTTTGAATATGTAACGTGACTGACACTTAATTCTAATTCTGGGTGGCAAATAAATTTCATTTAAAATGACACGTCTAATAAGCTTGTGGTGACTGCCTGGGCTTCTTGCTATGCTCAGAAAGAGTCTAAACTCAGTACAGATTTATCAGAAAAGAGGGCTATAATTGACATCTGCCATGCTTGTGGCATCAGGGAGTGGCTACAACCCATTTTTGACTCTATATCTTATAAGAGACTATGTTCACAAATTTTAGAAAGTCACCAAGACTTTTTTTTTAAGGAAGTTTTAAAATAAATTATTTGTTTTTTTGCCACTAATAGTGGAAGATAATACTATCACTAGCAGAGAGACCCCTCTGGAACAATATCCCAGTAATTGAGATAGATACCCCTGAGTGGCATAACTGGATGGTACTAGTTATGGATACTGTCTATCTACTTATCCTGAGACCTGAAATCATGGTTAGTCAACATTCTGGATATGCCTTATTTCCTATATTTATTTATGGACTAGGAGAGATTAGGAGCCTTGGTGGCACAGTGGCTAAGAGCTTGGCTGCTAACCAAGAAAGGTCAGCAGTTTGAATCCACCAGCTTCTCCTTGGAAACCGTATAGGGCACTTTTACTCTGTCCTGCAATTCTAATCAACCAGGCGCTCCTTGGAAACTCTATAGGGCAGCTCTACTCTGTCCTGTAGGGTTGCTGTAAGTCAAAATTGACTCCGATGGCAACGGGTTTTTTTTCTTTTTTTTTTTGGTATAGGATTGCTATGAGTTAGAATCAACTCAATGCCCACGAGTTAGGCTTTTTTTTTAGGAGAGATAATAGTGATCAAGGATATATAAGTATTTGGTCTGATTGGCATTCATATTTCTTACTATAAATTAACAACTAGAAAATGTATTTATTCATTGGTTTATGCACTGGTTTCTTGTGACTTTGGCTAGCCAGAATCATTGCAACTGAGTATCCCCTGCTACTATCTCTGCTTGTGCTGGCAAAATTAAATGGTTGCCTACGAAACTGAGGGACCTAAACTTCGAGTATTCAATCAAAATCTTCCCTGAAAATGCCCCCTGAATAGACAGCTAACATTTTAATGATATTTTTCTTTTCTACTAATACAATTCTAACATTAAATGCAGTTCACTAATTGTACATGCATTTTGAGAAGGCACATATATGATAATTCTGTGGTTCTTTTTTTGAGACTATATAAGTCATAGTATCTGTTGAAAATTCAAAATACTGGCATTAGTAGGGGAAACGTGTGTACAAGTGCATGATTATATATGCATACATATGCTAATGAAAATGTAAATGAATCTCAGATATCTTGCTTTCTTAATTATCAAAGTTTAGAATATACTGTACACACACACAATATACTATAAGATATATCATTTCTCAAACTTTCATTACTTATGTCCCCCTTCTTGAGGAACATAAAATATCCATTATTATTTGTAATTCAAAACAAAGTAATTCTAAAAATAAATAAAACTGTACATCAAAATAGTGCTTTATTTTCTAACTACTCATAGCAGCTCCCCCATCCTGTTACATTCCAAGATGACACACACATATCTGCATACTTTAAAGATTAGTACCTGACATAATTGGATAATTGTAAATGAAGACATTATGAGACCAAACCAAATCCACTGCCACCGAGTTGATTCTGACTCATAGCTACCCTATAGGCAAACCAAAAACCAAACCCAGTGCCGTCAAGTCGATTCCGACTGAGAGCGACCCTATAGGACAGGGTAGAACTGCCCCACAGAATTTCCAAGGAGCACACCTGGTGGATTCGAACTGCTGACCCTTTGGTTAGCAGCCGTAGCACTTAACCACTACACGACCAGGGCTTCCTACCCTATAGGACAGAGTAGAAATGCCCCATAGGGTTGCCAAGACTGTAAATCTTTATGGAAGCTGAGTGCCACATCTTTCTCATGCTGAGCGGCTGGTGGGTTCAAATCTCCAATCTTTCCATTAGCAGCCGAGCGCTTTAACCACTGTACCACCAGGGATCCTTTGAAGACATTAGAGCTGATTTTAAATGGAGCATCCTTGTGAAAGATATAAGTTTATTAGCAGTGATTAATTTTAACCAGAATAAAGTAGACACATATTTTTTCTCCCTAAATGCTTAATAGTCTCATAGAAATTCTCAGAAGGAGAAGCTCCCAATGAAAAGAAACGGCTAATTGCAGTGTGTTAATTAAATTAGAATTTTGTGAGACAGAAAGGAGTGTACGTCTTATGAACAACAATGCATGCTCTTAAATTTTAGGAATGAAAATACTCATTGAATTTTACATATTTGTAAATGTTTCAAAGATAGGGATATAAATCATAGTATCCTGTAACTCAAAAACCTGTCTTGAATTATAACACTTCTGCGAAATGTTCATGTTAGAGTCTAGGGATACCTTTTATTTTTGAAGAAAGGAACTGTCGTATTTTGGGGAGAATTTTGAGTTATGCAGTTATGCACTATACCTCTACCGGGCCTTCACTTGACAGGCTTAATTAAGATGGCTACCTCTGTTCACCAATCACCCTGATTGACTACTTTCCTAAAAATTATTTGTTTGTATATTATGTGAACACGGCCTTAGGTTGTAATTCCAAACATACAACTGGGTTAGTAATGTGCCCTTTTAAAGACAGAGGTGAATATTATGGCTTTCAGAAAACAATGAACTGGGGCTTTGGTGCACCATATTTCAAACCAAAACCATAGCCATCAAGTCGATTTCAACTCATAGCAACCCAACAGTACAGAGTAAAATTTTTGCGTAGGACCTCCAAGGCTATAAATCTTTAAGAAGCAGAATGTCGTGTCTCTCTCCTGCACACCACATTGCTGTAAAGCAAAACCAATTTGATAATGCTGAAAAGACACATTTTGGTTCTGCGCTTTGAGCAATTAAATCAGTGTACTTCTGAATAGTAGATAACACTAGTATCCCATATATTTGCATAAGCCATTTAGAATGTAAATCAAGATTTTTGCTGTTGTCAAATAGTATTGTCAAATAAATCAAAATATAAGAAGTATACCAAATCCATCTCTCTTGCAGTGCTTGAGAGCTTTTTAAACTGTGAAGCCCGTAACGAATTCTATACTTGTTTAATAGGCTATACATCTGCATAAGCCAATGAGGGTGTGGTGATTCTTTTTAGCTTGGAATTGAATATCAGGAACAACAACAGCAATGAAAACAACGTGTGTTACTATCAAAATATATGGTCTATTCAAATAGAGCTTTTTTCGTTTGTATTACTTTTCTCTTCTCTGATCCCATACAGTTCTTCTTAGCAGAGCTCTTCAGAAGCTGTAGATACACTATTTTCTACCTAAACAGTAAGATGATTTCCATAAACTTGCACAGCCTGTTTAAAGCAGACCATATCAAATACAATGAAATCTCATTCACTCTAATCCTCATGATCTAGTCTGATGACATGCTAATTAAAAAGAACAAATACGCAATTAGAGTATAACAGCTATTGAAAACCAGGCTTGTTTCACCTAGATTATTTGAAAGAGTAAAGTAAACATACAGATTGTTTTTAAGATTCTTTCAGAACAAAATTGCTCTGTTGCAGCGTAGAATTATTTAGTCGACTCTCAAAGGAAAAATCAGGCTCTGTAATAGGAATTACAGTGTATTGTTCTAGTGTGTGTGTAATTAAAAAATCATATCATGGAACATGAGACATTTTAAAAATAATAGCTATTTATGGAATAGCTTATTCTAAACAAAGGGAAGAATGTAGTGACATACATTTTTTTTTCTCAAACTCTCCTGTAACATAGACATCCAATAATTTATAGAATTAGATCACGTGCTATTGAATACTGTATAATTTTAAATCTAGAGTATTTAGTATCATAGATTATGAAACTAAGGGAAAAATATTGATGGAATCTAGACAGTGACCACCATCTGAACAAATCATTCCTTTCTGTTTTCCTTTCATCATCTTTTTTTATCTTCTTCATTGTTCTGTTTCTTGTTTCTCTCTATTTTATTTTTGCATCTCCTTTTTTTCCCTAATAAACGATAGTGTTTTATCAGTTGTTGGTATTTATATCTTGAGAAAGAATCCTTGGTGGCACGGTGGTTAAAGCTTTCAGCTGCTAACTGAAAGGTTGGTGGTTCGAACAACAGCCGCTCCTCAGGAGGAAGATGTAGCAGTCTACTTCCATAAAGATTTCCAGACTTGGAAATCCTCTGGGGCAGTTCTACTGTGTCCTGGAGGGTGGCTATAAGTTGGAATCAACTCGATAGCAGTGGGGTTTTCATATCTTGAGAAATTTTCAAGTGTCTCGTCTTATCCCTTCTTTATCTTATAACTCTTTTCTACTTTCTCCTCTAATTGTCATGACAGCCTGTTATTGTTGCCAAATTAGTCAGATAGATGGGAGCTCTAATTTATTAGCTGATTTGGGTCAACACTGCTCAGAAATAATAATAATGGCTAACAGAACAAGCTGGTGCTCAATTTACTCCAAAAATGAGGCTTACGCCTTTGATCTGTTAGTGACACCCGAATCACCTCTCTGCTGCCCCTTTGTAATTGAAGGTTCTCTAGGTTGTACATACTTAAACTAGAGAATATGAGCAAGAGAATTCTGAATAACGAATCAATTATTTTGAGTTAACATGTTTTTCAAGCTGGTGCTTCAAGAGGAGTATCTGTGAATATTATTTTTGGTGGCTGTATATGTGTCTTAGTTATCTAGTGCTGCTATTACAGAAATAACGCAAGTGAATGGCTTTAATAAAGAAAAAAATTTCCTCACAGTTTAGGAGGCTATAAATTCTAATTCAGGGTGCTGGCTCCAGGGGAAGCCTTTGTCTCTCTGCTGGCTCTGGAGGAAGGTTCTTGTCTCTTTAAGCTTCTGCTCCTGGGTGATCTTCAGGAGGCTCTGCATCTCTCTTCCCCGTCTCTGCTTGCTAGCCTGCTTGTTGAACCTAAGCATCAAAAGAGGTTGACTCAAGATATACTTTACACTAATCCTGTCTTATTAACAGAACAAAGAAACCCATCCCCAAATGAGATTATAACCACAGGCATAAACCTCTTGCTGTGGAGTCCAGTCAGGACCCTATAGGAAAGAGTAGAACTGCCCCATAGGGTTTCCAAGGAGCAGCTTGTGGATTCAAACTACAGACCTTTTGGTTAGCAGCGTAGCTCTTAACCACTGTGCCACCAGGGCTTCTCTAACCACAGGCATAGAGGTTAGGATTTACAACACATATTTTGGGAGGACACAGTTTAATCCATAACATTCCATCCTTTGGACCCCGAAATTCATGTCCTTCCCACATGCAAAACACATTGACCCCTTCCTATCATCCTAAAAGTCTTAAATCAACTGTAAGTCCAAAATCTCATCTTTCAAATCATCTAAATCAAATATGGGTGAGATTTAAGCATATTCTGTCCTGGGGCAAAATCCTTCATCTGTGATTACAAGTTATCCATTTCCAAAGTACACTGGTGGAACAGGTACAAGCTAGACATTTCCATTACAAATGGGAGAAACTGGAGGGATAGAAAGGATAACTGGCACCAAGCAAGTTCAGAACCCAGCATAACAATTTACATTAACTTTCCAGTCTTGAAAATAATCTTTCGTTCTTTAGGACCCTCTAAGCAATGGCCCCACCCTCTAGGTGCTGGGTGTTGGCCACACCCTCTGGATTTAGCTCCATCTTCCAGGCCCTCTGGGATGGCAACTCTGCTCCCTCAAGTTTAGGTAGCTCCATTTTCCTAGCCCATTTGAGAGGCAACCCCACCCACTTGGCCAGGCAGGCCTGGCTCTTCTGCTTCTTGGGCATTGCAGCCCCACACCCTCAGCATTCGGCGGTGACCCAGTCCCACCCAGCACACCTTAACAGCAGCCCCATACTCTGGAACCAATCTGATGAATAGCCGACTCTTTGAAGCCTAGAAGGCTGAGGCCCCACACTTTGAGATCCAGGGGACTGTGGCCTCAGAAGGCCCTGCTCTTTCCCACTGTTCTGCTAATTTCCGAGCTGCTCTAGGGGTGGTCCTTTTCTTTTCTTGAAGGACAACAGGTGTAGCTCCTTTGGCCAGTTTCTGGCCTGTAGAATTCCAAGAGGCAGGTGGCTTTCTTTCCTTTTGTTCTTTCTCTGTCCTTGTCAGTCTAAGCCAACGGGTTTTCTGCGGTGGTGGTTGGTTGGATTCATCAGTCACAGGCTTAATCTCTTTAACAAAAGATTGTGTAGCCTTGTTGTTGGTTAACATTTTAAGACACATGCCTTTCATTTGTACAACAGAATTTTCCAAATCTTTAAGCTCTGTTTTCATTTTGCACAGTTCATTTTTAAGTCTATTTCTTTCTTCTTGCATTTTACTATAAGCAGCAAGGAGAAACAATGCAGCCTCTTTAATATTTTGCTTAGAAATCTCATCAGCCAGGTAATCCAAGTTCATCACTTATAAGCTCTACCTTTCACCAAGCATTTGAACATAATTTACACAAGTTCTTTGCCACTGCATAGAAAACATCACCTTTGCTCCATTGTCCAATACATGTTCATCATTTTCTTTTAAAACCTCACCAGAAGCACGTTTAGCATCCACAGTTCTGGGAACATTCTGTTGCTGGAGCCATGTGTTTTCCCTAAAACGATAGAGACTCTCTCTTTACCTCTGCTCACTTTCTTCTGAGCCCTCACCAGAACTGCCTTTGAAGTCCATAATCTACCAACAGTCTCTTTGAAGAAATCTAGGTTTTTACTGTTAGATACCTTAAAACTCTTGCAGCCTCTACCAAATTATGGCACCAGCTAGGTGGCAATACCTTGCAGGGTTGAGGCAGTGTTCTCCAGGAGGCTGTGTATGTTCTCAACCAGCAACCAGTGTAGGGTGCTATTTCTTCCACAGCCATGATTCAAGGGCCCAGGAATCAAGGGGTAGAAATGGGAGTGGCGCCACTCAGTATTACCCCTAATGACTCACCTGAAAAATTTTTGCTTCCTGTCCCTGTGACCCTATGCTCTGCAGGCCCGGAGGTCTTAGTTCCAAAAGGAGAAATGCTCCCACCTGGAGACAGAACACTGATTTTATCGAACCAGAAGTTAAGAATGCCACTGGCCACTTTGGGCTCCGCGTGCCTCTGGATCAATGGGCGAAGAAAGGACTTACCATATTGGTTGGTGTTACTGATCCTGATTACCAAGGGGAAACTTATTGATATTACATAATGGATGTAAAGATTCCTTAGGACCGTTTTTAGTACTACCATGCCCTGTGATTAAAGTCAATGGAAAACTACAGCTACCCAATTCTGACATGACTGCTAATGGCCCAGGAATGAAGGTTTGGGTCACCTTATCAGGTAAAAAACCACAACCAGCTGAGGTGCTTGCTGAGGGTAAAAGGAATACGGAATGTGTGGTGAAAGAAGGTAGTTCTAAATCCCAGCTATGACTACGTGAACAGTTGCAGAAATGAGGGCTGTAATTGTTTTTAGTATTTCTTTCTTGCTTTATTATACGTGTATGTGTGAATATGTATACATATGTATGTGTGTATATATATATACATATACACACATACACACACACACACGCTATTTTTATGCAAATAATGTGTGCCTTCTACATTTGTTTACTGGCTGTGCCCTCCCCCTACAAGGTATTTGGTATGGTTATTTTTATAGGTGTGGTATGGTAAATTTTTTTTTTTTTTTTTTTACAGCAACATGTGGAAAAGGATTGGCGTACCAATGCTTGTGAGGATGCCTCCCGGGGGAAGGGAGCAGTTGACAAACAATGTAGAAGGCACACACTATTTGTGTAAAAATAGGGTATAGCAAATATCTTTGTTTTCTTATTTCCCTCATTCCATTAATTACTATAAAATATAAGATGTAAATGGAGCTAGTGCACATGTTAGTTGCATCATGTTAGAAGCGAGTATAACTTTATAATTGTCTTTATTTAGAGATTATGTATGGTTTAAGGAGATGTATACAGGTGCCAAGTTGACAAGGGGTGGACTGTGATGGTTATGGTTATGTCTACTTGGCTAGGCCATGATTCCCAGTGGTTGGGCAGATACGATATCATTACTATCCATGATGTGATCTGTTGTGAGCAGCCAATCAGTTGAAAGTGGCATTTACTTGGAGGTGTGGCCTACATCGTATATATATATACATATCTATATATATATATAGAAGCTCTGGTGGCATAGTGGTTAAGTGCTACGGCTGCTAACCAAAGGATCGGCAGTTTGAATCTACCAGGTGCTCCTTGGAAACTCTATGGGGCAGTTCTACTCTGTCCTATAGGGTCGCTATGAGTCAGAATCGACTCAATGGCACTGGGTTTGGTTTTACGTATATATATATATATATATACACACACATACACATACATGCATATATATACACATAGATACATATATACACGCATACATATATATATATATATATATATATATATACACACACATACACATGTGTGTGTGTATGTATATATGTTCTGGAAAAGCTCGCTCTCTCTTGATCCTGCATCTGACTTGTCATCCTCTGACCTCTGGTTCTTGGAACGTGAGCCAGCAGCCTACTGTCTGACCTGCCAATTTTGGGTTCTTCAGCCCCTGCAACCACATGAGTCAGAAGAAGCTTCCAGCCTGATGACTGGCCCACAGATTTGGGACTTGCCAGCCTCCACAACTGCATGAGCCATTTATTTGAAATAAATCTCTCTTTCTCTTTATAGGGAACCGTGGTAGCACAGTGGCTAAGAGCTATAGCTGCTAACCAGAAGGTCAGCAGTTTGAATCCACCAGGTGCTCCTTGGAAACCATATGGGGCAGTTCTACTGTGTCCTATAGGGTTGCTATGAGTCAGAATCGACTCGACGGTAATGGGTTTGGTTTTTAGGATATATATGTGTGTGTGTGTGTGTATAGAAACCCTGGTGGCGTAGTGGCTAATTGCTACAGCTGCTAACCAAAGAGTGGGCAGTTCGAATGCGCCAGGCACCCCTTGGAAACTCTATGGGGCAGTTCTACTCTGTCCTATAGGGTTGCTATGAGTCGGAATCGACTTTACAGCACTGGGTATACACACTTCACTGGTTTTGCTCCTTTAGAGAACCCAGCCTAAGAGCTTAAGGCAATCTGTAAAATAAACATTACCTTTAAAGTGTCATCATTACTGACATTCTAGAAAAATATGTAATTTGAGCATATAGTTTTCCTAATTTGACGTTCTCTCTATTGATACTTTCACACATTTTACCTTGCCTGAATTTATTACTTTATTTCATTAGTTATTGTCTTAGTTATCTAGTACTGCTGTAACAGAAATACCACAAGTGGATGGCTCTAACAAAGAGAAATTTATTCTGTCATAGTTTAGGAGGCTAGAAGTCCGAATTTAGGGTGCCAGCCCCAGGGGAAGGCTTTCTCTGTCTGTTGGCTTTGGGGGAAGGTCTTGGTCATCAATCTTCCCATGGTCTAGGAGATTTTCGGCACAGGAATCCTGGGACCAAAGGATGTGCTTTGCTGCTGGGGCTGCTTTCTTGCTGATATGTGGTCCCCATGTCTCTCTGCTGGTTTCTTTCTCTTATATCCAAGAAGAGAATGACTTAAGACAGGATCTAATGTTGTAGATTAACATAATGGCCACAAATCCCACCTCATTAACATCACAGAAATTGGATTACAACACCGGAAAATCACATCAAATGACAAAATGGTGGACAATCACACAATACGGGCAATTATAGCCTAGCCAACTTGACAGATACTTTAGGGGGACACAGTTAAATCCGTAACAGTTATCTTTATGAGAGGCTGAGTGAATAAGACAATTTTTATGACAATATGAAAACTCCATAACTTAATGTGATATCACATTCATCTTTAGTATTAGGGTTTGAAGTGTAAGTGGAATCAGATTTTAAAACAGAATTAAGCATTTCTAGTTTTCATTCTATTAATATGGAAGACTATCCAAGAAGATAGATGTAGATGTATATCTCTTTTCTTTATAATGAAATGAGTGAGAAAGGGAGGAATGAAGGAAAAATAGTCATCATTTAACAAATACTGATGAACAGTTACTTAGTGTGGGCACTGTGCTGAGTAAATACTGTGGACAAAATGGTGAGCAAGTCAGAAAATAGCCCTGAACTCAGAGGTTACCTTTGGGAACCAGAAAATAAATAAGTAATTAAACCAAAATTAAGAAATCTATGAAATAACTTTAGATTTTGTTAAGTACTGGTAGTCCCTGACTTGCAACGTATTAGACTTAGGACAAAGTTCGCTTACGACTGTCTTTTTTTTGTACATCTTATTGTTAGCAATATATACTACATACAGTGTTGCAGCACGTAATTTGCTTACGTTATCACTCTCATATGTTCACTTGTAGATGTTCAGTTTTATGATTTACTGTTTAAAACACAGCCAAATGATTTTGTTTTCTAAACTAAATCAGGGGCTTTAGTTTCTTGAAAATGTGGACCCAAATGCTGATTGCTTTGCCGAAGTTGATAGGCATATTCCAGAAGAAGTGAGATGTTATTACAAAATAAAAGAAGAAAAAAAGAATAGGACCGTACAGATAACTCTTACTAATTTTATGACTAGAAATGTTATACCCATTCCCAGGGATAATTTGGTTGGCCCAGAACCTTCTACAAGCAAAGTTATTACTGCAACTGACAAAATGCCAGTGCTGTCCAACACTTCTTCATCTTCAAAGTAAACTTTTTGTGATTTGTGTATTTTTTTATGAATATATATATAAGTATATTTGTACATTTGTGTCATGTTTCCAATAAGCAAAGACAAATAAAGATCAGATTTATAAAGATACTGATAATAAAAGGCAATAATAATGAAAAGTTAAAAGAAAAAAGAGGTTTTCGACTTATATCAGATTTACGAAGGAGCCCTAGAATGAAGCCCCATCATAAGTCAGGGACTGCCTGTACTCCTAAAGAAGTATGCTTCATGACGTGGAGATATTCAAGGACCTACTCTTCTTTGGGAGTCCGTGGGTGGTAAAAACAGTCAATGTGCTTGTCTGCTAACTGAAAGGTTAGATGGTTGAGTTCACTCAGAGGTACCTCAGAAAAAAGGCCTGGTGATTGAATTCCAAAAACTCGGCCATTGAAAACCATATGGAGCGCAGTTCTACTTTGACACTCATAGGGTCAAGATGAGTTAGAGCCAACTCTGTGGCAACTGGTATATATATTCTTCTTTAAGGGAGTCACATTTAAGCTGAGATCTTAAGATTCTACCATTTCTATGGCACTAACTACCTTAATATAAAATTTCTCTCCTCAGATCCTCAGATGCTAAGACTTTAAATAATTTACCTAAGACAGTGATTCCTAGTGACACTTAAATTTAAACTAAAGAATTTATGGTAACATACTCTGGCAGCTATGGCAACTTACTAAATCTATGTTTAGGGCAAGTTACTTAAAATTTGTAAAATAGTAAAAATAATGCCAACTTCAAAAGGTTATTATGAGAATGCAGTTATTTCTTCTCAAAGATATCCTCTTTTTACCATATTTTCCCTACTACCATTCTTCGTTTTCTGCTCTTCCTTTCAGTTAAGCTCATGAGGTTAGTTGTATATTTGGAGTGCTAATTTCTCTTTCCATTCCTTCTTGAAACCAACACAGTCAGACTTTTCTACCACTCTCCACCAAAACTGCCCTGTTGGATTATCAATGACTTCTGTGTTGCTAAATGCAGAAGTGAATTCTCAATCATTGTTTCATTAGTCTGTGGCCTATTACTCCCTTCTCTTTGTGATTCCAGTTCACTTGGCCTCCAGATTCCCTATGTCTTTTTTCTTCCTTTTTTTTTTTAAATCATTTCTGCTCTTTCTCTTCTTTACTATTTCCTACTCATTTTTTCAAGGCTCGGTCCTTTGTCTGTACTCAAGAAAATAACTCAATGAAAACTCTTTTGTCTGTACTCACTCCTGACTTAAATAGAATTGATATGTGAATGACACCTACATTTAAATCTTCAGCCCAGACTTCTCCCTGAACCCTCAAATCATAGGTCTAGCGATTTACTTGACATCTCTATCTAGATGTCTAAAAGACACCTCATGAATGCCTACATGTTCAGTGTTCAATCCTAATCTCTTCCTCAGCCCCAAATCTTCTTCTCCTAGGTTTTTTCTTATCTGACCTAATGGCAACTTCATCACTACACTGCTCAGGCAGAAAAACTTGAAGTCATCCAAGGCCTTCTTCACAGGCGTTTAACCTGTGCGGTCACGTAGGACCCCATACTCAGAAGGGCCCCATGCTTGGTTTAATGCCCTGCTATTGACATCTTAAAATTTTTAATAATTTTTGAACAAAGGACCCCATATTTCCACTTTCCACTGGGCCCTGCAAATGATGTACCTGGTCCTGCTTTTCTGTCTCTTATACTCTACATTCTATCCATAGTTCACTGTTATCTTGAACCTGAATTAAACTGATAGCCTCCTAACTGGTCTTACTGTCTCAAGTTGTGTTCCCCATTAGTCTGTTTCAACACAGCAGCCAGAGTGACCATGTGTGTATTTACCAGATTACATCACTGTTTAAAATCATCCAAGGACTCCTTACCGTGTTCAGAATAAATGCGGTTGTCAAGAGGATCTACACAGTCTGAACTCCTGTACTGTTGACCTCATTGGCACCTCATTTGACATTTCTTTCCCCACAGTATGCCTCATTCTACGAACCCATTCCGCCTCGGGGTCTTTACTTTGCTATTTCTGCTGCCTGGGAGGTTCTTCCCCTAAGCACCCATGTGCCTCAAAACTTCATCTATGTCAAAACTTTGCTTAAATGCCTTTTGTACAGGAAAGCCTTCCACGATCATTGTATTTAAAATTGCAACCTCTCAATTCCCTGAAATCCTTCACTGCCATATATACAAATAGTACTGATCACTAAACAGTATAGCAAATATTGTGGCATACATTTTGTGGATTTATTTAAGCTATCTGTCTGTCTCTGCTACTAGAATGTGGAAGCTGTGAGGACAGAAATTTTGTCTGCTTCTTCCCTGCTGAACCCCCCAGCATTTGTAAGAGTAAGGCACTAACACAGATCAAATGTTCAATAAATATCTTTTAATTAATCAAATTAAGTACAACAACATACATAAAGTACATTCTGATTGGTTTGTGGTAAGGCCTCAATAAATAATAATAATTGTATTACTGCTTTTAAAAATAACCAAATTTTAGAGCTAGAAGAGTTCTATCTAAGCAATTATGTAATCTAGCTTCCTAATGTTTTAGGGAGAGTCCCAGGTGGTACAAAGAGTTAAAGCACTAGGCTGCTAACAGAAGAGTTAGAGATTTGAGTCCATCTGCAGTCTGAAATTGATCAAACCTGCAATCAAGATGTATTGATAATTACTGGTGATTGGAATGTGAAACTTGTAAACGAAGTAGAAGGATCGTTAGGTGGAAAATATGGCCTTGGTGACAGAAACGATGCTGGGGGTCACATGATAGAATTTTGCAAGACCAACAACTTCTTCATTGCAAATACCGTTTTTTATCAACATAAATGGAGACTATGTGTGTGAGGACCTCGCTGGATGGAACACACAGGAATCAAATTGAATGCATCTGTGGAAAGAGACCATGGAAAAGCTCAAGATCATCAGTCAGAACAAGGCCAGGGGCTGACTGCAGAACAGACCACCAATTGCTCATACGCAAGTTCAAGTTGAAGCTGAAGAAAATTGAAACAAGTCTACAGGAGCCTAAGTACAACCTTGAGTATATCCCACCTGAATTTAGAGACTGTCTCAAGAATATATTTGACACATTGAACACTGAAAACCAGAAGAGTTGTAGGACATTATAGACATCATGAAAAAACAAAAGGTCATTAAAAAGAGAGGCAAGAAAGAAAAGACCAATATGGAAGTCAGAAGAGACTCCGAAGCTTTCTCTTGAAAGTAGAGTAATTAAAGCGAACAAAAGAAAATAAAAGAGCCGAACAGGTTTCAAAGAGTGGCTAGAGAAGACAAAGTAAAGTATTATAATAAAATATGCAAAGCCCTGGAGTAAAAAAACCAAAAGGGAAGAATATTCTTGGCATTTCTCAAGCTGAAAGAATGGATAAAAAAATTTAAGCTTTGAGTTTGCAATATCAAAGGATTTTATGGGCAAAATATTAAATGTCGGAGGAAACATTAAAAAAAGATAGAAGGAATACACAGAGTCACTGTACCAAGAAGAATTGGTCGACATTCAACCATTTCAGGAGGTAGCATGTGATCAAGAAACTAATGGTAGTGAAGGAAGAAGTCCAAGCTGCATTGAAGACATTGGCAAAAAACAAGGCTCCAGAAACTGATGAAATATTAATTGAGATGTTTCAACAAAGTGATGCAGTGCTATAGGTACTCACTACTCTATGCCAGGAAATTTGGAAGACAGCTGCCTGGCCAACCAACTGGAAGAGATCCATATTTGTGCCCATTCCAAAGAAAGGTGATCCAACAGAATGTGTAATTATCAGACGTTATCATTACTGTCACACACCAAATAAACTTTTGCTGAAGATACTTCTAAAGCGTTTGCAACAGCACGTCGACAGGGAACTGCCAGAAATTCAAGACAGATTCAGATGAGGATGTGGAATGAAGGATATCATTGCTGATGTCAGATGTATCTTGGCTGAAAGCAGAGAATACCAGAAAAATGCTTACCTGTGTTTTATTGACTATGCAAAGCATTCAACTGTGTGGATCCTAAAAATTATGGGTAGCATTGAAAAGAATGGGAATTCCAGAATACTTAATTGTGCTGAGGAACCTGTGCATAGATCAAGAGGCAGTCATTTGAACAGAACAAGGGACTACTTCGTGGTTTTAAATCAGGAAAATTGTGTGTCAGGGTTGTACCCTTTCAACATAGTTCTTCAATTTGTATGCTGAGCAAATAATCTGAGAAGGTGGACTATATGAAGAAAAATGCAGCATCAGGATTGGAGGAAGACTCATTAACAACCTGTGGTATGCACATGCCACAACCTTGCTTGCTGAAGGTGAAGAGAACTTGAAGTGCTTACTGATGAAGATCAAAACCCATAGCCTTCAGTATGGATTATGCCTCAAGAAAAACAAAAATCCTCACAACAGAACCAATAAGCAACATCATGATAAATGGAAGAAAGAATGAAGTTGTCAAGGATTTTGTTTTACTTGGATCCATAATGAATACACATGGAAGCAGCAGTCAAGAAATCAAAGGATGACATATTGCATTGGGCATATCTGCTGCAAAAGACTTCTTTAAAGTACTCAAAAGCAAAGATGTCACTTTGAGGACTGAAGTGTGCCTGACATAAGCTATGGTATTTTCAGTTGACTCATATGCATGTTAAAGCTGGACAATGAATAAGGAAGACTGAAGAAGAATTGATGCCTTTGAATTGTGGTGTTGACGAATATTGACTATACCATGGACTTCCAGAATAATGTACAAATCTGCTTTGGAAAAAGCACAGCCAGAATGCTTCTTAGAAGTAAGGCTGGTGAGACTTCCTCTCATGTACTTTGGACAAATTATCGGGATGGACCAGTCCCTGGATAAGGACATCAAGCTTGGTATAATAGATGGTCAGTGAAAAAGAGGAAGACTGTCAAAGAGATGAATTAACACAGTGGCTGCAACCATGGGCTCAAGCATAGCAATGATTGTGAGGATGGTGCAAGACTGGGCAGTGTTTCCTTCTGTTGTACATGGGGTCAGTATGAGCCGGAACCCACTGGATGGCAGCTAACAACAACAACAAATACAATTTGAAATTAGAGCCAGGCTACCTTACTCCAGAGACTTGCATCTTAGCCACGATGCTATACAAAATCAATTCCCTGCTAAAAGGATTTTTAAAATACATGTAGGCATAATTTGTGTTTCATTATAAACATAAGTTAAATTCATCTGGCCTGAGATATGAAAATGAGTCTGGTATGTCTTAAATCTAAACTTTTTTTTTTAACTTTTGATTTTTCTTTTTTATTGTCTGTGCTATAGAGCTGTCCCAAAACCAGGAAGCTTTTTGCTTTGTTTTAAGTATAATTTGAAGATTTCAAACAGTTCTGTGCATCACCTTTTCAGTATAATGAGGCACAATTCCATTATAGACTTATGTATTTTTTTTGTCATTATCCTTTCAGATGAAAGTTGTGATCCTTCAAAATTCAGAAGAAAAATTTGCTAGAGTAAATGTCTTATCTGGAACTTAAAAATGCTAAGGCTCTGGAAACATTCCTTGTTTGCTACCCTAGAGTCCATTTAAAATACAAATTGCTCTACTAATGATAAAATACATTTTAAAATGTGGGCTCAAAATCCTCTTTTTTTACTTGTGAATTTGCAGATGAAAGTGGAATTTAATATTAGCACATATTATTTATTAAAATTAAAGTCATCTTATCTGTAAAATCATTTTCTCATTTTGTTTAATAATGACATGAAATTTGTGTATGTGTGGGCATGAAGGTTAATGGCAGAGGTGGGAGAAATGAGGGAAGGAAGACTTATTTTTGTTATTTGGCCTACCATTGATAGAAGAACTACAATTAAATTCAGTAACATCTCTTTGGTTATTTTTGTAAGTAATTAAAAAAAAAAAAAAAAAGCCATTGCCGTCCAATTTATTCCGAGTCATTGCAACTCTATGGAACAGAGTAGAACTGCCCCATAGAGTTTCCAAGGAGCACCTGGTGGATTCCAACTGCCGATGTTTTGGTTAGCAGCTTTAGCTCTTAACCTCTATGCCACGAGGGTTTCCTGGAATTTATTATTTTTGTTTAATATATTATCAGAATAAAATATATATTATTAAAAAATAAACATTGCTAAATTATTTGGATTACAGTGATCAGAATTTCAAAGCCAAAATATGTTGTATGTTTGCTGTGAGTTGGGATAAAGCATGAATTTTACCTGTACAAGTTATCTACTATGACTATGTACGTAACTGAATTTAAAATAATTGGAAAACATGAACATGGTTTTTACATTCAGAAATTTCACCTATTTAGATATTGGTTGTTCTTTTAATTCTGATGTTTAAATCTAAAACTAGCTATGCTTTGTAAGATATTTTACACTAATATCGAATTGATGTAGTGCCCAGTCTTGACTCCTTCCTAAGGACTTTACATCTTTTTTTTCGGGTAGGATTTGGCTATGGCCAGAATACTCTCAGCTCAGTTTGCTGGCATGTGCTGTTCTTTTTAGGATTATAGTTTTTCTTATTAACTCAAATTGGCTATTCAAATTGTTTTTGTTGTTGATGTTTTCATGTCATTTGGATTCAACAGCGTGTTTGAGTTCGCTAATGTAATGCTGACGTACTGTTGCCAACACTGACTGGAGTGAAGACAGCAGGTCACTTGGTCATTCTCTGAATAGAAACTGATCACTGACTGACAGACACTGAGAATGTAAGGGAGATTTCAAAATTATCTATGCTTCGGTTTTTCAGCTGAGCAAACTAAGGCTTAATGCGTATGATCATCTTCCATGCAGTCACACGAACAGTTAGTGGAGGAATTTGGCCTTGACTCCAGGACTTATGGGATAAACCAAATATTAAACTTAATATTGTTATTTTATGTGTATAGGCATGGTCCAAATCATTTTGATTGTTTTATTATGACTAGATATTGGAATTACTAGATTTTATTTCCTCTTTTCCATTATTTGTGTCTCCTTGGTTAAACAATTTGTTTTCTTTACACTGAAATGTCCTGATGTACTAAATGAGAGTTAGTTGATTTAATTTTCTTTTTAGAAAGAAATGCCTATGGTTGGTTACGAACAACTGCTTTGAAATATTTGAGATTAGAGATGAAGTCTCACTAATAAAAACATTTAATCACCAATGGCAAAAGTGCCGCTGACGTAGTTAAACTACCAAGTGTGTACAACGTAACACAACTGGTCTTTATTAACCCCATTATTACATAATCAAATAAACTTTTCCCTGCTATATTCCCAGTGAGCTAATTTGTGAACAAAATGGTAGGAGTGTTAAGGATTAAAATAACCCAGAGTAATACCAAGCAATTTGAGAAAAAGAGAAGAAACATGTTTGCCTCAAGTATGGCTGGTGAGGGCATTGCTAGTGAAAGTTTGTAAGCCATTTGTATCAAGGGGAGCATTTTTGTGAAAGAGAACTTTATTTTAGATGCCTGTGTTTATAAAGTAAACCAAATGTGGATAGATTAAAATACTACTTTCTGTAGTATACTTTTTATTTTAGTATCTTTTTTTGCATGGCAAAATGACATGTATAATTTTTTTTTTTTTTTTTTTGGCTGATTTTTCTTTCATGTTCACACTATACTGCTCGGAGCAAAATTCAAAAAATGAATTTTCTTTTTAAGCTCAGCATTTATTGAAGAATTATGTCACCTTCCATCTTATAAGGAGAGTGTTTTTTCCCTTAAAAAAAATGGTTTCTCGTTACATTGAAAACTGTTGATTTTTTAGTTTGTTTTAGAATTTATAAATGTTTTTGCATCAATATGTTTATCTTTATCATCTTTAATATTAACATTTTTCATTGATCTTTAATGAAATTCTTCATGGACTGGTACAAAAAAATTCTTCAGGGACTGGTACACAAAACTCATGATTAAAACTTTCTGGATTAGTAAACAAATCTTGTATTCAGACGAATTGGGTTTTTAAACACGGATTTAAAAAAAAAAAAGCCAGCATAATTTGAAGTTCATTAAAAGTGTCTAGGTCTTACAACTTTAGCCCCTATAAAAACACACAGAGTGATAATACAGTCTATAAATTCATAATTCTTTCATAAAATCTACCTTTCTTTTGTTCTTTACTTTTTGAACACTTGTAAAATTAAATAAACAAGGAGTATAAGTAATGTGGTCCAGTGAAACTGTTCAATTACTTCGTCATTTCACTCATACATATTTTAAATGTCAGAAGAGTATCGCCTCTACATGCTTCTTTGAGAAACCATTTGCATGGGGTTTTGGTTTATAAATATCTCACATCTTTGACTTTTTTTGCTAGCTACTGCAGAGATGAAGTGTGCATCATTGTGATATAACTTAGTATTTTTGTGGTTTTTTACCTAATGACATGATTGGAATTGACTTCCAATATCAGTTATTCTGATTTTACCTCCTATCTAGATGAAGAAATATATACTATGTATTGAAGCATCTCTTTTTATAGACACAACTTCACTATTCTCCAGCTTATAATTTGCCAAGTGTTTGTAGATTATTCCCTTTTTTTGTATCAAATTGTGAGATATATCATATAAATATTGTTTGAAATATATGCCAGTTATTCAAAGCACAGACCCATATCCCAAACAATGATATGTGATGTCTCAAGTAAAAATTGTATTATGATGTGTCATAAATTATATAAGGAATAATAATAATTCTCAAAGGGTACATCGTTTTTAGATGTAGGTATGTAAAAACAAACTGGCATGTAAGACGCCTGATGTAAATTAATATTTTTGTGAGGTAAACTCATAAAAATGAGAGAAAGGGAACCTGTTTAAAACTGCTGTTTGTGAATATACATCTATGTGTGAGTACATTGATTTTATTATTCTTCCTTCTAAATTGTTGTATCTTAATATTTCCAACCCAAGTGGTTTCCTTGCAGCTGTTTATGACAAGGAAATATAACAGGAGAGTGTCGGTCTGAATATTATTGAAACATTTCATTTGTGCATGAACATGATTTGCTTTCTTTCTCTCTTTGTAAATATAGAGCCCCCCCATTTCATATTTAGGGTTTTATGTTAAATTGCAAAGTATCACTCTGAAGTGCAAAGGAGCAAGTTTACACTTAATCATTTAATATTCCTCGGTCTCAGTTTTCTCATTCTGACTGTTAGATTGCCCAGAGTTCCATAATTCTTGATTTTATATTCATTTCTGACTATCCCTTGATATCAGGCTTTAAATATTTACTAGCCGTAGTTAGTTCATGGTAGTCAACACTAGCCAACACTCAGCATTTTTATTATGAGAATTATAGACCTTACAACAGAGTATATTTATGATTTATATAGTTTCAAATTTCTTAAAGGTCAGTAGATGAAGGAAAAAAGAACTTTAATTATCATAAGCAACTTTGCTTCTGTATCTAGAAGAAAATAAACCACGTTTGAGTCTTATAGAAAAATACTGTGTCCATTAATAGAAGTGAGAACCTTTTGAAGACCGTTAAGGTTGAGAAACTCAGTCACAACACCTATTTTTCTATGGCCGAAACTAGAAACCCATTGCCATCAAGTTGATTACGACTCATAGTGACCCTATAGGACAGAGTAGAACTGCCCAATATGGTTCCCAAGGAGCACGTAGTGGATTTGAACTGCCAACCTTTTGTTTAGCAGCCATAGCTCTTAAACACTACACCAACAGGGTTTCTTTTTTTTGTGGCAGGAGCTACTAATTCTCTTGAGTTCTTTTCTAGGAAATCAACAACCCCCTTCCCTAATTTTTCTTTTTTAAATGAAACATGTTTAAGAAAATAAAAACCTGTGGTGTACAACTACTGGTATAACAAACTAGGCTATGCTGTTTAGCTTTAAAAAAAAAAATTAGGTAGTTCTTAAATAGAATAAATAATACCAGGAACATGATAATAGAGTCTACTTCAATCCAAAAATCGCAACAACAAAACAAAATTTTGTCTTGTTTAGGCTATGAATATATGTGAGTTGATTCTATTAAATAATTTGTCAGTTCAGGTAAAAAAAAAAAAGATTGCAAAAGTTTGTTGCTGGATGATAAGTCCAAATCTAGAAAGTTACCTTAAAAATTACCAAAGCAAACAGAATTACAGCAAAGCAACTGATGATGGAGAAAACAGTTGTATTAATAAGAATGATGTCCTTTATCCATATTTGAGGGCACAAGTGGTGGCCTGTGGACTGTTGCTCACCTGCAGATGTGTGTGGCTTGTTGGACAAAATGTCTGCATTCAGAGCTGCAAATAGTTTTGCGTTAGTTGCCAACGGTCAAAAATGGGAGATTCCACAGACATACAAATACACACACACAATATACTTTATCTTTTTCTCAAAAAAAGAAATGAAAAAAAGAAAAAAAAAGTTATATTAACCATGAAAAGAAACCACATTCTCACCTGACAGTTGTCAGCTGGAGTGGAGTAAAAGACCCTCCCCCTTCACTGTCCCACCCTCTCAGGTTCTCAGCACCACCCACCCTTATCCCTCTATTGTTTATAACTCCTAGTATGCTCCAGATGATACCTGACATGCCCCCACAGGCATTTTAATATTTTAACCAGGTTATAACAAAACTTGTTGCTGTTGGGTTGATTCCTGTTCATAGGGACCCTATAGACAGAGCAGAGCTTCCCCATAGGAGTTCCAAGGAGCAGCATAACTGCTTACTTAATAAACACCATATATGTGATATTCCACTAAATGCAACATTTTAATATGGATTACATTAGTGGAATATCACATATGTGGTGTTTATTAAGTATGCAGTTATGATCAAGACCAAACAGCACTTAAGAATTTTATAACTCCTGCTCTGATTATCCCAAATGTGAGAGTAACCAAGTCCTGTCTCAGTTTTCATCTCCTTTCTTTGGGGATGCAACCTTCTCAGAAACACTCAGATACTCCACAAACCTAGCTGGCTAGTAAGACATCAGGTCCTACAAAGAATTCACAGCTTATATTAAAAAAAAAAAAAAAAAAAAATCCTGGGTTTGTTTGCTGATATTTGTATCTCATGTTTACAATGTGAACTTACTTCAGTAAAATCTTGTGTGTAAAGCTTTTTCTCTGATGGTTGTTTGTTACCTATCCCATCTAGTATGTGGAAGAGTAAAAACAGAAATAAATAAAAACCCAAACTAGCTGGATGCATACTCATCGGGGACAGTTCTTTCAGACAAACCTATGAATTCACACTTGTCGGTTTGCTCCAGGAGTATAGGCAGCAGAGATACACAGTGTGAGTGGGGTTCTTCCCCTACTCCACAATATGTCTGCATTGTAAAAATAGGCTGGTGTTATTTAGGAACTTTAGAACACAGTACGATATTAAGGTACATTTTGGTACATGCCCTGAAAGACAAACAACAGATTCTCGAATACATACCTGTCCTCTGTGGACACTTGTTTTGTACTCTCCCCAGGTGACAGTGAGTTTCCCTGGGTTGGTGAAAATATAGGATTGCACAGTGGGTGACAAACACTCTGTGGAGAAAATCTTTCCTTTTATATTTCCTCAGGAAATTGTTTCTAGTCCCACATTGTCTTTCAGACAGTGACTTAGCTCATCCCCCTCTGCCTGCTGTAGAGTGCTTAGACCGTGAAATTATATAGATGTAAAGTGATGCTTAAATAGTCACTTCAATTCTTTGGTAATGAAAAAGCTTCAATAAGAGACAATTTTTTAAGGTTATCATAGGTTAAGCAGTGGTTTTGTTTGTTTTCTAGAAACAAAATATATAATAATATGTTACTCTATGTGATTCAGTAATTGTAGGCAGTCAAACTTTGTGGTTTAAAGATGTAAGCTTGCATTAGCCTCCTATGGTGTGAAACTTAGCTTTCACCTTTCCCTTAATATGTAAACTTTTTGTCATTCCCTTACCTCTTCAAGCTTCAGGATTCTTCTATGCTATATGGAGGTGATACAAGCTACCCAGCGTTATGTGAACTTTAAATGAATAATTGTGTGTGAAATGAGTAATATTGAGCCAGTGGTATGAAAGAAAATCAAATATGAATACATACACATACACACATACAGTCGTATACATGGATGGATGTTTGTGTATATATATATATATATATAAAAATGTGTGTATGCTATATTTTTGTGTAGTAACTTACATTCTACCTTGTAAATAAGTTCTGAGGAGAAGTAATTCTAAGATCCATGAGGGGTAAAGAAACTGAAATTTCTGAAATAGAATGCACTAATCTGGTCTTGCTCTATATCAGGATTCATTTATTGGCAATAAGCATTTATACATGTTTCTGCCTGCCAAAATCCTTGATTTTGTAGTAGGCGAAAGCTAAAACTCTTCCAGCAACAAAGATATGGGAAATGGAAGCCCAGCAAGCCTTTCTGTTGCTTACTGTCAGACAATCTGCTTATTCTTACTTTCAGATAGGCCTTATTTTAACTAATGTCAAAAATAAGTCTAAGTTATATAGAAAGGCAAAGGAACGTACTGGATATTCTCCATTTACACTGTATTCATTCTCCACCCTTCTCCACCTCGCTCTGTTCTTTGAGAAGCTGACCTGTGCAGGCTGACTCAACTGGACTCCTTTGTCTTCTAGCTTCTAATTAGATTAGGCCAATGGGCCTGTATTAGTTTTCTAGGGCTGCCATAACAAGGGACTACATTTGGGTGGCTTAAAACAACAGAAATTTACTCTTTTGCTAATCGATTCTTTCATGGAGTCTGTTCTCTTACAGACTTCTCTAGATGTCTGAATCAAGGTGTTGGCAAATTTCATTCCTTTTGGACGCACGGAGAGAGTCTGCTCCATGTTTTTTTCTTAGGTTTTCGTGGTTGCCAGTAATCCTTATGGCTCTTTGGTTGATAGATGCATCACTTCTATCTCTACCTGTTGTCACATGACCACCTCCCTTTGTGTCTCTGTGCCTGTCTCTCTCTTTTTCTTCTTATAAAGGACACCAGCCATATTGTATTTATACTCCAGTATGAGTTCATCTAAGCAGTCCTGGTGGCACAGTGGTCAAAGCACTCTGTTGCTAACTGAAAGGTAGGCAGTTCGAGAGAGATGTGGCAGCCTGCTTCAGTAAAGATTCCAGCCTTGGAAATCCAACAGAGCAGTTCTACTCTGTCTTATAGGGTTGCTATGGGTTGGAATTAACTTGATGGCAACAGGTTTGGTGTTTTTTGGTTTATGATCTCATCTTAACTAATTACATCTGCCAGGACTCTGTATCCAAGTATGGTCACATTCTGAAGTTCCTGGAAGGGATTGTTTGTAGGAGGAGAAGCCATTGGGAAGTTTATTCCCCCGGCTTCCTCCCTCGAGGAAGGGAACACTTTATCCTGTCTGGTGGCCCTTTATGGCTATATGTCTAATCAAATCTGGAACTCTTGTCTCTTCAGGCCCTGGTGGGAGTATGGTTTCCAGCTATTGCAAGTTCCAGAGTCTTTCACAGTCCTTGTTGTTTCCCTTAACTCTACCCTGTCCTTGGTAAACAGTCCTTCATTAATTTCTCTTCACTTTTTTTTTGCTGTAACATCTGATTTCTTCCAGGATCATGACCTATAAAAATATCTCCCATGGAAAAAAAAAATGAATCATTTATTTGTAAAGAGGAAGGAATAATAGATTATTCAACTCCAGGAATCAATATGTTTAATGCATCCATTTCTAAAGCCAAGACAAACTTTCACTGATTTGCCTAAATTTCGCTCTGTCTGTGATTAAATCTCTATAAAAATGGCACAACTGGATATGCGTGTACAATATCTTATTGACCTAAGTGCATAAACAATGCTTACATTTTAGAAAGACTAGTATGACAATGGAAACCCTGGTGGTGTAGTGGTTAAGTGCTACAGCTATGAACAAAAAGGTCAGCAGTTTGAATCCGCCAGGTGCTCCTTGGCAACTCTATGGGGCAGTTCTACTCCATCCTATAGGGTCACTATGAGTCAGAATCGACTCGGTGGCACTGGGTTTAGTACGACAATAGAATGGAGAGCTGCTTGATGAGTGTTACAACTGGAGACAGAAACATTTATTGGAGACTGTAGCATGGCTTAGGTAAGAGATGAGAAGTTCTTCAACTAGGGAGGTTGGAAGAAAGATACACTGGATAAGAATTATTTTAAAGCTATTTAGGAGGTATTTTAGCACAATGGTTAAGAATGCTCTGCTTCTTACTGGTGCTGTGACATTGGGCTAGTTACTTAAACTTTCTGAGTCTCAGTTTCTTCATCTGTAAAATGAGAAGAATAGTACCAATTTCATAGAGTTGTTGTAAAGATTAAGTTGATGTAGGTGATGTGCATAGCATGGTTTTTTGTACATAAAAAACGTTAAGTAATGTAGATTATTAGTAGTAGTGTCTTTGTGTATATGGAGGGATAGAAATGGAGAGAATATATCTAGGATGATTTTTAGATGTATGATTTGGTCCAGTGTGCAGTTTTTGTTGCCATTTACTGAAGTAGATGATGCAGTAGGAAGTTCAGATCTTGAAGCTTTTATATTAATTCCATATGGATTTGTTTTTCAAATTTACATCAGTGCTATCTTAGATTACTGTCTAATTCTGTTATCATCATTCTCAAAGTACAGCTACATAAATTCTAGACTCTTTTGCTTGGAATTCCAAGTGTATTCTGGGTATCTTCCATTGTGAGTGTCTTAAATTGTTCTCTCTATCCCCAGTAGTCATTTACTTATAGGAAGTGATCCATAAATATTTGTTAAGTAGAATTAAATGAAATGGAAATTCTAGTCTCCAGACACACATCTCTCACCACCTCCATAAAGTGTTCTGAAATTTCCCCAGTCAGTAGTTGTCGGCCCCTCCCACTGAACTTCCTAAACCACATTGCCCATGCCATTTACTGGGCACACCTTACCTCTCCGTATGTGGAGAGAATACTGTTGAAAAGAATATTTAGAAAAAAGCAACTAGGATTAAATTCTTGGTCTACTAATGGCTAACTTCTCATTTAAACTTCTCTTCTCCTTTTCATTGAATAGGGAACCCCTTCAGGTCAGTATTCAGATATTACATACTTATAGATCCTGTACAATACCTGAATACTACCATATGTTGTAATTAAACTCTAATTAGAAAATGAGTCGCAACATATGCATGATATTATTAAAAAAGGTCCTCTTAATAGTTATATATCTTTGAATACTTAAAACTGCAGTATTCTTTTAGAATAAAATTTGAAAATTATTGTTTTTTAAGTAAGATGGCTCCTAATCAATTTTTATAAAGAAAATAACATCTAAAATAATTCAGAATCTCAACATTATTTATAAAAGAGCTTTAGTGTAAGGTGATCTATTCCTGTCCATTATTGTTTACTTGTCACACTAGTTTCTGAGTGCCTCTACACAATTTTTAAGCTTTGATTCAAATATCCTACTTAGTTTATTCCCAGTTGGATTATTTAGATGGCTTTTTACTATGTCTCCAGATCTCTATTTCACTACACAATGGAGAGCGTATTGAAGTTGTAAAGGATTTCATTTTACTTGGATTCACAATCAACGCCTGTGGAAGCAGCAGTGAAGAAATCAAAAGACGTATTGCATCGGGCAAATCTTCTGCAAAAGACCTTTTTAAAGTGTTAAAAAGCAAAAAGTCACTTTAAGGACCAAGGTGTGTCTGACCCAAGCGATGGTGTTTTCATTCACCTCACAAGCATTCAAAAGCTGGACGATGAATAAGGAAGACTGCAGAAGAACTGATGGCTTTGAATCATGGTGTTGACAAAAAATATTGAATGTACCATGACTGCCAGAAGAACGAACAAATCTGTCTTGGAAGAAATACAGCCAGAATGCTCATTAGAAGCAAAGATGGCAAGACTTCATCTCACATACTTTGGACCTGTTATCAGGAGAGACCTGTCCCTGGAGAGAGACACCATGCTTGCTAACGCAGAGTGTCAGCAAAAAAGAGGAAGACCCTTAACAAGATGGATTGACACAGTGGCTACAATGATGAGCTGAAGCAACAATTGTGAGGATGACGCAGGACCGGGCAGTGTTTCGTTCTGTTGTACATAAGGGCTCTATGAGTTGGAACCGGCTGGATGACGCCTGACAAAAACAACAAATTATTACATGGCTTCCTGCCTGACTAGACCTAATTCCTTGAGGGTAGAGCTTTTGTTTGCATTTCCAGAATCTCACAGAGTTTTGGTAAACTCTGATAAATAAATGTTCTTCAATAAATGTGTTTTTTGGTGAGCAATTATTTCCTGAAATCCATATGAATGTATTCATCTGCTGAGTAGACATAAGTGTTTCCTTACAGGTAGTGCCCAACTTACAACGTATTCGAATTACAACAAACTGCATTTAGAAGCGTCCATTTTTTTTGTTACATCTTATTATCAGTAATGTGCACTACCTACAATGTTGCAGTGTATAATTTCCTGATGCTGTCATTCTCAGATGTAATGTGCCCAACCCCCAAAGACAAATAAAGACCGGATTTATAAAGATACTGATAATAATAAAAGACAATAATAATGAAAACCAAAAAAAAAAAAAAAAAGAAATGAGATACTAGACTTATGTCAGAACTGACTTACAAAGATGGAGTCTTTGGAACAGAACCCTGTTGTAAGTCAGGGACTACCTGTACATCAGAATTAATATTTGATATACCAATATGAACTTAATTTGCCATTACTGCTGGCTAATACTTATCCCTCTTCCAGTGTTCTCCAATTTAGGTATATGGAATGCATTTTCAACTCCAATTGTACCAACCCAAGGACTCTGTTTTATTCTATCTCCTATCTCTTTTTGTTGCCTGAATCATATAACGGGTATAAAAATAGCATCAACTCTAATGCCACAGTTTATTTCTCACTCACCTCCTCCTTTTTTCCCCTCATAGATGCTCTCTGAAAACTTCATTTACTACAATTGACTCCATAGTGACCTAGTACACCTTTCCTTTTTTTTTTTAGTACATTGTTCTTTTAACTTATTTTACCCAAAGTGGACTCTATAACTTTACCTCATTAAGTCTCAAGTATCCTCAAAAACCGTCTGAGGCTCTGTTATTCACAAAGTATTTGGTCTTAACTCCTTAGTCTGTCATGCAAAGCCCTTACTAAAAAAAAAAAAAAAAATTTTTTTTTTTTTACTTACTAGTGTGGATCAATTGTTATATTGCTTTATTTCCTCCACTGTACTCCATTTTCAGATATTTAGTATCCTTGAGAGCATTTTGATTTCTCTCACATCTGAGTCTTTGATAACAGAGCTACCGCCTGCATCTGAAATATTCTACTTTCCTATATTTGCCCAATAAAGTTCTAACCATCCTTCAAAGCTCAGATCAATCCCAGCTTCGCAAAGAAACAGTCTTTATATTCCCTCTTCCCACCTTAGTTCTGTTCTCTCTATCCTTCATTTCCTTATGTCAAGCTGATTGGAGATTTCTTCTAGCACTTTTCAAAGATTTCTTGCATTAGAGTAAAGGTTCTCAGATTTTGGTGTGAATTCCATTAATGCAGATTCTTTTTTTACTGATTATGGCCAATGGTTAAAAAGATTTGGTGCTGCCTGTCACCCAGTCCCACAACCAGAGGTGTAACTAAGATATGGCAGGTAGGGTGCATACGCTGAGTGCCACTTGAGGAGGGGGACAAGTGAGCAGTTTCTCTTGGCCATTGCATTTTCCATTGCCAGCTGTGAGAGATCATTCAACAATTTAAAACTAATTGCCATAGGCGCTATTTTCCATAGATAAGCCCCTGCCCACAACTCCTCTTGGCAGGAGGCTTGATTCTCCCAGGATTCAAATATCCACCCCTGGGTCAAATGGGTCGATGCAATCATCACATTTAGTCTTGATTCATTTGAGTGCTGCTGAAATCTCAATTCCAATTTCTTAGTTAAGTTGCAAAATCAAGTCAGAACATGAATTTCCAAGCAAAAATCAAAATATGGAACCAATTATACCTTCCATGCTATTTCCTACTATCATTTTCATCACATTCTAATTCTTCTAGTTTTTTGTTTTTTTTTTTTCTCTCCTTCTTCTGCCAACCTTTATTTATGCAGTTGTACCACACTTTAGTATAGCACTGGCACTTTACTCTTTTGTTCAGAAACATACCTGTTTTTCCTCAGTCCATCTCCCTCAGGTTTGCCATGTCATATGTGCATTATCTAATGACTATTTTCTTCTAAGGTTGGCAGTTTTCTCTCCTTCTCCTGGTACAATGCATAAGTACCAGAAAACATAACATTTGCCATTCTTCCCTCTTTAAGAAAAATCTCTTACATCTCTAAATTTTCAGCCAATTTACAAACAAGAATGAAGCAACTTCTACTCAAATCTGGAATAAGGAGACAAAAGTATATGACCAAGATGAAAACAAATCAACAAATTTGTTTCCTTTGTATATTTGTCATATTTTTCAAGCAAACTAAAAAGATGTTATGATAATTTTGATATAACAATAATTTTGCTCCATGGTTCTGTGGCTAGAAAGGTTCACAGAGAATACCAGGATCTGTATTCATTTTCACTGAGGAAAAAAAATGTTCTGACTTTGCCTAGATGGAAGGTAACTTTGACATTTCCTGGTTGTTTAATGAATGTGTGTTTTTAACACGCACCCCAGCGGTTATGGTGCATGGCCAACACTAATGTGTATTTTCTAGTTTTACCTTAAGTTCCTGGAAGAAAGAGAGAATATTTTATACATTTTTGTATCAATCTCGGGAGTGAATACAATATTTTATACAGAGTATCTACTTGATTATTTGGCAAATTGAATTGAAAGGAGTTACTGGAGATCAGGTTTTTCTCATAGTTGTTTCTTCCATGCTCTTTCATTCTTTGTTTCCTATCACAGTCCTGTCTAGTATATTTTAAGTTCTTCTTCCCCCTCCTGCTTTTTCCACCATCTATTTTTGAAGTTATGTCACAAATTAATTCTAATATAAGATGTCATTCTAGTTGAAAATATTTAGTAACCATTTAAGATGTCATTCTAGTTGAAAATATTTAGTAACCATTTTATGGCTACAGGCACCTTCCTTTTCTCTTTCTTTTTTTTTTTCTTATGCAAAATATGAGCAATTTATTTTATTATAGCTGTTAATCAGATGGAGCCCTGATGGTGCAGTGGTTGAGAGCTCGGTTGCTAACCAAAAAGTCAGCAGTTAAAATCCTTTGGGGCAGTTCTACTCTATCCTATATGGTCACTATGAGCCGAAATCTACTTGACAGCAATGGGTGTTTTTTTTTTTTTTTTTGTATTAATAAAGTCTAGGCACAACTCATTTAAACAACCATGCTTGAGATCTTTATCCTTCTTATATATTAGTCATTCAAGTGTTGGCCAGAGCTATATATCTTATATATGCATGACTTTTTTCCATCTGGGACTAGGGTTTCCTAACACATAACAAAGTTCATCCCAGAGAAATGGGTGAAGTTAGCCTTTAAAGGGGGGAAAACTTTTTAGTCCGTTCCTGTGTCACAGCTTTGGGTCTCCTCTCCCCTCTGTTATTAGTTATGACAAATACTAGCTTTTCATTAATACTGCATAGCTGCAAAAGGTAAGTGCAGTGTACGCATGAACAGGGGGTGGTAGAGATTGTGATAGATATTGTAGGGGGAGGGAATTATATGTTTGCTGACTCACTTCAATGCTGATGAAATGTTTCCTGTATTGGCATCATGTCTTATGATTATGATAAACCGTTCAGATGTTAGCTAAATAGGGAGAATTTAAAATATAATAACATTCTACACTTGACAGAAAGTAGGATTATTGCATCAATGTCTCAATCCACACTGAGAATCTGAGTACCCAGCGATGATCAATACAACTAGAGATGTGATATGCCATGGGGGCTACTTTCTTTGTATGCAGGTCATGTTTTCTGGATGCTGTCACATTGAAAGGCCTGCGTCCTCTATTCTAGCACTGTTCCTGAAGGGTAAATCAGACTGAGCTATGTTACCCCAAGATCTGTATCTCTTCGCCAGGTTGCTTGATTTCATTAAATTTTAGCAGTGTTTCATTTTTCAGTCTGATTCTTTCTTTCTAGAGAGCACTGATAATAAAATAATAATACTTATAATAAAGCACTAAACTAATTACATCACATAACTACTTCCCAAGACTGCTGTCAGAGGGTGACCTAGTTTTGACTCTTCACAGCTGGTCAGTAGAATATCTATTAAGGCATTATTATTTCAAGATATAAAAAATATCAGTATTTTACACGTAGAAACAGTTAGCTTACTGCATTTACAAGTGGTTACTCTGCTGTTTAGGGTAATTCCTGCTGGGTATGTTTTAAAAACGTATGCTCTGTGACATATGGCCCGTGTGTGTCAGTCTGTCTCCAGCGACGGGGATTCTATCCAAAAGGAATGCTATAAATGCAAAATGGTTTTCTTTGTTTGGACTATCTTGGAATCTCTGTCTCACTGTGTTTTCCTTTCTCTGTCTCACTTTTTCTCTTCACTCAGTTTAATATTACATTTGAAGTTGAATATTTTGAAAAATAATTATCTTTAGTGGTTTAATGAAAAAATAACCTATTTATTTCTAAGTAGAATGCTGCATGAGATTGTAGAATTATAACTTTTAGAACTGGGAGAAATCTTGATAAATAAATTGCTACAAACTGAATTATTAAGGTACTGCTATTTTTTCTGAATATAATTATTATTAATAATAATATGTTCAATAATTATTAATGGAAGGGAAATGAAGGTAAGACCATATCAATTTTCCAGGCCCCCCAAAAAGAAGAAAAAAAAAAAGATTCTAGCAGTTAATTTAGCAGTGCAATGTGAGTGCATACACTTAAGGTCATTGCTCTCCTCTTTGTAAGAATCTTTACTTTTTAAGTTAAGCTGTCATCTATGAACAGGGTATTTTTTCTTTTTTTCTCCGACCCACGTAAGTCTATGGTAAGTTGAGTAGCACAGAGTAATGGGTGACTGTTAATTAGCTCGAATAGTTTTTTTTTTTTTTTTTAGATCTGCCTGTAATACAGAGGGATCCACAGAACAGGAGAAGGTAGCCTCATCTCCTGGTTGGAAACAACTGGCATTGAATGCCAAGAAGCCTAGTAGGTAAATGTTGGGTTGCAATTACCAGCTTTTAGGGCAATCAGTGCATAACAGGCAAAAATGGAATTTATCTTTTGGTTTAGACATTTTATTTGGTAAATAAAATCTGGAGGAATTATTATAGGTGATGTAAGTAATGCTCTATTGATTATCAGCTGTGTCAAAGAAGGTTCTAACTGAAGAAGCTATTAATTGAAAGATAAGTAAAAATGTCAACAAGCTCTTCTTCCCTTACTGTAGTGACCTTAGTTAGCCCTGCCACACACGTGAGAACCTCAGAATCAAATAAATAGGATTACCCAGAACTGATTACAGCATCACATTCATGTGTGTGTGTGTGTGTGTTTCCAATTTCAAGCTAAGAGAGAAGCAGCTAATTGCTCAGGAGTCACACCTACTTTGTCTTCCTTCATTCACTTTCAAACATATCCTTACTAGTCACATATATATTTCGTATGTGAATTCTGTTAAGGTCCCATTCTCATCATAGTACTTTATAGGGTGTTCTTGAAACTCCTCAGACAAATCAGTTCTTGGCTGTGTCCCCTTTTGACCATTATATCTTTTAAGTTTTTGTTCTTATTTAGCAAGAGTTCAGTGTTCTATGGGTAAATGTCAGGGACAGATAACCTTCTCCCAAGTTTAGCACAAACATGGATAATCAAGTCAACCTTAATTCTCTTTAATCAAGTGTTTCCTACCAGGGAAAATGGAGAGAAATTTACATTTTTTATTAAAATTAATATTTTATAATCATCCCTCCTTTTCTTTGATTGTATTTCAGATAAAAATAATAGGCTTCATGGCTTGGGAAACTTAAATTCCTTTTTAATAGTCATGCTTGAGGGTTGAGAACATGACTTATCTGTTGTGCTATACAAAGGAAGAAAATGAAGGAAGAAAGGCAGGAAGAAAGGGAGGAAGGGAGTGAAGTAAGAAGGGAAGGAGCTAGGAGTGGGAAGATGGTACTGGAAGAAAGGAAGAGAGGAAGAGAGAAAAAGGCAAGTGAGACAAGAGACAAGAAGGAATGAAATGTAGAGAAGTTGCTATCATTCCTACTGACATCTCAGTTTTAGTGACCATATCCATGTATCATAAGGAGAATATGTCAAACCATACACACCCATGTTTATTTCTAATTGTTCAATAGCATATCCATAATACAATAAAGAAAGACAGAGAGAGAGAGAGAAAGAAAGAAAGCATTTGAAGTATTCTACTACTGCCATTAAAAAAAAAATAAAATAACCTGTTGTCGTTGAGTGGATTCTGACTCATAGCGATCCTACAGGATAGAGTAGGACTGCCCCAAAGGATTTCCAAGGAGCAGCTGGTGGATTCAAACTGCTGACCTTTTTTTGGTTAGCAGCTGAGTTCTTAACCACTGTGCCACCAGGGCTCCTACTTAAAAAAAAAAAAATCCAAGTATTAGAGCATTATTTTGTCCTTTCCTAAAGAAAATTAGTCTGTAAGATATCACTCTGTCAGTGGCTATCACTGTCTTTGAGAATAAATCTCATTTTTAGCTAGTCTACAGAAAATACAGTGATGAGCTTGAAGAACTGAAGTATTCTTGACATCTTTCTATAGGTTGGAATTTATTAGTATGGGTTGACCAGAAATTGAATGTGTGGTAGAAAGAGAAAAGTAAGTTCAGCCAACCAAGGTGAATAACTGTACAGTGTGAGTAGAAACAGCTTCATTATTTGAAAGACAAATAGATTTTGCAGATTATAATAGATGTTTTGCAATTCATCAGCAAGTTTGAAATGTATACCCAAAGAAATGGATTGGGAAGGCATGGTTTGTTTTATCAAGTCCATTGATACAAATTATTCAAATCAGTGACTTGCATACATAAAGCAGGTAGTCTGTTGTTTGAGTCTAGAATTAAAAAAAAAAAAAAAAAAAAGTGACTGAAGCTATCAACCAGTAAAAACATTGCAATATAGCACTTAGGGAAAATGTTATAATATAAACAACACCACACATTTCAAGCAGCACTTTCTCAGTCATTTTCTATGTAGAAGCTACCACACAATAAACCCAACATGGGGAAGACAGTCTGTACACCTCAGGCTGAAGGAAACCATGATGTAAATTATCTTCCCGTAAGAGAAAAAAAAAAAAAAAAATTTTTTTTTTTTCTTCTCTAAGAGTTATAAGAAGAAGGAGAGAGAATGGTAACCACACATTACAGTACCTACAGCCAAGCTAGCCCAGCAGGGCTACAGTGCTTACACCTCCCCACCTACTCAAGGATGTGCACAGACAACCCAGGTATTTGGGCAACAAGTTATGGAACCTATAGCTGATGTCAGCTATACTCAGGCTCAGACCACTGCAGTCAATTGGCAGATCACCTAAGCAAATTCTTATGAACAGCCTCCTGCTGTTTATACTGTTCTTGCTGCCTCCACATGTACAGCCAGCTTGTCCAGAGGTACGGCACTGATGCTTATGATACCACCACTGCTGTGAAAACCACTACCTGTTTGCCCAGTCTGTGAGCAGCAGCCTGTAGCCACCATGCCTGCAAGACCACAGGATGGTAGCAAGCCCACTGAGAGAAATCAACTTCAATCTAGCATGTGGGCTTGAAACCAGCTCAGCCAATGATAAAAACAGAGTAATTACAGTTATCCCCAGGTTCCTGGGAGATACCCCACACAGACAGTTACCACATCTCCACCCTGTCCTCCTACCAGCTATCCCTCTACACAGCTGACTAGTTATATCAGAGCAGTTACTCTCACCAAAACACCTATGGGCATCCCAGCAGCTTTGGAGAGCAGAGTAGCTATGATCAATAGATCAGCTATGGGAAGCTGCCCCCCACTAGTTACTCTCCCAGCCCCCATAACTGGATCCTGCAGCCAGGCTCCAAGTCGATATAGCCAACAGAACACCAACTACTGGCAGCAGAATTCATTCCAGCAGGACCACCCCAGTAGCGTGGGTGTTTTTAGACAGGGGCCTGGAGGATTCTTTGGACAAGAAGAGAACTGGAGTATGAGTGGCCCTGATAATGGAGCAGAGGAAGAGGGGAATCTGGTTTTGAAGGCATCAGTAGAGGTGGATGGAGAGGAGGATGTGGCATAATGGACAGCACTGGAGAGCAAGATGGCTTCAGTAAGACTAGGGGACCCATGGACAAAGAACCAGATCTTGATTTAAGCTCACCTGTAGATCCAGATGAAGACTCTTACAGCAGTGCAATTTATGTTCAAGAATTAAATGACAATGTGACTCTAGATGATGTATCAGACTTCCTTAATCAGTGTGCGGTTTGGTAAGATAAACGAGAGAACTGGGCAACCCATGATTCATATTTCCCTGGACAAGGAAACAGGAAATCCCAGAGGTGATGCCACAGTGTCCTTTGAAGACACACCAACTGCCAAGGTTGCTATGGAATGGTTTGATGGGAAGTATGCCCAACACTAAAGTGCCTCTCACTCAGAAGAAGCCTTCCATGGAAAGTATACAGGATGGTATGTCACCCTGTGAGGAGCAGAGGGATGCTGCCACCATGCGATGGAGGTCTAGAGAGCCCAGGAGATCATGGAGGAGACAGAGGAGGCTTTCCTCCAAGAGAGCCCTGGTGTTCCTGAGAGGACCCATCTGGAGGAGGAAACATCCAGCCACAACACTGGAGACTAGAATGCCTTCAACCGGAAAGTGGAGACAAGGACTTTGCCTGGAGAACAGAATGTAACCAATGTAAGTCTTCTGACTCTGAAGGTTTTCTCCTCCACTCCTGGGGAGAGTGGCAGAGGTGGTCTGGTAGCATGTGAAGAAGAGGTGGCCTCATGAACGATGACGTCCCAGTGGAATGTTCTGAGGTGGTTGTAGGACAGACAGAGGTGGCTATGTGGTGGCAGGCACATGGGCTGAGGTTGGTTTGGTGGAGGAAGATGATTTGTCCCTGTGAGACCCCTGGACCTTTGATGGAACATATGGGAAGAAGAAGAGGTAGGCATGGAGCACCTGGGAAAATGGATAAAGGCAAGTACCATAGGAACTTAGAGACCGGCCCTACTAGACACAGAGACCCTGCAGAGTTGCACAAACTACCAAATTTATTTGTTAAACCAGAAAATGTTTTAACTTGGTAATTCCATGTTTATAACGTGGGCCACAACATTATTATTATTCTTTGTCTTTAGTATTCGTCACTATTTGTGGAGAAACATTAAAACAAGTTAAATAGTTAAAAAAAAAAAAAAAGTTATTGGACCTGAATTCATCCTATTTCATGGTGTGACAGTCAGTTAAGATAGGATAGAACTTTAATTTGCAATTTGGAAATAGATACGTGTGTTATGTGTGAAAGGAGAATTATAATGTCTATGCATAATTAAGTATTATGTGTAGTCTCTCTTTTCTATGAACTAACATAATCCCTCCCCCGCTTTCTTCCCTCTTCCCTCCCTAAGTAAGGAATTAAATTAGTCAGTTTTAAAAGATCAACAGTGTGTTGTCTGAAGAATCAGTAGTGTGTCGTTCATCAGTTCAGGTGCTCTTATAGTAGTTTGAACAAGGGATGATAGTGACTTGGGAAGGTATGATTGTGATGAAGATGGAGGGAAGTGGGCCAACTGAGAGGGCAAAACTAACAACACTGGGTAATGATGTTAAGGACGAAGTAGCAGTGTAAACGACTTGTTTGATGGTATTAATACTCAACGACATGGAAAAAAACAAAAGAAATCTTTTCTGAGGGGAGAAGGATGTTGAATCATGAGTTCAGTTTTGGATATATTGGGGTATATCGACGCTTTCCAAATAAACTGTTAAATAGACAGGTGTATATAGGAGCCTTGAAGACAGGGCTGAGGTCTGCATTAGAAATATGATTTTGTGTGCCATCTGTATATAGACGGTAACTAGGGCCATTCTACAGCTTAACGTGTGTGTGTGTCCTAATGAATAACAGTGGGTGAGAAGAGGCTAAAATAGCACAGGGAACAGTTTGCCACTTTTTTAGTATTTCTCCTAGATAACCAAATTGGGGTGAGCCATAAGCCCCTTCCCAATATAAATAATTAACAGGAGAATGTGATCCTTCTGGGCGAAAACTTCTTCAGCTTTGGTAAACACTGCAGGAAGCTTTTCTTGAGAAAATACAATCAAGAGCTTTAAGAGAACTCTTCCAAAAAGTATGAAAGTCCTTAGCCCCACAGCACACTTTTAGAGGTCTCCACATTAAGAATGAGAAAAAAATTGCATATTTTATCCTTTCACCTTTTATGAGCAAAATTATTAGAGACAACTATTTCTAATGTCACGAGTTAAGTGGTTTTGATTTGAAGTTTCCATGAACATCATGTATCATGTATCTGCAAAGACTTTTTTCCTTAAGTTTTCAAAATTCTTCCTTGTCCTCTCTATTTAAAAAAGGAAAGTGTATTTCTAAAATTAAATTATGTAATTTCTGTACTAAATCTCAAAAAGAATTTGGAGAACACGTAAATCTGTTTATCATTGTATTCTATTTTTCTTTAGCATCTCATCAAATGAATACAGTAGAAACAGAGATATTCTTGTTCCATTTTGTTGAAGTACTCTTCTAAATATTTAGCTGGAGCTTGAAATCTAAATTACTATTGTGTGCAGCAATTAATTTGCTGTCATAATTTGATATACTAATGTAGGTCAGTGACAAAACACCACTTTAAAGGTACTGGTAGCTAATAGGAACATATTGACATGAGAACTTGTCAAAAAGGACTTTCACTTGAAATTAAGGAACAGTTGATATATGTCAAAATAACTCTAGAATTAGACCCTCAGGTCTCTCGTTCCCAGCCCTTAATTAAAATGGAGACTTCATCTGCATAATAACATTTTGCTTTATGTCATTCCTTGGCTATTCATTTTAGGTTCTAAAATTTCAGTATGGAAAATGCCATTTCATAGTAGTTTTTGGGGATATTTATTTGAATTTACTACAAGTGTTTGACTCTTCTGAAAATGGGTCCTTGTGGGATTGTGGTCAAGGAAGCAAATATATCCTTTGTGTTCTACATATTAAAATGCTGTTTCTAAGAATGCTGATTATAGTGGTTAATTAGACAACACCTATCTGAATTGCTTCTCTTGTTTTCTGTTGGTAGACCTGTTAGTTATTTCTTAGTTGTTTCCTGGTTTTTATTTCTTTAGAGGGAGTCTCTGATATTAAGTAATTAAAATAGTATTTACCTTGTTAAGAAGTTGTTATTCTCCATGTTTATTTTTTAAAAGCACTGGTTTTGGTTGAAATTCTCAGCAATAATTTTCATTCATTCGCTCAGTCAACTGACCTCTAAAAGAAATGTTTAGGTTTATTGACGAATTTGGTCATTTCATTAAATACACAATTTAAATAAAGTTGGTGTCATTTTTGCAACTGTTTCTCATTTCTGCTTTTTTGGGGGGAAGGTGTTTGCTTCATGTAAATTATTGGAAAGAAAATGTAGTTATTTCATTTACCAGCAATAATATTATTCCTACTCTGGTACACATAGCATCACCATGTGTCAGAATCAACTCTGTGGCAACTGGTATTAGCATGTTTGCTCCATAGAGTTCCAACAAAAACTAAAAATTTTGAATGCCTAATGTTATGAGCTGGGCAATGTCCTAAGCACTGGGTATGAATTATCTAACATGATTACTAACAATTTGAGGTAGAAGGCCATGTCCTTATTTTATAGATAGGAAACTGAGATTATTCAAGAGCAAGCTGTCTTAGAAGAACAATTCAGTCCTAGAAGAAATACAACCAGAATGCTTTGTAGAAGTGAGAATGGCAACATTTTGGTTTGCTTACTTTGGACACATCATCAGGAAAGACCAATTATTAGAAAAGGAAATCATGGTTGTTGGGGGGTCAGTGAAAATGAGGGAAGCCCTGGGTGAGACAGACTGAAATAGTAGCCAAGACAAATGGACTCAAACATACTAAGGATCATGAATATGCACAGGACCAGGAGGTGTTGTTTAGTTTTGATATATAAGGTTGCTATTCTCTGTTCGGCATAGGGTCGCTATGAGTCAGAACCGACTTGACGACACCTAACAATAACAACAACAACAAAAGTTAGAGCTGACTTGAGGGCACCTAACAACATTTCCACACTGGAAATTCAACTCCAACACTAATACTTCAAAGCACTGTGATAAATATTTAGTAACATTAGAAAGAATTAACACACTTTTATAATTAGGAACTTTTAATTAGAGGAAGATACATTTTCATGTAGATGTATCAAAACTGAAAACCAAACCAATTGCCACTGAGTTCAAATTCATAGTCTCCTTATAGGACAGAGTAAATCTGCCCCTTAGGGTTTCCGAAGAGCGGCTAGAGGATTTTATACAGGCTGAGCTGTGTAGAAAAAGTTGCTGTCAAGTTAATTCTGGTTCATGCGTGTCAGAGAACTGTGCTCCATAGGGTTTTCAGAGCTGATTTTTTGGAAGTAGATTGCCAGACCTTTCTTTTAAGGTTCTTGTGGGTGGACTTGAACCACCAGCCTTTTGATTAGCAGCTGAGTTCATTAACCATTTGTACCATCCAGGGATTCCACATATATGTGTGTATGTGTCTATTAATTTATTATTTACGAATAACAATAAACAGATATGGGAGATAATTATTTGTGGCAGAAAATTACTGTTGAAAGAGTAAAGTACTTTGCTTAAACTTTTAACTTCTGTACTCATCTCTTAAAATATGCTGATGATGTAAAATTTTAATGTAGTTATTTGGGAGATAGATCACTGGGAGAGCTGGGCTCCAAAAGTAGGGGCAGGTGAGAGAATACTTGAGTTATGATTCATTGTGGGCGGTCTGCGGAAGTGGATGGAGCTGATGACCTATACTATAAAGAGCTTGGTCGTTCATTGGATTTTTATATATTGTTTATTGTATGCAAATAAATTGAAAAGAGTTAAAATGAGGTTGGGAGAATGCAGGAAGCTACTAAGAGTTTCAAGAAGGAATTTGGGAACAGGAAGAGTAGAAGTATACAACGGCATCTTGGACGATAACAAGAAATATTTGTCGTACTCCATTGATGACAGCTGGTTTCGATACTACATGGTGGTTCATGAGACTCCACTTTGACAGTAGTTTAGAGATGTACAGTAAATGAAAAAAGTCAAGCTGCTTCAAAGTTACAAACAGATATGGCGGTTGTGCTTCAGGCAAACTTGGCAGGGCAAAGAAGGAGCTAGGATTTTTGAAGACCGGAACCATAATTTAAGAAACGTCAAAGGATTCTAAATCAATAAAAAAAAAAAAAAAATGGCCTGAAGTTCATGGGGAAACATCTTGTGGCTCCAAATCGACAAGTGTTTCCTTCGTTGTTAGGGATTACGAGAATCAGGGCAACTGTGAAGTGAAAGTAGGGAAAGTATGACAGAGAGGTAGAGCGTGGCCCCAAAACTTAAAGATAAATTACAAAATCACTTTATTATTTTTAGGAAAAACATGTGCTTATTAGAAAATATAGAAACGTATGAAGAAAAAAGCAAAAATCATCAGGAAATTAACTGCCCCAATATATCACAATAGTTAACATTCTAGTCAACATCCTCCTAGGCATATCTCTATGCACACAGCTGTAGGTATGTAATAGTACATGAATGGGGTCCTACCATACATGTTATTCTTAGCCATATATTAAGGATTTATTTCCAGTCAGTGGGCATAGATTTGCATTATTTTTGTATTGGCAGTGCAGTAATTGATTTATGGATGTTTCACCATTTATGAATCCAGTATCTTATTGCTTGATACTTAGGTTGTTCATAATTTCATCAATTATAAAACAAAAATAAAACAATGTTAATGGTTACACTTGGTTACACAATGTTCACCTCTTCTGTGTTTAGATTTTTTAATAAAAAAATTTCACAGAATATCTTTCTAGATATCTCTTTATATATACATACAGTTTGTACATATACATAGTATATATATATATAAATTTGAAAATATTACTTACACTGACTGTCAACTAGTTATGTGCTGGACACTGTTCCAATGAGCATTAATCATCTCACTGTCTCAAAATCCTTGGAGGGAGGCATGATTATTAATCAATTTTTCGAATACAGTTACAAAAACCAGCACCCAGCAAGGTCAAATCATTTGCCCACTGTCACATAGTTAGTGAATGTCCGAGTCAGGATTTGAACCTGGGCACTTGGATTCAGACCCTTTGCTCATAACCGTGATGCGTACTCAATCGCTATACCAGCCATGTTCTTCTTAAGCTATACTTTTAAAAATCAAATGACACTAACATTTTTCCATGACAATAAATTTGAAAGCACATAATCATGCTTGATAGCTCATTTTCCACATATGTTATTGTTTCCAGTTTTACCCATTATAAAATTCACAATGGGTATATTTTATGTATGCATCGTTTGATAATTTATCACCTTAAGTAATTTTTAAAAGGATCAAAAGTTATGTATATTTTATATTTGGATCTAAATTGGCAAAGTGCTTCCCAGAACGATCATATTAACTTAAATTCCCACTCACTGTGTGCGGAGGTGTATATTGCTTCCCACTTAACTACAACATTAGGTTTTTTTTTTTTTAACCTTTACAATTACTTTGTTGTTATTGTTAGGTGACTTCGAGTTGGTTCTGACTTATAGCGACTCTATGTACAACAGAACAAAACACTGCCCAGCCCTGAACCATCCTCACAGTCATAGTTATGCTTGAGCCCATTGTTGCAGCCACTGTGTTAATCTACTTCATTGAGGGTCTTCCTCTTTTTCACTGACCCTCTACTTTACCAAGCATGATGTCCTTTAACTACTTTAATTAAAACCAAATAATTTAATGGTTCAAATTTCTTAAACAATGATGAACACATAAATAGGCCATTTGTTTTTGGCAGTAGATTTTGAAAGGCACTGAACTAGCTATGGTGACAGCCTGAATAAAATAAAGTCTGAATAGCTTTTTTAACGTCCAACATAGACATGATCTAATTTATTCTCCAAGTAAAAGTCAGAAAAATACCCAAAATAATAATATTAAAAGATAAAATTTTGGAAGAATGCTGACAGAATTTCAACATAACATTTCAGCATAACAATGAGGGATTATGATTAGAAGTAATTATTTTTTTTACTTACTCTTTTATATTTCCTTGTTAGTTCAATCATGCACGAAAGTACCATCGATTAGAAGTTTGTAATAGAGAAAATAGGTTAATGATATAAAATTCCATTTACAATACCTTGTGTGATTGATAGGTGTAGGTCACTGATTTAACTGCTACTGTTCTAAAATTTTTGTGATACTTACTACAAATTTCCCATATTGTTTGTTTTATTGACAAACCCTAACATCACTAATAACAATCATGAAAATTCTTAGAAAATATACGTATGTGTTTACTTAGGAAAGTGGAAAATGTTTACTATTGATAGTAGGGTCTTGCTCTGTGGTAAACCAAAGGGAGTATAGTTGCTTTCTGAGAAAGAGAAAGGTGGCTCAGCCCCTGGAACCTAATATGGCCAGTGACCTGGGAGATGACATGTTCAAGAAGTTTCCTGGTGAATACTGTGGCACATTGCCACAGATGTGAACCACTGAGGTATTTACAGGGCAAATTTCAAAACTCCATCTCTAAATAAATGGAAATTGAATTTTTTGAGGAGAAATGTTGAGCAATTCCTCAGCTTCTGTGGATATTTCTGAGTGTATAAAAGCATCCTATTTAACAGTTAGGAATTGAATGATATTACTAATGATTGCTTATGTTTCGTATTATTTAGATAATTTTTTACTTCAAAACCTTATAGCACAAGACAATTTAATTAAAAAAAATCCTTTGCCTATCAGAATATAAATGAATAAACGATTGACAATTCTGTATTCTATTCTTTCCTCCCAAATCCCCAAGACGTAAAGGGACGTCTGGCCTTTTGAAAATTGGAAAGCAGCATAGTAAAATGAAAACAAACTAAACAAAACAAACAACAACAAAATAAATTTGTTTCTGGCATAAAGCAGAACTGGAGTCAAAACCCAGCTTTGGCAATTTACATCCCTTTACAGGGAGTATTTTCTTTTCCCAAAATGCAAGTAAAAACATATGCTTTTCAGAGTTTTAGAGAGGATTAAACCACAAACTCATTGCCATCAAGTCAATTCCTACTCATAGTGACCCTGTCAGGACAGAGTAGAACCGTCCCATAGGGTTTCCATCTTTATGGAAGCAGACTGCCACATCTTTCTCCCAGGAGTGGCTGGTGGGTTCCAACCACTCGACTTTCAGTTAACAACCAAGCTCATTACCTACTGTGCCGCCAGGCTTCTAGAGAGGATAAAAACAAACAAACAAACAAACCCGTTACTATTGAGTCAATTCCAACTTATAGCTACTCTATAGGACAGAGTAGAACTGCTGCATAGGATTTCCAAAAAGTGGCTAGTAGATTCGAACTGCCAACCTGTTGGTTAGCAGCTGTGTTCTTAACCAGAGATTATGAAGTTAAGGTGTTGCACGGGAGCCTGCATTTAGTAAACTCTCAATTCGTGAGAGTATTGGCTGAGTGGAGTCCAGATCATCCCTGTTTTGTGATAACTGCTCTTTTGCCCGGTTCAGAAGGAAAACAAAGGCAGTCTTTGGGTGCGTGTCACTCCGGTGCTGAGTCCTCTATACTGGAGTCTGAGTGGCATTGTTGTGACATGCTAAAGAACTTGTACCTTCTTGGGGCTGGTCATAGGCAGTGATTTCTCGATGGACAAAAACAATGGAGAAATTGGCAGGCCAGATCCTCAGGATTCTCTGCCTGCCTTTGACAATCTTGGAAGAGCAAATTGAAGTTTTTTTCATTTTTGGCATAATCTGTAGTAAATCTCATTTGTTTTCTTGATGAGCTAGACTGGAAGGAATAATGGCTGTCTTTAAATACCCAATTTGTGTTTAAGGTTGAAGCACAATGATGAGACTAATTTTTGTTTTGATATTTGCTGGGGCTTTCTGGCTATTTCCATGAAAGCTGAAAAGCTCTTTAATTTAAAGATATGATGAGTATATGTAGGCACACAGGAGTGCAGAGAAGTAAAAAAAAAAAAAAAAAGTTACTAGTACCTGTACCTTTAAGAGTGTTCTGGTTTCTTAAAGTGGTGTGACATTTAATAAACACCAGAAAGATTTGGTTTAAAGAACCTTGGGGGATTCTTTAATCACATGATATATGGCTTCTAACATTATAAAGTGGAAATTGCGTCCCAAATTTGATTTACAGGAGGAGAACTGATCAAAGATTTTAAGGATTTATGGTGCCCACACCTACAATGTTATAATAATTTCTCTGTCTCCTTCACTATGCCTTTGCACTGACTCAAAGTCCATAAATAATTGTATCAGAAAAGCAAGGGAGAAACTCCCAGATTTTTGCTTTGATAGTCTGTGGCCTTGCCTCCAAAGTTAATGGAGGACGTGTATTTTATCTGGAGTCTGGGTGGTGCAAACTCAGCTGATAACCAAAAGGTTGGAGGTGTAGGCCCACCCAGAGGTCTTGTGATCTATTTCTGAAAAATCAGCTGAACCGTGAGTACAATTCTCCTCTAACACACATGGCGTCACCATGAGTTGGAGTCAACCCGACAGCAACTGGTTGCTGTTCGCTGTTGCATTTTATCTAAAATTTGTTTATTAGGGAGAAACCTGATTCAGCCCTTAGATGAAGACAGTTTTGGATGTGACATAGTATCCAATATAAAAACAAGAACTTGTATACAGAATCTTACATTTCTACCAGAGAAGGAGAAGGCATAGTTAGCCACAACACTTACCTTTAAGTTGGAATACCAGGTTTAGTTCATGCAAGTCTTTTGTGAGAAAAAATTGAGATTAATGAAATATGTGATGCCCTTTCAAGTATTCCCCAGGTGTTGGTCAAATATTTCTCCTGGGGAATACTGACAAGAACATGGTGAAGGGCTTAGAGTGGGAACATCCATGTAGAGACAGAGGGACATAGATGACTAGTGGCTATGGATAGTCCGCGGTTCCTCTCTGGCACACATGTCAGATGTTGTCAGATGCTGTATTTGAAAAGAATGTTAAGAACCTTAAATTCAGTAGAACTTGTATTTTTTTAATGTGTAAAACATACAAGAGTCTTTGAAGTTTTAGCCTTAGATATTATTGGGTAATGCTTCTAGATGAAAACAAAGAAAGATATTTTGGATAAAATCTGAAGTTTCAAATGTGGAAACCTTTATGCAGTAAAGTTAAAAAAAAAGTTATAGAATTTCAAATGAAGAAATTAAAACATATGCATGTCATTTTGTGAAAGTTAATTCAGATTACTATTTTGTAGTTTTAGATATTCAGTTGTCTATGAAATTAATGCCTTGATTCAGTAATGTTAACAAAAGTTGATGTTACAAGGTAGTTCTTTTACACAAAAGCATTATTGCTTTTCTGTTGCTTTAACAGTAAAATTTAAATTGCATCATTCCTTTTTTGTTTAACATTAAAATTTTATGTATATAATCACATTGTTATTGAATGTCATTGATTTGTTTTAATGACAAACTTTCTTCCATCTTCTTAAATAGTATATACTACATATAAACAGGTAACTTAAGTCTAAATTAAACATTTAAACCCTTCACTTTAAGATTTTGGCTACCATGAACCTAAAAGATCATGTCGACTTTTGTTGCTTAGGAAACATTAATAGCTGCCTTATAAAGCCAGAGGCTTCAGGGTTTAATTTTCTTTTCTTTGGGCTTTGGAGGGTTTCTCCAGGCAGCTCAATTAATTTATAACAATGCTGCTCAACATGTGCTAAGGAAATAATACAAAATATTCAAAACCTTTCATATTCAGAAGCTTTCACCGAAGTCATATGAGGTAGATATGATCTTCTCTTGATTAAATGCAGAATAGTCAATAGAATCTTACTACTTTGATTTTACACCTCATCAAATTAAAAGGAAGAAGTGTTTCCCCCAGTGGTCAGGAATACAATGCTAACCAAACGTGGGGGAGTATGAGGAGGAGTAAGTTCACATTCATGCTGAAACAGTAGTTAATTCAAAATAGCCAAAAGCAGATAACTAAACGGAGCTCAACACTGATTTTAAATAGTTTATATGTTGTTTGTGTACCTGGAATTTTACCTTTTCGGGATTACTTAAATAACAAAAGGATTGCAACTATTTTTGAGGAAATTACTAGAATATACATACAATTAATCATTTTGTTTAGTTGCATGTTTGAGGGTATATTGGTGCAGCGAGTGTGGTAGTGGAATGTAATAATAGTCTATATTTTTTTGAAGTGTGTAGTTTCAAAGGCTGTAAGTGAAGCCAGGTAAAATAAGGCTGAAGGAAAGATAAGAGATCAAAACAATGACAGAAAAAAAGCAGGCTACTAAAGTGGTCTTCTACTTTCCTGCCCTATTCTTTGAAAAATAAAAATGATAGGGCAGAAGACAGACTGCAGTGTAGGTGGGGAAGTGTGGGTAACACTATAGACTAGATTAGAGTGTATTTCTAATCACTATAAAGGAAAGACAAGAAGAGGCCTACTGATGGTAGGATGGCTGTTGTTATTATTTTCTCCTTGTTTTTTAATATGGGAGAGATCAAACATATTTATATGCTATTGGGATTATCCCTGGTTGACTGATATTATTTTACAGAAAAGATTGGACAGTTTTGAGGAATTTCTTCATAGGTTGGCAAAGTTGAAGTTGTAAGTGTTGTAGGTTAAATTGTTCTCCCCCAAAAGAAATCTGGAAGTACTATGGAAACCCTGGTGGCGTAGTGGTTAAGTGCTACAGCTGCTAACCAAGAGGTCAGCAGTCCAAATCCACCAGGTGCTCCTTGGAAACTCTATGGGGCAGTTCTACTCTGTCCAACAGGGTCATGATGAGTCAGAATCGACTCTACTGGCAATGTTTTTTTTTTAATCCTGTGCCTGTAAATAGACCCTGTTCGGACATAGGGGTTTCTTTTGTTATGCTAATGAGGTTATAGCAGTGTAGAAAAACTCATTATGCTTATGAGGTTATAGCAGTGTAGAAAAAAAACTGAACCTTACCCACTGCCCTTGAGTTGATTCCGACTCACAGCAGCCTTATAGGACAAAGTAGAACTGCCCCATAGAGTTTCCAGGGAGCACCTGGTGGATTTCAACTGCCAACCTTTTGGTTAGCAGCCGTAGCTCTTAACCACTCCACTACCAGGGTTTCCTAGCAGTATAGAGTGGGGTCCTGAACTTAATCCCTTGTGAGTGGTGCCTTATAAAAACAACAGGTTAAACACAGAGACACAAACAGGGGAAGAAACATCAAGGATTGTTGGCAGCCACCAGAAACTAGGAGTGAGGCCCACAGAGGGAATCAACATGGCTAATACCCTGATTTGGACCTTTAGCCTATAGAACTGTAAGAAAATAAATTTTTGTTCTTTAAAATCACTAATTTTGTGGGGTTTTTTTTAGAAATACAAGAAAACTAAGACACAGGGCAAACAAACAGAAAGAAAAAAATGGAAAAAAAAAACAGAAAGTAGGCTTTAAGGAATTTATTTTTGGACAGTCCACCATGCCTGGACCTCTCTTCATGAACCTTCTAAAGCACCACATTCTCTTTGTTGTGCTTATACTGCTCTGACTTTATAATCGTGTAAGTCTCTTTCCTTGGCTTCTCTGTTTTAAGAATTCATATTCCTCATGGTTCTATCATTGCCTACTTAATTTCTCACTCTACGTGTTCTGCTTTAGAGATTTCATCTACTCAACTGCTGTCAACCATCAACCACAATTTAAGAACTGTAAGTCTATCTGTAGCAATAATTTATCAGTCATTGGTCAGCTTACCATCAGCATCTAAAACTGAATTTTTCACCTTCCCCTTAGCGCCCACATGTCATCCTCTTCCTGACTTTGTGATGTTAGAATATATAATGCAATTAGCTTAAGGATTGGAATTATCAACAAGAGGAATAAATATGGACTAGGTCTATATAAAAAAAAAAAAAAGGTCTATAGATACACTAAAAACAAACAAACAAAAACTGTTGCCATCGAGTCAATTCTAACTCACAATACTTAGTTTAAAATCCAGATTGGGCAGTCACTTTGTGAAAAGGGGAGGGATGAAAAGACTCACATAGTATCTTAAATCAGAGACTCAGGGAGGAAAGAAGAAATAAGAAGAATGGAAGTCACTACATCTTAGAAATACTGTAAAAATGAACTATGCTGGAAATTGTGAAATAAACACAAGAGACCAATTATTGGCAATGCTGGTTAGAAACCTGAAAGTGTTTTATGAAAGCTTATGATCACTTAAATCAGCATAAAATTGGAAGGGAAGATTTATTATCATTATATTTGCTTGTAAAACAAAATTGAGTGACTGCTAAGAAAATTGTGTGATGTGCCAATTCTACTACTTCTTCCTGGCCATATGAGAACAGTAAGGTCTCCCTCCTTCCCTCGCTTTCTCTCACACACACAGAAGCTAGAGTGTGTGAGGGATGTCAGTGCAGATTGGTTCACTGATCTCTTCACTAGACTTCTGAGAGGGTAAACCGTGACCGTCCCTCCTTCCACACTACCTATCCCAGGAAATTCATGAGCTGCACCAAGACCAGAAGTTACATTGGTCTCATGTTGAAGAATGGCAGTATTCTATTGGCAATTTGAATTCCCGGGAATAGCTAGGATCAAGGATTTGAGTGATTTACCAGAGTACAAGGGTCTTACTTGGGTTTCTTTAAGGAGAGAAAATTGCCAGTACCAAAGCTATTTTTGGGTATTAATAGCGTGTCCTTCAGGAACAGCATGTCCGTTCCTGGAAAGAACTTCTCCCCAGAAAGCATTACTCACCTATATCCCCCTTCTAACAAAGCCCTCCATGATTTGGGCTGAAGCCCCTTATCTCAGCTTCTCCTAACTCTGGGTAGGCTGAGGCCCATGATAATCAAAAGAATACTTTCTATTAAAAAACTGAAATCACTGTATTTCATCTAGTTACCCAAGGTATGAACTTCAGTGTCACCTTAACGCCTTCTCTCTCACCACCACATTCACAAGTCCTGTCTATTAAACCTCTAAAATAAATCTCAAACTCTACCCTTCTGTCCATTCCCAGGCCTACATAATGTCGCTCCTATATACTCACAATAGCTTTCAGGTGGTCTCCTTGACCACATTCTCTCCTCCCCCATCCACCGTCCACACATGGCAGGAACTGGAACTGTAATGACAAATTGAAAGAGTGATACCAGTGGTTCAGGATTTGGAGTAACTAACATGGGCCCCAGTGGTTCAGGATTTGGAGTAACTAACATGGGCCAGATTTTAGTGTAGTATTTCCTGATCTCAGGAGGCACAATCTTACAGACATGGCTTTGAGCACACTATTTGCTCTCTCTGGAATGTCTTTCCCTTTTTTTCCCTACATGCATCTTTCCAAACCTAGGTTAAATGGCACTGACTTTGTGAAACCTGCTAGAATCCCACAGGCAGATTTAGTCATCCTCTGCTTTGTAGCACTCTGTGCTGTCTTCTGTTAGAGCACCTATTCTATTCAACTATATATTTTTTTATAAATTGGACAGACCCAACAGTCTGTGAACCCCTAGGGGGCACAGCTGCTGGCATTAATCTTCATATCCCCAGCCAATAGCTTTGTGCCTGGACCATAGCAGGTACTTAAGAAACATATGCTTCAAAGTCTGTATAAGACATGAAAGGCTAAAAATGCTCCTGGTTGTTGCCTTTGGAGAATAATTTCTTTGTGTTCTTTCTGCAAGAGAACATAGAGAAAATTTGGTTTAACTTTGAAAAGTATACTCTAACAAGATAAAAGAATGTCTCTCTTTTGCCCTTTTAAGCTGACCTTTTGAACCCAAAGCCAGTTTACTCAAATTAAGGTAGTTGATATGATTAGTATTAGGAAAGATTTTATACAATGGGGTTAGGTTTACTTCAAGAAAATTTGGACGAATAATATGGGTCCCATGTAATATTTTAACATTTTAATTCATTGCTGACTCTATAGGGCAAAGGGGATCATAACCCTTAGTCCAATATCTGAATTATGAATTGAGGCTGTTTTTCAATGCGGCAAAGGATAAAAAATGTCGTGTTTTAGATATAATACTGCAAATTGTATTTATATTTAAAGTAAGTTAATTCAGTGCCATGATAGTGGATAGTTTGCTAAAACAGCAGTTTGGTGCCATTTTGGTGATATTTGCTAAATCAGAAATTGTAAATTATTTAATCTACTCTGTGCTATAGTACTTATGTGGTATGGGGCAGATGGCAAAAATGATGCTCACATTGGCACTGAAGTGCTTAATATCATGTTAGAATGCTAAGAAAAATATGAATTCCTCAGCAATACATATTTCTGGGGAGAGAAGAGGAGAGAGGAGGGAAGGGAAGGGGAGGGGAAGGGAGCAAAGGGCAGAAGAGAGCAGGGGAGGGGAGGGAAAGAGAATCATTGCTGAATACCCAAGAAGGAGTCAGGAAGATCTGTTTTGAATCTCAGTGCAGGAATTCTAAATGGGGTAACACGATAAGCAAAGATTTAAAATCTCGGTGCCCTTTACTTTCGCACTGATGATGGGCTGATGTCATAGAGACGTTGCGTTTCAGGTTGGATAATCGAGATGAGAACCATCTACAGAGGACCTAAATGCTAGGTGAAGGGATTAGGACTCAGTGAGAAAATCACCCCCATTTATAGGTTTTTCAGTATGAGAGACTTGACTGTAATAGAAATTTCAAAATACTATTTTGTCAGTCATAAGATGCCATGTATTTGGAAGAAACTAGAGGCAGGATAGGACTGTGGTGGTACAATGGTTAAGCACTTGGCTGCTAACCAAAAGGTCAGCAGTTTGAAGCCACCTCTGCTTCCGTAATAAAGATTTACAGCCTTGGAAACCCTATGGCACATTTTTACTCTGTCCTACAGGGTCGCTATGAGTCAGAATCTACTCGATGGCAGTGGGTTTGTTTTGGGGTTTGGAGGCAGAGCTGGGACAGTGTTACATTGGTTAAGTTTGGAGCAGTTATACTGCTTACCTCATCAGTCTAGTTATGTTGCTTTAACTATTTCATGAACAGTTTTGCAACTTTTGTTACTTACCAGGTCTAACTTAGGGATATTTAGAACTTGAATTTAACTGTGTCAGACATTTTTTAACAGACAGTATGGAGTAGTGAAAATAACAAAAGACAGTGTTCTGGTCTCATTTTGGCTACAACTAGCTGTGAGGTTGTCACCAAGTTACTTGACCTCTTCAAGTTTTCCTTCCCAAGTGTGGAAATAAGATTATTGACTTGGATGAGCTTCCTGGGGCCCACAAGAGTTCAGAAGCTTACAAAGCATTCACCTTATCATTGAGTTTAGGAGAAATAAATGTTCAAGAGGTATGGTCTGGTGGAGTATTCAACTCTTCCAAATACATAATAAAATTATATCTGTGTTCTACCTATGCGATAAGTGGTAAGCTCACATGACTACCAGATGTGGGTAATCACCTTTCCCCAGAATGTGTTAGATATAAAAGAAAACAGCAGAAGATTAACCCTTGTAAAGGGACACAATGTACTTACTGTATAATTTAAATGTTTTCATTAAATCTACTCATATGTATAACGATGCTTTTGAAAGTCACATCTTATGAATAACAATACCATGCGTTGATTTGAAATTAAAACAAAAATAACAAGTGCAAATTAATCTGGAAAAGATGTCATGTTGCTGTATAATTAGATATATTAATAAGCATGTGAGCTATCACTTATTAAGCTAACTTTGGTATACAAATATATTTCAAGATAATGGATATATTTAAATCTGTTTTCTATTTTTATTTTGCAAGAATTTGATTGTCATCAGTTTGTTAACCTCTATAATATGGATACAACTATCAGACAGATGTCTAAAAATGAGTATCCCTCTAGTATTACTTATCTAAATTGAAGTTAAATTTGATCACTGCAGAAAATGATTTGTAGAAAATGTTGGGTGAAACATTTCAGACCACCCAGAGAAACACTAAAGATAATGATTTCTAATGTCATAAAACCCAACAAATTATTACAATGTCTAGACAGAATCCAAATTATTATGATATCTAGGTAGAAAATTTTTGATAAATTGGTGTTAGAGACCAAACCAAATATTTGATTTGTATAAGTATCATTTAATTTTTCAAACCAGTGAAATGGTGCATAGCATGGAGTTCAGTTGCTTGAAAAAGACAAAGGAAAAGACACATCATTTTTTTTTTTTAATGTATCCTATTGGGTATTTTATTTTAGTCCACAAATATTTATAAGACCAAGAAAACTATTTCTAATAATTTGATTTAACTAGCACCATCATTGCCGTCACCAGGGGTATTTGGTAAAAATGTAGATTCCTGGGGATGTCCTCAGACATAACAGATCTCTGGTTACACCAGTCTGGAATCTGCATTTTAAAATACTTCCTCTGGTGTTTACTATGCATAGTGAATGTAAAAATACTTTTCATTTTTATGTTACTGATGGGAAATCTTACATGCCATTGATTCTGGGTACTGGAGAGCAGGGCCCCAAATTTGATGTTTGGAGTATAGGATTCAGCTTGGGTACCCAAGAAGAAACTGGAATAACCCGTTTTTTTGTTTGTTTGTTTAGCCACAAATGGACTTTTCAGTTTTCCAGTTTCTACATGAAATTGAGAAGGATAGAAAATACTTTACTTCCAATTATTAAACCCTAGTGGCCTATGCATTTATACTGTATAAAATAAAGCATCACATACTAAAAACTAACAATTCTACTTTACTGTCAAAATACAGATTTTTCAAGAAGGAATTTTCCCAGAAGTTGGGACTTCTAATAACTTTTTACCGGTCAATACACAGAATCACCAAATTAATTTTCACATTCTATAGGATCCATGGTCTTTTTAATGTTATATAAAAAAATCCAAATATGCCACCATTGATTTTTAAGCAATTGTACCAGTTGCCATCAAGTTGATTTTGACTTATGGTAGCCCCATGTGTTTCAGAGTAGAACCTCGCTCCTTTCAGGGGCAGATAACAAGGACTTTTTTCCAAGGCACCTCTAGGTGGGCTCTAACTACCAACTTTTTATTTAGTAACCCGGTTCTTAACCATTTGAACTCACCAGAGACTCCGGGTGCTGTCAAGTTGATCTGAACTGGTAGACTACATGTGACTGAGTAGAAGTGCCCCATAGGGTTTTCTAGGCTGTAATTTTTATGGAGGAACTCTGGTGGCACAGTGGTTAAGAGCTCATCTGCTAACCAAAAGGTCGGCAGTTTGAATCCACCAGCAATTCCTTGGAAACCCTATGGGGCAGTTCTGCTCTGTCCTACAGGGTTGCTATGAGTCAGAATTGACTCCATGGCGACCTTTTTTTTTTTAAAATCTTTGGAAGAAGCCCTCGTGGTGCAGTGGTTAAACTGCTTGGTTGCTAAGGTTAGCAGTTTGAACTCACCAGCTGCTCCATGGGAGAAGGATGTGGCAGTCTGCTTTGTAAAGATTTACAGCCTTGGAAACTCTATGGGGCAGTTCTACTCTGTTCTGTTGGGATGCTATGAGTTAGAATTGACATGAGGGCAGTAGGTTTGGTTTGGGATAGTGCAAGAAAAGGCTCAAAACCTTTTCCATGATTTAAGAGCTGCACATGCATCAAGTGAAGGTGTTAGTGATGAAGAATTTGTTGAGAGTAGGGGTTGGTTTAGTCCTTTCAAAGTAAGGGCAAATTTACATAACATTAAAGGGCAGGTACAAGCTTTGTAACTTTGGGTGTTTGTAACCTGGAAACTACCTGTAACTTCATAAGAATTTTAGGCAGGAATCGGAGTTTTAGGCTTAGGACTCAATGCTTTACTGTCTGTTTCTGTAGTTTAATTTAGAGACCATGTTTTGCTTGTATCAATACCAACCAAACCAAATCCAATGCCGCCGAGTCGATTCTGACTCATAGCAACGCTATAGGACAGAGTAGAACTGCCCCATTGGCTTTTCAAGGCTGTATATCTTTACAGAAGCAGACTGTCACATCTTGATCCCACAGAGAGGCTAGCGGATTCAGACTGCCAACCTTTTGGTTAGCAGCTGAGTGCTTTAACCACTGCACCACTCAGGCTGCTGTATCAGTACAGAGGCCTATAAATATTATACACTAAATGGCTATTCAATTCTTGAGAGCCAATTCATTTCAATCCTTTGCTCTGTACTTATATCTACTAAGATCAGTGAAGGTCATGGACTAATGTCTATGTCTTTAATATGAATTCCTTTTTCCTTCTCAATGAACTTTTTTTTTTAACACTACCCATTTATTTCACAACATCTTTTACTATATTATACTTTAGATTTTAGAAAGGAAAGAATCTTCTTAACTTTTAACAATCAAATTTTACCATGTGGTTTTTTAATGACCTGTTGTCTCCCAACATCTTGTTCTTCCTCTGCCATTTTCACAGAATGTTGGTGAGTGATAGATAAATTTGAGGCTTTCTGTTCAGCAAAATCTTTAATCTTGTGGGGAAACTCAAAGTATTAAGACTGATGGATCTGACTAAGGGGAAGTCTAATAAGAAGTGTTCTTAAATCAGGATGGTGCATGTGAACACAATTTACTTACCTTCTTATGTATCTTGTCTCTCTTTTTCCTAACCTGACAGCTCCCCCAACCGTTCGGATTGTGCACTCAGGCTTGGCATGTAACATTGAGGAGGAGCGCTACTCAGAGCGGGTCTACACTATACGGGAAGGAGAAACTCTAGAACTGACCTGTCTGGTCACAGGACATCCACGTCCACAGGTGAGTCCCGAACCGTGACATTGGGGAACTCTTCGTTAATTTTTTTTGGAAGTCAAAGTGTACAGTTTAGAAAATTTGGCTGACAAATCTGAAGATTTAAAATAGATGCGTGTCTGTGTGTCTGTGTAACTCAAGAACATGTGTGTGTGGAACGGAGGACAACTGTGGTAATTTCTGACTATCTAAACTTGAAATATGCAAATAAATAAGACAAAAAAAATTTTGCTTTGGTATTGTGAGAAATTCAGAAGACACTTCTAAGGAAGCTGTTAAAAAGACAACTACAAAAATATCTCTGTGAGATAACAATTCATATGGCAATGAGTTTATTTTAGAACGTTGAGCATGATTTCATGGTGACATAATTGTAGTTGAGGAGGCATTTGTTCTGAAGAATCTGATGCATGAGGTCACATGTACTTGCCTGACTCCTAGTCATTATATTCATAGAATACTTTGAAAAACAAATGTTTGCAGGTGTTATATGCATTGAGGCTTTTAGAATTATCAGCTACAGCTTTCTTCAGCTAATTTCACGGCAGTAACAAAAATTCAGACTTTCAAAGGACAATAAAATTGCAACCCATATGCAAAGAAAAAGCTTGTAGGAGTGAAAGAAAGGGTTAGATATAAGGCAGTATAGGTGTATAATTTGGTTATGGAATATTCAGTATGTTTTATTCATTAGTTGCCAATTTTTGGTCATACAGTTAATATAACTAGTTCAAAATATACATTCATAATCAATTCAAACACCATGACAGGAAAATAAGGCTCATTTAGTAGACAGTTGCATATGTCAACAATTTATGTTACAGTATAAAATCCAGCTACTACAACTACAGAGGGGAAAGTGAAGAACAATGTGGGGATTTTATGAACCTACCATTTTAACTTCATCTTTGCCATGCATCCTTACCTTTAATACCTAAGGATTTTTGACCCTACCATTCTCACACTGAAGAAGAAACAAAAATAAGCATAAGAAACTGTGCAAAATGAAATATTAGCTATATAGAAAGATAAAACCATGACTAATACGGAAATGGTAAAATATGTTTTAAAAACCGTGCTGTTGGCAAAATGGGAAACAGTAAAAATAATCAAAAAATTATTGAAAAAATCAAAACTCACATTGGCTAAAATTACAAATATAACATTTATTAACTTAAAATGGATGGGGAAATTGTCTTAATTAAATTTAACTCTTAAAATTTGATCCAGGATGATGAAGCATGGTTGACAAAATTATTGCAAAAGAAAATTCACAAAGCAGGAGCTATAATTATTAGAGTTTGATACGGACAACAATATCAAATGATAGCAAGAATATAGAGGAACACAAACTGTCATTCATTGCTGCTGGGAATGCACAATGGTATAATACTCCACTTTGGAATCTATGAGAAGCCTGTATTTTCTACACAATTTTCCTGTAAACCTAAAACTGCTCTAAAAAATAAAGCTCATTAAGGGAAAAAAAAAAAATGATTGGAAGACACAGATACGTAAACCATTTTTGTCTGAACATTCAACAGAAAATAATGGAATCCATTGAAAGTAATTTTACTAAAATTAAAAAAGTGATAAAATTAGCTCAAGGTAATATTATATCAAAGGAAATCTAGTTTATTATAATTTGATTATAGTGTTTGCATTTGTAGACATGGAGTAAAAACACCAGAACCAAAAAAGTTGGGATCAAAACAGAAGAGTCTGAACAAACACAAAAGGAGCCACAACGAGCTTTATGAGAGGCAGGCAACGCAGGCAGGACCTGGCAAAAGAAAACTCAGTGGGGCTCCCATCATTCCCACACTCAATGCCCCCAAATTTGCAGCTCCCGAACTCCAAATTTTTCTTAAAAATTTAACTGCTTTTTCCTGTTTTCGAGGCATCCCAGATGTTCCCCTGCTCCCCCTATAATTATATCCATATAGTGTCAGGAAGTTCTTATTTTCTCTACACATCTTCCCTTTCATTACTCATGAGGCAGAGTGCAATCTTTTCTGTCTGGCCGCTCCAATATAAGTCCCGAACCAATTGTAGATTGTTGCCTTATTTATTTATTTTTCTTTACAATTCCAATCTTGGAACCATTTCATTGCATTCTGATCCTGGGCGGGGGTGGGAGTGGGGGAATATTTTGTTCCAGTATCATTGTTTCTTTCTTTCAAGAAATAATTTAGGTGCTTGCAGGTGAATGAATCCGTTTGAGTTTACATGGCCTGTGTGAAAAATTAACTGGGCCTCTTCTCTGTCAACAAACTGTATAAAAATGGCCAACAGAACAGCTGGGTCTTGGCATCCTGGCCAAAGACTGAAGGCCATGCTGTTGGCAGTTGGCCCTGAGAAAGATTTTTCTTGGCTGATACCATGAACCTGGAATGGCTTTCTTATTCATTGTCTAATCTGAACATAATGATAGTTGGAAATGCAGTGAAGGAAAGAAGTTTGCCATTCTCTCATCAGCGGATTTCTTCATCTGTTACGTATTCCTGTGACAACGAAAACTATGAAGGGTGTCCATTTCTAAAAGTATCCTAAGGCAGTGTGGTAGGCTGAAAAATACTCCTCTCACAAAAAAAGGTATCTATGTCCTAGTCACTGGAACCTATGAATGTTACCTGATCAGGAAAAAAAAAAAAATGGGAGAGGTCTTTGCAGATACAATTCAGTTAAAGGATCCTGAATGGGCAGATTGTACTGGATTATATAGGTGGGCTCAAATGTAATCTCATGTATCCTTATAAGAGAAACGTTGAGGGAGACAGATATACACAAAGAGGAGAAGGCAGTATGAAGACAGAGCAGAGAGAGATTCGTTAGGGTGGAACAGCCGTAGCCAAGGAATGCTGGGAGTTGCCAGAAGCTGGGGAAGAAATGGATTCTCCTGTAGAGCCTCTGGAGGAACCGTGGCCCTGGCAATATCTTGATTTAGGTCCAGCGATACTGGTTTCTGACTTCTAGCCTCCAGAACTGTGAAAGAATAAATTTCTGTTGTTCTAAGCCACCAAGTTTGTGGTAATCTGTTAAAGCAGTCAGAGGAAACTAATAAAAGTGACATTTATTTATAGGTTTTTATATTTTTTCTTCCAAAATATATTGTTTGATGATGGATTGTGGCCTGAAGATAGTGATCTAGCCAAGGAAAATAGAATGAGGGAAGAAGAGGTCAGTTCAGTGCAGTGGTTAAGTGCAATACAGTGAAACCAGACTGCCTGGGTATATGCCTGGTTCTACTATGACTATCAGTGTGACCTCGGGGCATTTCTTAACCTCTCTGTGTCCCAGTTCTTTTTTTTTTTAAATCTATATAATGGGGTAATAGTAACAATTGTACTTATATTTTTAAGAGGTAACTTTATTACACACACCCCTCCCCCTAAACATACATAACACATACACCCTGGCAAGTAATAAAAATTATCTAAATATTTAAATGGTGAGTTTTATTATTTTTAAGTAATTTAGGAGTTTAAACTCTAAGGTCTCGATTTAAATGTGTAAATTGGAAATCACTGCAGACTTTTATGAAGTGCTTCTTGGTAGGATACTTGGGATAGTTCAGATTTCTCAGACAGGAAGACAGTTTTATTGTAACCTGTATATTGTGTCTTTGAATTTGTTTTAGTAATACTTTTTTGTATACGTATTTTAGAGGCAAGAAGGTACTAACCTTCCCTTCTCTTTTTAAAAACAAAACAAACAAAAAATGCATGTCAAACAATGCAACTCTACTTTCATGTGTTTTATGTGTTGACTTTCTGAGCAAGATATTTGAATAATATTTTCATCACTAAAATATTTTTAAAGAATACTCTTTAAAAACTAATTATTAGACCCAAAACACTCATCTAAGAAGCATTAAAATCATCTACATAGTGTTTACTTTTTGGATAAAAAATAAGCTAAGGCCGTTTTTCAATTATATGATGGAATCAAATTCAGTCGTTCAATTGCTTTATAACTCCATCCTTGGCTGTCAAGGCTGTTGCAGAGCTATTGATGTTTTTATCCTCATTAATCCTCTCTTCACATCCTAAGGTGATAATCTTACCATGGTGAAAGTCTTAGCAAACCTTGGTAGCAGGTTCTTCAGTCTGAAACCATTAGTGCTACATGTATTTTGTCCTTTGCAAATAGTTTACGTATTTCGGCTCATATTTTCATTCTGATTCAGTCTATCAAATTTCTTACAAAAGTACTAATTCTCACACATGAAAAATAGATGTACTAGATACTTGGATTTATGTCTAATTAATATGGGCAGAATTGGGTTCTGCTATCTAACCAGAGATCATCAAATATTACCTGTATTCCTTCTCATGGTTTGTAGAGCTCAAAGTAATTTACTTTTCCTATCTGTGATAAATCTGTCTCAACCGTATCACTCTACTGGGTCATATGAGAAACTCCTTCCACCTAAAACAACTAATATTTTTCTCAATTACACTTTGGAAATAATGTGAGGGGAAGTGTAAGGCAAACATCCACTGGTTTATGAATCATAAATTCTGTATCAATGTCTACTTTCACAATCCCCCAACGCTGTACACAAACCCAACCCCATCTCCAGGGATACACACCATCATTTAGCCCGTAGTTATATGGGAGAAGGTACTCACTACAGCTTGTGTAGGAGGAAGCACTTACAGCCTTTCTGATGGTTGATGTCATACCCTCAAACTGTTTTGTTTTTATTGATTTTTATATAGAATAAGAAAAGGCTTTGCGGGGGGAGAGAGGGAGTCAACCTTTTCACGCAGTCTAAAACTTATTGATTCTTTTCAGTCCCAGCACATCAACACTGACCACAGTTAAAAAAAAAAAATTAAAATCCTCATGAATACAGAGAGTCATTTTTGTTCATCAAGAATCTCAACTTATTTACAGTTCTTTCTGAATTCATCTTTGGTTTAATCCCATGTACAATCTTTATGCTTAGAAGAAACATTTCTCATACATTCCAGAGACTTTCTGAAAAAACTTTAGTTGGTATGTTTAATGAGACAATATATTTAGATCATTTAGCAGAGTGCCTAGCACGAAGTGGATATTCAGTAAATCATCATTACATTTGTGATTTAACTACTGATATAAAATTATAATTTTTCTCTATACTTAAAAATTCTAAGCTATTACTATTATCATTATACAACCTCAGTTAACTTAGCGTCTGCAACTTCTTTTTTGATTGGACTCCTCATAAGTTTTAAAAAATAGGTATGTACAATTTTGGTATATTGTGTTTTGTTGCCGATTATTATATCTTCTTCTCACTGAGAGCTTGATACTTCCTCACTTCAAAGACATCTTGCTTGGCCATATGAAATATTTTGGCCAATGAAATGTGAGAAGTGATATCTTCAAATTCCAAGCATAATTTTAAGAGCTGTCTTTGCCAAGACCAGCATGTCCCATTCCAGCCCAGATCCAAAAAGATCATGGTCCTTGAGTGAAAAATATATATAACTACTACTGTCCTATGTATTTCATGAAATATATATAGAAATAGAACATTTAATAGGATATAATTAAGAAGATGGTGACTGGACTAAGTGTTAATACCTCATGATATCACCATTTTAGAAATTACTATTAACTACATTGTGGCAGACTGAACTATTTTTCACAATCCTTTCTCTTATATTAAAGCTCCCACTCTGATTATGTTAGCTTTACAAGTCCATTTATTTCAGTGCCATCCCAGATTCTGTACTTCAAGAGCTCTCAAAAGGCCATGGTATTTCTTTTATTCCAAAGCAAGTTACTATAGTAAATGACCACAAATCCCTTCGGGAGGGGCTCAGATAGTAAAAAATATTGTTGTACTTCACAAGCCATACCACTAAGCATATGGTAGGCTTCTTTGGAATTTGGAGTCTGCATATTTTATATTTGGAAATATCACTCCAAGTCACTTAATCAGGCAACTTGAAACACTGTTAGATTAAAGTAAGGCTCAGGGCAGGAGAGGGCTCTGTCCCAAGTCCAGGTTGTAGTGCACATTAGGTTACTGCTAAGGCAATGTGGCTTAGCAGATTTGATGCTGGATAAGAATGCTGTGTGGATTCTTTAAGTCGTTTGCACAGACCCTTGGATTCTGTAGCAAGACTACTTTCTGCAGTAGAGTACTAATTGCTTATTGAAAAGCAGCTCTTTGATCAATAGGGTATAGGATCCAGTTGATATATGCTCCTCTCCTTTGCCTCTTGGGTTGGCAATTCTGTGGCACTTTCTCCATGGCTCCTCAGAGGGTCTCAGCAGGATAGAGCCCAGTCATTCTTAGCGATGACTAGCTCAGTAACACTATCTTATATTGGATTTTCCACTTTCCCTATTTCATTGTTCACAATCTCCTACTCTGTTCCATGGGATTAGTTCCAAAAATAAACTGCGTACATGTAAGCTCTTATCTTAGACTTTCCTACATGGGGAAATCCCCGAATAAGACAGTGCCTATCTTCTGCACTGTTTTTTTTTTTTTTAATCTTCTGAACACAAGCCTAATAAGAAAGTACATATAAAGACCTGGCCTTAGTGTCTTTTTCCTTGTTGCTGACCTTGTGTTTCTTAATTGTGAATCAGAATTATTGTATTTCTGTCTTTCCTGAAGACTGTGTAAAGGAAAGTTGGAAGTTATTAACCAAGGTGTGATGTTCAATCAGTCTTGTGCCTTTGTCTCTTAAGAATTTTATATAAGGTGAGTAGCTTACCAACATATAAAATATACTTTCCTAATTTATTCTCTTCAATTCTTAAAATACATTTTATTTGAATTGAATGTCAGCACTGAATGTTTGCAAGTTCATTCATAGGTGATTTTGTGTGAGAGAGATTTACTATATTAATAGAGAATGATGGTTTGTTTGGCTTGCCTCTCTTAGTTATCTAGTGCTGCTATAACAGATATGCCACAAGTGAATAGCTTTAACAAACAGAAATTTATTTCCTCACAGTTTAGGAGGCTGGAGGCCCTAATTCAGGGTGCAGACTCAAAGGGAAGTATTTGTTGCCTCTGGAAGAAGATTCCTGTCTCTTCTGAGCTTCTGCTTCTGAGCAATCTTCAGGTGGCTTGACATCTCTCTTCCCCCATCTCTGCTTTAATCTCTTTTGTATTTCAAAAAGGATTGACTCAAGATAGCTTGACCCTAATCCTGTCTCATTAACATAACAAAGACAACCCATTCCCAAATGGGATTATAACCAAAGGTATAGGTGTTAGGATTTACAACATATATTTTGGGGGGACACAATTCAATCTGTAACATTTCACCCTTTGGCCCCTGTAAAATTCATGTTTTTGCCATATCATATCAGAGCAAAAATCTTAATTCAACTCCAAGTCCAAAATCTCATCTTTTGAATCATCTAAATCAAATATGGATGAGACATGAGGCATATTCCATCCTAGGGAAAAATTCCTTTTCATCTGTGAACCTGTGAAATCTAGATTACAAATTATCTGTTTCCGAAGTACAATGGTGGAACATGCACAAGGTAGACATTTCCATTACAGATGGAAGAAATTAGAGGAAAAGAAGGAATAACAAGTATCAAACAAGTCCAAAACTCAGCAGCACAAATTACATTAGTTCTCAAGCCTCTCTTCTCTGAGACCATCTGGACAATTGCCCTGCCTTCCTGACTCTGAGTGTTGGCCACACCCTCTGGATTCTGGGTAGAGGCCCCTCTGCCCTGGGCTTCAGCTACTCTGCTCCCTCAGCTTTGGGTGGTTCATTCATTCTCCCAGTCCATCTGAGTGGAGACCCCACCCCCTCGGGCCCTCAGCTGGCCCTATTAGTCTGCCCCTTAAGCATACCCCCTCAGCTTTAGGCAGCGGCCCCATCCCACAGCACGCCTTAACAGCAGCCCTACAATAGTTGGTGAAGTTCTGATTCTTTGAAACCTAGAAGATTGTGACCCCACCCTTTGAGATCCATGTTCTTACATGGCCAAAATTGAATCTGAAAACACAGAGTCAAAATAATTTTGTATATAAAATATTTACATATGGGGGTGATAGGATCATAAACATTATTGCAACAGTGGACACAAAATAATATTTTAAGATTATCAGAGTTTTTTGAGAAGAGAGAAGGAAACCAATACTCCCTATTAACAAATAATTGAAAATATGTAGATAGTATTGTTCATGATTATAACTTTATCATTCTAAGATAAGTAGGTGCAATTCCCTTAATGTAGACCTTTCTAAACAGATTGATATTGGTGCATAGGATTTTATATTTTTATTGGTAGAAAAATGCTCCTATTAAAGTGATTTTAAAAATGTATTATTTAACTATAACCCACCCTAGTGCCGTCGAGTCGATTCCGACTCATAGCGACCCTATAGGACAGAGTAGAACTGCCCCATAGAGTTTCCAAGTAACTATGTTGATTAACTATGTTGATCTCTAAATGACAATTATCCCACGATACTTTTGTTTGTCAGCTTTTTAATCTTTTTTTTTGTCTAGTATTTATTGAGCTGTCAATAAAATCTAAATGCACTAAACTTGGCATAGCTTGAGTAAACATTTTCATGATGGAATTATGATCAAGTTAATTGATCCATTTTATATGTCTGTGTTGCATACATGCTGTAAATTCTCTCTCTGTCTCTCACACACACACACACAGTAAGCCCAGAAAACATCAGTCACTACTTGAGCACCTTCAACATGTTGTAATTTGTCATTTGTAGTTATATCAACCCCTACTGCTAAAAATGGGTCAATTTTATCTGTTTTGTTTAACTAGAAATTTCTCTTAATGCACAATGATTTTTTTCTTAAGAAGAAAACAAATGTAGTAGTGATATATTTGTGATCCTATTGCATCAAATTTATCATGTTCACTCATGGTTATTATATGTAGTGGTGCCAACTAAGGGAATTTGACTTACTTGGTGTTCAAACTACCAATCTAACAGAGCCCTCCTGGAATGACTTTAAAATGGGAAGAACTGCGATTTAAGTGTAATAATTTAAATTACAAATATAGACGATTTTACCTATTCACGCTATACTAGATAATATGCTGCCAGTGATAATCAGTCTATACCAGTGATAGTTGTAAACATGATACATTTATTCTAAATTAAACTCATCACAGCTTTTTTCTGAAATGCTCAGAGGTGTTTCAAACAAAATCAATAAGGAATAAAACCCTTTCTATGATCTGAAAAAATTAACTTATGACACATAAGAAAAGTGCTTGTAAAAAATGTGTATTCCTAGGACTGAAATGAGAAAACAGTTATTAAGAATGATTCAATCAATTCATGTTTTAGGAATTGTTAGTCTTTTATTTTGTTTTTATCTTAGTGCCAAGGTCTTGACAAAAACCTAAAAATAACACTTATTTTCCCGACAGTTTTATCTTTTCCATCAGCAAACATTGATTCCTTCTTTTTTCTGCTTCTTTGATACAAGGGGAAACGTTATCCTGTAACAACCTGGCTCCATCTTGTTTACTTACTTGCCTTTGGCAGAAATGATTAAATGATGTTGGAAAAGCTTGAGCCGAACAAAATCCTTAGTTAATTAGTGCCTTCTCTGTTGGGTGTCATAGAAATGCTGTGTTTCTAAGATTAATTTTTAGGAAGGTAGGTTTTCAGGGTGGTGGAAAATCTCAGTGATCTTTTGCATTGACACCATGGAGGCATTAGCAGAGCAACTGGCCATTTCAGGTCTTTTTGAAGGCATTGTGAAGAGTGATCTGAAGTGGCCACTTGCTCTGCATTTAATGATTTCTATCTGTCTGTCTGTCTGTCATCTATCTATCTAATGACTGCTGTGCATCATTAATCTTGAAGAAAGTGACAGTGCTGTCTACAGACTTTATGTTGGCTGTCCCTTCCTCTTGTCCCCAGCCCTTGCCCCGTGAATAAGTAAAAAGCTTATTTGCCAATTCTTCCTGAAAGCATTGTTTGGTCTAAGAGGCTTGCTTAATTGCCCTGTCTATGTGGTTAAGCACTTGGCTACTAACTGAGAGGTCGGTGGTTCGAATTCACCAGCTGCTCCATGGGAGAAAGATTTGGCAGTCTGCTTCCGTAAAGATTACAGTATTAGAAACTCTATGGGGCAGTTCTTCTCTGTCCTATAGGGTCACAATGAGTTATCATTGACTAGACTGCAATAGGTTTTTTTTTTTTTTTTTTTAATTTGTAGTTCCACAATACCTATTTCCCTACCACAGTTCATCATAGGATGTTGCACAGAGGAGTGAGTGATATTTTAGGTTTTGGAGTCCAACTGCATGATTTCAAATCCCACCTTTTCCAGCCCTGTGAACTTGGATAATTTATTTAAATTCCTTTTCCTTTGTTTTCCTCATGTGTAAAATGAGTATAGTTATAGTAGCTATATAATAAGGTTTTTTAAGGACCAAATGAAATCATATCAGGAAAGACTTAAAACAAAATCTTGGATGATAATAATGATAGAAAACTAAAATACAATAATCAGATTCTTTTTAACTTTCTGTCTTTCTCAGTGGACCACAGACTCCTAGAGAGTAAGGACTAGGTCATTCCTATTTTCAATCAAAATTAGGGTGAATGTATTTCATGATTTGCCTGGGATAGTCCTGGATTTGGGCTCTTGCTTCGAGACACTTATTAATAGCATTCCCTTCAGTCCTAAAAAGTGTCCTGGTTTGGAAGACAAAATATATTAGGACTTTAAACACAAAAGCTTCACATATGGAAGGTCTTATTTATTTACTGAACAAATGAATGTGGAAGGCATTTTCAGCTAATTGTTAAATATTTTAATTAATTCGGTTGCTTTTAAAAAATACTAAATTGTGTTTGCTTGTGCTTATGCCATTTACCTCTAAGTTTTAAGCATTTGAGGAAACTTCTGGATTCACTTGTATCTGTAAGGCACTGTTGGTAGTCATACACCTCAATGCCTGCAGTAATGTATTAAATGGTCCCTTGCTGGCCTGGAAGATTTAATTTGTCTTCTTATTTTAGTGCCCAGCAAGGACTTACAAACACTTGGGAAGTGGGACTCGATAATACGAAAATTTTAAAGCCCTTGAGTCAGATAAAATTCTAACTTTTGGCAACAACACATATTTTTAATTATAGATGTAATACTGAAACACTGGGAGTTCTGGGGAGTGGAGCGTCTTCATGAAGCATTGAACTCAGACCTGGAAATCCATGGCTTAGTATGCGTTGTTTCCACAAAACTTCAGTCATAATCCTTCGTATAAATAATGTAGAGATTATGGAAGCCTGGCTTTTGTCAGAAAAAAGAGAAAAAATCACTCTCAGTAGAAAATATAACAGAGATAGTACAAATATATGCTAAGACATGTTCAACTTCATATTGCTAACTAGCCATGGTTAGCAATTTTGCTCAAAGCAATTTTGCTAGAAACCTTTTGAGGGTACATAGCCTGTGCCGCTCATATTGTGCAAACCCCAGAAAGTCCAAGAGTAGAAATAATTCTTTCTAAGACTATTTTGTGAAATTCTATTATGATTTACTTCTGCGAGATTTACAGCCACCAAAAACCATAATGAATATATTTCATTATTCTGTGTGAAAGGAATATAATCCACTCAGTAACTCAAATACTTAGAAGAATGTCTGTGGTGAAAGGCAAATCAAGTTAAGCCTCTCTCATACTTTATTTGGACTTTTCTCTTTGGACCCATTAAATTGCCTTGTCTTAGAGTTTTTCTGGGGTATTGTTCATATGAAATGGTATTTTGGTTTGTTTTTACCTTATTTTGCCGTTTCTATAACATTTGGATTCCTCAGAAATGGGAGTTCCAATTAAGCATACAGGCTGTTCTACTAACTCCAGGAACTGCTTTAAATTACCAACTCCTTCCAAAGCCTTGTGAACTGGTTAGGCATTCAAAATGAGAAATATGTCAGGTTACAGGCAGCAGGCTGTTCCACCTGTAAATCTGAGTAGGCAAGCTACATATAAACTTAAGTTACAATAAAAATGCCAACTTACTGGTTTACAATAGCAAATGGATTGGCCATTGCTCCTGCGAAACAAGATAATTCTCCCAGTGTGCAAACCAATCAAGAAGCCAAATAATCAGAAGTCAGATTGGTGAGCACTGACTCCCAGCCGGGGTAGCTGTAGGTCTGCCATCTACCGTGGGCAGGGAAACCGTAAGCCCTGAGTCCAGTTACAAAGATTTCCTCTCCTGGACAGTTCCCTAATGGATACAATATGCCAGCTTGTGCTCCTGGAAGCATGTTTTTCTGTTCCCAAGGCTGACCAATTCCTACTTTGATTGACACGTTCTTTCTTTAGATATATTACTATTAATACATTCAGTTACGTTACAGTCAAGTCTCAGAGCTGTGTTGAAAGTTCTGCTTCATTAAGCTGACTTTGCATATATCTATTCTGGGTTGTTCGTAGTTAATTATAGCTGCCCTCTCTGAGGACAATCTTAATTCCTATATGCCTAAATTATTTAGAATGGGTACACCTTATTATATTTTAGTAGAATCATGAAACTTCAATGAAACTTTGCATATATCTTATTTTGTACTCTGCATGTCACAGATATGCACATGGAGGCTGAAGAAGTTAAGTGACTAAGCCAAATCCAGGAGACAGGGAAAGAGGCTAGATTACGAGGTAGCCACTGGATTGCTAACCTCATATTCCTCCACTCTACTGTTCTGAGCCTTCAAATGTCTGTACCCATTCTTTCCACTTTCCAGGACTCAGACATTTTAAGTCTTGTAACGCCAAAATTATTTTATTTGACTGGTTCAAAATTTATTATTGTCATTCATTATAGGTACAGCTCATGCAACTATTTGCAGGAAAGCTCTTATCTTTTGCTATTTTTTTTATTAAAATGACTGTGCAAAAGGAAGATTAAGGTTAATTAAAATTATTAATTTTTAAAATAGCACTATAGAGTCACTGACATTTCTTAAAACACAAAATGAAAACAAAAGCATATTTTCATGATGGTGGGGCTTCAGAATATGACAATGACCATATAGTTAGAATTTAAAATATTTAAACCTAGTGGTCCAGAACACTTAATTGTGGTCATGAGAAGCCTGTAATTAGAAAAAGAGGCAGTCGTTCAAACAGAACAAGAAGATACTACATGGCTCAAAGTCAGGAAAAGTGTGCATTAGGGTTGTATCCTTTCACCATACGTATTCAATCTGTATGCTGAGCAAATAATCCAAGAAGCTGGACTATATGAAGAAGAATGGGGCATCAGGATTGGAGGAAGACTCATTAACAACCTGCGTTATGCAGATGACACAACCTTGCTTGCTGAAAGTGAAGAGGACTTGAAGCACTTACTAATGAAGATCAAAGACCACACAGCCTTCAGTATGGATTGCACCTCAACATCAAGGAAACAGAAATCCTCACAACTGGACCAATGAGCAACATTATGATAAACAGAAGATTGAAGTTGTCGAGGATTTCATTTTACTTGGATCCACAATCAACACCCATGGAAGCAACAGTCAAGAAATTAAATGACACATTGCATTGGGCAAATCTGCTGCAAAAGACCTCTTTAAAGTGTTGAAGAGCAAAGCTGTCACCTTGAAGATTAAGGTGCGCCTGCAAAAAAAAAAAAAAATTTTTTTTTTTTTTTTTTACCCAAGCCATGGTGTCTTCAGTCACCTCATGTGCATGCAAAAGCTGGACAATGAATAAGGAAGACTGAGGAAGAGTTGACACCTTTGGGTTGTGTTGTTTATGAAGAATATTGAATACACCACGGACTGCCAAAAGAACAAACAAATCTGTCGTGCAAAAAATGCAACCAGAATGTTCCTTAGAAGTAGGAATGGCAAGACCTCTTCTCACATGCTTTGGACATATTATCAGGAGGAATCAGTCCCTGAGGAAGGACATCATGCTTGATAAAGTAGGGGGGTCATCGAAAACGAGGAAACCCCTCCATGGGATGGATTGGCACAGTGGCTGCAACAATGGGCTCAAATATAACAAGGATTGTGAGGCTGGAACAGGACTGGGCAGTGTTTTGTTCTGTCATACATAGGGTCGCTATGAGTGGGAACTGACTTGACGGCACCTAACAACAGTGGTGCAATGTATTATTGATTCAAGCTTGGAATTTTATTTGCAATCTACATGGTTGCTTTGTAATTTGCACTGAAAGCAACAAAATGGTATTGATGCAATATTTATTCCTAACTTCATTACAGACCCCCCCGCCCAAAAAAATAAAACCCATTGCTGTCAAGTCGATTCCTGCTCTTAGAGACCCTATAGAACAGAGTAGAACTGCTCCATAGAGTTCATTGCAGAGGCATGGAAAATATATATGTATAAAATTATGCTTAGGTAACATGCAAAACAAACAAACATGAATCCCACCTTACTAACAACATAATGAAAATTTAAATTTTATTAATGTAGCTAAGATACACAGTTTAGTAAAACATTTTATCAAAATAGCATGCCAGTATTCGTGCTGTCTTTGCAAATTCTACTTTATATTGTTCTTTTTAAGATAAAGGACTGATTTAAATCCCATTTATTTCTTTATGAATTTTGCCCTCATTTACCAATGTATTGCCTCCTACCTATTATTTCTTTTTTTCTTTTTCTGTCTCTCCCCAAATCTCACATTCCCTTCCTGCCTTTAACTGTGTTAAATCCTGCACGTTAAAAAGGATCTTTCAATGTTTGCTCAAGATTAATAGCCATAAGTGAAATAACGGAACAAAGACCTTTTATACGTGATCATTTCAACATTTAAGAGATTTGTCAAGTGTGCATTTCAATAATAGACATTTTCATTACTGTTCTATTTTTAAAATTCACATGTATTTACATTTTAAAAATGACAGCTTGTATTAGAGAGTTTCTGCTTGAATTTCTGGAAACATCTGTCCATGTTCGTTCAACTGAGGATTTCTGGATCTTCAAGTCAACTGTTGTTATAAATCCATGCAAGGACATTTGTATGTTAACAATTCTATGTTTATTAAAATGGTAAGGTATAGATTGTAAAACTCTCACCAGCCACTTCTTCTGGTCTCATGGCAAAGGAGACAGTTGGTCAAGGAGGCAGTTAGCCACACATTCCATACCCTCCTCCTATTCCCGACTCTTTTTCTTCTTGTGTTGCTCCATGTGAATAGAAACCAAATGTCATGCCTTGGATGGCTGCTTGCAAGCCCCAGACACTATGCAAAGAACTAGGATGTAGAATAGAAGCACTAAACACATTATTAGGTCAGTTAACCGGGATGTCCCTTGAACCCATGACCTTAAACCTCCAAACCAAGGAACCAAACTCCGAGGTTTTTGGTTGTACATAAACAGTCTCAGCAGCTACTCTTTTTTTTTTTTTTAATGTAGGTCTTTAGATGACTGGATCATAAATTTGGATCCAGTTTGAAACGTCTCTTGGGGATCTTGGGTACTTTGCAAGATAGCCACTGGGGCTGGTCTTGTGTCAGTTTGTGATGGAAGCTGGTCTCTCTGAGCACACAGAAGACCTCTAGGGGGCAGCGTTTCCTAACTCCGCAGGCAACCTCACAGTCTCAGTTCTTGACTTGTCAAAATAGCCTCAATAGTGAAATGGTTTCATTATAAAAAATTTTTTTTTTTATATAACTGCTATTATTTTACCTTTAACATTTGCTCCCTATTGTTACAGCTACCTCTCTGGTTTTCCATACTATTAGCCACGCAGATTTTAAACCTCAGATATTTTTCTTTCCTTCCCCTTCCCTAAATTCCCATTATAGTTACTTGGGCTTACCCTTCCCAGCTGTTTCTTTACCCTCTCCTGGCTGCTTCCTGTCATCTTACTGCTTATGCCTGTCTTTTTCCTCCACTTCACTTCATCCCTGGGCCAGTCCAGGATGACTTCTCCTCACTTTATCATGCCATTGCACAATTATAGAATAATTACTTTGCATGAGGTTCATAGTTATCAGACTTTCCAGAAAACTGTGGGGATAGAATTTTTAACCTGTCCGAGGCTATCCAATACATTCAAGAGTGGTTCATGAACACTCCAGCCTTCCAAAGCTTTTAATTCTTAGTTCAACTCCCACTGTGTTCCTTGCTCTCCTCATTTCTGCTGGAGATACTTTTCATAGCTCTGGCAGATTAGGCAAAATGACCTATATAATTTTCCTTAATTGATAAATTCAATTTCTACTTGTAAATTCAATAATTAACATCTGCAATTAAAGAGATTCCTTCTCTGAAGTCCCTTTCTGATCAATATTACCCAATCAAAGGTATAGATAGAAATTAGGCAATGGATATATAAGTGTTTTCTATTTCTGTTTTATTTAATGATTCATAATTGTTCATCCAGCACATACATATTTATAGAGGTTATATTATTTCAGTGCCAATCAAAGCAAATTTATAAAGACTGTACATATACACAATTATTTGTCTGACTCCCTTGAAATATAAATTTATCTTGTTCATTGTTTATCCTCAAACCCTATCCTGCATATTTAGGTTTAGGCTTCGTGGAAGTAGTTCTGAAAATCATGATTGGTGTGCCAATGATTGGCTAAGGAAGTGCTCACAAGGAGATTGGTAAAAGAATAAAGGAAGCAGGACAGGGAAGGGAAGGAGGCCAAGCAAATGTACAATCTCACACAAAGTCACTCACTCCGAAGGTGGCCTCAGCCTGATCCTGTAAGGGAGCTCTGTCATGTAAATTATGCCTCAGAGTTGTACTGGATGAGTGCTTTCAGTGCTTTACACTGTCCGTCCTGGTGAAGGCCCACCCTAGGGACGTGGATTCTCAGGCTCCAGAGATACAGTGATGGTATTTTGTCTTGGAACTCTGACCGTGTACCTTACACACAGTTTCCTAGGCCTGCTAAATGTATATTTGTTTACATAAATGAATGGAAAATAGACCTGGTAGGGCGTAGCAAGTAGCTTAGATTCTAGTTGTAGGTTAAAATAAGGAGGAACGCGATCAAAGCTATAAGAGCAGTAACAATGAATTGCTTTTGGAACTCAGAGGAAGAACAGAAGATGCGTACTTTAGACCAAGTTAGACCAAACCCATGGATGGCCCCAGCCAACACATAACTGGGACACAGAATTCCCATCACCTTTTATTTGTCAGAAGAATGGGTAATAGCGGAACTACAATTTGTGTTTTTGTTAGTGTTTTTTTAAAAAAGTATTGTAAATTCAAAAGATGCTTCCATTGAAGAAAAAAATGGATTTATGACAAGATATTCTCCCTTTTTGTTTTGAATTAAAAAACCTACTCCATGTTTGTAAAGGTAGCTCACTCTATCAACTGATATGCCATCATCAACATTTGGTAATTTATGTACATATCATCATATTATTCTATTACTGCCTGATGGATACTTCTACAGGTTTTAGACTTATGCATAAGGTGAAAATATTTAGTTCCCTTTTGATAAGTAATCTGGGAAGATGCCAAAATACAAGGAAGATGATTTGTTTAACAGATATATTCCATGTATCCATACTTAAAATGATGGATTACAGCAGTGAAGAGTCACTGATGTTAGAGTCAATAGAGACCCTGATTTGTGTCCTTGATCTGCCGCCAAATACTGATATGCTTTTGTCAATTCTTTTATCATCTTCAAACCTTAGTTTTCTCATTTATCTAAAGAAAGTCCCTGTTTTCTCACAGACTGGATTAGAGATCGTAGATTGAATTCAGAGGACATTATAGATTCTTAAAGATAATGGCTAATTATGTTTAACTAAGAGAGGGTCGGCAGTTCAAATCCACCAGGTGCTCCTTGGAAATTCTATGGGGCAATTCTACTCTATCCTATAGGGTCGCTATGAGTTGAAATCGACTCGATGGCACTGGGTTTGGTTTTTGGAAGAGAGAAATAGATGGAAAATAATTCTGAAAGATTTGCCTGTCCTCTTAAGTCTAACCATGTAGGTGATTCCTTGCATATGCATACTGCCTTGTTTGAGGCATTACCATGTGATGGCTAAATTTCTGATTGGCTACTCCATCTGATTGGCCACAATAGGATAGATCATCTAGTCAAACCCTCTCATTTTTCAGATGAGATAATGGGAACCTTGAGAGGACAACTGGCATGTCAGAGGAAGCACAGTTTAGTGAAGGGAAAACCAGGAACTGTGTCTTGACTTTTAGAACATGGTTCTTTAATTATACAAGTCTGCTATCATGGAGAAATAAAAAATCACTCTGCTGTAAGAAAAGATGTTTAGGCCCATGTATGTTTAAATTTAATGTACTAAACTTAAATAAGCAACATCATGATGAACGGAAATAAGATTGAAGGATTTCATTTTACTTGGATCCACAGCCAATGCCCTTGGAAGCAGGAGTCAAGAAATCAAATGACACATTGCATTGAACAAATCTCCTGCAAAAGACCTCTTTAAAGTGTTAAGCAAAGATGTCACTTTGAGGATTAAGGTGCACCTGACCCAAACCATGGTGTTTTCAATCACCTCATATGCATATGAAAGCTGGGCAATGAATAAGGAAGACTGAAGAAGAATTGACACCTTTGAGTTGTGGTGTCGGGTAAGAATATTGAATATACATGGGCTGCCAAAAGAATGAACAAGTCTGTTTTCGAAAAAGTACAGCTGGAATTCCTAGAAGTGAGGATGACAAGACTTCCACTCACATACTTCGGACATGTTATAAGGAGGGACTAGTCATACTTGGAAACCCTGGTGGCATAGTGGTTAAGTGCTATAGCTGCTAACCAAAGGGTTGGCAGTTCAAATCTGCCAGGCGCTCCTTGGAAACTCTATGGGTCAGTTCTACTCTGTCTTATAGGGCCGCTGTGAGTCAGAATCAACTCAATGGCACTGGGTTTTGTTTTTTTTTTTTTAGTTCATACTTGGTAAAGTGGAGGGTCAGTGAAAAAGAGGAAGACCCTCAATGAGATGTATTGACACAGTGGCTGCAACAATGGGCTCAAGCATAACAACAATTGTGAGGACGGTGCAGGACCAGGTAGTGTTTCATTCTGTTGTACATAGTTTCGCTATGAATTGGAACCGACTTGAGGGCACCTAACAACAACAAACTTCAAACAAACAAATAAATGAAACATTCTTGTTCAAAAACACATGTTGCTGAAAATGAAAATTTATCCAAAATAAAAGGTTTTAACATTAATATTATAGCCTGCTGTAATCTTGTAATTTCTTTTCTTTTCTACCATTTTTTTTTTCATACAATTACTATGAAAAGCTTTTAAGATATGTTTGATAGTCTCCTATTTATAGGTGAACTCTATGGGGCAGTTCTACTCTGTGCTATAGGTTCGCTATGGGTCGGAATCAACTTGATGGCAATGGCTTTTTTTTTTAGGTTGGAATCCAAAATAATAATTAGAGAATGTAAGCTGGGCTTTGCCTTAAAAAAAAAAAAAAAAAACCCACTGCCGTTGAGTTGATTGTGACTCATAACGACCCTATGGAACAGGATAGATCTGCCCTATAGGGTTTCCAAGCCTGTAAATCTTTACCAAAGCTGACTGACACACATTTCTTCCACAGAGTGGGTGGTGGATTCGAACCACTGACCTTTCAGTTTGCAGCCAAGAGCTTTAACCACTATGTAACCAGTGCTCCACGGGCTTTGCCTTAGTGTCCCCAAATTGAAGATTAAGGGTATTTTAATAATTTAAAGTGTCCGAATAGACATTTCTCCAAAGAAGATCTACAAATGCCCAATAAGCACATGGGAGGGAAAAAAAAGCTCAGCATGTTTTATCATTAGCTAAGTAACACTCTATGATGGTTATAACCAAAAAGATAGACAATAATAAGTTTTGATGAGGATGTGAAGAAATTGGAGAAAACTCCACAAAACTCCATATATGGAGAAAACTCACCATACATTCCTGGTGAGAATGTAAAAAGTCACTTTGGAAAACAGCTTTGGTAGTTTCTCAAAGAGTTAAACATAGATTGCCGTATCGTTGTTGTTAGTCTCCATCAAGTTGATTGCAACTCATAGTGACTCCATGTGACAGAGTAGAACTGCCCCATAGGATTTTCTAGGCTGTAATCTTTATGGGAGCAAATCTCTACTTCTTCCTCTCATGGAGCCACTGGGTAGGTTCGAACTGCCAAGCTTTCAGTTAGCAGCTGAATGCTTAACCATTTGGGCCACCAGAATTCCTTAAAGCTACCATGTTCTTGTTGTTGTTTGTTGCGGTTGACTCAGTTCCAACTCACAGCCAACCTATGTACCTTAGAACAAAACACTGCCCAGTCCTGTGCCATGCTTACAGTCGTTATGCTTGAGCCCATTGTTGCAGCCACTGTGTCAATCCATCTCATTGAGGGTCTCCCTCTTTTCTGCTGACCCTGAACTTTACCAAGCATGATGTCCTTCTCCAGGGACTGATCCCTCCTGACAACATGTCCAAAGTATGTAAGACGCAGTCTTGCCATCCTTGCTTTCTAGTTGTACTTTTTCCAGGACAGATTTGTTTGTTCTTTTCGCAGTCCATGGTATATTCAATGTTCCTCTCCAACACCGCAATTCAAAGGTGTCAATTCTTCAGTCTCCCTTATTCGTCATCCAGCTTTCACATGCATGTGATGTGGTTGAAAATACCATGGCTTGGGTCAGGCTCACCTTAGTCTTCAAGGTGACATCTTTGCTTTTCAACACTTTAAAGAGGTTCTTTTGCATCTTGATTTCTCCACTGCTTCTTTCACGGGTGTTGATTGTGGGTCCAAGTAAAATGAAATCCTTTGACAACTTCAAACTTTTCTCCATTAATCATGATGTTGCTTATTGGTCCAATTGGGAGGATTTTTGTTTTCTTTATGTTGAGGTGTAATCCATACTGAAGGCTGTGGTCTTTGATCTTCATCAGCAAGTGCTTCAAGTCCTCTTCACTTTCAGCAAGCAAGGTTGTGTCATCTGCATAATGCAGGTTGTTAGGGATTCTTCCTCCAATCCCGATGCCCCATTTTTCTTCCTATAGTCCAGCTTCTCAGATTATTTGCTCAGCATACAGATTGAATAGGTGTGGTGAAAGGATACAACCCTGACGCACACCGTTTCTGACTTTAAACCATGCAGTATCCCCTTGTTCTGTTTGAACAACTGCCTCTTGATCTATGTACAGATTCCTTAGGAGCACAATTAAGTGTTCAGGAATTCCCATTCTTTGCTATGTTATCCATAATTTGTTATGATCCACACAGTTGAATGCCTTTGCATAGTCAATAAAACACAGGTAAACATCCTTCTGGTATTCTCTGCTTTCAACCAGCATCCATCTGATATCAGTAATGATACCCCTGGTTCCAAGTCTTTGTCTGAATCCAGCCTGAATTTCTGGCAGTTCCCTGTAGATATATACTGTTGCAGCTGCTATTGAATGATCTTCAGCAAAATTTTACTTGTGTGTGATATTAATGATATTGTTCAATTTCTGCATTTGGTTGGATCACCTTTCTTGGGCATAGGCATAAATATGGATCTCTTCCAGTTGGTTGGCCCGGTAGCTGTCTACCAAGTTTCTTGGCATAGACAAATGAGCACTTCCATTGCTACATCTGTTTGTTGAAAGATCTCAGTTGATATTCTATCAATTCCTAGAGCTTCGTTTTTCGCCAATGCCTTCACTGCAGCTTGAACTTCTTTCAGTACCATCAGTTCCTGATCATATGCTACTTCTTGAAATGGTTGAACGTTGACCAATTATTTTTGGTATAGTGACTCTGTGTATTCCTTCCATCTTCTTTTGATGCTTCCTGTGTCGTCTAATATTTTTCCGGTAGGATCATTCACTATTGCAACTCGAAGCTTGAATCTTTTCTTCAATTCTTTCAGCTTGAGAAATGCTGAGTGTGTTCTTCCCTTTTGTTTTCTATCTCCAACTCTTTGCATAAGTCATTATAATATTTTACTTTGTCTTCTTGAGCCACCCTTTGAAATCTCCTGTTCAGTTCTTTTACTTCATCATTTCTTTTGTTTTAGCTGCTCAACCTTCAAGAGCAAGTTTCAGAGTCTCTTCTGACATCCATTTTGATCTTTTCTTTCTTTCCTGTGGTTTTAATGAACTCTTGCTTTCTTCATGTATGATGTCCTTGATTTCTTTCTACAACTCATCTGGTCTTCAGTCATTAGTGTTCAATGCATGAAATCTATTCTTGAGGTGGTCTCTAATTTCAGTTGTGATATACTCAAGGTTGTACTTTGGTTCTCGTGGACTTGTTCTAATTTTCTTCAGTTTCAATTTTAATTTGCATATGAACAATTGGTGGTCAGTTCCACAGTAAGCCCCTGGCCTTGTTCTGACTCATGATATTGAGCTTTTCCGTCATCTCTTTCCACAGATGTAGTTGATTTGATTTCTGTGCGTTCCATCTGGTGAGGTCCCTGTGTATTGTTGCCGTTTATGTCGTTAAGAAGGGTATTTGCAATGAAGAAGTCATTGGTCTTGCAAAATTCTATCATGTGATTTCTGGCATTGTTTCCATCAGCAAGGTCATATTTTCCAACTACTGATTTTTCCTCTTGGTTTCCAATTTCACATTCTAATCACCAGTAATTATCAACCTATCCTGATTCCTTGTTCGATCAATTTCAAACTGCAGAAGCTGGTAAAAATCTTCAGTTTCTTCATCATTGTCCCTAGAGGTTCGTGCATAAGTTTGAATAATAGTCGTATTAACTGATCTTCCTTGTAGGCGTATGGATATTGTTCTATCACTGACAGCATTGTACTTCAGGATAGATCTTGAAATGTGCTTTTTGACGATGAATGTAACGCCATTCCTCTTCAAGTTGTCATTCCTGGCATAGTAGATCATATGATTGTCAGATTCTAAATAACCAATACCAATCCATTTCGGCTCACTAATGCCTAGGATATTGATCTTTACGCATTCTGTTTCATTTTTGAAGATTTCCAATTTTTCTAAATTCATACTTTGTGTGTTCTAGGTTCTGATTGTTAATGGATATTTGCAGTTGTTTATTCTCATTTTGAGTCATGGCATATCAGCAAATGAAGGTCCCAGAAGCTTTAGTCCACTGACATCATTAAGATCAAATGTACTTTGAAGGGAAACCCTGGTGGTGTAGTGGTTAAGTGCTATGGCTGCTAACCAAAGAGTTGGCAGTTCTAATCCACCAAGTGCTCCTTGGAAACTCTATGGGGCAGTTCTACTCTGTCCTATAGGGTTGCTATGAGTCAGAATTGACTCGACGGCACTGGGTTTGGTTTTGGTTTTTTTCTACTTTGAGAAGGCAGCTCTTCCCCAGCCTTCTTTTGAATGCCTTCCAACCTGGGGGTCTCATCTTCCGCCACTATCTCAGACAGTGTTCCGCTGCTATTCATAAGGTTTTCACTGGCTAATTCTTTTCAGATGTAGACTGCCGGGTCTTTCTTCTTAGTCTGTTTTAGTCTGGAAGCTCAGCTGAAACCTGTCCACCATGGGTGACCCTGCTGGTATCGGAATACTGGTGGTATAGCTTCCAGCATCAAAGCAACATGCAAGCCCCCACAGTATCACAAGCTGACAGACACATGGGGGAAAGTTATCATATGACCCAGAAATTCCACTCCTATGTATACAAGCTAGGGAAATAAAAACATATGTCCACACAAAAACTTGTACATGAGAACATATATTATTCATAAAAGCTAAAAAATAAAAACAACCCAAATACCCATCAGCTGATGAATGGATTATATGGTATATCCATATATTATTCAGCCATAAAGAGGAATGGAGTACATGCTACAATGTGGCTTAACCTCCAAAATATGATAAGTAAAAGAAGCCAGTTATAATGGTCAACAAAGTGCATGTACGATTCCACTGATACGGAGTGTCCAAAATAGGCAAATCTGTAGATATAGAAATAGATTAGTGGTTGCTTAGGGATATTGTAGGGGGTGAGGGGGTGGGCAGTGGTGGTTCAGTGGTAGAGTTCTTCTGTGCCAGAGACCTGAGTTCAATTCACAGCCAATGCACCTGAAGCTCAACTGCCACTCATCTGCCAATGGAAACTTGCCTGTTACTATGATGCTGAACAGGTTCCAGTGGAGCTTCCAGACTAACACAGACTAGTAAGGAAGGCCTGACAATCTACTCCTGATAAACCATCCAGTGAAAACCCTATGGATCATAATGGTCTGATCCCATTGTACATGGGGTTTTCTTGAGTTAGGGACCGACTCAACAGCAGCTGACAACAGGAGGGCCGTTGAGGAGTGGAGTAGGGTAGGATGGGGATGTTAGTCACAGCTAATGGATATAAGCTTTCTTTTAGGGGATAAAATGTTCTAAAATTAGACTTTGGCGATTGTTGCAAATATTAAAAATTGGGTTGTATACTTTAAATGGATGAATTATATGATATGTGAAGTATACCAAACCAAAAAAAAACCAAACCCAGTTCCTTCGAGGTGATTCTGACTCATAGCGACCCTATGGGACAGAGTAGAACTGCCCCATAGAGTTTCCAAGGAGCACCTGGAGGATTTGAACTGCTGACCCGTTGGTTAGCAGCCGTAGCACTTAACCACTATGCCACTAGGGTTTCCGATATGTGAAGTATAGCTCAATGAAATGTTAAAAAACAAAAAGCCTAACCTCAGATGTGGCTTCTAAGATTTCCCTGAAACCTTAATTTGAACTCTAGTTACCCTCACTTTGGGTTGCTGGTGCATAAATTCATGTTAAGAACTGTATTGCCTTCAAATTTTCTCATAAGTTCCTCAAGAATGGAGACAAATTCTTTTTTATTTTTTTGTTATTATTATTTTTGCAAGAGTCTAGGACAGTGTCCCAGGTAGAAAAGCAAAAAACTAAACAGAACTATATTATTCCTTATAATCATATAGCATTTTGAGATTATATAAAACTTTGATAATACTAAAAGAATTTATGGGCATGAAAAATTGTTGTTTGGTGCTATCGAGTCAGTTGCAACTCATAGCAACCCTATGTATGACAGAATGAAACGCTGATGGTCCTGTGCCAGCCTCACAATCACTGCTATGTTTGAGCCCATTGTTGCAGCCACTGTGTCAATTTATCTCGTTGAGGGTCTTCCTCTTTTTCGTTGACCCTCTGCCTTACCAAGCATGATGTCCTTCTCCAGGAACTGGCCCTCCTGATAACATGAAGGACATATCATATCAGACTCATTTTACTTTCTTTTCATAATAGACTTTATAAATAAAAGGAAAAATAATAAAAATCATGATTATTTTTATCTTTTGTTAAAGTACCATTAAGCATTTCACAGATTATTAATTTGCTCTGCCTTTTCTTTGCCTCAGTATACTTGAATAAAAGGACTGGATTGGACCAACTAAATCCTTGTTATTCAAACATTATTATATGATTTTACTGAAAGATATCATTGTCATCTTAGTGTCATTAGTAATAGCAGAATATAATTTGACACGGATTTTGAAGATAATTTTAAGTGACAATTACAAATTTATTTTATGTTCAAAATTATGTTTGATTAGATAATTTCTTTCCTCAGTAATTTTCAAAAATTTTTTGAATTGGATCTTTTTCCAAACTAAAATCTTATTCAAAACCCAATACGTGAGTCATATAAGAACAGCTTTTCTGCTTATTTAGGTTTGGAAAAGGGAATCAAGAGACCCAGCCTCTAGCATCTGTAGACCACTGGGATGCCTCCAATGATTGCTTAGACCTTCTTGGAGTAAAAACCACTGCCTTAGTTATGTGAAAAGTAGGACCATGCATCATCCTGCACCTGAAGAATTTATTTTGCATAGCAACTAATTACTTTGAACCAGGATACTTTAATGACATTTTTCTAATGATTAACAAATCCTGGAATTTACTTCATATGCTTATTGTTTTATACAGACTTTTTTTTTAAATGAGGCTGTTAATAGGTTAATTCATTGATTACACATTGACATCATACAAAGAGCTATGAGATGTAATTTTAATTTGTTATCAGGAATATTTAAAGGACAATGTTTGTAAATGGTTCACTTAAAATTCAAAGTCGGTGTATCAGAGGAAGTGGTGGAATAATACCCTGGCCTGGGGATTGCTTATAACCCTGGACATAACTTTGCGAGTAGGTGAAGGGGGTAAAGCTTCCTGGAAGGGAAAGATGAAATGAGAACCTCTCCTTTTCTTCTTCCTCCTCTCCCGTCTCTTCTTTTCATCTCTACTCTACCTCGACATCTGCCTCTATTGTTTCTGTCTCTGTCTCATCTGTTTCTCCCTTTCTGTCCTTTCTTCTGTAGTCACACACCTCAGTACCAGTCCCAGCTGAACCTTCAGCCAGAGAGGAAATTTAGAGCTGTTATTTTAGTTTTCTCATCTATGCAATAAAGATACTTGTACTACCTCCATGGTGGAGTTGTGATTAACAAATCAGATAGTCCATGTAAGGCTCTAAGCAGAGTGCCTGACTTGTAGTTAGGGTCAGTGAATAGTAACAATCACTGCTTCAATGAGCTGTTTTCTTGTCTTCTCTCCTCCCTTTTACTTCTTTCCTTATTTTGATTTTAACATTTAATGTGTTGCTTTTCTTATTTCATAATTACTGAATAAAAAATTCTAAGCACTTTTTGTTTGACTTCTCGAGGTCTTGGTGTGGGTGTTCTTTTGACAGACTGATAACATATGAAGGAAAAAGAAAACACTGTAACTCATGGATATAGGAGTATAAAAACTAGGTGTGCGAAATAGCAAAATACCAATACTGAGATTAACAAACAGTGATTTTCAGCAGATTGTGACTCACCAAGTGTGAAGTAAAACAGTTTTTGCAGCACTCAGTCACCCCCAATTGAGAAAGAAAATTATTTTGAAAATCCAGGGGAAAATAAGAACCTATTTGACTTTTGGGTAATCATTTGTGAGGAAATCTCTATTAACAATGAAAAGATCTTTATAATTTTTAAAAAGTGTTTTTGTTTTTTAATTTAAAATTATTTTCTAACTTTGTTTGTGTGCCTATTTCTGATGGCGGAAGGTGATGGTCTCTTCAGCTTAAGTCATTTATTAAAGATCAAAAGCCAGTCCCAAGACTAGGGTGGGAACTCTGACTTTTATCATTCAAGCTGTTTAGATGAAGTTTCAGGGCAGTGATTCACAGTCTCCTGTATTTTCCCACATTCTACTTACTGTCATTTCATATTCCCGACTGCTCAGTGACCCCTACAATACTTTGACCCTAAGGCTGAATACTCAGAAAGCATCTCTTTTCCCTCATTAACATAAATCTATATGCTTTGAATACATTTGACTCCTTTTATTTTAAATTTCCTAGGCCTGTTAAATTCTGGAGCCCTGGTGGCACAGTGGTTCAGAACTTGGCTGCTAATCAAAAGGTCAGCAGTTCAAATCCACCAGCCACTCCTTGGAAACCCTATGGGGCAATGAGTTTTTTGGTTAAATTCTACCAACCAAAACCCCTTTCTCACTGATTTCCTAAATGCCATATGTCCATATTACCAACAAGAGTATTAATGCTTTCTCTTCTCAGTTATGCCACATCGACATGACTGGCATTCTTTAGGTTATATCACCTCTTTCAAATCAAGAATTTGCTCTAAGAAATAAGTCTAATTATTAGTCACCTATATCAGTCAAATAAATAATACTGGTAAGAATAATCAACACAAAATAAAGCCAACAGTGGATACAATCAAGCAATTCTGAATTTGTAATAGAAAATTTAACTGAAAAGAGGTTGTGTATTCTATGTGATTTTCAAAATTGTAAAACTTGGTTCAGAAAAAAAAAGTGTGTGTCTTTGATGACTGTATGTTTGTATGTCAGAAATAATCATTAAAAAAGTGACTGCAAAATAAAAACCTTTATCTATAGAAAAATGATAGAAAGATAACATTATCCTGAAAAAATTTAGGTTTGCCAAATTTGACCTGAGAAAGTTGGAATCAATATGCACAATAAGCACAAAAGGAAAACAAATGGTGGAATTCACAATTAAAATTTGATATGGAGAAAATCAAACGGATGAATCAAATCTTTTTAATGAAATTAACATCAGACATGAGGGATGCAAATAAAAATATTCAACAAAATAAACATTAAATACAATTTAAAATTATTTGATTTCCTGTCCAAGGAACAAAATTGCATTTATGATCTTAATTTTAAGGAATATTGTTATAATTAAAATAAATCTATATGGGTATAATTATGATTAAAAGATTTGTATTTATCAAAAAACAAAACAACAACAAGCTTTTGGGCTTCACATGAGGAGGTCAAAATATCCTGTACTTTCTCACAACTCTCCTCTTTATACTTGTATGTTTGAGTTCTTGAACAGGTCATTGTAACCAAGTACTTTATATCATCATCTCTTTTTAATCCTCAGAACAAATTCATCAATCCATTCAATGATGCTTATTGATTACCTTTTCTATTTAATCCACTGTATTCAGGGTTGGATGTATAGAAATAAGTAAGACAGGTATGGTTCCGGACCTCACAGAATTAACAAAATCATTATGATATAGTGTGGTGGTGGTGTTGTTGTTAGGTGCCATTGAGTCAGTTCTGACTCACAACAACCATATGTAAAACTGAATGAAACACTGTCTGGTTCTGCACCATCCTCACAATTGTCACTATGCTTGAGCCCATTGTTGCAGCCACTGTGTTGATCCATCTTGTTGAGAATCTTCCTCTTTTTTGATGATCCTCTACTTTACACACTGGGTTTTTTTTTTTTTTTTTCCTACTTTACCAAGCATGATGTCCTTCTCCAGGGACTGATTCCTCCTGTAGTGTGGTCCAAACCCACTGCCTTTGAGTCAAGTCTGTCTCATGGTGACCCCATGGGGTTTCCAAGGCTGTAAATTTCTGTGAAGCAGACTGCCATATCTTTCTCCCGTGGAACCTCTCTCTGGTGGTTTAGAACCACTGACATTTCAGTTAACAGTCGATCGCTTTAGCCACTGTGTCCCCAGGGCTCCTTTATAGTGTGGCAAGCGTTATGAATGATGAAATTCTTGACAGTATAGGACCATGAAAGCAGGGCATCTGCTCTAGACTTTGAGAGTCCAGAAGTCTTCCTAGAGGAAGTGATTTTTAATTTGAGATTTGAAGAATTAACCGGATTAAATACTAAGTGTCTGAGAATGATAGGAGCAGAAGATTAACATTTCAGCAGAAGAATGTGCTCTTTCAAAAGCCAGATGGTGAGAATTTATCACCTTTCGAGAACTGAAATTTGGTCAGTATAAGAGAGAAGGGTGGAAGTCCAGGTACTGGAGAGATGACAGAGAACAGATCTTGAAGAGTCTGAGGAAATCTTTTTAAGGGTTTTGGACTGAACCTGGGCTGTACTGAATATTTTAATTAAGACATCGATCCATTAAAACCCATTGCCGTTGAGTCGATTCTAACTCATGACAGAATAAGATTTTAATTTTAGAAAGATTATTCTAACTATATGCTAAAGAACGGCTGGGGGTGGAAAGTGGGGAATAAATGGCAAGATGGGAGAAATAGAGTCCAAGTAGGAGATTCATGCAGTAGATGAAGCCAGAGATAATTATGACCTGGACCAGGAATTAGTGGGGATGCATAGCTTTGAAACCTATGTTTGAGGCATACCCTATAGGATTTAGTGATTAAGTGTAGAGGATGAAGTACTCAACAAAATTAAGTAAGTCTAGGACTTCTGGTGGAGACAGTGGGTGGCACAAATGGTTAAGTGTTGGACTACAAACTGAAGGGTTGATGGTTCAAACCCACCTAGAGGTGTCTTAGTTATAAACCCTGATGATCTGCTTCCAAAAGGTCACAGCCTTGAAAACCCTATGGAGTGCAGTTCTAACCTATATGCATGGAGCCACATGGTGTTGCCATGATTTGAAATTAACTCAAAGACAATGAACAACAGCAACAGGACTTTTAGCTTGAACACTGGGTAGAAAGAGTTTGTAGGCATAATAAAACATACTGAAGTAAAGAAAGAGCTTTGGAGTTAGACATATCTGGGCTTCAGTTCCACCTTTACCTCTAGTATTATTTGGCCTAGTTACCTAGCCTATCAAAACTTTACCTGTTTCCTCATTTTATAAATGAGGATAATAGAGCTACCTCTTCTATGTGATTGTGAGGATTAAATGAGGTAATATACGCACCAACTAGAGCAGGGCCTGGCCAACAGTGTGTGCTATTAATGGTATTAGTTGTGTTAATGCAGGTAGTCCCCAACTTACCATGTATTTGAGTTACAATGAACAGCAGTTATGACTGTCTTTTTTTTTTTTTTTTTGGTGCATCTTATCATTAGTAATATGTACTACATACACTGTTTCAGCTCCTAATTTGCCGATGTTTCACTCTCAAATGTTAACTCGCAGATGTTCAATGTTATGATTTACTGGTTAAAACACTGCTGTATAGATTTAGTTTTCTAAACTGAATGAGGGGCTTCAGTTGCTTGAAAACATGGACCCGAATGCTGATTGCTTTGCTAAATTTCAACAGGCAGATTTGGGAAGCACTGAAATGTTACCACAAAATATATGAAGAGAAAAAGAAAAGGACCATACAGACAGTGCTCCCTAGTTTTCTGGCTAGAGGCACCATCCCTATTTCCAGGGATAATCCAGAAGATCTAGAACCTTCTGCAAGTGGAGTTATTATCACAACTTACAAAATGCCAACGTAGTCTAACTCCTCTTCATTGTTGGAATAAACTTTTATGATTTGTGTATTTTTTAGTCAGAATCAACTTGATGGCAACAGGTTTGGTTTCATCTGGTATGTACTAAAACATATCTGTACGTTTCTACCCAACAGGCACTCCCTGGAAACTCTATGGGGCAGTTCTACTCTGTCCTATAGGGTCACTATGAGTCAGAATCAACTTGATGGCAATGGCTTTGGTTTCTTTTTAGTATGTCTATATGTAATTTTTCCAACCCCCAAAGACAAAGACTGGATTTATAAAGATACTGATAATAAAAGGCAGTAATAATGAAAACAAACAAACAAAAAAGAGGTATTTGACTTACATCAGAACAGACTTACGACAGAGTTGTTGGAACGAAACCCATTGTAAGTCAGGGACTACCTGTAGTGGAGGATACAAAAATAAAACAACAACAACAAAAAAAAAACCTGTCACCCTCAAGTCAATTCCGACTCTTAGCAACCCTATAGGACAGAGTAGAACTGCCCCATATGGTTTCCAAGGGGTACCTGGTGGATTAGAACTGCCAACCTTTTGGTTAGCAGCCATAGCTCTTTCCTTGGGGAAGATAGAGAATAAGATTCCTGAATGCCTTTTGTGGTAGCAAAAGAAGAGAATCATAACATTGTTGGGGGAAAAATTACAAGAATTTTTTTCAAGTCAAAATGAAAGATACTGACTAGGGGCAAAACAATAAAAAGTACTAATCACTTTTAAAAAATTAAAAATTCTTTCAAGCTTCCTGAGAAGGTAATATTGTACTACGAATGTACAAAACTTAATTAAGCCTTATGCTGTAGATAAAGCTGAATATATTGGATGTCAAAAACATTTTTAAAAGGTATCCTCTGAGCAATACCACAGAAAACAAATTTTATTGTGATCTAAAGACGTACTTTAAAAAAAGGTTGAAAAACTTCAGTTAACCTAATTTTTTTTAGCCTAGTTGAAAGAAATAATCATGAATTTTAGTAATTTGGCTATTTTATTGTTGCTTTTATTTTCTTCACTGCCATTAATGGTGATGTCTATAAAGATGTGTTAATTTGCAGAAAAAATTTGCAGCTATATATGGGAGTTTTTAGTGAGAAGTGCAAATGCAGGGGAGGTATTGAAAAATAGAGCCACTCTGCTTCTTGAAACAACTATACTTATTATACTGTTCCCCAAGGTCACCTTGACTTAAAGAACTTGCTTCTTCATTTTCTTCATGAGTTCAAGGAACAGTTATGATGGTAAATTTTGTGAGCTAAAAAGTGGCTTGGATATATCACTTTAGATAAATCTGTTATAAAATGGAACATGACTTTGAACCTTATTCTACTTCACGGTGGCAGGCTAATCCCAAAAAGGTTCTTCTCAGAGTTTTTGACCTTAGGGTTGAATTATTATTTTTCTTTGTGAAGGAAAAAAGAGATATCATGGCAATGACAAATGGTAAAACTAGAATTAGATGAATGAATTCATTACCCATTTAAATGGAAGGAAAGGCTCACAAAGTTGGCTTATAAGCAGGTATTTGTCAAGGCAAATCACCTTCAGGCAACTGCAAAGTAAGCTTGAAAATTTTAACTGTGCAGATGTGACCACTGCAATGAAATAAAGACTGAGTTTGGCCTAAGAAAATCTAACATGGATCCTATCAATCTGTTGGAGCCTCCTAGCTCCTTTGAATGTGATGGCAACTTCAGTGATAATCATTAAAAAAAAAAAATCATTAGTTATCCTTCCCTGGAAGAGTCTTTTTATAAGGACCTCACTGAAACACTAAATGCCTAGTAATATATTAGAGACTTTCCTGATACAAATAATGACCATTCAGCAAGAAAATATACATAGTTCAAAACATTTTTAAGAGGAGCTATAAAAATATTTTTCATGCTACAGTTTAGCTGTGCCTTGAATAATTTTCTTCAGCGGTTACCCTAATGATATCTTTAGTCTGTAGGGGAAAACAAAACAAAGAAAACAACTTAAGATTTGTATGATTTGCATACCTAAATAAATCTTGGTTATTGAAATTGCGTGGCATACAAACATAAAGGAGAAATTTCTTGTCTATTGAACCAAACATGTGGTGCCAATTCTCTGTGGTTCAACTTAGAGAACTTAAAGCAGTGGCATCTAAGAACATGGACTGTCTGTCACCAGGAAGATGCAGGCTGGTAGACAGGCAAACACCATGCAGAGAGGATTTACCCTGGCAGATATGCCTTGGTCCAGGGTCTGCCCCTGCTAAAACTCAAGCTTTTCAGGGAACTTGAGGAGGCTGGTTCATGGTGAATAAAACCCGCAATAATCTTAAGTTGATAAACAGAGTGCTCATTTATTCATTTATTATGAGAAATTTAAACTGCCAAGGGATGGTTTCACGCTTTGACTAGAGGATACTTGCCTTGCTGAAAAGCTATATGGGAAGCCAAAGCACAATAAGGAGTGTTGGCTTCTTAGTTATCTAGTGGTTCTATAACAGGAATATCACAAGTGGGTGACTTTAACAAACAGAAATTTATTTTCTCACAGTTTACCAAACCAAAAACCTGTTGCTGTGTAGTCAATTCCAACTCATAGTGACCCTATAGGACAGAGCAGCAGGTGGATTCAAACTGCTGACCTTTGAGAGCAGCCAAGCTCTCAACCACTGTGGCACAGGCTCTAGGGGAATGGTCTCTCAGGCCACTCTGAGGGCAAATCCTTTTCTTAGCTCTTCTAGCATTCTTATGTTCCTTGGAGATCTGCATGTAGCGTCTATCTTTACCCTATTTGTGCTTCTTGTTTCTATGTCTAATCTGCGCCTTTTATATCCCAAAAGTAGTTGGCTTAAAACACACCCTACACTGATACAGCTATATAACAAAGGTAGCCCTATCCCCAGATGGGATTACATTCACTGGCATAGAGATTAAGATTTACAACACATATTTTAGGGGGACATAATTCAGTCCATAACAGCTGGATTTATGATTCAATGTGAAATAGCATTACTTTTTGAAAAGCCGTTCATCTCCTTGAAAATGAAGTCCCGGATAACAGGCCTGACTGGCCAAAACTCAGGACCAAAATATCATGCCTAGGCACTCTTTGCTGCTTTTAGCGGGCTAATCTTTCAAGCCACACAGTTCATGAAACTTGATCCTTACTTCCTTAGTGAATGGGGACTTCAATCTTTGTCTTTTGCCTCTATTTTTTTTTTTTTTTCCCCAAGTTTTTCTTCTTAATCTTCTGTCCTTTAGACTCATCGTCTAGGTGGGGTCTTGCAAGCAAATTGATGGAGCAAAGGAGGAAAATATGATTTCCATGTATACTTATTTTCATCATCAGTCTATTTTATGTGTGTTTTATAATGTACATAGACCCATTGTTGTCAAGTTGATTCCAACTCATGGCAACCCTTTAGGACAGAGTAGAACTGCCCCATAGCGTTTCCAAGGAGTGGCTGGTGGGTTTGAACTGTCGACTTTTTGGTTAGCAATCAAGCTCTTAAGCACTGGGCCAACAGGGCTCCCAATGTATGTAATGTATAATAATAATATCAAGCAGTATATAGTACACATTGTATTAGGCATTGTCCTAAGGGCTTTAAACATATTAGCTTATTTGATATTCAGAATGGCCTTGTGAGAAAGATATAGATGAAGAAACATAATTTATCCTGAGTGAAGGAGCTGAGATTCAAGCTCAAGTTGTCTGACTCCAGACTCCATGCTCTTTAATAATACACCTGGCTGCTTTCCCACAGTAGCCTTTAGGTGTGAGTTATAGGTGACTGAATACACGCACATTAATGATCGATACTGACTGACGGGGCCATGCAGGTGAATGCCTGTGTGAGCCTCAGTCTGTTCTTTCGGATTTGAGACAATGTTTACGTGACTGAATTTTGTACTCTGATCTGTTTGTCATGCGCTGGTTTTGAGGTTGCAATGTAGCTATGAGTAATCACAGCTCTCTGTTCGCATTCACTACCATGTGTGTCCACATTCTGGAAGTGATTTCCTGGCATCACTTTTAATAATTTTATGTTTACTCTAGCAACATTTACTAGCACAAGAGTTAATGAGTGTTCCTTTCTTAATAATTAAGTCAAATACCAGGGAATTCTCCACTCTGCTTGTTTAATATGCAACGAATTTTCTGCAAGAGTATGGTATAGCACGGTCCTTCCTAGGTTGCTTGTTTGGTTTGCTCTCTTTTATCTCTATCACACAGGTAGGCTCATAAAACACAGAGACCTCATTCAAGGAAAAGGTTAGGTTATTTATTTATTTATTTTTAATCTGAGCATGGCAAGCACCCAGATGTTTAAACATTCACAACAGACCAAGAGTAATTCAGAAAATAGCATCAAGAATAAGGAGGAAGTGAGATTTCTTCCTCAAGGCATTTTTGCTGTTGTACTCGACATCTTGTTAATAAAAATACGGCTTGGGCTAATTTAGTTCTAGCCTCCATACTTGTGTGATGTAGCACTGTGATTTAGGCCATCTGTTGAAATGTCGTATGATAAATCATTCTTTGCTGCTGTGAGCAGATGAGTCGTTCAAGAAGCAGTTCATGAAACTCTCTCCTTACTGATTCACTTTTTTCCTTGTTCAGACCTTCTCGATATCACAGAACTGATTTTACATTTCTTTTCTTGACCAATGGGTAATGGAGATCACGTAGTTTTAAAAGATTTTGGGTAAATATCAATGTGCCTATTCCAATGTGACTTTTTTGTTGTTGTTTTTTGTTTTAAATCCCAAGCTTAGAATTTTTAAAAAAAGCATGAAGAACATAATAGGAAGGAGGTATTAATAATATGTTGGCAGTTTATAAAAGTTGCTAATTGCTTTATACTTTGAACTGTTTTCCCAAACCCTCTGAACCGTCTTAAGCCTACGTGGCTTTCACTGTTATTGCTATGTGATATGATATGGAAGAATTTTGCTTTTGTTCAACTTTTATTCCATTCCCATTCATATTATTAACTCCGTGGGCTAGAATGCTAATAACTTTAAATAGCCCATTGGTTGTCATAGTAACTGATATTAAAATCAAGTATAAGTCTGTCTTTTGGATTTCATATTTAAATCTTTGCTGGTATTTGCATTCTTTGGTAACTGTGGACTGACCACAGCACTTTGAACAAAAGAGGCCTTGAAAATTCAGGTTTGACTGAGGAATTAATTTGGTAGTATCTAGTTTCAGTTCCCATTTTACAATTCCATATACTGTATGTTCAGTCCTATCAGCCCTATGTTCAGAGAACCCCAAGAACAATGCTCGTCTAAATATAACAGGAGCTTTATGGGCAAGAGCTCAGCTGTTAACCAAAAGGTAGGCAGTTCAAATCCACCAACTGCTCCTTGGAAACCAGATGGGCAGTTCTACTCTATCCTATACAGTCACGATGAGTCAGAATTGACTCAATGGCAATGGCTTCGGTTTTGGTTTATGGGCAGTTTTACTTTTTTAAAAAATTGCATTTTTTCACTGTTGGTATATTCCATGCTATTCAGTATTTCTCTTATATTTATCTTTGCAGTGTTTTCTATAATGTTCCCTAATTCTTTTAAAAATTATACTCTGGATACTGTGAAGAGAAAAGGCACGTCTTTTAAGAGAAGACTTCTAGACACATGCTATCAGCTGCTCTGTGATCTGGGTGACTTTGGTTCCCCCTATCTAGGGGCTCAGTAAAGATTTTGCCTTTTGCTTACAAGTTGACTGTCCCTTTTCACTTCTCTTGTGTCAGTCTTCCAAAAACATGCATTTCATTAAATACACACAATTTTATTACAGTGCTAACCAGTATTGAAAAGAAATCTGACTATATACATGTTTATATATATATATATACATACATGAAAAACACTTATAGTCCCTTCACCTCACATATTTATTCATCTTGCGTTAGCATAAAGAATTCATTGCTCTCGTCTGGACTTCTTAGTCTTTCTCTCCAGGCAGATCAGTTTTCTGTTTAGCCTTATAGTTTGGATGATGCTATCCTTTCCCTCCCCCCTACCCCCACCCAAGTCACCGTTTTTCTCCCTAGCATCAGTTTGAGGCTGGATGGGTTTTCTTACCTCTCTTGACCTCTGAAGATGCAAAGTTATTTTCTGTCTAGACTCTCCATCCACCCCCAGCTTCAAGAAGATAGGGCACTCTCTTATTAACAGCAGCTTATCTATTGAATATGCATAAAGTGTCCTGGATGTTGGTCAGTCTTGCCAAAGTCTCTTATACGATAATTTGGTGCTGACATTGAGTCTCACTCTCTTCCTCCATATTCTTGAACTAGCCACTTTCTGTTCTGAAGCACAACCTTCTCAGCTCCTTGGTCCTTCTCTGCTCTCTCAAGTTGCTTAGTTGTTAGAACTTACTTTCCTATGATCGCATCTTTTTTTTTTTTTTCCCTAAAGCCACTTTTCTTCTCAAAGTTCCTACTTTATATCTATATCTGTGCCTTCCATAGCCACATCCCTCATAGTTTTAAAGTGTACTAATGGGACATTTGTTGTGTTGTCAAGTAATATAACAATAGAAAAGGGTGCTGTGTTCAAATACCATTTAGAAAACTTGGGTTAAACAAGCCAAACAGCTTTCTTCACAAAAACTATCCATAGGTTCATCAAAAGCTTTAGTCACCAGAGACTATCCATACATTCATCAAATGCTGATAAACGTTGTGAATTTCTTAAAAGGGAAAAGTAAAACATTTCTCAGATTTGTTTACCTGGTAAACATTTTAGATCTCTCATTTATGGGAACTTTTTTTTTTTTTTCAAATAGCAACCTTCAAACATTTGTTTGTGAGTAGAGGGATATTTTTAAAAGAATAAAACTTAATATCTCCTTCATGTGTACACTTTCCTAAAATTGATCTGCTTAAGAAAGGACTACTGGGATTCAAGCACCAACCGCCTCCCCATACACACATATTATAATCACCCTAATCCATTGATACAAAAGGAAACAAACAAACAAACGTTTATTTACCACCTTAATCCCATTGTTGGTGCATTACCCCAGGGCAGAAAAACCTAGAGGACACCAAGGAAATTGAAATGGATGTTGTTGCTGAGAAATGAATGACTTTATGTCTGGGTAGCAGATTTTTTGCAGGTGAGGTTATGTTCAATTCTTTGCTTTCAACAAAATTGATAATGGACCCAGTGGAGGTGTTAGCTGATAAATTACTGGGGATAATTTTTGATGATGTAGCATAGCACTGTATGATATTTATCTTTTAGTTTGCAAAGATTTCAAACAATTAAAATTTTTATATTCTTGTGTATGTGAATAAGTCCCTCAGTTTTTAATAAGAAAAGTTAAAAAAAAAAAAAAAAAGGAAGAAGTCTGATGCTAAACTCCTGTCTCATTTTAGCAATAAGTGATGATGACCCAAGAGTACAAAACTAATTGGGGAAAACATAATAGCTCCAATCTACCTCATTAAACTGAAAGGAAAAAAAAAAAAAAAAGCCTAACGTCAAGTTGATTTTGATTCACAGAGACAATAGGACAGAGTAAAACTTCCCCGTAGGGTTTCTGAGGCTGTAAATCTTCGAAGGAGCAGACTGCCACATCTTTCTCCCACAGAGCAGCCGGGGGGTTCAAACTGCCAGCCTTTTAGTTCACAGCTGAGTGCTTAACTGCTGCACCACGAGGGCTATAACTCATTAGGAGATGTATATCTAATAAATATTTTAAATTATGTAATATGTACATATTGTTTAAGTTATGTACTAATATAATTTTGATGATAAATCAAAGATTCATTTCAATCTCAATCTCAAAAGATATACTCAATTTTCCCACCCAGATAATATGAAAAGGTGATCAGTAAAAGATTTTCAAGCATGTATATCTATTATACCAAGATAAAATCCTGTGGAGAAAAGAGTACTGAATACATAATACAAAGAGAAAAAGAAATGAAGACAATTTCCGGCTATGAAAGAAGACCATGTTTGCATATTTTTCAATAGATGATATAAGTATCAAATTACTATATATTTTATTGGATCATTTTATATACTTTATGTAACCATTTTATTTTAAAATATCAATAGTTACAATGCATCTTTGTAACTAGTTAAACTTAGGAGAGTATTATTAAATGTCAACCTAAAAATATATGAAGGGGTGCCTGGTTTTTAGAAGGTATGTGAGCAAAAAATTCTTGAAGACCGTAGTTCTATCTAACACACTTTGGGAAGCACCGATCTAGAATTTCGGAATCATGTTCTGGTTCCCAGACTCCTCTTCCCTATTCCTCTTCTTAGGCCAAGTGGTCATTCCTGGGTAGACTTATTGAAGGACTGTAAAAAGCCATTAATTAGTTATGTGTAGAGAGATGTCCTAATAGAGAGAAAGAGGAAGTGAGGGAGGGAGAAAGGGTGGGAGGTAGGAAGAGAGAAAGAGAGGTCTCTCTCCCTCTCTGGGTGGTACAAATGGTCAAGCACTTAACTACTAGTCTGAAGGTTTACAGTTTGAACTCACCCACAGGTGCCTCAGCAGACAGGCCTGGAGATCTGCTTCTGAAAGGTAATATCCTTGAAAACCCTATGGAGCAGTTCTACTTCACACACCTTAGGTCTCCATGAGTTGGGATCAACTTAACAGCAACTAACACGAACTATTAGTTAATAAAAATATACAGTTTAGATAACTGGAATTAGCTTTAGAATTCAACCGTTATTAAATTTTTATTGATCAACTCCATGTGCCAGGCATAGTTCTAGACACTGGACCATCCAGCAGTGAGCAGAACGACACAAATCCCTGTTCTCATGGACATTCTAAAGAGGAACACAGACAACAGACAAATGCATAAGTAAAATATCCTATATGTAGTTGGTGATTTGTGCTATGGAAAAATAAGAGAAGAGTAGATAGGGAGAGGTGGAGGAGGTAAGCATGGGGATTACATATAAAAGTAAAATGTTTTAGAAGCTGATAACTGAGCAAAGGTCTAAAGGAGATGAAGGAGTGAGCCAAGTAAATATCTAGGCAAGGCATTTCTGGAAGAGGAAAAAGCAAGGACAAGTCCCCTGTGTGAGATCACACCAATTACTTTTGAGGAAAAGATCAGTTTGAGTGGACTGGAGCAAGCTATGAGAAAGTATAGGAGTTGAGGTCAGAGAGGCAAGAAGGTTAGCCAGCCATGAAGACTGTTGAAAGGACACTGGTATGTTTCTAAGCTGGGAACCCATTTGGAGGGTTTTCAACAGAGGAGTATCCGTGCTGCAAGTCACAATTGAGTGGCATTATAACTAAATTTACCTTCAAACCTGGGCTCTCCTAACAGTCCCCTACATATATCCTTTTTTTGTGCTATCTATATTTTTTCTCCCCACTCCTATCTCCTTCATTTTTCTGTTTGCCTCTCACCCTTTCTTTTCTCCTTTTCCCTTTCTTGTAACTAAATAATTTTTTTAATTGTTGTATTTTTATAAATATTTTTTTTATTCCTCTAAATTAAAAAGCTAATGAATTTCAATCCAATCAAACTATAATAGTGAAAGAAGAAAGTTCTGTTTCAAATCATAGCTATGCAGAGTCACTTCTTCCCCTAGTGGAGTGTCAGCATTTCTTTCCATGGAAATTACTTTTTGTTTAGCATAATACCTTCATTGGGTAAGCAAGGTCAGTGCTTGAGTACATGGCTTGGCTGGAAACAAAGAATCAGATAGATAAACTGTTCTACTAGAGAAATGTACTAAAATTTGGAGATAAAGGAGACTAGAGAAAGGTAGGAAACCCTAGTGGCATAGTGGTTAAGTGCTATGGCTGCTAACCAAAGGGTTGGCAGTTCAAATCCACCAGGCATGCCTTGGAAACTCTATCCAGCAGTTTTACTCTGTCCTATAGGGTTGCTATGAGTCGAAATCGACTCCACAGCAATGGGTTTGGTTTGGTTTGGGCAGAGAAAGGTAGGAAGTGAGACAGAGAGTGAGACAAGTGAGAAAAAATAAAGATTGGCACATCATTGAGTGTCATGGGAAAGGAGGGTACTGTGGATAAGCGTCAGCCACTGATAAATTTCTGAAAGGAGGGAAAGTGGTTGAAAGAGTTTCAGGTGCATGAATGTTTAATATTTTTACAGTTGACTGTTTTGGAGTTCTATGATATAACTACGGACCCTGCTCCTGATTTCCCCCCAATTCAGTAGTCTGCTACATAATCTCTATGTGAATGGTCTCTTGGGGAATCAAGTTAAAGGGGCTATATCCTAGGTTGGTATGGCGCATGGAGAGGAAAATAGCCATGGGAGTGAGATGCAAGTGAGATCAGAGTTCAAAAACATATGTGGAAATTTGAATTAAAAATGACTAAATGAATCTAAGCCTTGAGGAGTTTTAGAAATCTAGAGGAAAGTATCAAACTTTCAGTTGAACGAGGCCTGGGGATAGGAAGGTAAGTAAGTTCAACTTTATATAAAAATCTCAAAGGACAGGATGACCTAAGCTGACACCTGTGCTGTACAAACACCCGTGGTAATCCGTGCTGTCCAATCTCATTTACTGGACAAGCAGAGCTAAAACGGGTATGATGCTCAGAGAGACGCACAGGGTCCCAGAAGAACAGTGTCCCAGGAGCCTGATTTGGGTTTGTGCTGCTTTGGGTGGAAATGGAGGAATGTGATAATAATAAGAGATAGTAGAACTAGCAGAGGCCAAAATAAAAACCAGACAAGTATTAAACCAAATTGGAATTTTGAAGTAACAAGGCAAAGATGAAAAAATCCATCTTTAGTGAAATCTCATCCTACGGAAATTGAGAAAGCCAAAAAGAACGTGAAGACTAGAAACAGGAGGAAGGAAGTAGGGTTTGGAAAAATTCCCCAAGTAGAAGGTAGCTGCAAATATGTTTTGAAAATTTTCCATAGATGCGGGCATAGGCAAAGTGGACAAACTTAAGTGTTAACAACCTAGATTTAGATCCATACTGTATATACATGCAATGAACAGACAAATCTGATTATGTTATCCTCTTGGTTGGAGCTCCACTACCTGAAAGATACATGGTCTAGTGCTTGCCCATCACTCCTCCGTCACTCTCTGATTCCCTTGCAGGTAGGTACTCTGTGCTCCAGTCAAACCAGTGTCAGACTCCTCCTCCTTTGTACCACCATGCTTTGGCTATGATTTGTGATAACCTTTTCCTCTTTGTTAATCCACAACCTCTTTAATGTTTTAGATACATTTTGGAATCTTGGAATATTTTAATACTTTGGGAACTTCAATACTTTCAATAATTTGAAAGGGTCATATTATTCGATTTATACTTTTTCCTCACCATTCGCTAGCTGAAAACCTAGCGCAAGTTACTAAATTTCTATCAATCCCTCAGTTTGCCTAACTGCCCCCCACCAAAGTTCAACTCTACCTCTTTTATTGTGTTGAGGTGATTAAATAAAATGATATATTTGAGAACTAGCTAGAATGGTGCTGAGGAAATAGTGACTACTAAATAAATGTTAAAATTTATTCCTTTATTGATATTTTACTCTAAACTTGACCTTCTTTTTACCCCTTTTCTAATTTCTTCCAATCTCTATTAGCAGGTATCTTTTTGTATAATAATAACACTGTTTATTTGTATGTTCCTTGGGGCATAATTTGAGTCCTGTTCTCCCTTGTATCTCCATAGCTTGGTGATGGATGACCCATCACAAGTGCTTAATAAATTTTTCCAAAAAAATGAATGAGAAAATAATAAAAACATCAGCCATTTACTATCTTATCCATCAATTTCAACCCAGTTTCTAGCATTAAAGAAAAAAAAACAGTTAAGTAGAGAACAAGACAAAACACAATCAAACCACCTAGAACTATACAGACATCATACTCCTGTGACAGCAGTGCCCTACCATGCAAATAAAAGTTTTCTATCCATTAATTGTTTTGTAAATAGGGGGAATTTTAACTTTAAATTTATGAATATTACTCACAGGTGGCTGAGCTTAAATAGCAAGTTATTTTCTTCAATTTTATAAAGAGGAGCTGCCAAAGAAGTATTGACTGGGATATGGACCATATGTTATATTTTTTTCTATTTCAGGCACTTCTATTTTTCATAAAATATTACTGTTAGAAAATTGGTTTTCTATTTTCTTGAAAAATATAAAATATGTAACATGTCACACATAATATTAGTTTTCTTCTTTTATTGAGACTTCATTCTCATCCTTCTCTTTACCACTTGTGTAATTCTTTCTGTATTCTAACGTAGATATGTTTGGCATTTATTTATGTGTTAAGCTTTGGATTCAGGTTGTCACTGCCAAACTATGTCCCTGTTAACACTGGTATTTCGTTGCCAAAATGAAATAATGGTGATATGTCTCAATTTGCAGTAAAAACAGTATGTTAACAAATTGATTTTTCCTAATTCTACATATTTCTTACATAATTTTAAACCTTTAGATTCTATCACTAGCTCTTTAGATTATGAAAGAATAAGTAGTGAACCCATATTAATATAAATATTAAAAATCATGCTTAAATATTTTTCTTATTTTTTGAGATGAGACATGTGTGTGTATATCATTGTATTTTATGTGCAAAAGTTATGCTTTCACAATTAAATATATCAAAACTCATTCTGTTTTAAGAGTTGTCTGACTTGATAAGTTTGAGAATTAATTCTGTATTTATTACAAGACTTATTTTTTGACAATGTTTACTTCTTGATCTTCTTGCATTTTTGAATTCTAGATTTTCTCTTCCTCTTTCCTTTTCATCAAAATGTGCTCCCTTACCTGCTTCTCTTTAAGAGCAAAAGGGCATGACAAAATAGAAACGACATCATCTTACAAATCTTGGATAAGGTCATGTAGTCATGGTGGTGGAAGAAGGAGGAAGATTAGCTAAGGGTGAAGGAAAGGTGGTGGCAGTGCTCCAGAGTAGCTTTGGGGGGTTATTACCACTGCCCTCCCAAGAACCACAATAACCCCTTCCCTCCTCAGAACCACACATTCAAAATAATAATAGTAACAATATGCATAAGTGAAACTCGCCCTGCTCTAATGAGTTAGGTTTGTTATTTTCCCAACTTTTTGGGTGGAGCTAACTCAAGGTATACCCAACTAATAATTGAAGGTGGCAGAAATTAAACTCAGGTAATCTGGTGGTACAGTGGTTAAGAGCTCAGCTGCTAACCAAAATGTCAGCAGTTCAAATCCACAAGCCGTTCCTTGGAAACCCTATGGGGAAGTTCTACCCTGTCCTATAGGGTTGCTATGATTAGGAATCAACTCAACAGCAAAAATGGGTTTTTTTTTTTTTTTGGTTTAATCTGGCTCTGGGACCTATACACTTAAGCCCCTTTGTGAAGATTGAGCTCAAGCTCTAAGTTTTCCAGTCCACGAAGACCACTACCACCCTTAGCTGTCTTATTCTGTTTTCCTAGAGCTTGTTTGCTTGTTTGTTTTGGTCTGGAAGACTCATTTAGCAATTAAGTTCAATTTCGCCGTTTCTTACATTGCTGTTTAAACCTTTACAGTCGTATTGTAAACTTGTCTTTATCCCCCATTTTAATATTTTTAAACATTGGGCAATTTATCAAGACAAAGTAAAGTCATATAATTATGGTTGCTGATCTATAATTGCCAAAGACCTACTGTGAACTTCTGCAATATTTCTATAATGTCACCAAAATTCACTTTTCCTCCTCTTTCTAACTCTACATTTTTCTTTATATTTATTTCTTTTTTTATTTTAAAGTTCTTAAAAAATAATCTTTTATTTTGAGTGATATCATTTACTTCTGAATATCTCCAGACTGCTTTCCATTCAATTATCAAAGCCTTAACGGTTCTTGGGGAACCTGAACATCTTGGTGCTCCTCATGGAAACAATGGATGAGTGATATTTCCTTGTGGTAGCCATACTTTTACTGACAACAAGTAATAAGTTTTGGATGATAGTTTGTGCATCTCCATTATAACAATGCCCAAAGTATGCTATATATACTTCAAGCTATTGACTTATAGTAGATAAAGGCTAGATGTGTTTGTGTTTGTTTTTCATTCATGTAATATTTCTGAGCAGCTGTAAGGTAATGGCACCATTCCAACCTCTGGAGATATAGCAGTGCACAAGACAGGCTAACTGCTTGTGCAGCTTACATTGTAGCAGAGGAAACAACGAATAAAGAACCAATAAAATTAATGAAGTAGTTTCCAATGGTGATAAGTGCAATGGAGTAAAAAAAAAAAAAAAAAATCCAGGGTATGGTTTCCTACATAGCTGCAATGAAAAATTAGAATTTGAAATGAAAAACAAAACATTATTTACATTAGCACACTCTAAAAATCAAATACTTAAGTATAAATCTAACAATATATGTACAAGATCTATATGAGGAAACCATTAAAGAAATTAAAAAAAAAAAAAAAAAAACGTTTCTGTCCAGCCGATTCCAACTCATAGTGACCCTATAGGACAGAGTAGAACCGCCCCATTTGGTTTTCAAGGAGCGCCTGGTGGATTCAAACTGCCAAGCTTTTGGTTAGCAGCCATAGCTCTTAACCACTATGCCACCAGGATTTACTTAAATAAATTAAACCAAAAAACCAAACCCACCGCCTTTGAGTCGATTCCGACTCATAAAGAAAAAAAAAAGACGTAAATAAATGAAGATGTATTCAGTGTTTATGGATAGGAAGATTTAATATTAAAATGCCAATTCTTTCCAGTTTGTTCTGTAGATTCAATGGAATCCCAGTCAAAATCTCAGTAAGTTATTTTGTGGATACCAAAAAAGATTCTAAAATTCATACGGAAAGGCAACAGACCCAAAATAGCTAACAAAATACTGAAGATGAACAGAGTTGGAACACTGGCAACTCCCTGACTTCAAGCTAAAGCTACGGTGATCAATATAGTGTGGTATCTCTTCTTTGAGAGATAGTATACAAGGCAGAAAGAGGTATATATTTCACTTTCTTTTTTACTTTGTACTGTTATTCCATCTTATATGTCTTGTGTTTCTTAAAATGAATTCATCATCTTTTACTGTCCTCAAAAAACAAAAACCAAACCCGTTACCATCAAGTCAATTCTGACTCATAGTGAACCTATAGGACAGAGCAGAACTGCCCCATAGGGTCTACAAGGAGCAGCTGGTAGATTTGAACTGCTGACCTTTCCGTTAGCAGCCGAGCTCTTGTACTGTCCTACTCTTTGCATAATATATATTATATTCATCCTTTCATGTACTTGTTTATACATTCATCTATTTAAATTTTTTTTTTTTACTCTATAACATGTATATAGCCCTGAGCTAGGCGCTATAGGATATACACACATGTATGGTACTGTCTCTCATCCCTGGAGGAGTTCTACATCTGTTTCTTCACTTAAATGCTGCCCTTTCCCCACAGTTTTAAGGTATACAGACTCATCACCCCCTGTCCTTTAAGGCTTTCATTTTATTTTTGGTCAAGATGGTCCCGGTACCAATAAACCAGTTAAGATATTGCTTAAACAATAGCCTCAATGTTATGATGGAGAAAGTAATTTTAATGAAGAGAAATCACATTGACAAAAAAAAAAAAAAAAAATTGTTGCATGCATTTGAGAATCCTAAAATGTTGCAGTCACCTCTACTACTGTTGCCCACAGACATGAGACAGACAATGGAGAATTTACCTGTCTCCCAAACCCAGTTCTGTGGTCCCACATCCTGCCAGGTCTTACACTCCCAGGGGTCCTTTGGCATATTATTGAGACATCCCAATGTATTTTCTGTTTGATTCATGAGCCTTCGCCCAGAATTCACAAGTTTCTCATTCTTTCCTGTTGCCTTCCTTCCTATTTCTTTTGGACATCCTAATACACCTTGAAATTAAAAGGAAGGGGTGGTCCTGCTCATGCATTTTGTTGACCATGTTGCAATCCCCATTCCTGGGGAAAATGCTACTCTTTTCAGACCCAGCAATACTAAGTAACTGACTCTGCACAATTATTTGAATGTGTCTTAGGTGTCATCTAGCTCAACTTCCTATACCTGCCAGCAGTTCTTCTTAACAATTAGCTATAGTACCTGTTGAGGAGCCCTGGTGGCACAGTGATTAAGTGCTGGGCTGCTAACAGCAAGCACATTGCTAATAGAAAGGTTGGCAGGTAGAATCCACCAGTCACTCCTTGGGAGAAAGATGTGGCTTCTGTAAAGATTACAGCCCTAGAAACTCTATGGGGCAGTCCTCTGTCCTGTAGGGTCACTATGAGTTGGAATCGATGCCATGGCAATGGGTTTAGGTTATAGTGCCTGTTAGCTGTATAGTATCTGTTCTAGTACATGAACATTTTGAATTGCAGAAGAGAATTTTGGAAATTGTGATCTCCTGAAGTGTATTGAAGCAGGTGACTTTACGTCTTTCAGAGTACGCTTTGAATGCCACTATTTTTTCTGCTAATGCATATAGGGAGAAATGATGATGTCAGATGTAAGTATGAAATGACTGTATGTGAATGTTGGGGAAGACTGATAATGTCTTGTTTAGCTGCCAAGAGGAGGAAATTATGAGAAAAATGTACTCATCAGTTACTGGAGGCAGAGACTATCAAGCATTGTTTTCCACATAATTGGTGCTTACTGTGTATTTGTAAAATAAATGGGCAGAAAGTAAATGCAAAATCAAAATGCCAAGCAGTGTATCAGGTTAAACTTTTGAATGGGCTGTCCAGTGAAGCCACATAGCAACATAGTATAGTGGGTGAGCTGGGAGAGACGTGGCCTCTGATCTAGTGCCTCAGGTCAAAGGCCAGCTCCACTAACCATTAGCTCTATGTGACTTTGAACAAGAAACTTGACCCCATATTACCCCAGTTTCGTCCTCTGCAAAATGGAGCTAATAATGACAAGTACTTTGTATGGTTGTTATGGATATTAAATAAGTTAATATTTATAAAGCTCTTAAAAATCACCTTTGAATGTAGTAAAAAAGCTATATATGTGGGTGTTAATATGGTCGCTATGAGTTGGAATCAATTTGACAGCAACGGGTTTATTATTCTTTTAAAAGGTCTCTGGGTGGTACAAACAGTTTGCACTTGACTACTAACCAAAAGGTTGGCAGTATGAACCCACCCAGAGGTCCTGTGGAAGAAAGGTCTGGCAGTCTTTTGAAAAGATTACAGCCAAGAAAACCCTATGGAGCAGGTCTACTGTAGTACTTGGGGTCACCATGAGTCAATTCTGACTTTTTAAAAAATTCTCTTAAGCAAATGGTTGCAAACAAAGGTAAGATGTTAATGATATTTGAATGAACTATTAACTAGGTAATGAGCTATATTAATCTTTTGTAGAAATACTTTCTTTTATATTGGAAATAAGAATAAATTTAAAATCCTGTATATAGGACCACTTAATATCTATAGGACCCCTGGTGGCAGAGTGGTTAAGAGCTTGGCTGCTAACCAAAGGTCAGCAGTTTGAATCCACCAGCTGTTCCTTGGAAACCCTATGAGACAGATCCACTCTGTCCTATAGGGTTGCTATCAGTCAGAATCGACTCAACGGCAATGGGTTTGTTTGTTTGGTTTGGTTTTTTGGGGAGTGTTATATCTGTAGTTTCACAACTTGCATTTTTGACTAGAAATATATTCTGGGCATTTTTCATGTCAGAACATATAACGTTATCTCTACGTCCATAGATGTTTAGAGTTAAGAAAGAACTTTGAAGTCACTTATTCTACCCTTCTATCTTCATATTGTAAATTGATTGTGCTTCTTGGAAAGACTACACTTTGTCAGATTCTTTTTTACAAATGCGCAGTCTGTAATCCAATACAATGTGCCATAATTCATATTGGTTTGTTTGGATTTCCCTTTTCCCCAGAGAAGAGAAAAAGCTCTTGCTACTAATAATACCCTGAGTTCTTTACAGTGGGAGGACTGCAAATGTGTATAACTCAATAGAGATGCCAACTTTTGTAACTGTCCTTTCAATTTAATGAAGAATCTTTGTCACAAAGCAGTCTTTACTATTTAAGTACAGTCTACTATTTGCAAACCTCTGAGGCTTTTAGGAGCATAGTTAAGAGTTGGGCTTCAGGTGAATTCACTGATTAAACTACTTATTTTGAGACACATACCACTTCCAGTTGAATGAAACCAATATACAGTTTTCTAAACCTCATTCTGATAAAACAACTCAATATTCAATCTAATTGTCTCTTATAAATAATATGGCTTTTGAAAATTCTCGCCATGTATTTTAAAGGATTTTAGGTGGCTTTAAAAAGGTGTTGGTTCTCTACCTTAAAAGTGAGTGTTCAGAAAGGCATTATGAGATAGAGAGGCAGAAAGAAATGGAGACATATGATTGAAAGGATCACATGTTTATGGGCCTGCTATGACAAATTACCACAAACTGCTGGCTTAAAACAACAGAAATTTATTGTATCAGAGTTTTGGATACTAGAGTTCCAAATTCAGAGTGTGGGAGGGTCATGCTCTCTCCAAAGGCTCTAGGAGAACATCCTGTATTATTTCTTCCAATTCTGGTAGCTCCAGGTGTTTCTTGGTTTGTGGCATAAAGCCAGTATCTGCCTCCATAAGGACACCAGTTATAAAAAGATTGTGGCCCACCCTAATAACTTCATCTTAACTAATTACAATTGCAAAGACTCTAACCCCATTGCTGTCGAGTCGATTCTGACTCATAGCAATCCTGTAGGACAGAGTAGAACTGCCCCATAAGGTTTCCAAGGAGTGGCTGGTGGGTCCGAACTGCCGACCTTTTTGGTTAGCAGCCATAGCGATTAAGTGCTACGCTACCAGGGCTCCAAATAAAGTTATGTTCACAGGTACTGGGGGTGAGGACTTTAACATATCTTTAAAAAAAACAACCATTGAGTCATTGTGACTCATAGCGACCCTATAGGACAGAGTAGAGCTGCCCTCATAGGGTTTCCAAGGAGCAGCTGGTGGATTCAAACTGAAGAATTTTTGGTTGGCAGCCATAGCACTTAACCACTCGGCCACCAGAACTCCAACATATTCTTCAGAGGGACATAATTTAATCCATAACAAGGGTGTTGGGGATGAGAAAGCAAGATAGAAAGGGAAAGAGGGAAGAGGACAAGGAAGCCATGACACTGCTATGGAAGAAGACTCTGTGTGTTTGGCAGCCATCAGTTGATGTTCCGAAAGCCAGGAGCAAGTCCCAGAGAGATGCTGTTCTAGAGAGGAGATAGTAGAATATTTCAGCCAAAAGACATCAAGAGTTAAAGAGAAAGCAAAGCAGCTTATTAAAATAGGTCAAGTTAAGCGTTGGTGAATTACATCAATAACCTTTCTCTGAAATTATTTATAGAAGTGTAGCTGTATGAACGTGAAACTTTTTGGATTTTACTAGAGTTTTAGTAGCTATTAATACTTATATACTTTTGTGGTAAAATATAGAGAAATACCTGTATTATATGTAGATATAAATATCTGTATAATTATTAATTCACACCTTAAGTTTTCTGTGTATGCTGTTGTCTTCCTTGGTCTTTTGCCTAAACCTGTGTAAACACCCAAAACTTTTCATCCAGAGCAGTGGCATAGGTAAATGTGGAGTAAAGCAATATTTTAAAACCCAGTTAAAAACAATGAATTGGAAACTTGTATTAAAATTGTTTTTTATAAAGTTATAAAAACAGCAACCTGAATGGGGAAGGAGACTACAGTAAACAAATCATTGGAAGATAAATAGCAGCTGGTTAGCGGAGAGGAACAACAACAAAAAGGTGAATTCTATGACAGCATTGTTAAAACATGGAAGAAATGTAATTTATGCACAGAATCCCTCCTTCCTACTATGAAAGGTTTATGAACTTGTAGCATTAGGTACTTCAGGGAATGGAAGAGAAGGCGAGGCTAGAAAACCGGGATAATTGTTTAAAAGTCTGTTTAAGATGCAATTAGACCCTGATCTTCCCTCTTCAACTGTATAGTTGAGCGATTACCACTCTCACACTGGCCTACGATGAAGGTTTTATAATATGAGAATGGTCAAAGAGAGTATTCCTGCAAGGATAAGGGAAGTCCTAAATTAAAATAGGATTATTAAGTGAACACTAACATGTTGGAAGTTTGAGACCCCAGTTCTATTCTCTAACCTCCTGCCTCCTCAATCATACGATATGGAAACCTGGTAAACGTCCTATATGTATGAGAACGGAAGATGCTTTCTTGGGATTCTGGGGATTAAAAAATCCTAAAAATACTGGCATCACAGGCCCCCACACAAGTGACCCAGTAGATTATCATATAAGCAAGACCATAGTTGACCAATCCCACCCATGGGCATGGGATTTCCAATTAGCTGTTTGGTGTTCTACTCTTAAATGAGCAGACATCCATAGACCACTATTTTTTTGTGAAAGGCATCCAAGGCGAAAGACAGAGACAAAAACAAATGGACACAAAACCATCTGGAAAGAAACAGACATAAAACAGGGAGCCAAGATCTCTTCAAAATGGTTTATTAATAATCTTGGAAAGCTGAAACATAATACTGTATCCATAAAACAAGGATAGTTTGCAATTCTGTTACTAAACAGAAAAGAGCTCTTGGCAATTAAAATCAGGTAATTGTGAAAATACAGTCAAAAGGTGGTTTGGAAATTAAAGAAATCTCTCAGAAAGTAGAGCAAACAGATAATGAAATGGCAATTAGGAGACAACAGAGAGAGAGAGAGACAAGGAGAGATACTGCAGGAGAAATAGTATGAGTTCCAGAAAAAAAAAATAAAAGAAGAAGAAAAATAAAAATGGAGAGAAAGTAGTTATCAAAAATTAGGGCACAAATTTTAGCAAAACTTAAGGACAGAACACAAGAAGTCCCTAGGATGATGGTGAAGGAATAGTCTGAGATGAGAGCAGATTCAGAGGGCAACCTCTCCAGATTGGAAGGGTAAATTCTCTTAGCAAGAATTTCCAATGAGTGGAAGTGAATGAAATATCTAATGTATTTGTACATACCAAAACATGTAAGAAATTCTGACAGAGTTGAGATCGAATTAGTGATACTTGTGTAAAAAGGGATCAGACAAAAACAAAACAAAACACTATTACTTTGGAAACCCTGGTGGCGTAGTGGTTAAGAGCTACAGCTGCTAATTGAAAGGCCTGCAATTCAAATCCACCAGACACTCCTTGGAAACTCTATGGAGCAGTTATACTCTGTCCTACAGGGTCGCTATGAGTTGGAATCGACTCAATGGCAACAGATTTGGTTTTCGGTTTTATTATTTACTTCAAGAAAAATCAGAAGTGATGCAAAAAAGGAAAATTACATAGTATACTATAGGACTGAGCAGTGAATAGCATCACATAGTCATAATACTTAAGCATTGAATATTGCTTAAACTAAAATTATGATATAACTATACTTGGAAAAAACTAGTGCCACTTGGGGAGGGGGATAAATAAGTCTGTGTGTCAGTATGCCTGTGCATCTGTGTCTCTTTGTGGGGAAGGTGAAATGAGGGTAGAGAGCAATGCATGAGAGCTAAATCACCATCTTCCACAATGGAATACCCTGAAATACCCTGAGTAGGAAAAAAGGAAAAGGAAGAAACAATTTAAATACGTTAGATTTACGGAAGTAAACATCATAAGACCGTTAAAAGAGTTGAAAGTTATTGCCCCTGGTGATCAGGAAATGAGTTACAGAGTGTTGCGAAGGGTGTATATTTCAGAAACAAATCTCTTAAAAGTGTTTGATGCTAAATTATACATACAATTTTGATAAAACATTAAAATTATATGAGAAAAAGAGTGTTTGCTGTTTGACAACTTCATTTATTATACTTGCAGATTTCTAATAACCAGATTTTAAGAACAAGATGTTAGGGAAAAAAAAAAAATTATTTAAAATCCTTTTCACTTCTGAAAAAAAAGGGCCTACATTTTCTACTGTATTACTCAGGAATTTGAAGAAATGCCACAAGAAAATATGACAAGAATTCTATACCATTAATTTTACCACTTTTGCTTCATTACTCATTTCTTCAGTGAGTGAGGGTAAGAAACTCAAGTATCTGTTTATAAGGAGTAGCAGGAAGCCTGGCACCAGCACTCCTTACTTATCGATATAGGTAGGTTTCAAAGACCAGGTCATTATGCGAAATCAGCATTATGCAAAAGTGGAAAATGACCACATCAGATCACAAAATATATTATGAAGGACACATGTGTCCTTCTAGATGCAAGAGGTGGAAAATGTAGGTGGGTGCTGTATGTCCCACTGGTCATGAAATATTAATGCAAGAAGTACATTGTTAATTCACAAAATAGCTGGAGAGTAGATTTTTACTATTGTCTTAAATATGAAATGTCAGATAACGAGACAGTCGGTAAGTGAGGAGTAGCTGTAGTAGTTAACCTGCCAACCTACATTCCTTTGAAATGCAAACATTGGGAAGGGCACGTGAGAGCAAAACATTATATTAATAACTGTATTTTGTTTAAATAAGCAAAATGAAAGGGTCTATTGAATTTACCTTTAAATCTGAGATTGCTAATAGCAAGTTGCTATGTAATACTTACCTGCAAAATATCAGGTCAAATCTTAAAGTCATTTTTCCTCTGTTCCCTAAGATCACCGTAATGGCAAAGATCATTTTTGTTTATTCTGTCTTCATCATTACACACCGTTATTGTTGAGACTAAGAGAAACAACACTTTTTTGGGATTGTATATAGAACATATAGACACAGAGCCCACATTTTCAATTGCCTTTTCATGAGATGGCATTGTCGATGTTGTTGTTGTTAGGTGCCGTCGAGTCAGTTCCAACTCATAGCGACCCTATGCACAACAGAACGAAACACTGCCCGGTCCTGCGCCATCCTTACAATCGTTGTTATGCTTGAGCTCATTGTTGCAGCCACTGTGTCAATCCACCTTGTTGAGGGTCTTCCTCTTTTCCGCTGACCCTGTCCTCTGCCAAGCATGATGTCCTTCTCCAGGGACTGACTCCTCCTGACAACGTGTCCAAACTATGTAAGATGCAGTCTTGCCATCCTTGCTTCTAAGGAGCATTCTTGTACTTCTCCTAAGACAGATTTGTTCGTTCTTTTGCCAGTCCATGGTATATTCAATATTCTTCACCAACACCACAATTCAAAGGCATCAACTCTTCCTCGGTCTTCCTTATTCATTGTCCAGCTTTCACATGCATATGATGTGATTGAAAATACCATGGCTTGGGTCAGGCACGCCTTAGTCTTCAGGGTGACATCTTTGCTCTTCAACACTTTGAAGAGGTCCCTTGCAGCAGATTTGTCCAACGCAATGCGTATTTTGATTTCTTGACTGCTGTTTCCATGACTGTTGATTGTGGATCCAAGTAAAATGAAATCATTGACAACTTCAGTCTTTTCCCTGTTTATCATGATGTTGCTCATTGGTCCAGTTGTGAGGATTTTTGTTTTCTTGATGTTGAGGTGTAATCCATACTGAAGGCTGTGGTCTTCGATCTTCATTAGTAAGTGCTTCAAGTCCACTTCACTTTCAGCAAGAAAGGTGTGTCATCTGCATAATGCAGGTTGGTAATGAGTCTTTGTCCAATCCTGATGCCCCATTCTTCTTCATATAGTCCAGCTCCTCATATTATTTGTTCAGCATACAGATTAAATAGATATGGTGAAAGAATACAACCCTGACAGACACCTTTCCTGACTTTAAACCATGCAGTATCCCCTTGTTCTGTCCGAACAACTACCTTTTGATCTATGTAAAGGTTCCTCATGAGCACAATTAAGTGTTCTGGAATTCCCATTCTTCGCAATGTTATCCATAGTTTGTTATGATCCACACAGTCAAATGCCTTTGCATAGTCCATAAAAACACAGGTAAACATCCTTCTGGTATTCTCCGCTTTCAGCCAGGATCCATCTGACATCAGCAATGATATCCCTGGTTCCACGTCCTTTTCTGAAACCAGCCTGAATTTCTGGCAGTTCCCTGTCGACATACTGCTGCAGCCTTTTTTGAATGATCTTCAGCAGAATTTTGCTTGCATGTGATATTAATGATATTGTTCTATAATTTCCACATTCAGTTGGATCACCTTTCTTGGGAATCGGCATAAATATGGTTCTCTTCAAATGAGTTGGCCAGGAAGCTGTCTTCCATATTTCTTGGCATAGATGAGTGAGCACCTCCAGCACTGCATCTGTTCGTTGAAACATCTCAATTGATATTCCATCAATTCCTGGAGCCTTGTTTTTCGCCAATCCCTTCAGAGCAGCTTGGACTTCTTCCTTCAGTACCATCGGTTCCTGATCATATGCCACCTCTTGAAATGGTTGAATATTGACTAATTCTTTTTGACATAATGACTGTGCATTCCTTCCATCGTCTTTTGGTGCTTCCTGCGTCGCTTAATATTTTCCCCATGGAATCCTTCACTATTGCAACTCAAGGCTTGAATTTTTTCTTCAGTTCTATCAGCTTGAGAAACTCCAAGCGTGTTCTTCCCTTTTGGTTTTCCATCTCCAGGTCTTTGCACATGTCATTAAAATACTTTGTCTTCTCGATAGGCCCTTTGAAATCTTCTGTTCAATTCTTTTACTTCATCAATTCTTCCTTTTGCTTTAGCTGCTCGACGCTCAAGAGCAAGTTTCAGAGTCTCCTCTGACTTCCACCTTGGTCTTTTCTTTCTTTCCTGTCTTTTCAGTGACCTCTTGCTTTCTTCACGGATGATGTCCTTGATGTCATTCCACAACTCGTCTGGTCTTCGGTCACTAGTGTTAAATGCATCAAATCTATTCTTCAGATGGTCTCTAAATTCAGGTGGAATATACTCAAGGTCATATTTTGGCTCTCGTGGACTTGTTCTGATTTTCTTCAGTTTCAGTTGAACTTGCATATGAGCAACTGATGGTCTGTTCCACAGTTGGCCCCTGGCCTTGTTCTGACTGATGATATTGAGCTTTTTCATCGTCTCTTTGCACAGATGTGGTCAATTTGATTTCTGTGTGTTCCATCTGGCAAGGTCCATGTGTGTAGTCGCTGTTTATGTTGGTGAAAGAAGGTATTTTCAATGAAGACGTCGTTGGTCTTGCAAAATTTTATCGTTCGATTTCCAGCATTGTTTCTGTCACCAAGGCCATATTTTCCAACTACTGATCCTTCTTCTTTGTTTCCGACTTTCACATTCCAATCACCAGTAATTATCAATGCATCTTGATTGCATGTTTGATCAATTTCAGACTGCAGCAGCTAATAAAAATCTTCTATTTCTTCATCTTTGGCCCTAGTGGTTGGTGCGTAAATTTGAATAATAGTCATATTAACTTGTCTTCCTTGTAGGCATATGGGTATTATCCTATCACTGACAGCACTGTACTTCAGGATAGATCTTGAAATGTGCTTTTTGATGATGAATGCAACATCTGTCCTCTTCGAGTTGCCATTCCCAACGTAGTAGACTATATGATTGTCCAGTTCAAAATGTTCAATACCAGTCCATTTCAGCTCACTAATGCCTAGGATATTGATGTGTTCCATTTCATTTTTGACGATTTCCAATTTTCCTAGATTCATAGTTCGTACATTCCAAGTTCTGATTATTAATGGATGTTTCCAGCTGTTTCTTCTCATTTTGAGTCATACCACATCAGCACATGAAGGTCCCAAAAGCTTTACTCCATCCATGTCATTAAGGTGGACTCTACTTTGAGGAGGCAGCTCTTCCCCAGTCATCTTTTGAGTGCCTTCCAACATGGGGGGGCTCATCTTCCAGCACTATATCAGACAATGTTCTGCTGCTATTCATAGGGTTTTCACTGGCTAATGCTTTTCAGAAGTAGACTGTCGGGTCCTAGTCTTAGTCTGGAAGCTCAGCTGAAACCTGTCCCCCTGCTGGTATCTGAATGCTGTTGGCATAGCTTCCAACATCACAGCAACACATAAGCCCCCCACAGTACAACAAACTGACAGACACTTGGGGGATGGCATTGTATATACCTTTAATCAAGATGTCATGCTATTGAAAAATGCCAGCTTGTCTATCTGCTACAACTGAGACAACTACACATTTGCCATGGAGTTTTGACCATTTTACAGAAGCATTGAAAATTAGTATTGACATAGATACAAGAATCAAATGGAAAGTGTAGAAGAAAAATTGATTTAAAAGAATTAAGACAATGATTGCAATAATATGAATGAGAGTCTTTCAATTGACCTTTATTGGATATTCTAATATACATGGAGAACTTGGGAGTGGATATGATTAAGCACTCAACTACTAGCTGAAAGGTTACAGTCCTCTCAGAGACACCTTGGAGGACAGGCTTGATGATCTGCTTCCAAAAGGTTACAACCTTGAAAACCCTATGGAGCTGTTCTACTCTGCACACAGGGTCTACATGAGCCAGAATCATCGTGCTAGCAACTAACAACAAAAACAGCAATATATATGACCAAAACTGGAGGCCCAGAGACAGGCCATCAAACACCTAAGAAGTTCTTGTAGGAAAAATAAGTATATAAATAATTTCAAATTAGCATGACAAATGCTATAAAAAGGAAGTTATTATAAGGCATAATTGGGACAGAAGGACAGTGCAGTTCACAACGCGTGTTTGGATCAGAGAAAATTTTTAGAGGAATGGAAACTAAAATTGTGAATTTGAAGGATGAGTTAGAATTTCCAGGGAAGGAAGAATATTCGAGGAGGCAAAGAAGAGCAAATTTAAATTATGTGAAGAAGAATATTTGATTAGAGAGCTTTTGGTCTGTTCAATGAATGCAGTAATTGCTGGAGGAACTCAGAGGTAGCAGGAAGGAAGGGAGGAGATATAAGAGCTATTCAAGATTCAGTGATCAGATAGGGATAAATTTATATAAGAGGAATATATAAAATTGGATACGTAGGGACTAATTTATTTAATTCCAGAGGATATATAATTTACACTGAGAAGACATTGCTTTAGGGCAAATAGAAGAAATATCACATTAAAATCAGTGGGTTTGCATTATCTTCTTTATTATAGTAAGTTCATCCACTAATCAAGTTCATTAAAATTCTACAGATAGATTTTTCTAGAGCAGGGTGGAGTGGCCCTGTGAAGAGAGCCTGCGGTAGAATGAGGATGTTTGGATTCTTATCTGAATGGAAAAAAGGAATCTGAAAACAGAAGAATGTTGCCACCATTTTGCCAGTTGTGAATCCAACCTTAGGGATAGATTTAGCTTCAGTGTTTGTTATAATTACTTCTAGAGTCCTGGTGGTGCAGTGGTTAAGAGCTCAGGCTGTTAACCAGAAGGTCGGCAGTTGGAATCCACCAGCCACTCCTTGGAAACCCAATAGCACAGTTCTACTCTGTCCTGTAGGGTAGCCATGAGTCGGAATTCACTCTACAGTTTTTATAATTACTTAATACACTGCCTTTCTCCCTGACCAGAGGAAGGTTCCTAAGAGTTGGGTTACACCTGTTGTAAGGAAGAATTCAAATAGCATTTTAAATCCTGGACTTTGCCAAATCAAGTGACTGCACAAGCCCATCTTCTGGACTGGGCACCCAGTGTTTCATAAGTAGAATTCGAAAGTCCTCAACTTCAGCAAACTTATCTAGGTCATGTTCTTCCAAGTGACCCATTTTCCAAAATCACACACATGCACCTCTTCATACTCTCTTTATATATAAAAGGTCCTATATCCGCCAATTCAGCTGAATGCTAGAACAAAAGCATCTGATTGAAGTAATTGCCAATAAAAACCCAAAACACCAAACCCATTGCTGTCAAGTCCATTCTGACTCATAGCGACCCTTACAGGACAGAGTAGAACTGCCCCATAGGGTTTCCAATGAGCGCCTGGTGGTTCCCAACTACTGACCTTCGGTTAGCAGCCTAGCTTTTAAGCACCGCGCAACCAGAGCTCCTTTCTTGCACTAAAAAAACCAAACCTATTGCCTCGGAATCAATTCTGACTCGTAGCGACCCAATGACAGAGTAAAACTGCTTCCATAGAATTTCGAAGGAGCACCTGGTGGATTCAAACTGCCAACCTATTGGTTAGCAGCCATAGCACTTCACCACTATATCACCAGGGTTTTCTCTCACACTAAACCAAAAAACCAAACCCACAGCCGTCGAGTCAGACTTGTAGCGACCCTATAGGGCAGAGTAGAGCTACCCCGTGGAGTTCCCAGGGAACACCTGGCAGATTTGAACTGCCAACCTCTTGGTTAATAGCCATAGCACTTAACCACTACACCACCAGGCCTTTCTCTTGTGTTAAAGTAAGGTTAAATAAGAAGCCTATACACCTGTTCTTGCTTACATACAAATTCGACTTAAAGACACACTCAGGAACAGATCTCCTTCATAACCCAGGGACTGCCTGTATTTGGTGGATCAGAAAAGAACAGCAATTAACACACTGCTTCCGATTTGCATTTTCCTTTCTGGGTAAGGTGTTCTTATCTAAAACCTCCCTTTATGTGTAGTCTAATACATGTACTACATAGCCACAGTCATTAGTTCATTTCCACTTGTTATTTCCATGATTTCATATTTTCCTTTCTCTCCACTCCCACATCATACTCCTTTTTATTTTCAATTTGCACCTTCTCACCCACAGGATAACAGAGGCAGGCACACTTGATGCTCCCTTCCCTGACACTGACAGTGTGCAATGCTTCTTAAACCCCTCTAATAATACGGTTACTTTTTATTATGATTGTGATTTTACTGAACCTTCACTAACTTAACAGACACGTATAACCCAATTCGAAAAATTGAACATAACCATCAGAATATTATTTCTCTTGAAAAATGTTTCTTACCAAGAATAGTGTCTATCCTCCCATTATTTTTGGTGAAATCACTTTATGTTTTATCAAATATTTGAGTGACAAGGTTGGAACACTGAATGCATCCAAGATGTTTCAAGGACTGAAATGTTTAGAGAAAAAGATTGTTACTACACTCCAGCAAAAAATGTATGACTGAAAAAAGGTGATATAAAAATTTGATAGAAATCCCTTTATTTCAAAAATTGAGGATAGAACAGGACTTGTATATGTAGAGAAAAAACTCTTATTCAATCAAATATTTATTAAAATAGTGACTTTTTAGGCAGATAATTTAGAGTGATCTGATTTATCAAACACTGAAGACATTTTTCCAAAGGAGGAGTCATTATATTGCACTGGAAGTATAATCATAAAATAGCCATTTGACTTACAACTTCTATTGGTGTGAATTCTCTTAAAATGTTAAAAATTAGCAAAAATCTCCCTAATCAAACTTGTATGCCTGGTATCTTCTTTATATGAAAGAAGCTTTTATGTTTCATATCAAATTGATCAGAGCATATTATTTGCCTTTTCCTATGCAATGCATCTTTTTGAGAAGGCTGATTTCCTCTGTTACAAAGTTTACAAATCATTTTACATAAAGTACAGTAATTTACATTAGACATATTAAACTAGAAGCTGATCATAAAATATTTATGATTAAAATAATTATCGTTTTCCTCAATTCAGTGACATTAGTACAGGAAACTATTGCTGTATGACGGAATTTGTCCATAACTTAATCAGAACATTTAAAATAAAAAAAACCAAACCTGTTGCTGTTGAATTGATTCCAACTCACACTGACTGTATATAATCAGAACATTTATCAGAACCATTTTTTTTTATAATATGGGTTCCAAAAAGATTACAATTTTGGGGGTCCTAGGATATACTTTGTTTCCCCCAAGGTAGTTTAAGGCTCATATTAAACCAAACCAAACCCATTGCTGTGGAGTCGATTCCGTCTCATAGTGACCCTATAGGACAGAGTAGAACTGCCCCATAGAGTTTCCAAGGAGTGGCTGGTGAATTCGAACTGCCGACCTTTTGGTTAGCAGCTGTAGCTCTTAATCACTACGCCACCAGGGTTTCCAGGCTCATATTAGGCAGTCAATTAAAATTTGAGTGACTGCAATAGTTAATAGCTCACAAGTTTGTGGCAGGTAATTCTTATTTTATAGTGTTTTGAGAACAGTTAAACCTTGCTACCTAAATGTTCATAATGGAATCTATGGTAAAGAATATATGGGTAGTTGCAGAGCTGATCAAAATTCGGTATCTAGGAGGCGGAGCCAAGATGGCAGACTAGGCAGACTCTACCTCGGATCCCTCTTACAACAAAGACACGGAAAAACAAGTGAATCGATCACATACATAACAATCTACGAACCCTGAACAACAAACACAGATTTAGAGACGGAGAACGAACTAATACGGGGAAGCAGCGATTGTTTCCAGAGCCTGGAGCCAGCGTACCAGTCAGGTACGGCACAAGCACAGAGACCTGCTCCACCCCCCGAACTAACCCCGGGAGGGGGACCAGCCGGTTCCATGGGCGGCGTGGGACGCAGCCGGTAGGAGAAGTCCCCGGGAGGCAGTGACTGATCTTGGAGCAGAAAGAGCAGCATCCGAGCCGGGGAACCGTCCCGCAGGGATTTGGACTGGACGCAGATTTTCTGGAAAAACTAGTTTCCCAGTGATGGCTCGGGGACAACAATCCATATCAAACCACTTAAAGAAGCAGACCGTGACAGCTTCTGCAACCCCCCAAACAAAAGAATCAAAATCTTTCCCAAATGAAGATACAATCTTGGAATTATCAGATACAGAATATAAAAAACTAATTTACAGAATGCTTAATGATATCACAAATGAAATTAGGATATCTGCAGAAAAAGCCAAGGAACACACTGATAAAACTGTTGAAGAACTCAAAAAGATTATTCAAGAACATACTGGAAAAATTAATAAGTTGCAAGAATCCATAGAGAGACAACATGTAGAAATCCAAAAGATTAACAATAAAATAACAGAATTAGACAACACACTAGGAAGTCAGAGGAGCAGACTCGAGCAATTAGAATGCAGACTGGGACATCTGGAGGACCAGGGAATCAACACCAACATAGCTGAAAAAAAATCAGATAAAAGAATTAAAAAAAATGAAGAAACCCTAAGAATTATGTGGGACTCTATCAAGAAGGATAACCTGCGGGTGATTGGAGTCCCATAACAGGGAGGGGGGACAGAAAACACAGAGAAAATAGTTGAAGAACTCCTGACACAAAACTTCCCTGACATCATGAAAGACGAAAGGATAGCTATCCAAGATGCTCATCGAACCCCATTTAAGATTGATCCAAAAAGAAAAACACCAAGACATATCATCATCAAACTCACCAAAACCAAAGATAAACAGAAAATTTTAAAAGCAGCCAGGGAGAAAAGAAAGGTTTCCTTCAAGGGAGAATCAATAAGAATATGTTCTGACTACTCAGCAGAAACCATGCAGGCAAGAAGGGAATGGGACGACATATACAGAACACTGAAGGAGAAAAACTGCCAGCCAAGGATCATATATCCAGCAAAACTCTCTCTGAAATATGAAGGCGAAATTAAGATATTTACAGACAAACACAAGTTTAGAGAATTTGCAAAAACCAAACCAAAGCTACAAGAAATACTAAAGGATATTGTTTGGTCAGAGAACCAATAATATCAGATATCAGCACAACACAAGGTCACAAAACAGAATGTCCCGATATCAACTCAAATAGGGAAATCACAAAAACAAACAAATTAAGATTAATTAAAAAAAAAAAAATACACATAACAGGGAATCATGGAAGTCAATAGGTAAAAGATCACAATAATCAAAAAGAGGGACTAAATACAGGAGGCATTGAACTGCCATATGGAGAGTGATACAAGGCGATATAGAACAATACAAGTTAGGTTTTTACTTAGAAAAATAGGGGTAAATAATAAGGTAACCACAAAAAGGTATAACAACTCTATAACTCAAGATAAAAACCAAGAAAAACGTAACGACTCAACTAACATAAAGTCAAGCACTATGAAAATGAGGATCTCACAATTTACTAAGAAAAACGCCTCAGCACAAAAAAGTATGTGGAAAAATGAAATTGTCAACAACACACATAAAAAGGCATCAAAATGACAGCACTAAAAACTTATTTATCTATAATTACCCTGAATGTAAATGGACTAAATGCACCAATAAAGAGACAGAGAGTCACAGACTGGATAAAGAAACACGATCCATCTATATGCTGCCTACAAGAGACACACCTTAGACTTAGAGACACAAACAAACTAAAACTCAAAGGATGGAAAAAAATATATCAAGCAAACAATAAGCAAAAAAGAAGAGGAGTAGCAATATTAATTTCTGACAAAATAGACTTTAGACTTCAATCCACCACAAAGGATAAAGAAGGACACTATATAATGATAAAAGGGACAATTGATCAGGAAGACATAACCATATTAAATATTTACGCACCCAATGACAGGGCTGCAAGATACATAAATCAAATTTTAACAGAATTGAAAAGCGAGATAGATACCTCCACAATTATAGTAGGAGACTTCAACACACCACTTTCGGAGAAGGACAGGACATCCAGTAAGAAGCTCAACAGAGACACAGAAGATCTAATTACAACAATCAACCAACTTGACCTCATTGACTTATACAGAACTCTCCACCCAACTGCTGCAAAATATACTTTTTTTTCTAGCGCACATGGAACATTCTCTAGAATAGACCACATATTAGGTCATAAAACAAACCTTTGCAGAGTCCAAAACATCGAAATATTACAAAGCATCTTCTCAGACCACAAGGCAATAAAACTAGAGATCAATAACAGAAAAACAAGGGAAAAGAAATCAAATACTTGGAAAATGAACAATACCCTCCTGAAAAAAGACTGGGTTATAGAAGACATCAAGGAGGGAATAAGGAAATTCATAGAAAGCAACGAGAATGAAAATACTTCCTATCAAAACCTCTGGGACACAGCAAAAGCAGTGCTCAGAGGCCAATTTATATCAATAAATGCACACATACAAAAAGAAGAAAGAGCCAAAATCAGAGAACTGTCCTTACAACTTGAACAAATAGAAAGTGAGCAACAAAAGAATCCATCAGGCACCAGAAGAAAACAAATAATAAAAATTAGAGCTGAACTAAATGAATTAGAGAACAGAAAAACAATCGAAAGAATTAACAAAGCCAAAAGCTGGTTCTTTGAAAAAATTAACAAAATTGATAAACCATTGGCTAGAATGACTAAAGAAATACAGGAAAGGAAACAAATAACCCGAATAAGAAATGAGAAGGACCACATCACAACAGAACCAAATGAAATTAAAAGAATCATTTCAGATTATTATGAAAAATTGTACTCTAACAAATTTGAAAACCTAGAAGAAATGGATGAATTCCTGGAAAAACACTACTTACCTAAACTAACACATTCAGAAGTAGAACAACTAAATAGACCCATAACAAAAAAAGAGATTGAAACGGTAATCAAAAAACTCCCAACAAAAAAAAGCCCTGGCCCGGACGGCTTCACTGCAGAGTTCCACCAAACTTTCAGAGAAGAGTTAACACCACTACTACTAAAGGTATTCCAAAGCATAGAAAATGACGGAATACTACCCAACTCATTCTATGAAGCCACCATCTCCCTGATACCAAAAGCAGGTAAAGACATTACAAAAAAAGAAAATTATAGACCTATATCCCTCATGAACATAGATGCAAAAATCCTCAACAAAATTCTAGCCAATAGAATCCAACAACACATCAAAAAAATAATTCACCCTGATCAAGTGGGATTTATACCAGGTATGCAAGGCTGGTTTAATATCAGAAAAACCATTAATGTAATCCATCACATAAATAAAACAAAAGATAAAAACCACATGATCTTATCAATTGATGCAGAAAAGGCATTTGACAAAGTCCAACACCCATTCATGATAAAAACTCTTACCAAAATAGGAATTGAAGGAAAATTCCTCAACATAATAAAGGGCATCTATGCAAAGCCAACAGCCAATATCACTCTAAATGGAGAGAACCTGAAAGCATTTCCCTTGAGAACGAGTACCAGACAAGGATGCCCTTTATCACCGCTCTTATTCAACATCGTGCTAGAAGTCCTAGCCAGGGCAATTAGGCTAGACAAAGAAATAAAGGGTATCTGGATTGGCAAGGAAGAAGTAAAGTTATCACTATTTGCAGATGACATGATTATATACACAGAAAACCCTAAGGAATCCCCCAGAAAACTACTGAAACTAATAGAAGAGTTTGGCAGAGTCTCAGGTTATAAAATAAACATACAAAAATCACTTGGATTCCTCTACATCAACAAAAAGAACACCAAAGAGGAAATAACCAAATCAATACCATTCACAGTAGCCCCCAAGAAGATAAGATACTTAGGAATAAATCTTACCAAGGATGTAAAAGACCTATACAAAGAAAACTACAAAGCTCTACTACAAGAAATTCAAAAGGACATACTTAAGTGGAAAAACATACCTTGCTCATGGTAGGAAGACTTAACATAGTAAAAATGTCTATTCTACCAAAAGCCATCTATACATTTAACCCACTTCCGATCCAAATTCCAATGTCATATTTTAAGGGGATAGAGAAACAAATCACCAATTTCATATGGAAGGGAAAGAAGCCCCGGATAAGCAAAGCACTACTGAAAAAGAAGAAGAAAGTGGGAGGCCTCACCTTACCCGACTTCAGAACTTATTATACAGCCACAGTAGTCAAAACAGCCTGGTACTGGTACAACAACAGACACATAGACCAATGGAACAGAATTGAGAACCCAGACATAGATCCATCCACGTATGAGCAGCTGATATTTGACAAAGGACCAGTGTCAATTAACTGGGGAAAAGATAGCGTTTTTAAGAAATGGTGCTGGCATAACTGGATATCTATTTGCAAAAAAATGAAACAGGACCCATACCTCACACTATGCACAAAAACTAACTCCAAGTGGATCAAAGACCTAAACATAAAGACTAAAACGATAAAGATCATGGAAGAAAAAATTGGGACAACCCTAGGAGCCCTAATACAAGGTATAAACAGAATACAAAACATTACCAAAAATGATGAAGAGAAACCCGATAACTGGGAGCTCCTAAAAATCAAACACCTATGCTCATCTAAAGACTTCACCAAAAGAGTAAAAAGACCACCTACAGATTGGGAAAGAATTTTCAGCTATGACATCTCCGACCAGCGCCTGATCTCTAAAATCTACATGATTCTGTCAAAACTCAACCACAAAAAGTCAAACAACCCAATCAAGAAGTGGGCAAAGGATATGAACACACTTTTCTCTAAAGAAGATATTCAGGCAGCCAACAGATACATGAGAAAATGCTCTCGATTATTAGCCATTAGAGAAATGCAAATTAAAACTACGATGAGATTCCATCTCACACCAGCAAGGCTGGCATTAATCCAAAAAACACAAAATAATAAATGTTGGAGAGGCTGCGGAGAGATTGGAACTCTCATACACTGCTGGTGGGAATGTAAAATGGTACAACCACTTTGGAAATCTATCTGGCGTTATCTTAAACAGTTAGAAATAGAACTACCATACAACCCAGAAATCCCACTCCTAGGAATATACCCTAGAGATACAAGAGCCTTCATACAAACGGATATATGCACACCCATGTTTATTGCAGCTCTGTTTACAATAGCAAAAAGTTGGAAGCAACCAAGGTGTCCATCAACGGATGAATGGGTAAATAAATTGTGGTATATTCACACAATGGAATACTACGCATCGATAAAGAACAGTGACGAATCTGTGAAACATTTCATAACATGGAGGAACCTGGAAGGCATTATGCTGAGCGAAATGAGTCAGAGGCAAAAGGACAAATATTGTATAAGACCACTATTATAAGATCTTGAGAAATAGTAAACCTGAGAAGAACACATACTTTTGTGGTTACGAGGCGGGGAGGGAGGGAGGGTGGGAGAGGGTTTTTTATTGATTAATCAGTAGATAAGAACTGCTTTAGGTGAAGGGAAAGACAACACTCAATACATGGAAGGTCAGCTCAATTGGACTGGACCAAAAGCAAAGAAGTTTCCGGGATAAAATGAATGCTTCAAAGCTCAGCGGAGCAAGCGCGGTGGTCTGGGGAACATGGTTTGCGGGGACTTCTAAGTCAATTGGCAAAATAATTCTATTATGAAATCATTCTGCATCCCACTTTGAAATGTGGCGTCTGGGGTCTTAAATGCTAACAAGCGGCCATCTAAGATGCATCAATTGGTCTCAACCCACCTGGAGCAAAGGAAAATGAAGAACACCAAGCCCACACGGCAACTAAGAGCCCAAGAGACAGAAAGGGCCACATGAACCAGAGACCTACATCATCCTGAGACCAGAAGAACTAGTTGGTGCCCATCCACAATCGATGACTGCCCTGGCAGGGAGCACAGCAGAGGACCCCTGAGGGAGCAGGAGATCAGTGGGATGCAGACCCCAAATTCTCATAAAAAGACCAATCTTAATGGTCTGACTGAGACTGGAGGAATCCTGGCGGCCATGCTCTCCAGACCTTCTGTTGACACAGGACAGGAACCATCCCCGAAGACAACTCATCAGACATGAAAGGGACTGGTCAGCAGGTGGGAGAGAGACGCTGATGAAGAGTGAGCTAATTATATCAGGTGGACACTTGAGATTGTGTTGGCAACTCTTGTCTGGAGGGGGGATGGGAGGATAGAGAGAGAGGGAAGCTGGCAAAATTGTCAAGAAAGGAGAGACTGAAAGGGCTGACTCAAGACGGGGAGAGTAAGTGGGAGTAGGGAGTGAGATGTATGCAAACTTATATGTGACAGACTGATTGGATTTGTAAACGTTCACTTGAAGCTTAATAAAAGTTATTAAAAAAAAAAAATTCGGTATCTATTTTGAATTTTCTACCTTTTAACTCATTCTTGTTTTCCATTAATTAAAAAAAAAAAATCTTCTAAATTGTTTTGCATTACTTGGGGTTCTCTGGGTTAGAGTTGTATTTTATTTAAATAGTTTTCTTTGGTCATTGTTTTGTCCTGTTTTATTTTTATTTTTACATCATTAGCTGTGGAGGAGTTACCGGAATGTGTTTCCTTTTTGTTCCTGAGCTTTTACTTTCTTTTCTTCCTAAAACTGCTGAGCTTTAAAGTCTGTTCATAAAACTTCTCTGATAAAATGCCCTTCTGGGAACACGGTATTTCCACATTTATTTGAAAAGGCCTGTAGGGTAATCTAAACCACAAACATTTTAATTACTAATGTTTATGTTTTTATTATTGCTGAATGAGTAACCTGATTTTGTGAGCGTATAGGAGGTTGAGATTTTTAAATAGAGCACAGATTTCCTTCGGAATTACATGGAGGTGTTAATTAGGTCATTTATGCTGTCTAATGCTTACCCAGAGAGTTGTAAAAAAAAAAAAAAAAAAGCAGCTGTGTGCCATATTTAAGGGCATAGTTATTAAAGACCTACTAAGCATGAGGTACTGTTATAGGTGAGGAATGAACCAACCAAAAATTAAGCCCACTGCTGTGTAATCAATTCCAGCTCATGCTGAGCCCATTTGTTACAAAGTAGAAGCAAGCCCCATAGGATTGTCTTGGGTGTAATCTTTAAAGTAGGAGGTCACCAGGCCTTTCTTCAGGGGCACCGTTGGGGAGGTTCGAGCCTGGGGAATGAATAAGATCTACTGAATTTCAGCCCTCATACATGTTATATTGGTTGTAGGGGGGAGAGAAAATAAACGGATAAATATATATTCTGATACCTGGTGTTGATAAGAGCCTATGAGAAAATTAAACTGGATAAGGGAATTGAGAGTCACAGAAACTGCCATTTTATATAGCGTAGTGAGGGAAGGCTACTCTGATGAAATGACACTTACGACCTGAATGAAGCAAAGATGAAACAGAAGAGCAAAGGAAAAGGCCCGGAAGTAGGAGGGTTATTTTTTGAGGAAGTAGACTGGTGGGGCTTGAATAGCGACCAAGGGCTGAGCGCGTGATAGAAGATGAAGGAGTGAGAGCGAGTAGCCATGTATGGCAGTAACTGGAGTGCTTAAGCAGAGGGTGATATGATGTGACTTGCGTTTTAAAAAGATCATTTGGGAATAGATTACAGGGGGAACAGAGGCGTAGCAAGGGGAAGGTAGAGGGGGGTACTTGCCCTTGGGCCCAAGTCCAAGGAGATGCCCGAGAAGGTACGGAATGACATCTGGGGCACCACAAGTATGAAAGGTACCTGACTGAGGCAGCTGGACAAGAGGGGAGAGGGCATTTCTGCTGACACAATTCACCTATCAACTCGTCTATTCATCTTGAAATTGGGTGGAGGGAGGAGTGAAATTTAGAGATTGCCACTGAGCACTGGAATGGCAGGGCACAATTTAGAGATTGCCCCTGGGCTCTTTTACCCTTTCTAAGCCTCTGAAAGTGGAAGCTGGACACCCAGTCAAGGGAGAAATGATGGTGACTTGGTCCAGGGGAATAATGGTGAGAGGTGGTAGAAGAGATAGGATCAGATGAATCTTGAGTGAAGGTTTTTGTTGATGGATTGGATATGAGATGAAAGAAGAGTGGTCAAGGATGATTCAAGAATTTTGGTCTGAAGAAGTGGGTGAATGGTAGGTGCCATATACAGAGACCCAGTGTTTAGATTTACTATATTTTGAACAGCAAACTTCCAACATCCATATCAACAGAAATGTTTGCATAGCAAATCATTGCTTTCTAATATGTTTGTGCAGCAAAGTGATAGTCATTGACTCATCCCAGATAGAGTAGCTGGATTCTTGTTTTCATTTCACCCCAAGTTTAAGTGCCTAAGGAGAAATATCATTTTCACCTGTAAAATTATGTTTACAAGCCCTCTCTACATTGAGAGTCATTTCTACTCCATTGTCTCAGGTGCTTTCTCTAGTATAAGAAAGGTTTGCACTAAGCACAGGGCCTGGGAGCCAGACCTACCTGCGTATGGAATGTACCTTGTAGTGCTGCGTATCACTTGATTATTTCAGAAATTAGGGTTCTTCAATTTGCTTAATTGGACTTTAAGTTTTTTATCAGGGAACTAAGGTGTTTTAGGTATTGAGATCTTACCTCTGGGATCATGCTGAAGAAGTGAGTTGCTTTTTTTTTGCAAAGCTCACTTTTTTTTTAAGCACTTGCTTCTCTGGTATTCTGAATTAATAATGAGCCTGTCTAAATTATGTTTAGGTTCTGAGAAAAGAAAGACTTGACTTACTCTAGGGGAGGCCACAGCTATTTTTACAGGAGCTGAATATTCTAAGTACTGTATATTTAGGGTGTTTGCACTGGTCAGTTATATTAATAGGTAACTTGATAATAAATTTCTAAGAACTGGGTCAGAGGAAAATATTAAGTTGGTGCCTTATAAGGTTTCCTAACAGTTTGGCTTATTTTGAAAGCAAAGTTAAAGTCTGCATTTTCATGGAGGATCTTTATAGTTTACAGCCGGATTCAAGAAAAAGTTTCTCAAAATGTTAGCTGTTGTGTTTTTTGCTTGCTTTAATTTAAAAGCTGATACTTTCTTGTAATGTAAACAAGTTGGTTATGTGGGTATTTTAACACTTTGCTAATGTGGAAAGGCACTACATCCTTTTACCATTTATCCCCTCCCTGAAGATATTGAAGAGGAAATTCAATCATTCGACAGTCACTTATAGGGTACTACGGTGTGCCAGAAATCACTGCATCATCAATCCTAGTCCAACAACTAGGGGGTCCTTTGGGAAGACATCATTATGCAAATCAGTATTTGCTCATTTATACAAACCCGTGGAAAAAAGCATTCTGCCTACTTAGCATTTCTTTATCCCAGAAATAACATGTGATTCTCTGTCTCCCTTATCTCTATTATCCCCTCGTGACCGCCCTTAGACATTAACTGCTCCTAAACCTTTGCTAAGATTAATTGTATCCTGCAGCTTTGGTCTCTGAAACCCATCTCATTGTAGTAAAACAGTTGTTTCTCCATCATGGATGGATTCTTATAACCCAATATTCTCTGACCACACTGATAACTCTTTTCTCTACCTTTTTTTCTTGACTCTTGGAACAATGCATGAACATTGGTAAAATCTTTGATTCTCAAGACCATTTCAAGGTCTTCATACCTGGCTTCCTGAGCAACCACCGAGGACCAAGTGATGAAGCTAAGATACTTGAGAGACTTAGCTCCTCCTGGCATGAATCTTGAGAAACGTGTACGGGGAGTCGGGAGTCCCACTGGGGGACTGCATTGGAGTATGTTTTCTTTTTGCAAACCTTCCAGATATATCCTGCATGCTAAGGAAAGACAAATGACAAGCAATGTACTGTTTGCATTAAATGCCTCACATCTTTTCTTTCTCAATTACTACCCTTCCCTATAAGACAGGGAGCAACGGCCCTGAGATCCGAGGGTGCCTGTTTGAGAAACACTGAAGACACTGCTGTAGTTAGAGGTGAAACAAGTAAAAAAGAAATAGACTATACTATCAGGGAGGTAATAGGGGGTTGAATGTGGAATCTAGAGACTTAGTAAGACAGAGAACAGAGGGGCCCCCAAATCTGCAAACAAAATAACAAGAAACAGGCCAGGCCACAGAAACAAAGGCATTCCCCAGAACAATGGGGCAAGGTATCTAAAAGCAGCCGACAAACTTCTTTAAAGTTGCCTTTCAGAAGCAGCTGGAGAAAACCAGGCCCGTGGACATGCACAGAACACCCACCTGTGACAGTTTTGTGACCTTCCACCAGGGGCAGTGAGGGGCTATAGCCGGGAAATCGAACCTGGGGAGTAGAAGACTGTGCAGGCGCCACACCCCATAATAAGTCCTGCTACGAATCCCAGAGGCCTCCAGGACAGGAGCCATCTTAAAAAGCTGCTGTGTGTGCACCTTAGTTAACATATCCCCACCTGTGCCTATGAATAAACATGAATCTTTTCCCACCCAAGAACTTTAAAAATTCGATCCTGCCTTTTATTCTGTGAGATGAGGGTATGCGTTGCTCTAGGCCCTCGTCCATCTCCGCTTGCAAGCCTCTTCAATAAAGCTTTGCTCGTGTGGAAAACTACGTGTGTTACCTGCTAGTTCTTGACCAGTGAGAGGCAAGAACCTTATTCCGGTAACACTTATTTCCTTCATCTTCATTTCCCTGAGCTTGTACCTCCAAAAGAAAAGGTTAACATGCTAATCCTTGCATTTTGTAAGGATCCAGACTAAGGCAGCTGGTATCACTAGTCTATTCATTTAGCAAAGATTGTGGGGGATAGAATGGTTTATAATACCCCCTTCTGCCTACTGTGTTTGAATTGCTATCAGTTTTTCACATTATTCTTTCTGTGATGAGTTTCTCAAACAAACAACAAAAAACCCTCCTTTTTCAAAAGGCCTAGAAAGTTTTTTCTATGATCATTCTGTGACTTCAGGACTTTTTTAAAAAATCTCCCATTAATCAAAATTTATAAGTAATAAATGCATTATAAATGAATACACTGAATAAGTGAATCAAAGAATGGTGATCTATCACTGATTGGCATTTTGGGGTACCATGGTTATAATAAAACAAAGATTACTCTGTATGCCAATATAATCACCTAAGATTTATGTCATTATCTACTTTTTATTTCCCTCTCAGATCTTTTTTTATTTTTTATTATTTATTTTTATTTCCCTCTCAGATTTTTTTTTTCTCAGATCTTAGGTTAACTTCAGAACATAAAAAATTTGAAAGACAGCATTTAAGCGATGCTTACATCTTTCTTTTTCAGGTATGTAGTATATAAATATCATGCACTTTAAAAAAAATCAATAAATAGTGAATATTTTTATAATTTCAATATACTGTATAAATACATAATTAGATATAATAATTGTTCAAATGATTACACATATGAGCACTAATTTTCTAATTAGAGACAATTACACCAACTGTGTAATATACAGTAATTGACATGACAATATCAAGTATATACCTCATCAGAAGAAGGCTAGGAGAAAACAAAAAATACACAGATAGTATACTGTACCTTTCAATGGACTTTAGCATTTGCTGTTATTAGAAGACTGATATGAGTTGTATTAATTTTTCAGTGAGACTTATAACAAAATTGTGTTTTACCTGAAATTGTGCACCAGTAAATACATCGGAGGAGACACAAATTGTTTTCATGAAGTGTCACAGTTGTGTTGTTATTTTTAGGTGCCATCGAGTCAGTTCCAACTCATAAACATTTTGTACAACAAAAAGTACACTGCCTGGTCTGGCACCATCCTCACAGTCATTGTTATGTTTTAGTTCATTGTTGCAGCCACCATCTCGATGAGAGTCTTCCTCTTTTTCTCTGACCCTCTACCCTACCAAGCATGATATCGTTCTCCAGGGACTGGTCCCTCCTGATAATATGTTCGAAGTATCTGAGACAAAGTCTTGCCATCCTCACTTTCAAGGAGCATGCTGGCTGTACTCTTCTAAGACAGACTTGTTCGTTCTTCTGGCTGTCCATAGTATGTTCAATATTCTTTGCCAACATCGTAATTCAAATGTGTCAATTCTTCTGTCCTCCACATTCATTGTCCAGCCTTCACTTGCATACCAGGCAATAGAAAATATCATGGCTTGGGTCAGGCACACCTTAGTCTTTAAAGTGAAATCTTTGCTTTTGAACACTTTTTTTTTTTAATAATTTTTATTGTGCTTTTAGTGAAAGTTTACAAATCAAGTCAGTCTCTCACATATAAACTTATATACACCTTACTACATACTCCCACTTACTCCCCCACTAATGAGTCAGCCTGCTCCCTCCTTCCAGTCTCTCCTTTCGTGACCGTTTTGCCAGTTTCTAGCCCCCTCTACCCTCCCACATCCCCTCTAGACACGACGAGATGCCAACATAGTCTCAAGTGTCCACCTGATACAAGTAGCTCACTCCTCGTCAGCATGTCTCTCCAACCCATTGTCCAGTCCAATCCGTGTCTGATGACTTGTCGTCGGGAACCATTTTTAAACACTTTTAAAGAGGTTGTTTGCAACAAATTTGCCCAGGGCAATACGCCCTTTGATTTCTTGACTGCCACTTCCATGGATGTTGATTGTGGTTCCAAGTAAATTGAAATCCTTGACAACTTCAGTGTCTTCTCCATTTATCATAATGTTGCTTATAGGTCCAGTTGTGAGGATTTTTGTTTTCTCTATGTTGAAATGTAATCCATACCGAAGACTGCTGTCTTTAATCCTCATCAGTAAGTGCTTCAAGTCCTCTTCCCTTTCAACAAGTAAGGTTGTGTCATCTACATATCTCAGGCTGTTAACGAGTCTTCGTCCAAACCTGATGCTGTGTTCTTCTTCACATAGCCTAGCTTCTTGAATTATTTGCTCAGCATACAGATTGAATAATACACTGAAAGTCTTACCTGATTTTAAACCACACAGTATTTGCTTGTTCTGTTCAAACAACTGCATCTTGGTCTATGTACAGGTTCCACACTAGTGCAATTAAGAGTTCTGGAATTCCCATTCTTTGCAATGTTATCCATAATTTGTTTTAATCTATACAGTCAAATGCCTTTGCATAGCCAATAAAACACAGATAAACATTTTTCTGGTATTCTGTGCTTTCAACTGTGATTCCTCTGGCATCAGCAATGATATAGCTCTTTCCACATCCCTTTCTGAATCTGGCTTGAATTTCCAGAAGTTGCTTTTTGATGTGCTGCTGCAACCATTTTTGAATTATCTTCAGCAAAATTTGACTTGCATATGATATTAATGATATTGTTCAATAATTTTCTTATTCTGTTGGGTCACCTTTCTTTGGGATGGGCACAAATATGGATCTCTTCCAGTTGATTGGCCAGGTACCTGTCTTCCAAATTTCTTGGCATAGACAAGTGAGCACCTCCAATGATGCATCTGTTTGATGAAACATCCCAATTGGTATTTCATCAATCCTGGAGCCTTGTTTTTCACCAATGCCTTTAGTGCAAATTGGAGTTCTCCCTTCGATACCATTGGTTCTTGATCATATGCTACCTCCTGAAATGGTTGAATGCCTACCAGTTCTTTTTGATATAGTGACTCTGTATACTCTTTCATTTTCTGTTGATGCTGCCTGCATCGTTCAATATTTTGCCCATAGAATCCTTCAAAATGCAACTGGAGCCTGGAATTTTTTCTTCAGTTTTTTCAGTTTGAGAAAGCCAAGTGCGTTCTTCCTTTTGGTTTTCTAATTCTAGGTCTTTGCATATTTCTTTATAATACTTTGTCTTCTTAGGCTGCCCTTTGAAATCTTCTTTTCAGCTCTTTTACTTCATCATTTCTTTCATTCACTATAGCTGGTCTATGTTCAAGAGCAAGTTTCAGAGTCTCTTCTAACATACATTTTGGTCTTTTCTTTCCTGTCTTTTTAATGACCTTTTGCTTTCTTCATTTATGATGTCCTCTTACCACTCGTCTTATCTTTGGGTCAAATCTATTCTTGATATTGTCTCCAAATTCAGGTGGAATGTACTCAAGGCTGTATATTGGCTCTCGCAGACTTAACTTTCTTCAACTTCAACCTGAACTTGCATATGACCAGTTGGTGGTCTGTTCCACAGTCAGCCCCTGGCCTTGTTCTCACTGATGTTATTGATCTTCTCCATCATCTCTTTCCACAGATGTAATCAATTTGATTCCTGTGTATTCCATCTGGTGAGGTTCACGTGTATGGTTGCCATTCACGTTGTTAAAAAAAAGTATTTGCAATGATAAAGTCTTTGGTCTTGCAGAATTCTGTCATGCGATCTCTGGCTTCGTTTGTATCACCAAGGCCATACTTCCCAACTACTGATCCTTCTTTGTTTCCAACTTTCACATTCTAATCACCAGTAATTATTGGTGCATCTTGGTTGCATGTTTGATCAATTTCAGACTGCAGAAGTTGGTAAAAATCCTCAATTTCTTCATTTTTGGCATTAGTAATTGAAAAATCTTCAATGTCTTCATTTTTAGCATTAGCGATTAGTGTGTAAGTTTTAGTAATAGTTGTATGAACTGGTCTTCCTTGTAGGCATATGAATATTATCCCATCAGTGATAGCATTGTACTTTAGGATAGATCTTAAAATATTCTTTTTGATGATGAATGTGATGCCATTCCTCTTTAATTTGCTATTCCTGGCATCATAGACCACATGATTGTCTGATTTGAAATGGACAATATCAGTCCATTTCAGCTCACTAATGTCTAGGATATCAATCTTTATGCTTTCCATTTCATTTTTGATGACTTCCAATTTTCCTAAATTCATACTTTGTACATTCCAGATTCTAATTATTAATGTATGTTTGCAGCTGTTTCTTCTCATTTTGAGCCACGCCACATCAGCAAAGGAAGACTCTGAAAGCTTTATTCCATTCAAGCCGTTAAGATCCACTCTACTCTGAGGAGGCAGCTCTTCTCTAGTCATATTTTGAGTGCCTTCCAACCTGAGGGGCTCGTTTCCTGGGACTATATCGGAGAATGTTCTGCTGCTATTCTTAAGGTTTTTGGTGGCCAGTTTTTTCAGAAGTAGACCACCAGGTCCCTATTTCCAGTGTGTCTTAGTCTGGTGACTCCATTGAAATCTGTTCACAATGGGTGAACCTGTGGGTATTTTAAATATCGGTGACATATCTTCCAGCATCACAGTACGACAAACTGACAGGGGCATGGTAGAGTGTCACAGCAGCATCTTGGAATGTATGTATTGTTGCCAAAAAAAGTATTGGATATTTGAATATATTTTATATCTTAGAGCTTCTTTGAGTGTCAGACATAGAAGTGGCATTGGCAGATATAATTTTGGAATACCAAGATTTTGGGCTCTGTAATTTATTTCACTTCAACTATCTAGTATATCGAAACCACTTACGATGAAACCAAAGTTTCAGATGTGTCCAAACCTGAACTGATAGTTGAAAAATAGTTTCTATAACTTACCCAATAGTATTCTGTATGTTTTGACTATTGTACTAGAGGACTTATGATTATTAAAAAAAAAAAAAAAAAAAACCTGTTGCTATGGAGCCAATTCTGACTCATGGCTACCTCATGTGTGTCAGGGTGGACTGTGCTCCACAGGGTTTTCAATGGCTGATTTTTCAGAATCAGATTGGCAGACCTTTCTCTGTGGTGCCTGTAGGTGGACTCGCATCTTCAAACTTTCGATTAGCAGCTGAGTGTGTTAACCGCTCAGCTACATATTTATGTGGACATATGTAAAAAAAAAAAGAAAAAAATTTTTTTTTTATATATACATATATACATAGAGATCCCTATGTATACATATAAATTTGTGTATATGTGTGTATAAAATATATATAACACATTTATATTAATGGGACAATATTAAGTAACTGTGGGAGACATTACTATATCCGTCACTTTTTATGTAATTTTGATGTTTTTTATCTGTATGCATAAAATGAAGTGAATAAAAAGAAATAATAGGCAGTTAAATGAGATAAATTATAATACTCTATGTATTGATTTTAATGTGAACAGACCAGGTGGGGTAAAAACATCTTAGGGGTTTCCCTTAATAACTTAGGAGAAAGCAGGCCATTTTGGATACCTACTTTCCTAAAGAGTTCAGATTATTGGTAGGGGCCCATCATCATGATTTTAGAGAAGGCTTGAAACCCCACCCTTCTACCCCAGGGCAGGGAGGGAAATGTTCTCGGGAATTTCTCAGTGTGCATCTGAGTGAAAACAGTCTTGTATGTAGTCAGGTCAGTGTTCACCTGCTAGTTAATCACATTATATGGTTGCTTTTATATAAGTCAAGGACATGAAGTTTTCTTCCTTATTGCATAACATTTTCTTTAACATCATCTTATTGTTTGAATTTTATGAACTGCAATTCCTCACCTTTCCTCCTCCCATCACCCTTGCATTAATGCTCCACTTCACACCCCGCACCACAGATACACTCATATCACATGTCACATGGAGGGTATTCAAAGGTATGAGATATACTTAACAAAATGGTGACTGAAGCCCAAGTGCAAAGTCTATTTTTTTTTCAATTAAAGGACAATATACTAGTGCAAATTAAATATACTTCCCTACATTTGTGGGCTTGAAAACTAAATTTATAGGCAGGGGAGAACAAATCTTTATTGTAAGCATTGCATTTTTGACATATATTGTGATATCTCAATTTTGTAGTGGTATTTCATTTGTATTTTACCTGGCGTATAGTTTTGTTTTTCGTATACAGTTCTCTCATACCTCTGCATTCTATTGATTTTAAATGTTGGGAATAAATCTCCCTTCATTTATGTCAGAGTGAAATTAAGTATTCATGGGGTTTTGGGTAGATATTGGAGTTTTCTTGGATAAAAGAACCTGCACCATAGTTCACTATCAAACGACAAACATTTATGGTAGATTCCATAAAGTTATTTGTTGAAATGTAAATACACTGATGCTTTAAATAATGAGTGTGAAGCTCTTTTGTAATAGTGTTTACCTTCGGTTGAAGACACACCAAAGTCTTTATGAATCATGCAGAATAGCCTCTGCATATTTCATGGGGGTCCTAATAATGTTTCTGTTTACCAGAACATGACTTCTGATTGTTTACACCCTGTGAAGGTGCCTCTTCCTTCTTCAGTTCCAGTGCCCTTCCATTCTCCATTGTCTCTCTTCCTCTCTTTGAAATCACAGGATTGAAAAACATTACTTAAACTTGCTGACTGACTGATAATATATTGACAGAAATTCTTTACTACCGAAGTATTAATTCCATTGGGCGTTTGATTTTTTCACTTAATTTTTCATCGTAGAATGAATGTTGTAGTCCCTAACTGAGACTGTCACAGGTTAATCCAAGGAGAAGAGCAAACCTTTGGAGAATGGAAGTCCTAGAGGAAGCATAGTCATGCTGCCATTGTACTTTCATTCTGCTAGGCCTGGCTTTGAAGGTGAATTTGCCTGAAGGCTGGTAACATAAGAGAAGAAGGGGTGTATTAGTCAGGGTTCAGTTGCATTCTAGCTTGTTTAAGCAGAAATGGATTGATCCAGGTAATTCCTTCCTTATAAGACTAATTGTAAGTGCTACAGGAGCAAGCAATAATGCTGGGCCTTCAAGAATTACTCTCAGAATGGCACCACACAACTTGCCCACCAAGAAAACTGCTGCCTCTGTTAGAATCAGGAAGTAATGATCCCAACTCATACTGCCAAGAAAAATCTACCTTAGTGGTGATCTAGGGACTAAGAAGCCCAATCCAGAACTGTTGGTTTGTTTCATAACCATGCCTCCTGTGATTTGTACCTGCAAATTCTGATTCCTTGTAAAACACCCCTTGCCCAACTTAATCTGGCTCCGATTGATGGAACTGAAATTCTGTCTGCAACCTTAGTGTGAGGGAGTCAGGTTAAGTGCAGTTTTTAAATTTCTGGCTTATGAATTATAAAAGGGCACCCTACTAAGAAGTCTAAGTAGATGTTGAATGACTAATGAACCATATTCCATGACCATATGTGGCAGTTATATAGGGGCAATTTCCAGTCCCCTACCCCCAACACCATTTAGGTCCTTATTATATCTAGACAAATATCAAAATCTATAACTTGCTACTGAAGACTTATATCTGGAAGTTTATAGCCTATCAATTTGAAGATTGTAACCTATCAATTCCACATTGTTTGTGGAAACCACTGTGTCTTAGGTTGACTTCTCTGATAAACAGTCCTCTTTTAACTTTTAAATTGCCATCTCCTTTCTCCCTTGTGTAGCATGCCTATTCAAGGTCCTTTTCTCATTTCTTTCCTGTCATAGGAACACTCAGCCCCAAGAATCCCAGGTATATAGTATATGGGAAAACTTTTTTATTCTTCATCTCCATTTCTGTTAGGAAAAACATTCTGGTAGAAATATAAATATGTACAGGAGACATTAGAGTGGCTTAGTAATGTTGAGCGGCCTGTCCTCTCTTTACCAGGAGTTAAAGCAACCATTCACTTTCCCTTGTTCTTGGAGAAAGGGTCTTTGATCTACTTGAAGTTACCAGAATCAGCTTCTGTTAATAACACCAGAGGGAGACAGAGCACAAGCTCTGGCTTCAAACCAAGGGGGCTCATGTCTTAGTTCCCCCTTATACTATCTGCGGACTCTTGAGCACATTGTTTCACTGCCTTTTGGAATAATTTTCCTCATCTGTAAAAGGAGGATATAGTACCTAATTGGTACAACTGTCGTAAGAATTAAATGAGACACCATAATAAAGCATTTGTCAGAGTAAGCCCTTAACAAATTTTGGCTATTTTTGGTAGACATAGAGGGTCATACAAGTGCTTGTTAGAATCCTGGAACCATTATTTACTAGTTGCATGGTCTTAGGAAATTTACTTAACCTACCTCAGTTTAGACATCTATAAATTGAGGATAATATTTACTTGTAGGGTTGTTTTCGAGGAAATTATGCAAAAACACCTACTACAGAATGCGTCACAAGTGCATTTCCAAGCTTTATCCAAAATTGAAACAGGTAAAAAATGAATTCTGTCAATGTTTAACCCTGGCTCTAGCCTTAAAAAAAAAAAAAAAGTGGGCAGAAATTTTTCAAATGTATGCAGCATTAAAGCCAAACCAAACAGGTTGCTATCAAGTCAATTCCAACTCAAGGGACCCTGTAGGACAGAGTGGAACTGCCCCCTAGGGTTTCCAAGGAGTGGCTGATGATTCGAACTGCCGACCTTTTGGTTAGCAGCCAAGCTCTTAACCACTGAGCCACCAGGGTTCCATGTAGCATTAGCATACTGTTATTGCTCTCTGATTCATGGGTCTTGAATTTGAGCCACTTGCATGAACATTTAGAATGGCCTTCTTTCATGTACATTCTGTCTGATGCCTCAGTTTAGTTTTGTATTTCTTTAGCTTTCCATACCTGGATGTTGAATTGAGTTCCAAACTGACAGTTATGTGTAAAGGTCATTTGCACCTCCAACTGCTGCAAAGTGGCCATAAAGTGTGTTGTCCTTGTTTATCTAAAACTTGCCAAAATATTTGGGAGAGCAGAATATGAGGTAAAGATTTTTTGTAAGATTGAAAATGTACCTGTGGGAATTTAAGATATTAATTTTCTCTTACCAGTCTCAAGTGCCCAGAAAATTGCAAAAAAAGAAAAGCCTAACCAAACCTTTGCCATGGAGTTGATTCTGACTCATAGGAACCCTGTAGGACATAGTAGAACTGCCCTGTAGGGTTCCCAAGGAAGGTCTGGTGGTTTCAAACTGCCGACCTTTTGGTTAACAGCTGAGCTCTTAACCACTGCACCACCATTGCATAGAGGCAGATAATTCACTCTAAATTTTTTTCTTACACCCACTTAACCAAAGTTTTTCTTGGCATATTAGATGAATTATTGGAATTCTAAAAATGAAATAGAACTGCACGGTATTGTTTATTTGGCTAAATCTATCTGTTAGGAGATACTAACCAGTTGCTGTTGAATTGGTCCCAACTCATGATGACCCCATGTGTTGCAGTAAATATAATGTCACACTGCGCTCTGTATGGTTTTCATGGTTGTGACCTCTTGGGAGTAGACCTGCAGGCTTTTCTTCCAAAGCACCTGTGGGTGGGTTTAAACCTCTAACCTTTCTGTTACCGTTTATATCAACCAAGAGGTCCCATGATTACAAACATCTCTGTAAGGTCTGTAGGCCTTCAGATGGTCCCACTTTTCTGTTGCTGTGCTACTGTTTTTTATTTTTTCTCCATAAATGACAGGGGTTCATTTGGCTATCTTATGTCTAATTGTAAAAACTGCTGTAGTAGAGTGGTGCCTTGGAGTGAATGGAACAATTTATTTTTTATTGAATTTCTAATTCTTTGCAGTGTCTGCAGTACTGTTAATTTAAATTATATTATTTAAAAATATATATATCACTGTTTTGCTTTCAACAAGATTGAAAATGATGGGAAAAAAAAATCTCATAAGAAACCCATGGGGGAGAAGGTAGAAAGGCTGTATAATGAATTGAATTGTGTCCCCCCAAAATATGTGTTAACGTGGTTAGGCCATGTGTAGTTGTCCTCCGTTTTGTGCTTTTCCTATGTGTTATAAATCATAATCTCTGCCTGTGGTTAAAAGGATTACTTAGGTCACCTACCTGATCCAAAAGGGAGTTTCCCTGGGGTGTGGCCTGCACAACCTTTACTCTCTCAAGAGATAAAAGGAAAGGGAAGCAAGCAGAGAGCTGGAGACACCATACCACCAAGAAAGCAGCACCAGGAGCAGAGTGCTTCCTTTGGACATGGGGCCCCCTGCAACTGAGAAGCTCCTTGACCCGGTGAAGATTGAGGACAAGGACCTTCCTCCAGAGCCGGCAGAGAGAGAAAGCCTTCCCTTGGAGCTGACTCTCCCAATTTGGACTTGTAACCTACTAGAACAAGAGAAAATAAATTTCTCTTTGTCCAAGCCATTCACTTCTGGTATTTCTGTTATGGCAGCAGTCGATAACTAAGACAGGCTGTTGAGAAGCAACACTTAAAAAGAAAAAAAAAAAGACAAAGAAAAGCCTTAATTTGCAAAATTTGTGGTAAAATCAATATTAAGTATAAAAATGCTAAAATTTAAATCGAGGAAGCCTTTTAAAATTTGGTGAGAAACATTACATTGAGATTTGACTACCCTTCCCTGTTTAATCACTCAAATTACAAAAAAAAAGTGAAATATATTATATGTCATCCCAGCACCTTCCCCTTCATAAAAATGACAGATGGAAAATTAGATTGTGATATTCTATTGTAAACTATTAAAAGCCTGTTTAATTTTTTTTTTTCTTTTAACCAATAGTTTATTCCCTTCTTTCATGAGCTGATGCCCAAATCTTTTAGCTGCTTTAAATATAGCATCTGCAGAGCTCTAGTTTCCTTTCTTTCTCTGGGTTCTTCTGGTTATTTCCCCACAGCATTGCTTTGACATTATTTTGCATTTGAAAAACGGAGCTGATCCTTTATTTATGGGATCAGAAGATGTTAAGCATGTATTTCTCATATTTTGCTTAAGTTAGTATTTTTCCAGGTCAGATTTTGTTTGGCTGCTAATTACTGAATGCAGAAATAATGGCTTGACAAAGGCGGGCTTTCTTTCTCACAGAAAAAAATCCAGATATGGGGGATGTTGAGATGGAAGGTAACTTCGTGGTGTCATCAGTTGCCCATCTTTAGTACCTGACTTCTACCTGGGATCTGACATGCAATCTATGACAGATCCCAAAGCCCCAGATGTTACATTTGAATGTCAGCAAGCAAGGAGGGAAGAGGAAAATGAGCTCATGGTCTTCTCTTTAAAGATAAAACAGAGTCCAATTTACAAAACAGAATAGCTGAATAGGGTGTGATATAACACAAACTTAAAAACACGAACAAACTCGGTTTATGAAAATGAATTTGTCAATAACCACAATATGGTCAAAAATATCTGCTGAGTAGTCTCATATTCATATTTTGTTTCAGTACCCTCATATTTCCATAAGAATATGGAAAACCTTGTAAGAGCATAGAACCACTGAATCAAAGAAAATGCAAGGCAAAGTATGGAGTTCTAGATATCAGTTATAATCCCCAAATGATGATCCCATTGGCTTTTTTTGAAGAAGTAGTGAAACTGGAGCTAATATAGCTTCATTTTTTTTTATTGCCCCAAATTTTCTCAAAGCCTTTCTGCACATTTCTCCCAACTCCAAAGCTTATCTATCCATCTTTCCCACTCTATGCCCAGTAATGCAATGAGTCTGAAGGTCTGATTCAAAATGGTATAAAGTTTTATTAGTGCCTATCAATTACTGAGTGTCAGCAGATGTCAAGCATTTCATGGGGATTTTCTCATCTAATCCTCATAATAATTCTAGGAGATAGTCTGGTATTAGTTATATCTTGCAGATTAGAAAATAAGACATAGGGCATTTAAGTGACTGTCTTAGCAGCAGTCAAGAAATCAAAAGATGTATTGCATTGGGTAAATCTGCTGCAAAGGACCTCTTAAATTGTTGAAGAGCAAAGATGTCACCTTGAAGACTAAGGTGCGCCTGACTCAAGCCGTGGTATTTTCAATCACGTCATATGCATGTGAAAGCTGGGCAATGAATAAGGAAGACCAAAGAAGAACTGACGCCTTTGAATTGTGGTGTTGGCAAAGAGCATTGAATATACCATGGACTGCCAAAAGAACGAACAGGTCTGTCTTAGAAGAAGTACAACCAGAATGCTCCTTAGAAGCAAGGATGGCGAGAGTGTGTCTTACATACTTTGGACATGTTGTCAGGAGGAGTCAGTCCCTGGAGAAGGACATCATGCTTGGTAAAATACAGGGTCAGCAGAAAAGAGGAAGACCCTCAATGAGGTGGATTGACACAGTGGTTGCAACGATGAGCTCAAGCATAACAACGATTGTGAGGATGGCTCAGGACCAGGCAGTGTTTCATTCTCTTGTCCATAGGGTCGGTGTGAGTTCGAACTGACTTGATGGCACCTAACAACAACAACACCAACTTAGTTATCTAGTGCTGCTATAACAGAAATATCACAAGTGGATGACTTTAACAAAGAGAAGTTTATTTTCTCACAGTGAAGTAGGCTAAAAGCTCCAATTCAGGGTGTCGGCTCCAGGTGAAGGTTTTCTCTCTCTGTCAGACTTCTCACCAATTTTCCCCCAGACTAGGAGCTTCTCTGCACAGAGACCCCAGGTCCAAAGGATGCGCTCTGCTCCTGGCACTGCCTTCTTGGTGGTATGATGTCCTCCACTCTCTGCTTGTTTCACTTTCCTTTTTATCTCTTGAGAGATAAAAGGTGGTGCAGGCCACACCTCCGGGAAACTCCTTTTACATTGGATCAGGGATGTGACCTGGGTAAGGGTGTTAAAATCCCACCCTAATCCTCTTTAACATAAAATGACAATCACAAAATGGAGGACAACCATACTATTCTAGAAATCATGGCCCAACCAAATTGGTACACACATTTTTGGGGGGACATAATTCAATCCATGACAGTGATTATCTATGGGGACAGAGTAGAGTTGAGCTATAAACCCAGGCAATCTTCTTTCAGAGCCCATGATCTTAACCATTGAACTGTATACTCTGTATTTGTCTAATTTGGCACTTGTTGCAAGAGGTCCATAAAACCATATAAATTTTAAGTATTACCTTATAGACTTAATAATGTAATGTTACGTATGTTGTTGTTGGGTGTCATCAAGTTGATTCTGACTCACATTGGCCCCATGTGACAGAATAGAACACCCCCATACAGTTTTCTGGGCTATAACCTTTATGGAAGCGGATCACTAGGTCTTTTTCTCGGAGCTGCTGGGTGGGTTCAAACCACTAACCCTTTTGTTAGCAACTGAGCTTTTAACCATTAGGAGCCACCAGGACTGCTATACAAACACACACACACACACACACGCTTTTTTTTTTTTTAAACTAATTCATTTCTCACTTCACTTAGGCTTTTGTTTTTATTCTACTATTTGTTCCTCCAAATATCATCAGTTCTTTTGAATAAATTTATATTTCTGAATTTATATTTTTCCATTTTGAAGTTTATTTTTGCTTAAATAATATTGCTAATAATAATTTACTATTTAAACTTTGATAGGAGTAGAGGCATGTTATTGTTGTTAGGTGCCATCGAGTGGGTTCTGACTCATAGCGACCCTGTAGGACAGAGTAGAACTGCCCCATAGGGTTTCCAAGGAGTGGCTGGTGGATTCAAACTGCCAGCCTTTTGGTTAGCAGCCAAGCTCTTTAGCCACTGCACAACCAGGGCTTGTCATACTGTGGGGGCTTGTATGTTGCTGTGATGTTGAAAGCTATATATTCAAATACCCGCAAGCTCACCCAGTAAGGACAGGTTTCAGCCGAGTTTCCAGACTAAGACAGACAAGGAAGAAGGACCTGACAGTCTACTTCTGAAAAAAATTAGCCAATGAAAACCTTATGAATAGCAGTGGAACATTGATATAGTACCAGAAGATGAGCCCCTCAGGTTAGAAGGCACTCAAAAAATGACTGGAGAAGAGCTGCCTCCTCACAGTAGAGTCGACCTTAATGATGTGGAGTCAAGCCTTTGAGACTTTCATTTGCTAATGTGGCATGACTCAAAATGAGAAGAAAAGGCTGCAAATATCCATTAATAATTGTGAATCTAGGAAAACCGGCAATCATCAAAAGTGAACTAAAGTGCATAAACATGAATATCCTAGGCATTAATGAGCCAAAATGGACTGGTATTGGCCATTTTGAATCAGACAATTATGGTCTACTATGCCAGGGATGACAACTTGAAGAGGAATGGCGTTGCATTCATCGTCAAAAAAGAACATTTCAAGATCTTTCCTGAAGTACAACACTGTCAATGATAGGCTAATATCCATACACCAACAAGGAAGAACACTTAATATCATTATTATTCAAATTTACACACCAACCACTAAGGCCAAAGATAAGGGAATTGAAGATTTTTTGCCAATTTCTACACTCTGAAATTGATCTAACATGCAACTGGATGCATTGATAATTACTGGTGATTGGAATGGATAAGTTGGAAACTAAGAAGAAGGATTGGTATTCCGAAAATACGGCCTTGGTGATAGAAATGATGCCAGAGATCTCATGATAGAATTTTTCAAGACCAATGACTTCTTCATTGCAAATACATTTTTTCATCCATATAAACAGCGACTACACATGTGTACCTCACCAGATGGAATACACAGGAATCAAATGGATTACATCTGTGGAAAGAGATGATGGAAAAGTTCTATATCATCAGTCAGAACAAGGCCAGGGGCTGACTGTGGAACAAACCATCAATTGTTCGTATGCAAGTTCAAGCTGAAGCTGAAGAAATTAAAACAAGCCCACAAGAGCCATGACTTTGAGTATATATCACCTGAATTTAGAGACCATCTAATAGATTTGAGCCAAAAGCCGAGAAGTTTCCTGAATACAACCAAACACTTTGAAGGACAGAGTAGCAGGGGCAGGGGTCTGAGGACTATGGTTTCAGGGGACATCTAAGTCAAGTGGCGTAACAAAGTGTATTAAGAAAATGTTCTGCATCCCACTTTGGTGAGTGACACCTGGGGTCTTAAAAGCTAGCAAGTGGCCATCTAAGATACATCAATTGGTCTCAACCGACCTGGAGTAAAGGACAATGAAGAACACCAAAGACACAAGGAAAATATTAGCCCAAGAGAAAAAAATGGCAACATAAACCAGAGACTGCATCAGCCCGAGACCAGAAGAACTAGATGGTGTCCGGCTACCACCAATGACTGCCCTGACAGGAAACACAACAGAGAATCCCTGATGGAGCAGGAGAAAAGAGGGATCCAGACCTCAAATTCTAGTAAAAAGACCAGACTTAATGGTCTGACTGAGACTGGAGGGATCCCAGAGGTCATGGCCCCTGGAGTTTCTGTTAGCCCAAAACTAAAACCATTCCTGAAGCCAACTCTTCAGACAAAGATTAGACTGGACTATAGGACATAAAATGACACCAGTGAGGAGTGTGCTTCTTAGCTTAAGTAGACACATGAGACTATGTGGGCAGCTCCTGTCTGGAGGCGAAATGAGAAGGCAGAGAGGGACAGGAATTTGTTGAATGGACACAGGAAATACAGGGTGGAGAGAAGGAGTGTGCTGTCACATTGTAGGGAGAGCAACTAGGGTCATATAACAATGTGTGTATAAGTTTTCATATGACAAACTGAATTGAATTTTAAACTTTCACTAAAAGCACAATTAAAAAAAAAAGAATAGATTTGACACGTTGAACTCTAATGACCGAAGACCAGATGAGTTGTAGAATGACATCATACATGAAGAAAGCAAGAGGTTATTGAAAAGAGAGGGAAAAAAAGACCAAAATGGATGTCAGAAGAAACTCTAAAACTTGTTCTTGAACATTGAGTAGCTGAAGCAAAAGCAAAAGGCAAAAATGATGAAGTAAAAGAGCTTAACAGAAGGTTTCAAATGGCTGCTCCAGAAGACAAGGTGTTATAATAACATGTGCAAAGCACTGGAGATAGAAAACCAAAAGGAAGGAACACACTCGACATTTCTCAAGATGAAAGAACTAAAGAAAAATTCAAGCCTCTAGCTGCAATGTTGAAGAATTCTACAGGGAAAATATTTAAAAATGCAGAAAGCATCAAAAGAAGATGGAATACACAGAGTCACTATAACAAAAAGAATTGGTCTATGTTCAGCCATTGCAGGAAGTAGCATATGATCAGGAACTGATGGTACTCAAGGAAGAAGTCCAAGCTGCACTGAAGGAATTGGTGAAAAACAAGGTTCCAGGAATTGACGGAATACCAGTTGAGATGTTTCAATGAACGGATGCAGCACTGGAAATGCTCACTCGTCTGTGCCAAGAAATTTGGAAGACAGCTAGCTGGCCAACCAACTGGAAGAGATCCATGTTTATACCTATTTCCAAGAAAGGTGATCCCACCAAATGTGGAAATTATCAAACAGTATCATTAATGTCACTGGCAAGTAAAAGTTTACTGAAGATCATTCAAAAGTGGCTGCAGCAGTACATTGACAGTGAACTGCCGGAAATTCAAGCCGAATTCGGAAGAGGACTTGGAACCAGGGATATCATTGCTGATGTCAGATGGATCCTGGCTGAAAGCAGAGAATACCAGAAAGGTGTTTACCTGTATTTTATTGACTATGCAAAGGCATTCAACTGTGTGGATCATAACAAATTATGGATAACACTGTTAAGCATAGGAATTCCAGAACACTTAATTGTGCTCATGAGGAACCTGTACATAGATCAGGAGGCAGTTGCTTGAACAGAACAAGGGGATACCAGGTGGTTTAAAGTCAGGAAAAGATTCAAGGAAAGGTTATATCCTTTCAGTATAGTTATTCAATCTGTATGCTGAGCAAATAATCCAAGAAGCTGGACTGTATGAAGAACATGGCATCAGGATTGGAGGAAGACTCATTAGCACCTGTGATACGCAGATGACACAATCTTGCTTGCTGAAAGTGAAGAAGACTTGATGCACTTACTGATGAAGATCAAAGACCAAAGCTTTCAGTATGGATTACACCTCAACGTAAAGAAAACAAAAATCCTCACAACTGGACCAATAAACAACATCATGATAAATGGAGAAAAGATTGTAATTGTCAAGGATTTCATTTTACTTGGCTCCACAATCAATGCCCATGGAAGCATCAGTCCAAAAAATCAAAAGACCCATTCTATTGCACAAATCTGCTTCAAAAGACCTCTTTAAAGTGTTACAAACGGAAGATGTCACCCTGAAGGCTAACGTGTGCCTGACCCAAGCCATGGTGTTTTCAGTTGCCTCATATGCAAGTGAAAGCTGGACGATGAAGAAGGAAGACCAAAGAAGAATTTATGCCTTTGGATTATGGCATGGACTTTGAATTATTACCATTGACTGCCAAAATAATGAACAAATCTGTCTTGGCATAAGATCAACTGGAATGCTCCTTGAAGCAAGGATGGTACGACTACTCTCACAAACTTTGGACATGTTATCAGGAGGGATCAGTCACTGGAGAAGGACATCTTGCTTGGTAAAGTAGAGGATTAGCAAAGAAGAGGAAGACCCTGAATGAGATGGATTGACACAGTGGCTGCGACAATGAGCTCAAGCATAACAATGATTGTGAAGATGGCACGGTACTGGGCCCTGTTTCATTCTGTTGTACATGGAGTCATTACGAGTCGAAGCCACTTCGACGGCACCTAACAACAACAACTATTTAAAATATGACACTCAAATCGTGTCATTTCTTGTTCTCTGCTAACTTCAACAACCCATTTTCAAAATATAATTCCATGCATACAAAGGGGAATGGGCAAAAACAGCTAGATTTAATATAAATTCACAAAGAAATGTAGAATTTAAGTAAAAATCCCTTTGTGCATATTAAAAAATGAATATTTAAAAGATTAACATCTCAATTAACTGCAACTCATTGTATTGTGGGCACCTTGTGGAGTGGGGTTTTGTCTAATACATAGTTGAATTGTTAGCAGAACTACAGTGCCTGGAATCCATTCAAGTAACAATGATTTTGTTAATGACTGCTGTGTCCCAGGTTTGGTGCTTTGGACTAAAGATACCTAGATCAAGAACAGTCCGCTGTAATTGGCTTACAGTTTATTAAAGGGAAAAGCATTATGTCTTTAGTCTGGTTCTTTAGATGTAGAGCCTGAGATGAGGCTTCATATGTAAGGAATTTATTAAAGAAGTGCTCTTAGGAGAAACTGCTAAAGGAATGAGAACGCAGGAGAGGAAAGGGAAGACCCAGGGTAATGCTGTGATTAGGGCAGCTTCAGCTGGATCCCAAAGAGGAACTATGGGTTGCAAGTTTTGTCTCAGAGTCTGTCCTAACTGTATGCAAGGGAGTTGGGCTTTTATTCCCCACTCTAATTGCTCATGGCTAAGGGCCACTGGCGCAGGAGAGTAAACTCTCAAATGTTTCTGAGCCTCTGCTCCCAACAGCAAAGGGGCTCCAGGGGACATGGAAGCTGAGGGAGGTGCATACTGGAAGGGTAACGGGATTCTCAAGTCTCTGGCTGGTGCAAATGGTTAATGAATTCAGCTGCTAACTGAAACTTTGGAGGTTCAGGTACACCCAGAGGTTCCTTGGAAAAAAGTCCTTGTGATCTACTTCCAAAAAATCAACCATTGAAAACCCAGTGGAGCACAGTTCTACTCTGACACACATGAGGTTGACATATATTTCTAAGAATTTGCACCAGGCTGCACTTCTTCCGTTACCTCTGGCTTGAAGTAATGCTAGCAGGTCCTGTGCTAGTGTCCCGTATACACTGTTAGAGATAAGCACTACATTTATTTAGTTTCTTCCCATTGTTTATTCATACAGGAGGTGAATAAATTCCCCAGTTTATGTCCAGATAAATGCCACAGTAAAAAAAAAAAAAAAAAGTCAGAAGAGCTAAAGTCATTTCTGATTTAGGATGTATCTGGTGTTCAGAAACACCCATGTCCTTATCTCATTTATTTTCCTTTTATTTCCAACCCAATTGCCGTGAGGACCCCTTTCCGTCACCATTCTATTCTCTGGCTGATGAGATGACACAATGTGTGGCTCTCTCATTGTTCTTCAGATTCCCTTTTATTTATTGCTGCAGTGAGCTGCTTATTTGTACCCATGCACTGAGAAATTCTTCCATTGCACACTGTGGGCATATATCAGAGAACAACTTTAACTTTAGGAGTTCTTTTAAAGCTGTAAATTATATTATTATCAATGTTACCATCATCATCATCATCACTGATGTTAATGTTAGTAGTAGAAGTGATTGCTAGTATTTTAGGTATACTAAAAAAAATGGTATATTATGCTTCGAGTATGGAGTTTTTCAGGTTCAAGTTGTTTCTTTCTGAGAAAATTGTGGTTCTTTTTTTAAAATTAGATTTAACAGCAAATGGAGATGTTGCTGTAATTTATGGTAGACTGATACAATGCATTACAATGTATTAACAATTGAACCTTCATGATTTAGAGTTCTTTGCCATTCAGAATTCTATTTACTATAATGGATACTTTGTATGTATAATCCCATAGGTATTACTTTATGTGCTTCCAGGCTGTCTGTAACCGGCTTTGTAGGTTTAGTTCCCAAAGGTTCCGGTGATAATTATACTGATAATTACAGCATATCAGAGGATATTTACCTTATTTTTGCCCTGGGTTTTATTTATTTATTTATTTTTTCAATGAGGGATCTTTCAGAGCACAGATCATCCTGGGACAAGCTCAGTTCTGTTTCTGCAAATTGATGGCATATATATGGTTTAACTCCTTGGCAATTGATAGAAGTGAGTTCAATTCAAAATTATAATTTACAAGGCATTAATTAAAAGGAGTGGGGCTAGAAGTCTAAGAACCTGTGTTTGAATTTTTAAGATGTAACTATTTAGTTGATAAGATCTATGCAATTATACTTTTGGATTCAGCCAAATCTGTCTTTGATTAGTGCTTCAGGTTTTCAACGTTCTTTCAAGATTATCTCAGTCAAGTTTTATTTTACTTAAAGCTATATAAAATAATGATGTTTCAAAAATATCATTATATCAAAAAATCATATGAATGTCTATGTTAGGAGCTGGATAGCTCTAAGTTATGCATATGTTCTGCATCCCAAGGAGATCTTTGTGTTAATTGTTTTCTCAGGTTAGGTAGAGATTGACAATAAAAAGTATTCTCTGAATTCTAATATCTTTGTTTTTCTGTTAGTTATTTTATGTCAGTAATTATTTAAGGTTATATTACTGTCACAATCATATTTAATAAAATAGCATATCTGGAAATTTGAAATATTTTATTTCCACTGTGGGGCTAGTAGTTTTCCCAAATGTTCGTTCTTCTCTTTTTCTATAGTTATTGAACCATCAGATATGAGCAGGAGGCTGGGATGTAGGTGCTATTCAGAGTAAGGAGTAAATTTCCCAACTTTTTTGTAGCTAGGGATATGGACATAGCTACATAGTGACCAATGTAGTGTAAGCAGAAGTATTATGAAGTAGTTTCCAGAACCTTCTGTAAGAGATAGCTAGCTACCAGTTTTTGCCTCTTCCTTTTTCCTTTCGGCCAAGAATGGAATGTGAGGACTAGATACTAGCTGCCATTTTGGACCTTGCGCTTAAGCAACACACTCTCTGAGGGCTGGCCAGCCTTGCTCCACACTTTTACTTGACGGAATATAATTTTCATCTTGTATAAGTCATTTTTAATTTGTCTCTTTTGCTTACAGCTGAGCCTATCCTTACCATTGACTATACCAACCCCTTCACTTTCAGCTCAAGTCCCGTATTTTCATTCCACAAGTATATATAATCTACTGAGCTAGGTGCTAGGGAATACAATGTTGACTTATCCATGAAGTCTTTCTGTAGTACTCACTATTTGATTATTTCTCCAATGCAATTCTGCACACCTATGCTAGACCAGCACGTAAGAATCTGCAGGGGAAGAAAATGATAAAGATGAATTGTTTCTATTTGCCATGGTTAACAGTAAGTATTTTAGGGTTAGAACTGAGTAACCTACATTAATTAAAATAAATTGAATGCTTAATTATAGTTATTTATGTATTTATTTAATCATTTTTCATATAAAAAGTACTTCAGACTTATATTTGCCTTTATGTACTCCTTTCAATGTATTCATAGATTTTACTATGAAATGTTCTTCTATTCATTGATTTCTAGATCATTAGCAATTTCCTTTTTACTTTTCTCTTTGAAAAACAATTTGATTTCCAAGTGTTAATCTCTTTTAGTCATCTTTTGATTATTTATAACTATACTGAATTAAGTGTAGGTAATGTTTTTTTTTTTTTTTTTTTTTAATGTAGCCTATACTATCACTGTTTTGAATTAATTAAGGATTTCTTTGATGATTGATTTTTTGTAAATGTTTAATGGACATATAAAAAAATCTATTATTCTATGTGTGGAAGACTTTCTATATGCTTATTAGTTACACATGTTAAGTATATTTTTCAGTTTCTCCTTGTCTTATTTTTTATTTTACTAGAAAAAGAACATGTTATCTAGAACTGCCTGATTCTCAGATAGGTGCACTGGAATTTCCCACAGTAATTGCATGTTTCTGAAGTTCTTTCATTTCTAAATTTGTTTGCTTTATATTTTTAGCTGCTCTGTACTTTACTACATACCAATTAATGCCAATATAATTTTGGTATTAATCGTAACCTTTATCAATACATAAAGTGATGTCTTTCTTTCCCTTCTTAGTCCTCTTAAATGCAAAGCTCATCTTATATTAATTAAAACAGTATGTATGAATATTCTCTCTCCTGATTGATGAACTGGGTGATTGATTTTAGTTTACATATGCCTTTACAACTTTGTCCATACCTTCCTTTCCAATCTCGGCTTCCAAACTTTTATTATTACCTTGTTTTAATTATCTTCTTCTTTTTCCTCTTCTTCTTCCCTTCTTCTCCTCTCCTTCCTTCGTCCTCTCCTCCTCCTTCATCTCCTCTTTCTGCTTCTTCATAAACAACGTATAAGCTGTTTTTACTTCTGTATCTAGTCTAGCACACTCTGTTACTGGGCAAACAAAATCTATTCACATTTTGTCTATAACTGATAAAACTATTTCCATCTTGTTCTATAGCTATTATTGAGTATTTCTTTAAAATTATCTGGTTTTCTCTGTTTACCTTATTTTTGCTCATTTTATCAAGTTTCTCTTCTATTTCCCCTTTGGCTTATATCCCTTCCATTAATGGAATTGTGCCTTTTTCATTATTTTAATCAGATGTGTATGATTCTACTGTTATTTGTAAACAAGATACCTACTGTTTATCCCACAGAGACCCACTGTTTCTACTTCCAACTTTTTCACAGTTTAAGATTTTAGAATGACTTCACTTCTATCCTCACAAGACATAAAAGTTTTACCTCCTATTTGCACCCCCACTCCCACCCCCAAACTCCTAAATTTTGGGAGGTTATTACAAATCCCTGTATTCTATGTCCTTTTGGTTTTAAGAATCTCTATATATTCTCCAGGCAAAATTTACTTATCCATTAAATGCACATATGTTATTGTTAACAGCTTATCACCCTATACTTTTCTATGTCTTCAAACCTAAGGCTTCTGATCTGGTTTGTTAGATGGTTAGAATATTGTTTCAACAATTTTCCTCAGATGATATCTTAATACTGAGCTTACTGAATGTTCTTATACCGTTTAATATTTTTCGTTCATACTAAGATGAATGAGGTCTTGACTGGGTATCCAATATTGGGATACTGACTCCCTTTTTTTCAGCAAATGTGGATACTATTCCACAGTCTTCTAGCTTACAGTGTTGGAGAAGAGAAGCCTGAAGACAAGTTGACCTCCCAGCCCACTACATTTGTAACAGTTGAATTAGGTACGGCTGTTAGTAAAAGGGAGCCCTGGTGGCACAGTGGTTAAGAGCTATGGCCGCTAACCAGAAGGTCGGCAGTTTGAATCCACCAGCCACTTCTCGGAAACCCTATGAGGCAGTTCTGCTCTGTCCTCTAGGATCCCTGTGAGTTGGAATTGACTTGACAGCAATGGGTTTGGTTTTTTAATTTTTATTTTATTTAGTAACAGATAACCCTAAAGAGAGTGATGTAAATAAAATAGAATTTTATTTCTCTCCCATGGGGAAGCCCAAGGCTATATATAATTCGTGTTAGGTAAAGTACAACTCCATGGTGTCAGGGATTCAGCTTTCTTCTCTTTCATTGCTTCTGTGTTCTTGACTTTCATTGCAAATTAGCCCTTGGCTCAAGATGAAAGCCAGTAGGAAGGAATACCAAAATAGAGATTGTTGCCTTCTGCTTAAAACACCTGTAAGAACTTAACTGAGTGGAAGGCTGGGAAATGTTTCTTCTCCTGGGTGACTATGTGCCTGATTAATAATGTGGGGTTCTCTAACTATGGAAGAAGGGTAGAGCCAACACTAGGGATGGAGCAGGGTCTGACACAGTACAACTGTTTGTTCTTCTACACGGAAGCCTATAGGGTTTTCTTTGTAGACTTCGAGGTCACAACTTTCATCAGAGTATGCTTGGAGGTGTCTTTTCTAAACAAATAGATATATAATTTGGTAAGCCCTTTCAATGAGCAGGCTTATGTCTTTCATCAGTTTAGGAATATTTCCTTTCAGTATATATTTTTTTAAATAGAGAAAAAATAAATTAAAAAAACCCTTTTATAAATTATTATTTTTCTACTTCTCTACTTTTATTTTCTACTTCCCCTATTTCTTTGTGTTTCTCTAAAGAATTTTCTTTCTTTCTTTCTCTCTTTCTTTACTCATTTATAGCAAACAATATTTGTTCATGGTAAAATAAATGTAACTAAGACATAAAATATATATAAAATGAAAAAAATAAAAGACTTCATTAACCCCTTCTCTTTACTTACTCATACAGTTAATGTTGTTTTTTTATAGATCCATGTCTAATTCCAGTAAACATATTGTTTATATGTACACAAGCAAACACATACACTTTTTTTTTTTTAAATGCAGTTGGGAACATTATCTTCTGTCCTTTCCTTTTTTAACTTAATAATACATTTTTTTAATTTTAATTATTTGAATGGGTGTGTCCTATTTAATTAGAGTAAATGTGTTGTAACCACGATAGAATGTAAAATTTAAATTAGAGCCCTGGTGATGCAGTGGTTAAGAGCTCAGCTGCTAACCGAGATGGTAGCAGTTTGCATCCACCAGCCGCTCCTTGGAAACACTGTGGGGCAGTTCTCCTCTGTCTCGTAGGGTCACTATGAGTCGGAGTCAGCTTGATAGCAGTGTGTGTGTTTTGTTTTGTTTTGTTTAAAAACAGTGTTGTACTGTTATACTCACAGTAGGCTCATTATTCTGTATTCTTGTGTCAATATGTTAGTAAGCTAACTTTTAACTAGATGATTACTAAATCTAAAGTGTGTGTTTGTTTCTGTTTTTGATGTAATTTACAATATTACCTCCCAGAAAGGTAGACTGTACCAATTTCCTTCCAATCCCACTGTGAAACATCATCAGCATAAGATATCATCTGTATTTGTGACTATTGAATAGATGAAATTCAGTTCCTTAAGGCTTTATTTATATTAAAAGAGAGAGAATCTTTTTATAAACATAATGCCCATTTGGAAACCCTGATAGTGAAGTGGTTAAGGGCTACCACTGCTAACCAAAAGGTCAGCAGTTCAAATCCATGAGCTGCTCCTTGGAAATTCTATAGGGCAGTTCTACTCTGTCCTGTAGGATTGCTATGAGTTGGAATCAACTCCATGGCAATGGATTTTGGTTAATGCCCATTTGTATTTATTTTTTTTCCCTAAATTTTCTGTTATATTCCTTAGCTTATTTATCCTTTAGTGCACCATGTCTACATTACAGAAACTAACCTTGTATTCTTATTTATAATATATTTTCATATAATTAAAAAAAAGAGTAGCATATTAATCAAAGTTTTCTTTTATGAATTTTGAGCTTTGTATTAAACATTTGCTCATTTCAATTAAATAAAAAAATTCTCATATTTATTTGTAGAACAATTATGGATTTGATTTTCTACATTTAAATCTCAGATGCATCTGAAATTTATTTTGGCACGAACAATGGATGATAAATTCAGCTTTGTTTTCCTTTTTAAATACATTACAGCAACATTAAACAATCTCTCCCCTTTTGTTTTGACATGCACCTGTATGAAATCCTAAGCCTTAAATGTCATTCTATTCTCTACCACCATGCACTCATTAAAGAAGCAAAGTCACTTAAGAATGTCCTTGATGAGTCAGTAATGATTATTAATTTTTTAATATCTTGAACCGTGAGTATGTGACAAAATAGGGATTGCACATAAAGCACTTTTGTTACATCCTCAAGTAACATGGTTGTTTCAAAGAAAAGGACTTGTATGATTGAATTGTGTTCTAAAGTAGCCACTTTTTTTTCATAGAACACTGTTTTTACTTAGAAGGATGATTGTTGGAGAAATGATGGTTATTCAGATTTGAAAATTTGACAAATATTTTTACAAAACAATAATATGAGCCTGCCACCTCAAAGAAAGTAACTTGAGTGTATTAGTTGCAATAATAAAATTCACATTTTAAAAACTAAATTAGAATATTGGAAAAATCTACCAACAGAAGCTTGACAACTTCCCAACACTTAAAGACTCTTCTGAGGAGATTGGTGGTCATATTAACCAATGTGACTTTTTTTTGTTGTTGTTAATATTGTATAATGAAACGTGTCAACATTTAGAAGATCTACAAAACTCAGTGAACCTAAATTTTCCCAATGACTAGTGCATGATGTTATAGAATCATACATGAGTAAAAGATTCAAAGTGTAAGATAGAGCAATGGATTTTAATGTAACAGAGAAAAACTTTATTGATACGGTTGCACACTCCACTTTACAAGCATTAAGAAACACCACTTATCAGTTTTAATGACATCAGAGAAGAATATCCACAATTATCTGAAAAGCCTATTAAAATACTGCTCCCTTTCCAACTAATATGTTTAAAGCCAGATTTTCTTCATATGTTTCAATCAAAGCAGATTGCATACAGGAGATAACCCAACTAGCTCTTTTTTACTGAGCCAGACATTAGAGAGGTTTGAAAAACTATCAGCAGTGCCACTCTTCTTACTAAGTTATTTTTGTTTTGGAAAATACAGTTTCTGATTAAATATGTTAGTTATGTTAGTATCATATGAGCTTATTAATGTGATTTTTTGAAATAAGTTAATAATACACAGTTTAATGTTATCTCAATTTTAATTTATAATGTGATAATTATGGCAACCTTTTGTGTTACATAGTAGAACTGTTGCAGACAGCTTTCTTGCTGAGCCCTGGTGGTGCAACTGTTAAGTAGTTTGCTGACCCAGAGGTTGGAGGTTCACACCCACCTGGTGGCTCTTCAAGAGAAGGATCTGACCAGCAGCTTTCATAAAGATTACAGCTAAGAAAACCCTATGCGGCAGTTCTGCTCTGTCACATGGGGTCACTATGAGTTGAAATCGACTTAACAGCACCCAACAAGAATAATCTTGACACTCCTGTAGAGCTGCTGGGTAAGTTCACTGGGTGGGTTCAAACAACCAACCTTTAGGTTAGCAATCAAAGAGCGGGAATCCATTACATGGCAACATTTTTTGTTTGTTTTGTCTTTTGGCAATTTTTTTTTTTTTAATGATTATAAATAAATATAATGCACATAAACAAAAACCACTTGAGGTCCACAATAACTTGCCCTGGGAAAATCTTCTGCAAACGACCTCTTTAAAGTGTTAAAAAGCAAGGATATCACTCTAAGAACTAAGGTGCGCCTGATCCAAGCCATGGTGTTCTCAGTCGCCTCACATGCATATGAAAGTTGGACAATGAATAAGGAAGACTGAACAAGAATTGATGCCTTTGGGTTATGGTGTTGGCAAAGAATATCAAATACACCATGGACTGCCAAAAGAACAAACAAATTTGTCTTGGAAGAAGTACAGCCAGAATGCTGCTTAGAAGCGAGGATGGCAAGACTTCGTCTCATGTACTTTGGACATGTTATGAGGAGCAACCAGTTCCTGGAGAAGAATGTCATGCTTAGTAAAGTAGAGGGTCAGTGAAAAAGGGGAAGACCCTCAACAAGATGGATTGACACAGTGGCTGCGACAGTGGCCTCAAGCATAATAATGATTGTGAGGATAGCGCAGGGCCAGGCAGGATTTTGTTCTGTTGCACGTAGAATTTCTATGAGTCAGAACCGACTGGATGGTTCCTAACAACACAACAATAATTTTTACAGCAATAAGGTGTTCTAAAACCAAAAAGTTTGATAACTACCAGTCTATACCATAGTTTGTTCTTTCTCCCTAAATCATATTTAGTACTGTACCAGTATTATATAACTTAATCATTTTATCTTAATATCATATTTTTTTAATATCTGAAAGGGCTAATCTAGTTCATTGACTCTTCTTATCCTGAAATTAGTTGTTATATTCTGAAATATTATTTTTTTCCAAATCAACTTTAGTATTATATTGTGAAATTCAAAGAAAACATGTATTTTAATTGAAATTATAGTTTATTTATATATTCTTTCTGAGATATATCTATTTTCTGAGGGAATTAATATCTGTTTCTACAAGGAGCATGAGATATATATATATAGTTTGTTGTATATATGGAACAAACGGTTAATTGCTCTACTACTAACTGTAAACATGGTGGTTCAAACTAATCCAGAGGTACCTCAGAGTAAAAGCCTGGCAGTCTACTTCTGAAGATCATAGCCATTCTGCCTTCTAGTTTGTTGTGTAGCTTCTGGGGTCTTAAGCTTACAAATGGCCATTTAAGGCAGGACAGTTTAAGGCCGGAGCAACAGAGGAAGAAGGAGAGTCAGAAATAGGAGAAGGATATGGAATGTGTGGTTAATTGCCTCAGTGAACAACTGCCTCCTTTGCCATGAGACCAGAAGAACTAGATGGTACCTGGCTACCATTACTGAACATTTTGATCAAAGATTCTGTAGAGGAATCCTGATCAAAGGGGACAAAATGTAGAACAGAATTTCCAGTTCTCATGGACTCCAGATTTTCTGGAGCCATAGAGGCTGGATGAACTCCTGAAATTGTTGCCCTGAGATAATCTTTAAATCTTAAACCAAATATATCCCCTAATGTCTTCTTAAAACTGAACAGTAGTTTAGCTTAACTAGTAAAAAATATCTGCCTTGAGCATTATGCTCTTTTAAGAATGAACTATATGCAATCTAAGTGACAGTAGCTATTCAAAGATTAAATAGGAACCTTAGTGGGCAATGAGTTTATGTTAATGGGGGAGAAACAGCTCCAAAAAGGACTGTAAGAATGGTTGTACAATTGGAAAAATGTAATCAATGTCATTGAATTGTATATGTAGAGATGGTTGAATTGACGTATGTTCAGCTATTATATTCTCAACTACAACAAAAACCCACTGTGGAGTGCAGTTTTACTCTGCAACACATGGGATTGCCAGGAGTTGGAATTGATTTAACTGCAATTGGTTTGGTTTTGGTCTTTATACAAGAACAAGGGTAAGTAATTTTTTACTTAAATCTATTTGTTTACCTGTAGATCTTGCAATTGAAATGAACATAGTGTTCTGGATTTCTTCACAGAGATATTACTTATCAAAACAGCACCCTTATTACACTCTCTCTTTTTTGTGGGTGTACTGACTGAGGTTGGAAATCGTCACATTGTGGTATATTCCATGTACGTAAAAGGCATTGAACTAATATTTGATATTTATTTTTGTATATAATTAAGGGGAAAACATCAGTATGTACATAATGATACTTTAATGATGCAGAGGACTCTTTAAAATATTTCAAGGACATTAATACCCACATTTTAATTAAATTAATAGTTTATAACAATAGATATAAATTTGGCATTATTATAGGATTTCAATTTTGAGGTTCAGTGTTTAATTTCATTTTTCCTTTTTGTTTGGACAGAGGATTTCTGTCACCCATTCCTCAACCTAAAACTAATTAAAAAAAAAAAAAAAGGCAAATAAAAATATATTATGCAGCAGGGACTGGAGAAAAATAAAACCAAATCCTCTTTTCTCCCTATTTTGTATCACTTTACAGTATCATTATGTGGTTTTTATTCGGATTTTATAAACTGAAATGCACAAAATTTGAGTTGAATGCCGGTCTTTATTGCCAGCAAAAATGAAGTCTGTTGTACACAGCTGTGTTTAAAAGAATGGTATTGTTTATAATGGAATGTTTTAGATATTCAAAGTGTTTTGGCAGTATAATAGAAATTTCTCTTTGAAAAAGTTTGCACATTTTTTGAAAATAATTATTGATGTAAAGTAAATCCTAATTATCAAAACAGTCATTTGTGAGCTTTTTAAAGCAAAGAATTTTAAAAAGCTTCTTTTAACAACCAGGTGTATAAAATTACCCACAATCTCAATAAGTCATTATGATAATATATGAACATATCCCAATCAAATGGGAAATTTAAAATAAAATAATGTAGCGTGTCCGAAAAGACATTGAGAGCCTAACTGCATTGAACAAGTAAAAAATACTGTGCAGGGTTTGGAAAAACTAATCTATATTTCTTTCCAGTGTACTACCTATACATAACGTCCTTTTGTGTCATATTGCCCTCCACACTGACTTAGCTATTGACGAATTCTGTTCAACTGAATTAGAGTTACATACACTATACAAACCCTGGTGGCACAGTAGTTAAGAGCTACGTCTACTAATCAAAAGTTCGGCAGTTCGAATCCACCAGGTGCTCCTTGGAAATTCTATAGGGCAGTTCTATTGTGTCCTGTAAGGTTGCTATGAGTTGGAATCCACTTGACGGCAACGGGTTTGGTTTGACACTATACAATGATGATGTTGAATTTTAAATTTTATAATTCAGTTGTGTATACAAGCACAGTTTTGTTTGATTTTCAATAATTTTGCCAGAATGGAAATGCGTAGCAGCTCTGAAAGCAGACTCTTCAAAAGTATGATTGGTTTTTTTATTTGATTTTTTCTGTGAGAAAACCAACCTAAAGTAACAATCTTTGTTGATGCTTGCTCAGATCAGGTGGACCAAAACAGCAGGAAGTGCCTCTGACAGATTCCAAGACTCAAGCGTCTTCAATGAGACTTTGAGGATTACAAATATTCAGCGACACCAAGGAGGCCGGTATTACTGTAAAGCAGAGAACGGCTTGGGGTCCCCAGCGATAAAGTCAATCAGAGTGGATGTCTACTGTAAGTACATTTCCCAGAAAATTAGGATTAACTCTACAAAGGATTTCTTCTGTCCTACAACTTTAGATCCATTTTTTAGTTGTTAAAGCTATTAAGGAAAACGTTTATTCTCCAAAATAGTTTTGTTTAGTTGTTTAGTGTATAATATATTGAGAGCTCATTCAACTTATTTCTTGAAGAAGTAGTCTTCATCAGAAATTTTCATAGTTTTTATGATAAAATAATGCATGTTCATTGTAGAACATTTTAGAACCCTGTTAACAAAAAGAGAAGAAACATTACCTATAATCCAAGCAGTGATTGTTAGTGTTTTCACAGTGCCTATAAATAAAAAATTGCTTTTTTAAATTTTTATCAAGAAAGGATTATCCTGTATGTACTGTCACACGTGTTAACTTTACATTTATGTAAATACAGCTATGAATATTCATTTTAATTACATTATATAAGTGGATCTATAGGGATTGGCTTGTGAATGAGAAACATGTCTGTGTAGAGTCTGTGATCTACCTGAATAGAAAGTAATCCGGAACAATCTTAGGCAATGCTGTGCTACCTGTAAACTGTTGGTTCAGTTATTTTTGCTTTTAATCTCATTTTCCCACTTTTTGTTCTTGGCTGAAACCCTTCCCTCCACTTTTACAATCCTCTTGTTCTCCTCACTTTCTTCCATACTAAAACAAAGCAAGAACCCACATCTGTCTGCTCTTTTCTACGTGTTTATCCATCACTCTATAATCTTTTTTTCAAAATTTTGCATTTTATTTTTTAACTCTCTAATGTAAGAATTTTTTTCCTCCTTACATTACTTGCAACATTAATAATCAAGTTAGGAGCTCCTGCCTTTCTACCTACCTTCCTACCGCCTGCCTTTTTATTTAGAGCACTGGGAAATGAGCAAGAGGGCTGTGTTTGTGACTTGACTTCTGCATTCATATGCTTACTTTTTTTCTGGAAACAATGGGAAAGAGCTAGTCCATGTCCCCTTCTCTGGGGCATTTATTTTGTAGCCTGAGATCTAACCGTTGGTGTAACTTCAGCATCTGCATCTTCTATGGCACTCTCTCCCCATCTCTATTGTTGTACAGGGTTGACCTTAACCCACAGATTTTCTAACCACAGCATAGATTCTGGCCTTCCTTCCCCTGATCAAATATTTTCCAGTACATATACTATTTTTCTATATATTTTAATATTTTGTTTATATTTCACTTTTAAATATGATAACCTCTTTTATATAGCTTTCTAGAGTACATACCTATTTCTTTAGCTATTCAAGTTTTGGCCGTGGAGTTTGAAAGTACATGTCATCAATATTCTGAAAAAAATAAATAAAAATAAAAATAAAATTTATTTTTTATTTTTTGTGTTGTTAGTTTTTGTGTTTTGTTTTGGTAACTTTTCTTTGCAAAACCTGTTGTGAACCAATAAAAACTATTTATTGTCCTTATTTACCCTACTTTGTATGGATAATCATTATGTTTTGCTTAAGAAATAGTGTATTTGATTACAAAGTGTAGCTGCAGATCCTGCTGAGTGTATTCCATAATACATGGTATGTGTACTGTCACCATGAGTTGGAAGTGACTCAATGCCAACTAACAACAACATCTTTTTAAAATCTGAAAATGTTTGGAGGACATTCTCTGAATATTTTGCATAGAGATTGTGACCTGCATTGCTACCACAATAGATTTCTTAATGAATTTTTTAAAATTGGATTTCTGTGCTTAAGTCAAATACATAAAAAAGGAGAGAAATTCATTTTTAGAGACTTTTTAATGTTCCCTTTTCCTCCTCTTACTACAGAGCCTTTTTAGTACTCTTCTGCATTGTGTCTTCTGTTTTCTGTCTGCTTAATACCTCTTGATGTCCAAGCTCTGTTGCACCGCAGCATCTTAGCGCATATTGTGCACCTTGCTAGAAACACTATTACTGTTCCCTCCAGTTTCCCTAAGGCATGTTAGTCTTTTAAGGCTTGATTTATCTTTCTTGCAGCCATGCCTGAAGGCACTAGATCTCAGTTACCTTCCTCTTCTTTGACTCCTACTGGGATTTTTCCCACATAATCTGGACTTGGCAACTATCTTATTTTATTTTAATTTTAATGCCACTGTGATACATGCCATATTGAAGCACTGTGTTCAGTACTATTTTGGTGGCTAGCTTTTATTAGACAGCTGTCAAAAGTGATATTATTTGAGACAATAACATAAGTTAAAATCCAGACTCTGAGTAAATGTTGCATCTCTAATACAGCCTATTGCAGGAATGCCTTACCTTTGGTTCCAAAGTAGATTTTTCTTATGGAGAGCTAGACATTCTTCTTAAGCAGTTATGTCTATTCTTTCAGGTTCTGAATAAATAAATTATTTTGGATACTAAAGTTTCAAACATGTTTTGACTGTCTGAAACACTGTGCAAGTAGGACTATGTGAAGAATCTGTGTGTTCCAAATATAGCTTTGATTGAAGACTAGAGTTCTTAGGTTTAGGTATGTTTTCTCTGCATAAATCTTTATAATTTAAAACCTGCTCTATTATTGACAGTAAGAAAGTGACTACCACATCAGTGCTGTGTTTAAATTCGATGACCTTGTTGTCTAAACTTGGAATATAGTATTTAAGATTCATCTGTAGTTGGGCTATTGATATGCTGGTTTGTTGCCTGATTGAATAGATATTCATTTATTGTAAACCATAAACAAGTTAGCAATTACAATTCAGGTGCTTTTGCTTTAACTATTTTTGGGAAATGCTAAAACAGTAGGACCATTTTTCTTTTTGGAGCAATGGTTTTAGATCCATCAGCTGCACTGCAGATTTCTACTTCTTATTCTAAGCTTGTTCCTCGTGTGGAACTTTCATCAACATTGGTAGAACTGGAACAGAGGATAGGCATGGAATATAAAACACAAAGACATCGTCAGCAAGACATATTTGTAACACCAAACTGAGGCAGGCTATGGGTTGGATTGAACAAAAATCCCAATAAATAATATTAAAATATAACCTTGAACCCCCTGTGGTAGGATGTCTCTAGAAGCTGCCCCGCTATCTCAATAGTCTTGGAGAGCTTTCATAATAGTGGAAATGTATATCTCTCATTAAACCTCATGTTCTGATCATAAGTTTCTAGATATTAGAGCTAAAACCTAGCTAAAATAACATTTAGGGCTAACCCTCATTATTTTAATGAAGAAATTCAGTTTCAGAAAAGGAACTTGCTACAATGGTGAGACATATAAAACGAGGTGATTTTTGTTAAATATTTTGAAATATTTGTGGAACTATTTTTAACATTTTGATTCTTTAGGGAATGCTTATTAATCTGCATTAGCACCTTCTTCCTACCTAATTTTATAAAAGTTCTTACAGTACAAAAATTGGAATACACAATTTTTGTAAAGAAACTACCACATTTTTTTTTACTATGTCGATCAAGAATATGGTTTTCTCTGTGTTAGTATTTTGAGAAATTGTTATCATAAATATATTCCTCAATTTATAGGACCTATCATTTTATTTTTAAGAATTTTTTTAAAAAGCATTCCAAGAGTTATATGAAATATAATTCCATATCAATTTATATTTATAGCCTGGTAGGCTTCATAATCATACAGATTTAATTTTTCCCCCAAAATCTGATCCATTCACTTATACAAATATTGCTAATAAAAGGCTGGTAAATTACAATTCTTCCTTTGGTGGGAAATACCTTCAGAAAGTCTAAAAAAAAAAAAAAAAAAAGCCAACCATATATTTTTAAAAACATTTAGAAATAGTTTTACTTAACCCTACTTTTTTAACATTCTCCATGTTTTCCCCCTGAAATTATGCTAAAACAATAGTAATGGAGTAAAACAACAACTATAATAATGAAAAGACATATACCCACAATTAAAAAGGGAATGGGAACAAGGAATGACAGCTGCTTAACATACCAAATAAAGCTCAAATAAAAACTTATGCTGAAGAATCCCAAAAAGCTCAGATACTGGAGGCATCAGTTGCATCTTAAAGTGAGGTCATAATTTGATCCAAAAACAGAAAATCAGTTGAAAGTCTGTGTAAGAAGCTGTTACACACCCAGATCCCCTCCCACATTGTACACAGCCCACTGCCAACTCCTCCAACCCCTCTCGACTTCTCAGTCAATCCAGAAGGCTAGAAATTTATTTTTGTGAGATATTGAATGAAAGAAATTTAAACTAAGAAATCTGAAGTCATCTAAAAGAAGAGGCGATAGTATTGTACTTAAACCAGTGGTATTAAGTGAAAGTTTACATGGTAATCCCAGCTGCTTCTTACATTTGACTCTGAAATGCTGATCAGTATTATGTCATCTAGGCAAGGGATTGAAAGATTCCTCCCTTGGAAAACTGATCAACCCAAGAAATAAAGCCTATAGATCCTGACAATTGGGTGCTGTGGTTAAACAGCCCAATTAATATGCTCAGAATGAAGCCTACCATTTGATAAAGAACTTCCAATAAGTTCTTCAATGACTAATTTGTAAGTATGAGCATATGAAATAACCCGGTATTTGAGATAATCTTCGAACAGGAAAGAGGGAGACCAAGACAAAGAAAAGGGGGAAGAAGAAAAAGAATTTGGAAAACGAAGATAATTGGAGGAGGCTAAAAAAAACCCCAGCTAATTATTGATATTTGTAATTAATATTCTAAGAAAAATATTACAACCATGCAACAATAACAGGAGAATATAAATTTTTTTGGAGATTATGAAAGAGCTCTTAGAATATTAAAGATGATGACAGTAATATCAATAGAACTCTTTTCCATCTTGCAAGATGGCTGGTAAAAAGGCTGAGAAGCCGGTTACTAAGGAGTAGAAGCCTGAAGCCAAGAAAGCAGATTCTAGGGCAAGGTTAAGAAGGGTAACCTCAAGGGCAAAAAGCCCAATAAGGGGAAGCCCCACTGCAGCCTAGATCCTGTCTGTAGCGAATTGAATTGTGTCCCCTAAAAATGTGTGTCAACTTGGCTAGGCCATGATTCTCAGTATCCTATGATTGTCCACCATTTTGTCATCTGATGTGATTTTCCTACGTGTTGTAAATCTTATCTCTATGTTATCAATGAGGTAGAATTCAATCTACGAGTTTTGTTTTAAGTCAGTCTTTTTTGAGATATAAAAGAAAGAAGCGAGCAGAGAGACAGGAGGACCTCAAACCACCAAGAAATAAGAACCAGAAGAATAATGTATCCATTGTCCCCAGGGTCCCTGCACTGAAAAGCTCCTCGACTGGGGAAGATTGATGACAAGACCTTCCACTAGAGCCAACAGAAAGAGAAACCCTTCCCCTGGAGCTGGGACTCTGAATTCAGGCTTCTGGCCTAGACTGTGAGAGAATAAATTTCTCTTTGTTAAAGCCATCCATTTGTGGTATTTCTGTTATAGCAGCACTTGATAACTAAGTCACCGTCCTAGTCAGAGGAATTGGCAGATCTTCCTAGTCAGCCGTGTATTCCAGAAAGATCACGTACAAGAGGAAGTATTCAGCAACTAAATCCAGGGTTGAAAAGAAGAAGATCTTGCTACTGTCACAAAACCAGTTGGTAGTAACAAGAATGGTGGTACCCAAGTGGTTTAAATTTCACAAAATGCCTAGATATTTTCCCACTGAAGATGTGCCTCAGAAGCTGTTGAGCCATGGCAAAAAACCTTTCAGGCAGCATGTGAGAAGACTGTGATATGCTATCACTCCCAGGACCATTCTGATCATCTTCACTGGGCACCGCAGAGGCAAGCGGGTGGTTTTCCTGAAGCAGCTGAGCAGTGGCTTACTACTTGTGACTGGACCTCTGTCCTTCAATCAAGTTTCTCTGCAGAGAACACACTAGAAATTTGTCATTGCTACCTTCACCAAAATTGATATCAGTGGTGTGAAAATTCCAAAACATCTCTCAGATGTTGTCATCAGAGAAGCAGGGTTTACACTGTAGTTTGCAATGTAAGATACAGGAAGAGTTTTGAGGGACAACTCTCCATGTTATTTCTGCATGTCTTGTGACACCATTTGATCTGAACTCTTTTCAAGGATGATTTTATAGCAAATCGCCTTGAATAGTAGAGATAATGTCTGCCTCTAGGGCAGAGGGTAGGTTTCGTTCCTGACCAAGATAATAAAGTTAATGCCTTCCTGCAGGGTAGAGATTGGACCTTTTTGCTAGCAGGCCTTTTACTAAACTCAGGGTCGCTTAGCTGTGACCCAAGCCCATTGTGTACACAACACTCCCCTGGGCTGCTCCACAGTATTCCATATGGAACTTGAGGGCCAAGAAGAACGTATGCAAACTTGAAGCTCATGCTTCCAGCTATAACATGAGTAATAAAGTCCTATGTCTCTGAGCTAGGAGTCTTATGTCTTTTCCCAGCACCTATGAAACTCTTAACATGTTAGCCTGAAAGTAGTGTAAAATATCAGACAGTTCTTCACAGAATACGTTTTAAGTAAGTAGGGGGGAAAGCCAATGATATTTAAATTGTGTGATCAGTTTGATTAAAGGCCCAGAAAAGAGAATAAACAAAGTGTTTCGGGCAATAGTGACTAGGATGGTGAGTTTGGAGGAGAAATGAGAACTTAATTTGAAAGATGGGCTCTCAGATTGTGTTGAACTTTTACTGCCAGGATTTTTAGACCATATGATTGATAATCTCCACTTATGTAAGGCATAAAATAAATATTGTCATTTTAGGACTGCAGAACTACTGATGAGTGTGAAAATTCTCTAAATACTGATAATGCTTCATTTGTCCTTTGTAAGAAGAAATGGCTACTCACTGAGAGCCCCCCAAGATCCATCACTTTGAAAGAAAGAGAGCTTATTCTATGTAGGGAAAAAAAAATGTAGATTCACAGATTTTGAAGTTCTCATCCCAAAATACATATGTTACCTTGTGATTCTTGAAGACATTTAAACTATTTTCCAAAACTGTATTCATCTAATTCTTTCACTTATTCTCTGCCATGAGTGTTGTTCACAGGGTAATAAAGGTCATATAGCTTTAAAGGTTAAAATTTGATTAAAACTTCTTTTTAATTCAAAAAGAAATTAGATTTAGAGGCATTAGCTTAATAAGTTTTCATGTGTGCAGACACTGTTCACACATGAGACAAATCTTTTCCAATCTCCATTAAACATTTTATAAGCCTTCTTATATCTGAAACATGTCCCTAGTTTTAATTTCACTTAGGTAGATTGCTGCATTTCATTATATTCAGAACAAGTAGTGATTTTTTTTGTCCTTGTCTTTTAGATTTTTTTTTTTAATTATTCCATTTTCACTTGAGAAATTAGTGGAAGAATAGGATGACATGTCATCAATTTATTCCCCAAATACAATTTACTTTTGTTAGAACAATTACAAACCACACAGCTAAAAATGATTGATGATGAGTTATTTGCCTTTATTCTTTTATTGATCCCATCAACATGACTTCTTGATAGGAAGCTTTAGGAAAAGGGCTAGAATGACTAACGGGAATTCTGGTAGCATGGCCAACTCTAAAAGAAAACTGATAACTTCTCCAAGTCAATAGCATTAAGCATAATTTTCTTCCCCATCATTCTTTTTTCTGAAACTTCAACCTTGAGTGTGAAAGATCTTTATCATGCTTGATATGGTAATTTAACACATACTAAAATGAGCTACTGTTACAGTGATTACCTTATTAACCAATTATAAGACAGGATTTTGAAATTTCGGGTATATTGTAGACAAAGAGTACTTGCTTATAGTGGTTATTTACTCCTGGAGCACATAGGCGATCTAATTCCCGTGTAGTGTTAGACATCTTAGTAAAAGAACTTAGTCAAAAATCCCACAATGAAAAAACCCTACGGTGAGCATATAGACTTCTACAAAGTCAAAGGCCATATCAATGTGATGTCGATTCCTGTAATCTAACATATGAACATATAGGTAAAGATATGTGTCACATTTCCATAAGCCCACGTAATTCCTTCTTCCCCAAATCTTACATAAGTGTACTTAGCCTCTGCTAATAGACTTCGAAGAGGACCGAATTCTTGCCTTCCATGTGGGAGATGCAGGTTCAATTTCTGGCCAGTGAGCGTCATGCACAACCACCACCCATTTGTCAGTGGAGCCTTGGGTGGCTATGATGCTGAGCAGGTTTCAGTGGAGCTTCTTGACTAAGATGGACTAGGATGAAAGGCCTGGGGATTTATTTCCAAAATCATCCAGTGAAAACCCTATGGATCACAACAGTCTCATCACAACCAGTAATGGGGATGGTGCAGGGCTGGGCAGCATTTAGTTTAGTTGTGGATAGGGTTTCCATGAGACAGGGACTAACAGCAGCTAATAACTGAAAGCAGTAGAGTTCTTCTGACAAGCCAATCACTATTTTTGGAAGTGCCTGTTACGTTTTTGTGCAACATTTATTTCTCTTTAATGAATGTATTGGCTTTCCTGTAAACTCTAATGCACAAACATATTTCTAGCTTGACCATTTTGAATAGTTGAACATAGGTGCTCTGATATTCTCCCCCAGATTCGTTATTTACACTTTATTTTATTGTTCTTTATATGAGGTATTTTCCAAACATCTTACCTTCCTGGGGGCCTCTCTTAACACGTTTAATTTTGTCAATATTCCCCTAAAACTTTAAATAAGTGTGAGCTGATCAACACAAAGTATATTTGAAGTATTAGCTCTTATAATCAAAACATTTATATTCTTACTAATAAATTCTTTGCTTTAGCTTTAAAAAAAAAGCAACACTATTTTACTTTGTTAACTTATATATTAACTTCAAACAAATCAAGAAATCGATGTTCTATTAAATACTGTTTTTGTTCAGTTGATTATATTGTAAATCCAGAGGCAAAATCTTATATTTATTCCTGCTAAATTTCATCCTATTTTTAGTTGTGCATAAATATTTTAAGATTTTAAAGTATATATTTGTTGTAGAATTTCATTTTCTATCTATACATTCCAGTTTTTGTATTTTTCTATTTAAAAGAATGCTTTCTATGTTTTATCTATGCCGTTGCAAAAAATTTGTCCTCTTGCAAGACAGAGATCAGAATTATACCGTACTCATAGCACACCTCCAAATTTTAGGCTATTATCCTGACCTGTAGTAGACACTTTCTAGATATTTACCAAACTAATTTTTATTCATTTGATACACAATTCAGCTTTATTTCCCAACCTCTATTAATCTAGATAGGGCCATATGACTAAGTCAGTTTTGGTCAATAGATGTGAGGAGTGAATGTATGTCACATCCAAGCCGAATGCCTAAACACATCCACACATCTTGCTTTCACGTGGTGTCTTGATTTATCCATCTCTGCATCCAGAGACTCCAGTAAAAGTGTCTGAGGAACCAGAGGTTGTAGAAGCCACAATATAGAAGGATTTTTAATCTCTAAGTCTCCATTTGCTGGAGATTGGGTTGGAATTTTCATGAGAAATTTTTTTTTTTTTTCTTAAGGTACTGAGTTTTGGGGGATATTTGTTATACTTAATAGCTTTCTTCTTGGTTACTATTTCCATCTAGTCTCCATTTCTACAATGTATTTATGAAATTATGGAATTTCTCCAGTAATATATGGCTCATTTTGTTCTCTTTAGCACATTTGAATGGTCCAACTGAAGTAAGTACACTTTACCACCAACAATCTTATGAAAGAAACCATTTATTAATTACATGTGCAAAATGGGAAGAAAAAAAGGAAATTAACTAATTTTTCACATTTCAACTTCATTTCCCCTGTCCTCAATGCAAGAAACACTTGTGGTCTGAGAATTCTCCTCAATGGAACTCTATATTAATGCCTTCTAAGTTTGAACCATTTTCTCATTTTTCCCATTCTTACGTAGAACAATGGGGGTAGAACTATCTCTCAGTAGAAGAATGTAACAGCAATACCACCAATCCATTCTGTAATTAATTCTCAAGAGTGTTTATAATGTCTCAAATTCTGTCCATCACAGTATAATCTAATTTTTATTTGTGTAAAGTTGCTACAACTGAATATGAAGAAGTGGATGTAATCTTACTTAAAGAGGAAAGTTTAGTAAATGGGGTCAAAATTTTTTTGTTTTTATTTACAATGTATGTTAAACCAAAAGCCAAAACCAAACCCAGTGCTGTCGAGTCGATTCCGACTCATAGCGACCCTGTAGGACAGAGTAGAACTGCCCCCACAGAGTTTCCAAGGAGCGCCTGGCGGATTCAAACTGCCGACCCTTTGGTTAGCAGCCGTAGCACTTAACCACTGCACCACAAGCGTTTCCCAATATATGTTAGACAAGCTAAACTTAACTTCTAAAGCTAAATGTTATGTTGCTGTTAGGTGCCATTGAGTTGGTTCCAACTCGTAGTGACCCTTGTACAACAGGACGAAACACTGCCCTTGGTTCCAACTTGTAGCAACCCTTGTAGTACAATAGGACAAAACACTGCCTGGTTATGTGCCACCGTCACAATTATGCTTGAGCCCATTGTTGCAGCCACTGTGTCAGTCCATCTTGTTGAGGGTCTTCCTCTTTTTCGATGACCATCTACTTTACCAAGCATGATGTCTTTCTCCAAGGACTGGTCTCTTCTTACAACATGTCCAAAGTACATGAGACAAAGTTTCACCATCATTGGTTCTAAGGAGCATTCGAGTTGTTCTTCTTCCAAGACAGATTTGTTCGTTCTTCTAGCAGTTCATGGTTTACTCAATATTCTTCACCAACATCATAATTCAAAGGCATCAATTCTTCTTCAGTCTTCCTTATTCGTTGACCAGCTTCCTCATGCATATGAGGTGATTGAAAACACTATGAGTTGGGTCAGAAGCACCTTAGGTCTAAAAGTGACATCTTTGCTTTTTTAACACTTTAAAGAGGTCTTTTGCAACAGATTTGCCCAATGCAGTGCATTGTTTGGTTTCATGATGGCTGCTTCCATGGGCATTGATTGTGGATCCAAGCAAAACAAAATCCTTGACAACTTCAACCTTTTCTCTGGTTATCATAATGTTGCTTATTGGTCCATTTGTGAGGATTTTTGTTTTCTTTATGTTAAGGTGTAATCCATACTGAAGGCTGTAGTTTTTGATCTTCATCAGTAAGTGCTTCAAGTCCTCTTCACTTTCAGCAAGCAAGTTTGTGTCATCTGCATATCACAGGTTGTTAATGCATCTTCCACCAATCCTGATGCCATGTTCTTCTTTATATAGTCTGGTTTCTTGGATTATTTCTTCAGCCTACAGACTGAATAAGTATGGTGAAAGGGTACAACCCTTCTTGACTTTAAACCATGCAGCATCCCCTTGTTCTATTCAAACAACTGCCCCCTAGTCTATGTACAGGTTCTCCATGAGCACAATTAAGTGTTCTGGAATTCCCATTCTTTGCAATGTTATCCATAATTTTTTATGATCCACACTGTTAAATGCCTTCTCATAGTCAATAAAACACAGGTAAACATCTTTCTGGTATTCTGTGCTTTCAGTCAAGACCCAGCTGAAATCAGCAATGATATCCCTCTTTCCACATCCTCTTCTGAATCTGGCTTGTATTTCTGGCAGTTCCCTGTCTATGCACTGCTGCAACTGCTTTTGAATAATCTTCAGCAAAATTTTACTTGAGTGTGGTATTAATAGCATTGATTTGCGTTCTGTTCGATCACTTTTTTGGAGTGGGCACAAATATGAATCTCTTCCAGCTGTTTGGTCAGGTAGTGATCTTCTAAATTTCTTAGCATAGATGAGTGAGCACCTCCAGTGCTGCATCCATTTGTTGAAATTTCTTAACTGGTATTCCTCCAGTTCTTGGAACCTTGGTTTTTGCCAATCCCTTCAGTGCAGCTTGGACTTCTTCCTTCACTACCATCTGTTCTTGATCATATGCTACCTCCTGAAATGATTGAACATCGACCAATTCTTTTTGGTACAGTGACTCTGTGTATACCTTCCATCTTCTTATGATGCTTTTTGTGTCATTTAATATTTTCCCTGATAAATCTTTCAGTATTGTAACTCAAGGCTTGAACTTTTTCTTTAGATCTTTCAGCTTGAGAAATGATGAGTGTGCTCTTTACTTTTGGTTTTCTAACTCCAGATCTTTGCACATTTCATTATAATACTTTGTCTTCTCGGGTGCACTTTGAAATCTTCTGTTCAGCTCTTTTACTCCATTACTTCTTCCTTTCACTTTAGCTTTGTGTTCAATAGCAAGTTTCAGAGTCCCTTCTGACTTCCAATTTGGTCTTTTTCTTTCTTTCCTGTTTTTTTAATGACCTCTTGCTTTCTTCATGTATAATATCCTTGATGTCATTCCACAACTCTGGTCTTTGGTCATTAGTATTGTGTTTAAATACCCCAGCTTCCTTGCTCTTTGGTTAAGATCACTCAGAGGGACTGTTTCGCAATCTCTTAGAGTTCTCCAGGAAAATTAAATTCTAATTTCCCACAGTGGAATATAGCTTGATAACGAATTTTTCAGTAGATTTTTTTCCTTCTTACTTCACCACTACACTGCTGGTGTTTGTAGGATCACTTTTAAAATGCAGTACTTGTGCATGAGTTTTTATCTTATGGTTTACATTTAGGACAACTCATAAAGACACATGTCAATAAAGGGAAGTGTGTTGAATTTGGGACGATGATACATTATTCTAGAAGGTTAACAGCCATATTTTTGCATGAAGAGCAACAATGTGTCTGTTTTGTGTTTTCATAGCCTTTATCAAAAGTATTTTATAAATAGTAAGTGTTCAAAAATATTGATTAGCACCTGCTTTAATTTATTTAATTTTTAATATACTTTTTACATAATCATAAATTATATGCTTAATAGTAAGTTATGGGATTAATTTCAAGCCATACTTTTCAAGTTGATATATAGATAGAAGGGAGTCTTGAATTTATTTCTTGTTCTCTTCCATCTGTGAGACCCACTCTTCTTTATAGATGTTAGAGTTGAGTGGTCATCAGCAGAAATGGAGCACATCCTGCAGCATGTCCTTGGGTCTTTAGAAGACTAAGATCTTCTTAGCTCCCGGTAAGCAGTGCCAATTTCATACCTCTTCACTGCTTCTTAGTCAGAGGGCCTAAAGGAAGATTTTCTTTTCAGTTAGTTTAGCACCAGCTTTATCAAGCTAATTACTATCCATTCACTATAGTCAAGCATACCTTATTCATATGTATTTATAGGGCACCTACTCAAATCCTTCCCACACCCCACAGGCATTAAATCAGAATACCAATAAGCAGCTTTCCCTCACTTGTTCTGCACCTGTTCACATAGTCTTCAGGTTGTTATGCTCATTCAACTTGATTCTGAAAACCCCAGATATTCTGTGAGTCTTCTGGAGTAGAGGTCCCAGAAGTCCACTTTCAATTAGACTCTGTCAATTTACAACGTTAATTGAAGACACTCTATATGCAGAATATTTTACTAGAAACTCTATGTTCAAGGGCAAGTTTCAGAGTCTCTTCTGACATCCATTTTTGTCTTTTCTTTTTTTCTTGTCTTTTTAGTGATCATGTGCTTTCTTGATGTATGATGTTCTTGATGTCATCCACAATTCATCTGGTCTGCAGTCATTGGTGTTCAGTGCATCAAATCTATTCTTTGAGATGGTGGGATATACTCAAGGTCATTCTTAGGCTCTCATAGACTTGTTTTAATTTTCTTCAGCTTCAATTTGAACTTGCATGTAAACAATTGATTGTGTATTCCATAGTCAGCCCTTGTCCTTGTTCTTACTGATGATACTGAGCTTCTCCATCATCTCTTTCCACAGGTGTAGTCAGGTTGATTCTGTGCGGTGCATCTGGCAAAGTACATGTGTATAGTCAACGTTTATGTTATTGAAAAAGGGCATTTCAAATGAAAAAGTCGTTGGTCTTGTAAAATTCTATTGTGCGGTCTCTAGCATCATTTGTTTCATCAAGGCCATATTCTTCAACTACTTCTCTTTCTTTGTTTCCAACCTTTGTATTCCAATCCGCAGTAATTATCAGTGCATCTTGATTGCATGTTGGATCAATTCTGAACTGCAGAAGTTGGTAAAAAATCTTCAATGTCTTCATCTTTGTCAATAGTGGTTGGTAAGTAATTTTGAAAAATAGTTGCATTAAGTCGTCTTCCTTGTGGGCCTATGGAAATTATCCTATCTTACTGGCAGCATTGTACTTCAGGATAGATTTTGTAATGTTCTTTTTAACAATAATGTAAGGCCATTTCTCTCCAATTTGTAATTCCTGGCACAGTAGACCATATGATTGTTCGATTCAAAATGGCCAATACCAGTCCATTTCAGCTCACTAATGCCTGGATATCTATATTCAAGCACACTATTTCATTTTCAAGAACTTCTAAGTTTCCTAGATTCATACTTCATGCATTCTATGTTCTGAGTATTAATGAATGTTTGCGGCTGTTTCTTCTCATTTTGAGTTGTCCCACCTCAGTGAATGAAGGTCCCAAAAGCTTTACTTCATCCAAATCATTAAAGTCAACTCTGTTTTGAGGAGTTAGCTCTTCCTCAGTCATATTTTGAGTGCCTTCCAAACTGAGTTCATCCCCCGGCACTGTATCTGACACTGTTCCCCTGCTATTTATAATGTTTTCACTGGCCAGTTTTTTTTTTGTTTTTTTTTAATAAGTAGATCATCAGGTCCTTCTTCCTAGTCTGTTTTAGTCTGGAAGCCTCACTGAAACCTGTCCACCATGGGTGACCTTGCCAGTATTTGAAATACCAGTGGCCTAGCTTCCGGCATCGCAGCAATATGCAAGCCATCACAGTACGACGAACTGACAGACGAGTGGTGGCCTGAGTTGTTACTTGGGTAAAAATGATCAATTTTCAAACAAATTTGTTAGCTGAAAAATGGTAATGTGTTTCATAGAGATCGAAGAGGACTCTAATGTGTGAGTATGTTGGCATTTTTACTCCTATTATTACTGACAAAGCAAAAAATGTTTACATCTAAGTTCAGTAAAAGATCTTCCTCATACCTAAAAATGATTAATGAATTTGTATCTGTCATTTTAAAGCAGTAGAGCCATTGGCCAAATTGAGTGAAAAGCCCTTGAAAGAAAAAGAAACAGAACAAAACAAAACAAACCACCAACAACAAACAAACCAACAACAACAAACAAAACGACCACTGGCTGTATGCGATTTCTTAGCCAAAGGTTAAATATTAGGCGTAACTCCTGCGGAGTCAGCCAGAGCATTGAGTTTAGCACTCAGTGCTCTGATTTCCAGTCAGTTCATGAACCCTCTGAATCAAGCTTTCTCCCTTAGGGCAAAGCCTGTACCTGTCAGTTCCATACTGCATATACATTTCATTTAAAAAAAATTATGAGAAGCAAAGTAAATTTTACAACTAAAGTGAACTAATAAACTAGTTTGAATCTAAAACATACATGAGAATTTAAATGAGACTTATTTCAGATGTGTTTAAATCTGACAAAGTCCAAGTTGAACTGAGAGGAAAAAGTGAAAGTTTGAATAGTTTATTGCTTACTTAAATATTTAGTGCTTGAAGACAGTTATATGACTAATACTTTTTCTGAATTTATTCAGAATTTATTTTAATATCTAATTTAAATTTATAACAGTACAAAGAAACCTGACAACCTTTGCTTCTCCAGTTCTGCCTACACCATGAGTCAGGTCAAATAATTTGCAAAATCAATTCCAAACTAATTTTATAGGGTGAGGTGAAAGAATTCTCATAGAGAGTAAAAATGTCATTAGATTTATACAAGTCTTACAGCCTTTTAAATTTAAAATGATTTCTACCTTCAACTTTAAGGTAAGAGTTTATTCTTTTTGTTCCTTTGACAATTGGAGGAGCCCTGGTGGTGCAGTGGTTAAGAGCTTGGTTGCTAACCAAAAGGTCAGCAGTTTAAATCTACCAACCACTCGTAGGGCAGTTCTACTCTGTTCTATACGGTTGCTATGAGTCAGAGTCAGCTTGATGGGCAATGAGTTTTTTTGACAATTGGAAAGAATTGTTCATATCAGCCTGCCTGAGGATAGCTGACCTTGCCTTGACACCTCCTATTTCAAAAACTTAGCTCTGTTGTTTTGAGTGATCAACAGATTTAATTAACATTTTTAGCGTCTTAAATATATTGGTGTGACTGAACAGCAGATACTACAGTAACTAAAAAGTAGCCTACTTTCAAGCTCTTATGTGGAAAGTGAAGTGAAAATGTCTACACCCTGCTAGAGAACAGTGCTATGTGTTTTTATTCCTGCTCTCTGTGTCACCAGGCTTACAATATAAAAATGCATGTGTCATGAGACAACCACGTAGCAGGTATGCATTCAAGACATCTGACTGGCTATGAATGAGATGAATGCCTGGGTCTGTTAAATTCTAAGCATTCTTCACAGGTCCTTCCCTAAAAATTATATTTCAAATGTGGAGTGAGCATGTAAAGATAGGCTTATAAAAATATTTTCCAATTTTCAGAATGACTTAAGATAGAGAAAGGGCAACAGATTCCATTTTCTAATTCTTCTTCCATTACCTTATTCCAATCCCCTCATTACCTCACACCTGGCTTCTGCAAAAAGCCCTCCCAGATGACCTTTTTGACAGTAATAGTTCTGTCCCTGAATTTATGGATTTATATCATTGCCAGATTTTGTTGGTGTTGTGTGGTGTTTTATCGATTATGATGCACAGAGACCCTGTATGACAAAGTAAAACTGCCTTATAGGGTTCCCTAGCCTGTAATCTTTGTGGGAGCTGATCATCCAGTCTTTCCTCCAGTGAACCAGCTGGTGGGTTTGAACTGCTAACTTTTAGGTTAGCAGTTGAGAGCTTAAACATTGAGCCACCAGGGCTCCTATTGCCAGATGAACCAAAAAACTGTTGCTGTCAAGTCTATTCTGACTCATAGTGACCCTATAAGACAGTGTAGAACTGCCCCACAGAGTTCCCAAGGAGTGGCTGATGGATTTGAACTGCCAACCTTTCGGTTAGCAGCTAAGCTCTTAACAACTGTGCCACCAAGGCTCCAAAACAAAGGGCTTGTCTGGGATCTCGTCTGGGACCTCTCACACCCTAAGGGAAAATCATACCCCTAGACTAATGAGCTGCACATTGCCCGATCTCAAACAAAGAACAAACCCATTGCCATCCAATCAATCCTGACTCCATAGGACAGAGTTGAACTACCCCACAGAGTTTCTAAGGAGCGCCTGGTGGATTTGAAGTGCTGATCTTTTGGTAAGCAGACGTAGCTCTTAACAACTATGCCACCAGGGTTTCCATTGCCAGATTAGTTCTTAAATTTAGTGGTCAAGTTTACTGTTCAAGTTCAGTACTTGTCACTAAAAACTCTACATTAGTTCCTTATTTTTTCACTAATAAAAATCTAAGCCCTTCATTTCTTCCTGTTGTTGAAATTTAATTCTGCATCATCTCAAACCAACACCCCCCCTCCCCCCCCGCCATTTCTCTCTCCTAACACCCCACAGTCCCTCTTAAACCCTGTAGTATAGCTGGTCTGGTCCTCAATTACTGCCTGAATAACCTGGCCTTACTTCTGTCCTCCTGTTGTGCTTTCTTTCTGCTGTTTACTGTTCCCCCTGGCTCCAGTCAGCTTCCAATATTTTCCACTCTTCGCAGTCCATTCTATGTTCCCTTCTGACTGCTTGAGCCCTCTCTTCATCTCTCCTTCTGGGAATTTTTTTTTTTTTTCTTTATAAACTCAAAAATATAATGTGGTTACCTCCTCTTTATGTTACGTATCGCAATGTATTTTATGAAACATTGAGGCCATTTTAGAGTTCAAGAGTTTTTCAGATTTTCAAAAGGTTTTGGTGAGCACGTATTTCTTATAACATCGCCACAAGATCTGAGGTGCTGCCCCATGATTAATGTTCTGTGGTTGTATCTATACCATGAGGCATGGCAACCTTGAGATGGGATAAATGAATTTTATAAATAGTCTCAAGTCAGTTAACTGCAGGGTTTGTCATCAAAAGTGTTCAGATCATGTCAGATTTTACTTGAAATTGGGTTATGCAAAAGTTGTCTTTTTTCAGAGCTTTTGGATTTCAGAATTGTAGAGAAGGGATTATGTAGTTGTAGATAAGGCACTGTGGGCCTATATTAATACTTATTGTATATGTGGTACCTGTATTATCTAATGATTCATGAGTATAAATTTTATTTTTCTAAAGGAGTTGTAAACTCCTAAAGAGCAGGGATTGCAGAATGTCATTATTGAGTATACCCCTGTCCAAACAAACAGCTTAGTAGTGAATTTGCATATGTGTTTGTGGAGAGATTGGCTAGTTACTGAACGGCACCCAGAAAAAAACATTCAACTGGTTGATCTCATCTCTTTCAGAATATATGTTTAGATTTTTAGCTTCACCTTGCTTTACGCTTGTATCTTTTCTTTTACGACCTCTGAATATTTAGAAATGTTCTCTCTGTATTAAAGTCTGTGATTCCCATTCCCGATCATAACAGTGTCAAATAAAAATACTATGTCAACTCTGTATGTGTAAGTTTTCTCAAAGCAAGAATTCAGGCAAAGGAATGATGGAATGTCCCCATATTATGTCCATTGGGAAAAAGAGAGCAAGTGACTTGTGGTTTTAACGGAAATGTACTGAGAGATAGAAGTGTGTTATAGTTGGAAAACTTTAAGTTAGAAGATTAACTGTTTCTTTCCTTTTTGCTCTGTGAGTATAGGGCAATGTTTTCATTGAGAAGATGATATATGGAAAAAGAAATGACTTTGAATAGTTCCCTTCCTGAAAGTAAAATCTACCTTACATAGGATTGTATCTAGTGGTCCATTCAGTATTTAATCAACAAAAAATTATCCTATGACTTCTATGTGGCAGATTTGTTGCGTCTCAGTTTTGGGAAGAAAGAGGTGAGCATAATCAACACAGTTCATATCATCAGAGCGTGATCCAGTGTGGCAGAGTTAAGACATTTGTAGTATTTGGAATACTCAGATAAGGTTGAGAAGTTGGTCTGTTTATTTTTATCTTTGCCTTGACACTTGCCAAATTATGGGTTTAACAAGGTGACTTTACCTCTTAGGATCTTGGTTTATTTATTTATTTTTCTTTCAAAATGAATTGTTTTTGTTAGTTGCCATTGAGTTGGCTCCAACTCATGGTGACCAGGTACAACAGAACGAGATGTTACTCAGTCTTGTGTTATTTTCACAATAATCAGTTCGCTGTAGTTCATTGTTGCAGCTACTGAGTATTTTGAGTGTCCTCTAATAAGAAGACTCATCGCCCAGCACTATATTAGACAGTATTCTGTTGTGATTCATAGGCTTTTATTGGCTAATTTTTGAAAGTAGATTACCGGGCCTTTCTTCCTGGTCTGTCTTACTCTGGAAGGTCCACTGAAACCTGTTCACCATGGTGACCCTGTTGGTATTTGAAATATGGTAGCATAGCTTTCAGTATAATAGCAACGTGCATACCACCACAGTACGATAAGCTGACAGATGAGCCATCATCTAAATGGATAGGTTGAGTTAAAAACCCTCTAATCATCATCAATGTTTTTAGTTTTTCTGATTCTGAACAAATTATAGATAACATTATGAAGAATGGGAATTCCAGAACTTTATTGTGCTCAGGCAGAACATGGAACAAGAGGCAGCCATCTGAACACAACAAGGGGATACTGCATGGTTTAAAATTGAAAAATTTGTGCAGCAGGGTTTTCACCTTCTTTCACCTTACTTTTTCAATCTGTATGGTTAACAAATAATCCCTGAAGCTGGACAATATGAAGAAAAATGCAGCATTAGGGTTGGTGGGAGATTCATTAACAATGTGCAGTATGCTGATAACACAACAGTGCTTGCCAAAAATGAAGACAATTTGAAACACTTATTGATGAAAGTCAATGTCTGCAGCTTTTAGTATGGATTCCACCTGAATGAGAAGCAGATGAATATGCTCACAACTGGAGCAATAAACAAAATCATGATAAATGAAGAAGAAATTGAAGTTGTCAGTGATTTCATTCTACTTTATCAACAGTCATCATCCATGGAAGCAGCGATCAAGAAATCAAATGAAGCATTACATTGGGCAAATCTGTTGCAAAAGTTCTCTGTAACGTTTTGAAAAACAAAGATACCACTTTGATGGCTAGAGTTCACCTGACCTAAGTCAGAGTCTTTTCAGTTGCCTCGTATGCATGTAAAAACTGGACTATGAAAAAAGAAGAATTTATGTATTCAAATTGTGCTGTTGGTGAAGAATACTGAATATACTGTGGACTGTCAGAAAAACAAACACTGTACCTCATTCTCTGCCAGTCACAGTTTTTCTTCTTCCCTTTTCATTTCTTAGGCATATATAGTATTCTATATTTATTATGGAGAAAAAATGCAAATATAATATATAAATAAATATATAAAGAATACCTGTTCTTTATTTTACTTATTTCTCCACTTTTCCTTGTACCAGCTCTCACTCTTTTTTATTTTTTTCTATCTCCTCGTTTTTTCTCTTGCATCTTTTTTTTCCCTAAATCTACATATTAGTGCTAATTTCTGATGTTACAGATATCATTTGAGTTTTTTGCATTACCAAGGTCTGTATTATAGTTTTTAAATTCATTTATATATTTAAATGTATCTGGCTCACTATTGCTAAGCCAGATCTTGGAATGAAGAATGAATTTGTTATACATGATGCTCTTCTAAAACCCCTGAGTAACGGATTTGCCTTTTCTGTTCTTCGCAAATGGATCTGAATCATTATCAGAGAGTCAGGATGTAGTGGAGGGAGAATATGTCTCCATTTGGTCTCATCTTTGATTATTCAAAAAATACCTGCACTCTTATTATGTTTTTTGGCATTATATATGATAGCCTTTTTACCAGCTATATGAGACCAATGTAGCATCTTATTGGAAAGCAGGCAGCTAGGCTTCATCCAACTATTTCGTTTTTTGCCTGGTTTAGGCCAGCAGTCACTGTGAAATAAGAAATTGTAAGAAATGTTTTTCTAAGGTCCTATCATTAGCATTCTGTATTGACAAGTCATTTCTGATAAAAATATATAGTTTTAATGCAGCCTAGTAGAGAAACCAACAAATTAGTAGAAAATAAGTATTCTCAAATACTTGTTTTATAATTTTTCTGCCAGAAGTGCTTACTTTAACTTTGTCATAATGATTTGTCAAATTAAAGGGACAATGCTATATACTAGTGTTCTTAGGATAAAGAAAAAGAGCCAAAATTATTGGAATGTTTAACTAAGACATGAGAAATTACTTAGATCAACTTTTCTGTTTCTTTCTTTGAGTCAAAAGTGAAAATACTTTTTCTGATTTCAAAAATTCATATTTATTTTATATATTCATTAGAAAATTACTTCTTTTTCAATCATTTTGAGGTTTTACTCACTTTACACACGTGTCTCATTAATTCTTTTTAAATAAAAAACATTGCTAAATAAATTCATAAATAAAACTGGTTGAAAAACTGCAACAGCATTTTAGCATTCTTATAAACTTTTCATCATAATTGCATTGGTATGCAGCTAGTACTCATCCCATCATTTTACCAACCATATTTTTGATAAGGGATAGTAGGCTGAAATTTATAAAAACTAACTGAAGTTAAAAAAAACTGTTTATTGTACTTTAACCAAACTTCTGTTTTAACCAGTTTCTTTTATACTTATATACTTTATACTTATATACTTATATAAGTATACTTATATATCCTACATAAAGTTTTACTGCTCATTGAAGACAGTGTGCACATTGTTTATATCTCTATTTGTAGACAGAATTATAGCTAATTAGAAAGCTAGACATCTTTTTTTTTACAAGTTCAGCATAAGTTCATACCATACTAATTCTATGACCAATACTATCATTTTACAGGGAAGTAAATGACGAGGTGTGTTACCATAACTGTGCAATACTAAAATCATATAAGCTAAGCTGACCAGGCTGTCACTTTTCTCTAATCTCATTTTTGATTCATCAAACAAGAATATTTCTGAGAGACATATTTGATTGAGTTTTAAAAAAAGAAGTCATTCTTGTTGCTTTAAGGCATATTGTAGACTACATAACATGTAACTGTTTTGATTTTAGGTTTAAAAATATCTCAACAGATTAGTATAATTTTGTTATATGATATCAACCATCTAGCCTGTTCCTGTGTTTATTTTCTTTTTACTGTATGTCTATCTTGGTCAACATGGCGGAAATGACTCTAATCACTACGGTAATCGTTCCCTAATGGTTCTAATGAAGCCCTAGCACTTTTCACCATATTCTCTCTCCTACACATATTTATCCCTGCTTGTAAATTGATAGCAAAGGTTTCATAAGATTCTCTTCTGTTCACTTTCATTCTCTGAGGTTCCTTGGCTAATTCTATATCTCAGTATATTCCTTGAAAAGAATTTCTTTTCGCTATTAAGTAATGGCAATTGTCATGAAGATTGTCATCATGAAAAAGTACTTAGGTGAACAAATACTAAAAAGTACTTAAATTCAAAATATTCATGTTTACTATAAAACTGGAGATCCTGGTAATAGCATTCCTTATCCTAAAATCATTTACCTTAAATATAATTGTTGAAGGCTGTATTTAATATGAAAAACCAACCCTTATAAAAATGGATTATAAAATGCCAGTGTTTTGGATGATATACTTGATTCACAAATTATTGAGAGAATACTTTTAAAAAAGAAAATAATTTTAAACTGTCTAAGATGTTGAACATTGTCTTAGACTGACTTCTCTAGAGAAGAAAAACCAGTGAAGTGCCTACATATGTATAGAGAGAGAGAGAGAGAGGGAGAGCAAGGAAAAGGCTCATGTGGTTGTAAAGTCTGGAAAGTCCCAAATCTCTGTGTCAGGCTGGAGACTTCTCCCAACTCATGTAGCTGCAGAGGCTGGTGAATCCAAAGTCTAGACCATGGAGGCTGACAAACCCCAAGATTGACAGGCAAGCTGCTAGCTCAAGTCCCAGGAACCAGAGGTCAGATGAACAGAAGCCAGATGAAGGATCCAGAACAAGCAAAAGCCAGTGAGCTTTGATAGAAAGTCCACCTATATTGAATGTAGGCCACATCCCCAAGGAAATCCCCTTTCAACTAATTGGCTACTCATAGCAGATCCCATCATGGAGGTGATCAATTATATCAGATCTCACCATAGAGGTGATTCTGTCATTACGTAACTGCCAAATTACATCATAAGTGACCAACACTGAGAATCATGACCCAGCCAAGTTGACATGCAACCTCAACAGTCTCAGTCCACCCCTTGTCAACTTGGAACCTGTACACATCTCCTTAAACTGTACATAATCTTGGAATAAAGACAATTATAAAGTCTTACTTGTGCTTAACAAGATACAAATAACACATGTGCAACTGAAAACTTACTAGCCCTGCTTACATCTTATATTTTTAGGTGAAAAAATTTTTTTTCTTGAAGATAACAAAAAATATTCGATGCACACATATAGGGAAGAAATACTCATAACAACTATAGTCCTCATTTCTGCAACTGGACATATGGTCATAACTGGTATTTAGAACTAAAAAAAAAAACTTTTTTTTTTTTTCTTCTATCACCCATTCCTTATTCCCTTTACCCTTAGCAAGCACCTCAGCTGGTTGTGGTTCTTTGCCTGGTAGGGTGACCCAAACCTTTATTCCTGAAGGGTCTGAGCCGTTAGGAGTCATTCAGAATTGAGTTACTGTAGTTTTCCGTTTACTTTAATCACAGGGCATGGTAGTACTAAGAAATACCTTAAGGGATCTCCTGAATTCTAGCCATACTCTTCTTTACCTCCATTATGTAATATCAATCTGATTTCCTCTTGGTAATCAGGATCGATCACACCAGCCAATATGGTAACTCCTTTCTTTGCCAGTTGATCCAGAGGTGTAAGAAGTCCAAAGTGGTCAGGTGGCATTCTTTATTTCCAGTTCAGTGGAATCAGTGATGTGTCTCCAGGTTGGAGTATTCACCCCTTTGGAACTAAGACCTCTAGACCCATAGATACAGAGTCACGATTACAGGAAGCAAAAATTTTGCAAGTAGGTCACTTGGGGTAATAGTGAGTGGTGCCACTCCCATTTCCACCCCTTGATTCCTGGACCTATGAATCCAGAAGAAACAGCACCATATATTGGATGCTGGTTTAGAGCATATACAGCCTCCTGGAGAACATTGCCCCAACCCTGCAAGGTATTTCCACCTGGCTGGTGTCGTAATTCTGCCTTTAGAAGGCCATTCCATTGTTCCATCAAGCTAGCTGCTTCAGAATAATGGGGAACATGGTAAGACCAGTGAATTCCATGAGCATGGGCCCATTGCTGCACTTCATTTGCTGTGAAGTGAGTCCCCTGATCTGAGGCAATGCTATGTGGGATACCATCATGGTGAATAAGGCATTTGGTAAGACCACATATGCTGGTTTTGGCAGAAGTATTGTGTGCAGGGAGGAAAAATCCATATCCAAAGTAAGTGTGTATCCCAGTAGGAATAAAATACTGCCCTTTCCATGATGAAAATGGTCTGTTGTAATCAACCTGCCACCAGGTTGCTGGCTGACCACCTTGAAGGATGGTGCTGCATCGGGGACTCAATGTTGGTCTCTGCTGCTGGCAGATAGGGCACTCAGCAGTGGCTGTAGCCAAGTCAGCCCCTGTGAGTGGAAGTCTATGTTGCTGAGCCCATGCTTAACCTCCGTCCCTGTCATCATGGCCACTTTGTGCATGAGCTCATTGGACAACAAGGAGTGGCTGGGGAATGAGGAGGACTGGTTATCACAAAACACGTCATCCTATCCACTTAAATGTTAAAGTCCCAGTCTGCTGAGGTCACCCTTTGGTGAACATTCACTTGAGATATAAATACCTTCACTTCTTTGACCCATTCAGGGAGATCTATCTGCATACCTCATCTCCTTAAAAAAAAAAAAGCAAGTCAGCCTTGCCAGAAAGTCCACCTATATTGGATGCAGTCTACACCCCCAAGGAAACGTTCTTTCAACTGATTGGCTACTCACAGCAGATCCCATCATGGAGGTGATCACATTATATCAGATCTCCTCATGGAGGTGATTCCATCATCACATAACTGTGAAACTACATCATAACTCACAAACCACTGAGATTCATGGTCCAGCCAGACTGACACACAACCTTAACCGTCACAAACATCTTCTAAACTCTACCATACTTAGTTTCTCCAACTTTTTGAGACCATTCAGCTATTCCTGTCTTTATATTATGATGCATCTCATACAATCTGATGCTATCTAAAGTTTGTGGGCAGTGAAAGTTGGTGCAAAAAGTATAAGCTTTGGAAGCAGAAAGTATGTTTTAAAATTCTGGCTCCACCAATTAGAAACTGTTCTTAAAGTATTTTAAATCTCTGAGCATCAGTATTTTGTACGATAAATGGGAATAATGATTCCTACGTTTCAGGGTGTATGACAAAAAGAAATTGCAAACCAAGTCTTGACCATTGTGTAGCATATAAAAAAATAAGTGCTACATAAATGTTATAGATGTTATGCTACAGTATGAAAGTAGTTAGAATTATCGCTCTGGGTCAAATGTATATTTTTAAAAAGCCTACTATGCTTATTGCTGTTTCTTTTACTATTATACTATTACTACTACAGCTACAGCTACTTATTACTTCCCTCATAATATGTTTATTGAGCAGAAACTGTGTTACACATGATGTGCTTGGTGCTTTACGTAAATTTTTCAACTCAAGGGCAAATTATTTTGCTTATCCTAAGGCATTCTAGCCTAATCTTTCCTAAAAAAAGAATATCTGAAAGTAAAAAAACACATTTTTCTTTTATGAATGTAATATTCTTAGAAATTAAATAGGTCAGAAAATCATCACCTAAAGAGCTCCTTCTTTATAGTATATATATTTGTTTCTAGAGATTTAGCTTTTATATAAATAGTTATACATACAGCTATATAAAGGAAACCCTGGTGGTGTAGTGGTTAAGTGCTACAGCTGCTAACCAAAGTGTCAGCAGTTTGAATCCACCAGGCGCTCCTTGGAAACTCTATGGGGCAGTTCTACTCTGTCCCATAAGGTCGCTGTGAGTTGGAATTGACTCAATGGAACCGGGTTTGGTTTTCTGGGTTTTTTTTTTTTTTTTATAGTTATAAAGATTTAAATGTCCAAAAATGTCAAATTAGCCTTGATAATAGAATGCTAAAAAAAAAATCACAATTTTCTAATTATTCCCTTTGTGTGGATTTTAACTTGATTAAAAAATTCATTATTTCCCTTTTTTACGTGTGGTTTCTGGATAACTTTCTATAGCTATTTGCAGGTCTCAGGCACTTAAGATATAATCCAAGTATTGAAGCGAATATGTAATCTATTTATTATTTCCTCTACTGTTTTCCTGACTTTTGATTGTCAGTTACAGACTGAAGCAAACTCTTAATCTTTTTTTTTTTGCAACAGCATTTTAAATTTCTATTCAAAATACATAACGGAAGTCAATGAACTTTTTGAACTTGTCTGGCCTTTTGTGATTTTTATTTTTTCACATCACCAGTTTATTTCCTGATCTGAATATAAAATGAAACTTTAAAATGAAAATAGTTAAACATTGTAGATATAAGTCAACGTTAATTTCCTACCACTTTCATGGGCTCAATAAATCCAGTGTATCAAGTATATCCAGCAATAAATAAGATGTAGTATGGATGGAAAGCTTTAAGCTCTTCACACTTTAATGAAAGGTATTTTCAGGAGATTGAAATTTTAAATCAATTTAAGGATTTAAAAGTATTCCTTGAGGACTCAGGAATAGTTTTTCTACTCCCTAGTTAAATTGGAATATTATTATCTTGGGACTATTAAGCTGTAATTTTTTTTTTGAAAGAGGATGCTTTTCATGTTGTTCAATAAATGTAAAAACTATTGCCAATATAGATGGAAACTAGAAGAATTAAATATGATAATTAAAACAAAATGTAAGTAAAGTGCCCATGAAAACAATACAATTTGAAGTTGAATGAATGCAGATTTTCTCACCACGGGCTTTAAATAGAATATGTAGTATTTAACAGATACACTGAAGTTTATGTTGAAATGCAGGTATTGTATTTTAATGCACAGAAGAGAAAAAAAGCGTGTATCTTATATCAAAAATATTCATATTGTAATCATTACAGAGTACATAAAATAAGTAGGAAAGTATTATGTTGTAATTGAAAACATGAACAATATGTTCCTTTTATGTCTACATTAACAGCTAAATGACTCTGGGCAAGTCATGTAATGTTTCTAAGCCCGGCTCTTCTATACTAAAAACTAGAGTAATAGCAACGGCCTTGCAAAGTTGTTGCAAGACTAGATATAAAGACGGTGAGAGAGCACAAGTGAGAGACTCTCACCTAATTGCAATCCTAGGCTGAATAAAACATCCTTACCTGTTTGCCATGTCTTTATCTGAATCTTCTGTTCAGATACTACAGTTTTATTGTGGTTTTCTGGGTTATTATGAGCTGATTACTTTACTTCATCAGACTCAAGTGCTAATCTTGAAACTCTGCTTCTTAAAGAAGTCCCAAGGGACGAGTTAACCCAGTTGAATGAGAACTCTTTGGCATTAGCTCTCATGAGAAAGACTGATCCCAAGATAAGTGTTTTTAAAAGGCCCAACTTTAGTGCCTGAATGCTGTTAAAAAAAAAAAAAAAGACAAAAATAAATCAAGTGAATTAACTGAAATAACTTATCAAAAGTCTACTGATGATTAAATTATATGTATATGGAGCACCATTAAAAATAATTTTTGAATGAACATTTATTATGGAATACTCAGCCAAAGAAAAAATGGAAAATTCTTCCAGATGAACTTGAGCCTGGAACTTCTGAATTCTGAATCTGGCATGTTGCTGTGTCAGGAGGTTCTCTTTCAGTTAAATCCCAGCTCCATTAGCAAAATATAATTTTGCCATCCAGGTTATAGTATATTAACATCAAAACAGAAAAATGAGAAATATCTGGAGAAATTTATTGTGTGCTGGGCAAGTAATTGTTAAATTACTTATTCCAAAGAGAGTTAAAAGATTTAATCTATGCCTTATTCTACTGGCTAAAGAGCAACATATTGCATCCTGGTGAGTCTAATCAAGATAGTCATTTGATAAATATACTCTTAGACTAAATTGGAGTCTCTGGGTGGTGCAAACACTTTATGTGCTCAGCTGCTAACCAAAAAGTTGGAGGTTTGAATTTACTCAATGGTGCCTCAGAAGAAAGGCCTGGTCATCTATTTGAAAAAATCAGCCATGGAAAACCCTATGGAGCACAGTTCTACCTTGACACACATGGGATCATGGGATCATTATGAGTCAGAATCTACTCAATGGCAACTTTTTTTTTTTAAGACTAGATAAATGGAAGTCTTAATGTTTAGGAACCTGTTTTCTTGCCATTGTTTGCTATTACAGTATGTTTACACTACTTTTATATTAAACAATAAGTGACAAGGTACTAAAATGTCTTTTCCAGGGGCTACATGAAGGAGACACCAGGGAGCACCCAAAGAAGGGAATGCAGTTTTATTATTTCCTGAGCTCTGGATATACTGCGAATTTCTATTTAGGCACATTAAGTCATTCTGTCATTCATCAACTCAGCAGACATTTATTAGTAGCTCTATGTATGCTTGGGAGCCCTGGTGGCACAGTTGTTAAGAGGTCAGCTGCTAACCAAAAGATTGGCAGTTCAAATTCACTACCTGCTCCTTGGAAACCCTATGGGGCAGTTCTACTCTGTTCTGTAGGGTTGCCATGAGTCAGAACTGACTCAATGGCAATGGGTTTGGTTTTTGTTTTCTTTGTATGTTTATGTGGGAGAGCCCATGCGTTAAGCATAGCACGCAGAAGGGAGAAGGATAAGGGTAACATTCATTATCTCATTTAATATAGCACCCTTTGAAGTACCATGATAACCACAACTACCCCATTTTATCCTACATATCTAGAGAACAAAGATAAAACAAGATATATTCTATATCTTTGAAAAACTCAAATATATATATATATATATATACACATATATATATATATATAGTGTAAGGAGGCATATAGAGTCAATTGTAAAGATCTCTGGCTCTGGAATCAAAGCAATACCTATTGTCATCGAGTGGATTCCGACTCATAGGGATTTCTGGGACAGATGGGTCCAAGTCTCAATTTCATCCTAACTAGCTATTGGACTATAGGTTAGATTCCAGATATTTCAATGGAGAAGTGTTAGTGGAATGGTACGTAGCACACAGTGTGGTTGGTTATGTATATTAAATCAGGTAAGATAGTATAAGATGTTATCATATTAATTGCCCGATGATGTTAGTTGTTATTGTTGCTGCTGCTACCAAGATGGCTCCTGCCAGTACTCTAGCCATTGGAGAGGGTAATAAACAAGGTTACTTAAGAGTGCCGAAACCTTACTCTGTCACAGAGAACTGGGAAAACCTTCCAAGAAAGATAATACTTGAGCAAAATCTGAAGGATGATGAGGAATTTCAGCAAATAATTTATCAATCACAAGATTTCCTGGATTTGAGATTTTTAAACAATGCAATGGCAGGCTTCATATAGCCCTAACAGGAGGTTTTTTGATGGTACTTAATTTTGAACCTACAGGGCTGCTGGTGAGTACAGGGGAATGTTTGTCTATGCCAGTGAATCTCAATCTATTTCTGTGAATGACTAATTAGAGGGCACCATTGTGAAAATCAACAACAAATATCCCATTTACTTCTTTAGCTGAAACATTTAATGTTAATATAATAGCTAACTGAGAATGACTGAACACAGCCTTTGAAATCATATTGATATACAATATGTTATAACAGTTAAATTAAATATAATTTTGTACAATGAACTCTAAGCAGTATATACTGGAGATGATTTGATTTACCATTATCAATTTTGACTCATCTTTCCAAAGAATTTAGCAAAGTAATTGTTTATTTTCTGGTCTGGTACAAATTACTTTTATTCCACCTTGCATGTATCTGTATCAAGATCATCATTGCCCCTTATTAAAAATTACTGACTACTAATTGCAGAAGTTTTCAATGTCTGTGTGTGTGCACAGTTTGGATTTTAAATGCAGAGGCCTCGCTAATTGCATGGTCAAGGAAATTGCTTTTTCTGATATGCCCAATAAGATGCAGGCAGTCAGTTACTCATTATCTGGGATGGTTTCTCTCATTTACATGAGGTGTAGTGTTCTGCACCTTGATTAGCATCTAGGTTTCTCTGTCTTGCTACTCACTATGTACTCCAATGGTGGCTGTATTTTACTCTGTTCAGATTTTGAAAAGAAAAGCTAAAATGGATGTGTGACATAATTAAATATTTTCTGGCTGCAGTACACCATGGATTTTACTGTTTAACCACACTGTATATCCATTAATTGCAAAGGCTGCTCCTCTCCCCCGCCCCCCCCCCCAAAAAGGTAAGTAACAACCCATCATTAGTGGGACAATCAGAAAAAATGTATTCTTAACTTTGTAACGTGTTGCTTTTACGGACATGAATTAATTTTCTAGTAAAGAATTTTGGGTGAAATAGAAGTAGTTAATGGATACCTTTGTCAAATGAAGATGGTAAACTAGAGGTGTGACAATTGAAAACTTTTGAAAAAAATAAAGAGTGTCCAAAGATACCCTTTTCTAATGATACGTACTATAGGTAGTCCCTGACTTAAGATGGGGTTTCTTTCCGACGACTCTGTGGAAAGTTGGTTCTGACATAAGGTTCTTACATAAGTTAAATACCTCATTTTTTAAAAAAGTTTTCATAACATTGCCTTTTTTTATTGGTATCTTTATAAACTCAATCTTTATTTGTCTTTGAAGGTCAGAAACATTAAATATAAAACCTATAGATATATTTAAAAAAATCAAAAAACCACACCCGCTGCCATCCAGTAAATGCCAACTGATAGTGACCCTATAGGACACAGTAGAACAGTCCCATAGGGTTTCAAAGGAGCAACTAGTGGACTTGAACTGCTGACCTTTTGATTAGCAGCCAACAGATATATTTTAATACATACGTATTACTAAAAATGAGATGCACACGCACAAAAAAGATAGTCGTAAGTGTAGATTGTTGTAACTCCAATATGTCCTAAGTTGAGGACTACTTCTAATTAGGAATTGGTCATAAAGTTGCTGGCATCTTCTCAAACTTTTTTTTTTTTTTGAATTCAGAAGTTAATATTTTATTTAGTAGGCCTCTTTTTGTTCTCCAGAAATGAAACAAATGGTAGCAGTTTATTTTCTTGAGTCTGTAAAGGATTATTTTATTGAAGAACTATAAGAAATAATATTGTGGTATGTTTCTAAAGTCTTCATATTGTTTTCAAATTTCCGAAGTAGTAATACACATAGAATCCCACTCCTAAGGGGTAAAACACACACACACATGTGCACACTCGCATACACACACAGATACGTGTTTATATATTTTATATATGTATAAAAAAATATACACTTATAAATTATATTAGCTATATTCAGATGCTACAGTTTTCTTCAACTATTTTTAAATTTCAGTTGAAAAACTATCCACCTTTCCTAAATCTAATATAACAGGTTGTAGAGCAAGTCTCAGTTTGAAACAGTGTGTAGTAGTTGAGTGCATGAGTGCCTCCTGAAAAATCAAGCTTATAAAGGGGAAAAAACTACACTAACTGATCCCTGACTAGATTGTTTCAAACAAGGAAGTATAATAAGATTGAAAGCTCTAGTGCACATGCAAGTCTTCTACATTAGGTTTTTCACTGTATTAGTAATTCTTTCATTACCGTTAACATAAATGGTATGCCAACTACTTTTCATGCCTTTGGACCTCACAGGTAGGGTGCTATTCCAGTTCTAATGCATTTAGAATCAAGGTGGGTCCCTTTTAAAATGTGTGCTCAGCAGACTGGAGTTGGAGCCTCATTGTTGTGTTATTATTTCTGAGGTAAGGCTTGCAAACATAATTATGATTTTCCTGTGTGATAGTTAGGGAGTCCTGGTGGGTTTGTTTTGGTTTTTCTGTGTCATATTTGGAAAACCAGAGGCTCCCACATGTAACCTAGTGAAATGGTACCCACAATAAATTACTTATCTAGCTCTCGTTGGTATAGTGTCATACTGCAGATCGGTGGTGCCACGGTGCCACTTGCTTCATTGGTGGTTTGTATTACCAGATCATATTTCTCAAAATCCACATCACCAACCAAAAGTGTGATTTTAAACACATTCAGTTAGTAAGCATGCATTTCAATACAGAAAACACAAGCTATCAAATAAATAAGTAAATAAATAAGGAGAAAAAATGTAGTAACCAAAGGGTTACCCTAACCAGGCATAGCTTTTTTCTATTGTGGATGTGGACAGAAAATTCATTTAGACAGCTCTACACTTTTTTTTTCTCTTCCTTCAAAAATATAGAAAGATTTCTAATGATAAAATTAATTTCATTAATAGGGGAAAGGAAAGACAGAATGCTCAATATTTACGTGCAATCATGATTCTCTGAATAATTGGAGACTAAATGTTACATAATGCCTTACAGATGAGGCATTCTTTTTTTATATAGCCAAAGCAAATATTTTAAAGATTGTGTCACTTCTGGAACATTGACCTGACATTCAAGTTAATCTGTAAAGCAATGTATTGAATTTGCTGATGTTTATATATTTTCACCAGAGAGTATGAGAAAAATTCCAAAGGACACACATCTTGAAAGCAAATGTATTAATACAGTATAGTATGTCCTGACTGCCTAATATTTCAGTCTAGAGGATAAGTAGGCCCTTACACTCACATAATGGATTCAGACCTAGCTTTCTCTCACGGAAGGCTGTATATATTGCTGTCCGTGAGACTGGTTACACATTCATGCTATTTTACCACAACGACATTGCAAGGGGTCATTAGGTTCCAGCTCCTAGATCAGCAGACCAGCCATTTCAGGCACTGCATGGAAACAAAAGGAAGATGCTCACATATCTGTTTTGCACTGGATTAACTCAAGCCTCATTTTGGATGTTGTGGCAGGTCAGACTGATTTGAATTTATCATTACCTGTTTGTTTAGTAAATACAGAAGCCTGAGCAATTCTGTAAGATATTGCCACTACCCTAAAGCTAAAAAAAAACATAAATAAGAGAAATGATGGGACTTGGCAGACAAGTAAAATTCTGGAGAAGTAACAGAGTGACATTTTAATAAGGTGTCAGAGCACAGCCTCATTATTTCTTTTTATTGCTCCACTGAGATCCCTTTTCGATGTTAATTATGACTGTATCAATTATAGAGCCCACCAAAAATTATTTCAGAAATATTAAGTCCATCACTTACTTGACATTATGATTGAAAGCTTCTATAAACCTACACACTTCAAAAATCTTATACCTGAGCTCCATTTCTCCTACTAACAGTTTAAAAATAAATTGGAATCTAATAGGTAATTTTATGATTCAGAAAACAGTTGTTATTGTTGTTTGGTGCTGTAGAGCCAGCTCTGACTCATAGTGACACTATGTATAACAAAACGAAATACTGCCCGGTCCTGCGCCATCTTCACAATCATTGTTATGCAGAAACAATACTGGGCTTCAAATTAAATGATGCTTGTTTGCCTAATGGCACAGGCATGTCTTCAATCAGCATTAAACCTGCAAATCAGTGATAGCAGTTTTGCTTAAAAGGTGATGGGGAAGGGGAAAAGTGGATGGAGTCAGACTACCTCCATGTTATACAGAAAGAGTAGAAATGACAGCTGATTCAATATCAGCAGCTGTGATTGCCAAAAATATCATCCCTTTTTTTCTTGTGATTCTAGTGAGTCTTCAGGAGAGGTAGCTGATCCAACTGTATTCCATGACTCTGGGGATATATTACCCATGCTTCTCTTATCAAGTCACTCCGAGGAATCTTTCACAAAGTAGCAACGTGATGGCTCCAAACGGCCCCTGTAGCAGCACTGATAATCTGTCATTGATGAACTTTAGTGTGTATGTGTGAATGTGTGAAGCTGTGTATGTGAAGTTGTGTACATGAATGTGTGCACCTAGAGTAAGGTAAACCTGAATGTACAGGTCAGATGTGTGGTTGAGGACTTATGTTTCTATAGAGTTTGGATGTTTTCTCTAAGCTAACTTTCACCTGTTAAAATATCTTAACATATTTAATAATACTGATTTCTTTGATCAGTGAGTCAATATTTATTCTACAAATATGTATTGGGCACCTCTTTGTATCTGGTACCCACGCTAGCCTCAAGGGATGAAATGGTGAAAATGAACCGCATTGGCCCTGCTTTAATGGACATTCTGATGGAGAAGTCACAGAAAGCGAGTGACAAAAAATAATTTCAAATAATGATAATCCAAATGGAGTAAGAACAAAACAAAGCAATGGACTGAGATAGAATAACTGTCCCTAGGATGTCATGTTGAAGCTGACACTGAAATAATAAGAGTCATGAATGAAAATTGTAGGAAGATTATTCCTGAAAGAGGGAACAGGTCTTGCAAATGCCTTGAAGCAAGAAAGAGCTTGTCCATTTTAGAAATTAAAAAAAAAAAAAAGATATATCTAGTATACTAGTATACAGTATGTGTGAGATTTTGGGAGGTTGGGGACTTGAGGAGAGTTAGGAGTGGCATGATATGAGGCAAAAAAGGAAAACAAGGTTTAATCAGTGTCTTAATGACCATAGCAATGATTTTATTGTTTACATGGAGAATTATGGATAACCTTTGAAGAGAGTTAATTAATAAAATGGCATTATCTGATTTGCAATTAAATAATATCACATATACCAGGGATACCACCCCACCCATCTGTCAGTTTGCTGTATTGTGGTGGCTTGTGTGTTGCTGTGATGCTGGAAGCTATGCCACCAGTATTTCAAATACCAGCAACAACAATGAACAGATATCACCACACCTTAACTGTTGGAATCAAGTCGATTCCGACTCATAGCGACCCTAAAGGATGGAGTAGAACTGCCCCACAGAGTTTCCAGGGAGCGCCTGGTGGATTTGAACTGCGGACCTTTTGGTTAGCAGCCGTAGCACTTAACCACTATGCCACCAGAGTTTCCAGTGAACAGACAGGTGGTAGTAATAGAACTGAAGGAGCAAGTTAGGTGTCCAGAAGAAAGATGGTGGTCTAGAACTGGAATGGTGCCATTGGAAACAAAGAGACATGAACAGATTCAGTGTATTTTGGAGGTTAAAAAATGCAGGTCCTATTGCTTGACTGGATGCAGAAATGAGGAAAAGGAAGAAATCAAGAATGAATCCTATTATTTTCTGTATAGATGAATGCTATCCAATAGAATTTTCTGTTATGATGCGAATGTTATTCTGCACTGCCCAATATGGTAGGTGCCAGCCACAAGTGGACTTGAAATATGACTGAAGAATTGAATGTTTTTAAAATTTGATTTTAGCTATTAAAATTTAAATAGCCACGTGTTAGTAGTGTCTACCTTGTTGGGCAGTGGCAGGTCTAGAGCAACTGGGTAAATTGAGATGCCATTTATTGGAAAAAGGAAGACTTGCCAAAAGCAAGTTTTTTGAGTGGGGGGGGCATTTGAAAGCTGTGTTTTGCATGTATTCTGATTGTCATTTCTGTGAAATAACAAGTAGAAATGTCATCTAGGGATAAAGTTCTAAATTAGCCTTGAGTACAGAGATGAGTACAGGCTAAAGGTATAAATGTGGAAGTTTTTTAAAAAATTTTTAAACACAAATGGGCTTTTAAAGAAATGAGACTATGTAATGCTATTTACAGAAAGAGTGCAGAGCATGGGGATGAATAACACACCTTGAGAAATGTTGGTTTATAGATTTTGTAGAGGACCTGGAGGCGACTAAAGAGTGGGCAATAGTATGTCATATCACAAAAACCAAGGATGCCACACAAACCAAGAGTCGATTTATTAGCTGGGTTGAAAGGTGCTGATAGATTGGGTACAATGAAAACAAAGAAGGATCTGTATATTAAAAATATGGTTACCTTTAGTATGTATGATAAGAGCAATTTTGGTGGAGACATGTGATACAAATTGAATGGGAAGTGTCATGGATTGAATTAAGTCCCCTCAAAAATGTGTGTGTCAACTTGGTTAAACTGCATATCCCAGTATTGTGTGGTTGTCTTCCATTTTGTGATTGTAATTTTATGTTGAGAGGGTTAGGGCGGGATTGTAACACCACCCTTATTCAGGTGACCTCCTTGATTCAAGGTAAAGGGAGTTTCCCTGTAGTGTGGCCTGCACCACTTTTTATCTCTCAAGAGATAAAAGAAAAAGGAAGCAAGCAGAGAGGCGGAGACCTCATACCACCAAGAAAGCAGCACCAGGAGGAGAGCGCATCCTTTGGACACAGGGTCCCTGAGCCTGAGAAGCTCCTTGTCCATGGTAAGATTGAGGATAAGGACCTTCATCCAGAACCAACAAAGAGGGAGCCTTCCCCTGGAGCTGACACCCTGAATTTGGACTTCTGACCTACTAGACTGTGACAGAATAAATTTCTCTTTGTTAAAGCCATCCACTTACGGTATTTCTGTTATGGCAGGACTAGATGACTAAGACAGGAAGTTAGGGAGTGAAGGCATTTAGAGAAGTAACTGTAGAAGTTTGACTATGAACCAAAAGTAGAGAAAGGTTGCAATAACTGGTGTTATTTTAAGAGGTTTTTTTGTTGTTGTTGCTCTTTATTTCACTTTTTTTGATGGAAGGTAATTGACCCATTGTTGTTGTTGTTGTTAGGTGCCAACAGTTGATTCTGACTCATAGTGACCCCCATGTGACAGAGTAGTACGGAAACATGGGACTTTCTTGGCTGCAATCTTTATGGAAGTAGACCAGCAGGTCTTTCTCCCTAGGAGCCGCAGGGTGGGCTCACACTGCCAACCCTTCTGTTAGCAGCCGAGCCCTTAGCCATTTGCATCACCCGTTACTGTCAAGTCGATTCCAGCTAATAGTGACTCCATAGGACAAAGCATAACTGCCCCAGAGGGTTTCCGAGGCTGTAATCTTTATGCAAGCAGACTGCCACATCTTTCTCCTTTGGAGCAGCTGGTGGCTTCCAACCGCTGATCTTTCAGTTAGCGGCCAAGTGTTTAACCATTACACCACCAGAGCTTCTTTTGCACAATCAACACTCTTTAACTGACCCATTAAAACCCAGTGCTGTTGAGTCAATTCTGACATTAGGGAGGGTGAAAAAGGACTAACAAAGAATTTAAGTCCTTTTAAAATACATTAGGATTTTCTATGTTATGTGAGCAATGATTGATAAATCAAAAAAGTTTTACTTCTTCCTTTCCAGTCCATATGTTTTGTTTTTTTTCTTTTTCTTCATTGCACTTGCTTTGTTGCATCATTCTTACCATTGCACATTTGAGTCCATGGTTGGACTGGGCAACCTTTTATCCTGTTGTACATAGGTCACCATGTGTCAGAATCAATTCAACAGCAGCTCTCTATCTCCATCTAGAATCTCCAGTAGGATATCGAATAGAAAAATGAGAGGAGACATTCCTGCCTTGTTTCTGATCCTTGAAGGAAAATATCCATACTTTACCTTAAAGTATGATGTTTGCTGGAGGTTTTTTGGATATGTCTTCTGTCAGATTGAGGAAGTTCCTGTCTAAGCTTAGTTTAATAACTTGTTGTTTTTGTTTAATCAGTAATGGATGATGAATTTTGTCAAATTTGTTCTCTGCCTTTATTGAGATGATGATTTCATCATTATTATCTTAATATGTATATTATATTAATTGATTTTTTTTTATGTTAAACTAACCTTGTATTCCTGGGATAAATCCCACTTGGCTGTGGTTTGTAATCCTTTTTATATGTTATTATATTTGATTTGGTAATATTTTGTTAAAGATTTTTGTGTCCAGGTTCGTAGAAATACTAGTCTATACTTCCCTTTTCTTATTATGTTTTTGTCTTCAGTATCAGGCCTTAGAGGATGAATTAGGAAGTGTTTCCTCTTTCTCTATTTTTTGAAACAGTTTGTGGAGGATTAGTATTATTTCTCCTTTAAATACTTATAGGATTCACCAATGAAGAAGTCTGAGCCTGACCTTCTCATCTGTTTTATTTAATTCAATTTCTTTGCATGCTTTAGGTCTACACATATTTTCTATGATTTTAGTCAGTTTTGGCAATTTTTCTATTTTTAGGAAATTCTCCATCTAAGTTGTCTAATGTAGCACTATAAGTTATTCATTTTATTCCCTGATAACATCTTTAATTATGTAGGACCAGTAGTGATGTCCTCTCTTTCAATTATGATTTTACCAGTTTGTATCTCTTCTCTATTTCTGTTGTTCAGAAAATATTTCAGAGAGAAGGTGAATAGCTGTGAGCATAAACACCACTGGTTTGTGCTGATCTTACTTGAAATACAGTAATTTTCATGAATAAATGATTTTCAGTTTTTTGTAGGCCCTTGGTCAACATCTAGAATGTTGAAATATTTGTTGCCTTTTGAGGAGAGGTTTTGTTGATTTTCCTGCTCTGTCATACTGGATGTAAATCCCCTCTAATCTTCATTTTTTAGTCTATCAAGAATATTTAATTTTCTTTCATTTTAACTACAGCTAGAAATATTTTTACATTTTGTAGTCTAGTATTATTTTTTCCATAAGAATGGTGTGTTAGTTACCTACTGCTGAGATGCTAACTGTCTCAACATTAGTGGCTTAAAACAACAAGCATTCATTATCTCACAATTTTTGTGTCAGGAATTTGGTCATAACTTAATTGGGTCTTTGGGTTAGAGTATCTCACAAAAAAAAAAAAAAAAATAAGGCTACAATAAATAGGTCAGCCAGGACAGCAGTCATCTCAAGGCTTGACTAGGGCAATATTCACTTCCAAGCTCATTTACATGATTGTTGGTAGCCCTCAGGTCCTCACTGGCTGTTGGCCAGAGAAAAGTTTGCCATGTGGTAGCTCACAACATGGCGGCCAGCTTCTCTTAGAACAAGCAAGCAAAAGAGCAAGACTGAACACTCAAGAAGAAAGCTATGATATTTTTGTACATAATCTTTGAGTGAAATCCCATTACTTTTGTTGTACTATATTTATTAGAAGTGAGTCACTAGATTTAGCCCATGCTCAAGGGGAGAAACTTATACCAGAACATGAATACCAGAAAGAGGAAATCATTAATGATCGTTTTAGAAGCTACTTATTACAAATGCTAATATGTAAATTTTGTGAAACTAATTTTTTTTTTTTTAATGGCTTTACAAAAAAAAAAAAAATTACTGAGTCATTTTTATAAAATCTCAAATGGGAAAATATTTTCCTTTTAAATTATCTTTACCTTCATATTTCACCTAAAGAGATGAACTTTTTTCCTATTTTATGGAGTATTTGGGAACATAAAAATGTAGTCAGTAGAACACATTCATAGCATGACTAATACAGTTAAAATTCCCTATATACACTTCCTTTTTTAGGGATAATTGCTACCCTGACTTTGATGTTTTTCCTTCCAATATGCTTCTTCATAATCTCACTACATGTATGCATTATTTAATAATATATTACTATTTTGGTTCTTTTAATATGTCATATAAATGGTGCCTCTATTGTATGTATCCATATGGTCCCAGCAATATGTGTTAAAGATTGTTGAAAAGAACAATGTTCATAAGAGCAGGGAAAAAAAGAAAGAAACAACCTACATATCCATCAGTAGAAGACTGGGTGTGTAAAAACGGCTTGGGGGCGGTATCTGACTTCCACCAATTTCAAGAGGAGAACGGAGAATCAAGATTAATGGCCCAGAGTTGATTCCTATGAGATGGCAATCAGACATCCCGACTAATTCTGACACCAACTGCCCCCTCCCACAGCGCTCTCTACGGGGTTCCATGATTCATTGCAATGGCCACACAGAATGGCCATGCTCACAATTATGCAGTTTATTAGGTGTCTTAGTCATCTATTACTGCTAAGACAGAAATACCACAAGTGGATGGCTTTAACAAAGAGGAGTTTATTCTCTCACAGTCCAGTAAGCTGGAAATGCAAATTCAGGGTGCAGGCTCCAGGGGAAGGCTTTCTCTCTCTGTTGGCTCTGGAGGAAGGTCCTTGTCATCAGTCTTCCCTTGGCCTAGGAGCATCTCAGTGCAGGGACCTCAGGTCCAAAGGACGCGCTCTGCTCCTGGAGCTGGTTTCTTGGTGGTATGAGGTCCCCCTGTCTCTCTGCTTGTTTCTCTCTTTTGTATCTCAAAAGAGATTGACTTAAGATACTATCTAATCTTGTAGCTCTCATTAACATAACTACCACTCATCCATCTCATTACATCATAGTGATAGGATTTACAACACTTACGGAAATCACATCAGATGACGAAATGGTAGACAATCATACAATACTGGAAATCATGACCTAGCCAAGTCGACAGATATTTTGGGGGAACACAATTCAATCCATGACATTAGGGGAGTAACGGTTACAATTCAGGCTCAGGAATACTTAGGATACAGTTCTTCTATCAGTATAACCTCTTCCCAGGCTTGCTCAAGGGCACATCTCTCCCTGGGCCTTGCTCTATGCCCGAAGGCCCTCAGCTTTCTCTGTCCATGGGCTGGGAAGCCCACCGCACCATCTCCTGCTGCCAGATCTGTGCTGCTGGGTCTCTCCTGCTGGACTGTCTTTTCTTGGTGGTGGTGGGCTCTTCCTCTCTACTCTGGAATTGGCTCTTTTCTAGTACACACAACTGTCCAATCCCCTTGGATTACTTTATCACACAGTCTTGCCCAATCACCTGGGTGGGAGTTACAAGACCATGGCTAGAAAGGCCACACAAAAGTAATTAATCGGTAATCAATTGCACTGCCAAAAAAAAACCAAACCCACTGCCATCAAGTTGATCCCAACTCATAGCGACCCTATAGCACAGAGTAGAACTGCCCCATAGAGTTTCCAAGGAGTGTCTCGTGGCTTTGAACTGCCGACCTCTTGGTTAGCAGCCATAGCACTTCACCACTACGCCACCAGGGTTTCCATTTGCACTGCAGGATGTATAAATTTTGTTATATTCATGAAATTGAATATTATACAGAAGTGAAAACGAATGAACAGTCACATGTTAATATGGATTAATCTCACAAGCATTAAATGTAGTAAAGATTATTTTAACAATATATACTCCTACTCAACTAATTTTAAGTGGTTTCATGCCATTCCAAGTTACTTGTTAAAAATATCTATAAAGACCTTTTCCTAAAACTAAAGAAATCACTAGTTCATACTGTATTTTTCTTCAGTATAGCATCTGTTTATGTGGGGTAATTAAACATATCAGAAAAATGTTAAGCAAGCGTAAGCTTTTTAATTTACTAATGCTACACCTGACTTGCCATTATGCTTGTTGTATATGTTAGGTATTGCGAGGATTTATATAGGTTCATTCAATTTTCAGTTTGATATCCTGGAGCAGATTATTCCTTCTTGTTCTTGCTTCATATTTTATTTATCCAGATGACCAGAGAGTTGATAGATATATTTTTGCCCCTATCCTCCCACCTCGTTTCTCTGTCTAACAATTGGGGAAATTGCAGCAGCTGCAGCTAACTATTTACATTGAAAATAATAACATGTGTAAATAGCATCTTTCTAACTCTTCATTATTGGCAGCAGAAATAAGTGGGAATATTGGCCCATACTTATAGTAGAAAAAGAGCCACATCCAGAATGAGATAAAACAAATGATTATAAACTCAGAGCAAAACAAGGGAGCTAATTGACAAAAGAAGGTGCTAATAATGATAATCAAGAATGACATAATGATTCCAGAAAATCTAAGTGATCCAGTAGATATATTTCTTTAAAGAGGATTGGTCACCATCTGTTGATTTACAAATGCTGAGTAATTTGAGAAGGGGTGAGTGACGAGAGGCCCTAATGACAGTCTAAAGTCTATTCATGTTTAAAAAAAAAAAAAATTTTTTTTTTTTTTAAGACACGTTGAAATTTAGTACAGTGTGTTGTCAACAGCATGAGCTAGACTGTCTGGGTTTGAAACAGCCCTACCACTTAATAGTTGCACAAACTTAAGATGTTTTCTAACCCCTCCATATGTTTCCATGTAATCCTCATAAGCCTCAGAGAATTTCTGTTAGTATTAAGTTAGTTAATACTTATAAAGCATGTAGAAAAGACACTAGCCTATAGTGAAAAACCAACCAAACTCATTGCCATCGAGTGGATTCCAGCTCACAGCAACCCTATAGGACAGAGAAGAATGGCCCCATAGAGTTTCCAAGGAGTGCCTGATGGATTTGAACTGCCGACCTTTTGGTTGGCAGCCATAGCTCTAAACCACTATGCCACCAGGGTTTCCAGCCTATAGCGAGCCCCCATAAATGTTAGCTGTTACTATTAGTTAGAAGTCGAGAATGTGTGATATCCCAATTATATGAAAATAGTTAATTCATTGATTTTAATGAAAATAATTATATTCTCATAGTAGTTCATGCTCTAGCTATACTGGATATCTCTCTCTATTTGTATTTATAATATTATAATTGAACTAAGTATTAATTATAATTATGCTAAACAATTTCATCAAAATTAATTCCATTATACAGTATTTGATAGAATATCAATGAGGCAAACATTTTTTCTTTGTTATTCATGTTTTGATGCATTTATTACATGCTTTTATATTCATAAATAATATATACTATTTTTATGTTTTGCTATTTACAGAATTATGTAAATAACTCTGTAAATAGCAAAACATAAAATGCTATGTTGTTTGATTACATATTATACATATCCTTTTTTGCAACTTGATTTTTTTATTTAACAAATTTGTTTAGCTATCAAAGTTGATACATGCAGATTTAGTTTATTTACTATAACTGTCATATGCTGTTCTACTGAATGAATGGGCTAAAACTTTATTGATTATGTATGTATGTCTGTAATTTCTTCTCAGCGGTATATGTCTAGAAATGGAATTACTTGGTCTCAGAGTTCATCTCTAATTTCAGTCACTATAGCCAAAATGCTCTTCCAAGTAGTAGTGTGACTTGTCACTCCAATGAGAGGTATATTAGAATTTTTATTTGCTATGTCTTGTCTTTGTCAACATTTGGTAAAATGAGACCTAATTTTTGCCAATCGAAATGATCTATATTTTGTATGCTGTTGTATAGGGATTTGCCTAGAACATAGGTTGGATAATTTGAAGGAGTCACAAGTTTCCATGTAAACTAAAAAAAAAACTTTTTTTTTTTTTTTTTTTTAGTTTAAGCATTTAATAAAAGTAAAGGATATGGTTCAATAAGAGCTAGAAAGCACAGGCAAACACGAAAGGTTCATTAATATTCAAGTGAAGGTACTGAGGTTTCTTTTTTGTTGCAAAGGACATACAATTTTCTTCACGTTGTGAGCCAACAAGACATGTGCAATGTATTTTAGCTTCAGAGGAGATGAGGCACAACTATTATTGGATGGAAATACACATAGTTCATCCCATCATAGTGTACTAATAGGCAAATTGTTTACCATTTCTGTCTTCAGCTTCTGGATCTACAAATAAGAATAATAAATAATACCTAAACCACAGGAGTGTTTTGTGGTTTAATCAAGATAAACAGGTAAAGTGCTTGACAGCAGTCTAGCATATAAATCTTTACTGTTTTCCTGAAAAACAAAAAAGGTTGTGTTCTTTAGTCATAATTCACTTTATCACCATTAAAGGTTTTTGCCTCCTTTTACTGATGTTAATTTTGCTTTCCTAATACTATATTGGTTAATATTAGCCTTGTCTTTTTCACCTTTTTTAAATAATTAAAACTCTTTATAACATTATGTTTTATATATATATCCTGTAAATTGTATATCGATTGAATTTAAAAGGACCTCTTGCCTTTTACTGTCAAGCTACATTATTATGATTAATGTTTGACATATTTCTCACATATTCATTTCTATTTCATAGAGTTTGTTTTTCTTCTTCTTGCCTTTATTTAATTGTTCTAGTTTTACTTATTCCTTTAATGAATTCCCACATTTTATTTTTAGGTTTCAATGGCTAATGTTAAATATTAACATGTTTATTCAACCTTGTACATTAAACATTAATCAATATCTTTGCACTTTTCATAATATATGCATTTTAGATATTTTTAACTCTGCAATTCAACCTTGTATGTGCTACAAGTCCATGGGTATAATTTAAAATTTTTTATATAGCTTTAGTACTGAGAATTAACCAGAAAGTATCATGTTCTGATTTTCATAAAACATTTCAATCACTTTTAGTATGGTTTAATTAATAGTAAAATTTTTCAGAAGGGGGAAGATACAGTCATAGAACTATATTGATTCTACATGTCTCATATTGATATTAATTAGCTAAACTTCCTTTGAAAATACAAATTTTGCATTTATGTTAGGACATATTGCAGCAACTTTGGAGAGAGAAAGACAGACAGAGAGAATATGAATGTGAATAGATAGAGAACTGCATCTGGACCACATGGTTGTTTTAGTAAAGTAACCCAAATTTATACCACTGTCAGTTTATAAAGTTTATCATTATATGAGTTGATTTCTAATTAACTACATGGGCAAGAGTTGTTCTAAAATACCTCAGTGGAGGTCTAATTTGCAGCTGTTTGATTGTTTTCCCCTACTCTAATCTTCAAAGCAATTATATATGGATAAAGACTTTTTGACTAGCTTTCAAGGAAATAATGACCACTAACACATTTTAATTAAGGAATATTGAAGCAGAAGAATTTAAATTAACAGATAAACAATGTTAAAGTAGGATGAAGTTCCAATGGTAAGCAATTTTAACACCTATGAATAAATGTTTCTGTTTCAAATTCACACACACATTTACATGCAATTATATATATATAAACTTAAAATTTGTATAGTAAATATATAATGAATATATAATAAATGGAAACCCTGGTGACATAGTGGTTAAGTGCTATGGCTGCTAACCAAAAGGTCGGCAGTTCAAACCCACCAGGCACTCCTCGGAAACCATGTGGGGCAGTGCTACTCTGTCCTATAGGGTCACTATGAGTCAGAATTGACTCTATGGCAATGGGTTTGATTTTTTTGGTTTATATCATAAATACATTCTCTTTGTTTCGAATCACATAGGAGGGGACTTAAGCCATTTTTTGTGGGAGTGGGCATTATCATGGAAAGTGTATTCATAGAAGCAATGTTTAAGCTGACACTTAAAAACTAAGTAAAATGTAAGAATGCAAAAAGAGGGTTGTGTTGGAGATTTCTACGAAGAGGGAACCAAATAAAGCATCAGACCAGAAAATCAAACCTGTTGAGGTCCAGTCAATTCCAACTCATAGTGACCCTGTAGGACAGAGTAGAATTGCCCCATAGGGTTTCCAAGGAATAGCTGGTGGATTAGATCTACCGACATTTTGATTAGCAGCCGAGCTCTTAGCCACTGCACCACCAGGGCTCCAAATAGGCATAAAACAAATAGGTATAGAGGCAAGATAATGCATCAGAAGCAGCATAGCCTCATACATTTTGGTATCAGGAAAATTTAGCTTTGAATTCTGATGCTGGACTAATTTGTACAATTCAATTTATTTTAAAGGCTTGAGTACATTTCAATGATAATATTATCTATATCAAAATTGTGTTCTAGAGATTTGATGTGCTCATGTATATGCATTTTTTATGCAATTCCTGATACAAAGTAAGTGACCAATAAATACTATTATTATTTTTATTGTTATTATGGCAATGTTTCCTATAATTATTTTGTGCTTTAGAAAATCTGATAAGCACATCTGCTAAAAAAAAATAATGTAAATAAGGGATTACCTCCTTCAGCATTCTGTACATTTTAAGAAGCCTTTCAAAATAAATACAGTCAAACCAGTTAGACAGACACAAAGCAAGAGGATCTTGTATCAAACCAAATTTAGGAAATACAAAGTTAAACTGAAGGTTGAGATCACAGCTCTAAACGCTTTCATCAATAGTACATCATTAACAAAGAAAGAATGAATGTAAAGGTTTAACTCATTAACTGGAAAAGTAACAATCTCAAACATTGCTTTGATTTCCAACACCAGTTTAGTTTTGTCTGTTCTTAAACTTCATGTAAATGGAATAATGCAATGTGTATTCTTGTGTCTGACTTCTTTTGATCAACATAATGTCTGTGAGATTCATTCGTATTGTACAAATATTGCTGAGTAATATTTTATTATGTGAATATTCTACAATTTGTTTACCCATTCTCCTTTTGATGAACATTTTGGTTATTTCCAGTTTGGGGCTGGTAAGAATAAAACTACTATTAGCATGTTTATATAAGTTTTTCTTCATTATAACTCATATCTCTTCAATAATACATTTAGATATGCATTATGAACATGGTTTAAAAGTCTGAAGAGTATGGAGTGGTCAGTTTTTCACAAATACTGTATTTTTATGCAAATAATGTATGCTCTCAACATTTGTTTTTTAGTCTTGCCCTCCTCCGTGAGGTATTTTGTAAGCGCTATGCCTTTTTTTTTCACGTTGCTGTAAAAAAAAAATAGTGCACTTATGAAAATACCTCGTGGGGGAGGGCACGGTTGACAAATACAGAAAGCGCATGCTGTTTGTGTAAAAATATGGTGCACAATAGTTTATTTGGAATAATAAAGAGATTAAAAAACAAAAAAGTTATGAAAATGAAATAAAGATATTTATCCTCAGATATTACTAAAAAAGGTACAGCATTATTTAGCTATGTTACCAAAATCTATGTACTAAGAGGAAATATAGGAAAAACAGAAAAAAATTACAAGTGATCCAAGTAGAAACCTTAAAAGATTCGTATTAAAACCTTAAATCTCCTATTAATTTGGCTCACTCACATAACGTTTTACACTTATAATTATTACTTATTTAATATTATATTTCTCATGAGGACATTCACTGTGCTTTAAGTCACCATAATTCCTCTATGCCCTAGCAAAAAGCCTGGACGAGTAGATTTTCAATTGAAATTGCTTACCAAGAAAGTTACTATTCTATTACACAGACCAGTTTTCATCATCTACCAGAAATCCCTGATGGATCCTCATCGTTTATCAGACCAATATTGCTGTGTGCTGCTCTATCAGATTTGAACTTTTTGCCATTTCCTTAACAGACTACATTCTTTTATACCCCTAAGTGTTTATTGTTTCCGCAAACTGGAACAGGTTAACCTCTATTCAGTTTCCTAAACTCAGCCCAAGCATCCTTTTCTATGTTTGCTCTTCAGGCAAAATTGTTGCTACCTCTTCTCTGGCCCTTGTATAAACTTGGTTAGGTTGTGCAGTTAATACACACCTATAATATAACCGGAAACCCTGGTGGCGTAGAGGTTAAGTGCTACGGCTGCTAACCAAAGGGTCGGCAGTTTGAATCCGCCAGGTGCTCCTTGGAAACTCTATGGGGCAGTTCTACTCTGCCCTTTAGGGTTGCTATGAGTCGGAATTGACTTGACGGCACTGGGTTATAATATAAGTATCTCTGATGGGTCCCAAAGCACTCACCACACTATATTTTTTTTCTGTCTTTTCTGCCTCACTGAATTGTGAACTCTTCCAAGGTAGAAATTTTCTTAGTTTTTTATATCCCTGTAGCTAGCTCAGTGCCTGGCATAGAAAGGATAGACCTTTCAAACACTTTAGAGTGAATGAATTAGCTGAACGTTGCATTTTATAAAGTTTCTTAGACAATAAATTGGGAAGGAGGTATTTTAGTACCTCCAAGATCCCCGTGTTAGAAATAGAATATAGTCAAAGCTTTGCAGGCATAGTCCTAGGTTTAAATATTCACTCTGAATAGTGAAGGGAGGATGGTAGCAGTCTGGTATCTCTGGACCAAATAGAGATGATTTTGAATACTGTTTAGCCATGAAAACAAACAGAAACTCATGAAACTCTGAGAACTCAATTGATTTCCAAGTGTGAATTCTCTGTGTTAAAGAAAGTGACAGCATCATGCCAGTTATTTTAAAACTCCATGGTGGTTTTGTGATGAACTTTATACTACTTAGTGTCTTATTATTATTTCAATAAATGGTACTGTCCTCTACTGTATTTTTGGACTAAGAAGTCTAAAACTCCCATGCCCTCCATGTGGGTTCTTTGAGTGATGTATCCCCTGGATGCATTTCAAGAGGTCTCTTCTTTGTGACACTATTAGCCATGGATCAGATTAAATTTTAATATGTATATTTGTGGTTAATTTACTAAGTGTTTCTATTAGCCCTTATGCCTAAACAACTCACTATTTGAAAATTGGTAAAGCAGGTTTAAGAAATATATGCACGTACATCTTAAATTGACACAATTTCTGAAGTAGAATAAATTCTGGAATAATTAGCAGCATCTCTCTGAAATGGGTATTGTCAATGAAGAAACTATCTCTTTTTTGAACAATAAATTATAAAGACTACCTTTTGTCTTTTGCCAAATGAAAAATAATTAAGGAATTAGGAGGGAGAAAGATCTTTGAGTAGTACAACTTTCTTAAGATATGCAGGTATTTGTGAAATACCTCACATTTTACCTTTTAAGAAAGACAGGAGAAGACTCTCTTTTCCACTGTCAGAAATGACTCATAGTTTTACAAAGTCATTAGAAGACGAAACCTGTGGAAAAAACACTTTGCCATTGTTGGTGTTGATAGCTGCCATGCAGTTGGCCCCTGGCTCATGGAGACCCCACACACAACAGAAAGAAATGCTGCCCTGTCCTGTGCCAACATGATTGGTTGTGGATTGGACCATTGTGATTCACAGGGTTTTCAATGGCTCATTTTCAGAAGTAGATTGCCAGACCTTTCTTCTTAATCTGTGTTTCTCTGGAAGCTCTGCTGAAACCTGTTCAACATCATAGAAAAACACTAAAGGTTCTAAACTATGCTGAAGATAGGTTTAATATAAGCTTGACAAGTTCATCAGGTCTTAGAAACAGAAGTAGGTAGAATTCATGTAACAGGTATATCAAACTATCAATGGACAACTTATTATAAAAAGTATGTATTATTGATTAATATTGGAATTTCTTATAAAGTGAAATATAAATTAGAATATCCATCAGGAGAATATACAAATATGATTGGTTGACACTTACTAGTGGGGGGAATGAAATCTAATAGGGTGAATGAAACTATATGGCTAGGTTGAAGTTTCCCTCAATTTATCCCAAAGGTTTATATTGCACTGATTTTTGTAGTATACAGTTAAACATCGGGTCAACTTGAGAGGTGTTTGTAGAAAACAAGTTTTCGTGATATATGTAGGAGAAAACCAGTTGCTTTTAGGGATATTATGTGTAGTTACGCTATAATATATATGTTCAAAAAGCTTTATTTGATTTAGAATTTTAACATTTGGAAGTCTAAAACATTTCAAATCTCAGATGGACCCATTTGCCTTATAATAATGTCAAAAGAAAGTGGATGCAATATAAAACTCTTAAGATCCTTTTCAGTTTAGATGCTTAATTACTTCCATCATACTCTTAGTTGTTGATTTTCTTCAAGTATTTTCATGTTTTGTCATGAATTGAACCATTAGTCAGGTAAAATAAGCATAATCATATTCATTTCTAGAAACTCTTGCAGTAAAATAACCAGAATATTTAAGCTGTTTGGGTTTTATATTTTGAGAGGGAGCCCTGGTAGTGCAGTGGTTAAGCGCTGGCTGCTAACTGAAAGGTCAGCAGTTTGAACCCAGCAGTCTCTCTGTGGGAGAAAGATGTGACAATCTGCCGCCATAAAGATTTACAGCCTTTGGAAACCCTATGGAGCTGTTCCACCCTGTATTATAGGGACATAATCAACTTGACTGCAGAATATACTTTGAGAAGGAGCCCTTGTGGCACAATGATTAAGTGCTCAGCAGCTAACAGAAAAGGTTGGCCGTTGGAACCCACCAGTGGTTCTGAGGGAGAAAGATGCAGTAGCTCTACTTGATCCTGTAGGGTTGCTATGAGACAGAATCAACTGGATAGCAACAGGTTTTGTTTTTATACGCTAAGATGAGTGTATAGTATTTCCTGCTTCTTAAACATTTCTACGTTTTGTTTTTTTGCAAGGAAAATATACCAAATTTTACAAAACTGGATTAAGTAAAAATGTTCCCGTTGCTGCTGAGTCGATTCTGACTCACAGCGATCCTATAGGACAGAGTAGAACTGCCCATAGAGTTTCCAGCAAGCACCTGGTGGATTTGAACTGCTGCCTTTTGGTTAGAAGCGGCAATAACATTTAACCACTAGCCACCAGGGTTTCCTCTTCCGAGACAGACTTGTTCATTCTTCTAGCTGTCTGTGATGTATTCAATATTCTTGCCAATGTCATAATTCAAATACATCAATTCTTCTTTTGTCTTCCTTATTCATTGCCTACCTTTCACATACATATGAGGCGATTGAAAATACAATGGCTTGGGTTAGGCACACTTTAGTCCTCAAGGTGAAATCTTTGCTTTTTAACACTTTAAAGAGGTCTTTTGCAACAGATTTGCCCAGTGCAATGCGTCTTTTGATTTCTCGATTGCTGCTTCCATGGGCACTGGCATTGATTGTGGATCCAAATAAAAAGAAATCCTTGACAACTTCAATCTTTTCTCTGTTTATTGTGATGTTACTTATTGATTCAATTGTGAGGATTTTTGTTTGCTTTGTTTTTATTTATTTATTTTTTTTATGTTGAGGCATAATCCATTCTGAAGGCTGTATCTTTGAACTTCATCAATAAGTGCTTCAAATTCTCTTCAACTTTAGCAAGCAAGGTTGTGTCATCTGCATATCAGGTTATTAATGTCTTCCTCTAATCCTGATGCCACCTTCTTCTTCATACTGTCCAGTTTCTTGGATTATTTGCTGAGCATACAGATTGAATGAATATGGTGAAAGGACACAACCCTGACACATACATTTCCTGATTTCAAATCACACAATACCCCCTGTTCTGTTTGAACAACTGACTGCTTCTTGGTCTATGAACAGGTTCCACATGATCAAAATTAAGTATTCAGGAATTCAAATTCTTTGCAACGTTATCCATAATTTGTTATGATCCACACAGTCAAATGCCTTTGCGTAGTCAATGAATCACAAGTAAACATCTTCCTGGTATTCTTTGCTTTCAGCCAAGATCTAGCTGACATCAGCAATGATATCCCTCATTCTATGTCTCTTCTGAATCCAGCTCGAATTTCTGGCAATTCCCTGTAGTGTACTGCTGCAAATGTTTTTTGAATTATCCTCAATGTAATTTTACTTGCATGTAATATTAATGATATTGTTTGATAATTTTAAATTTCCATTGACTCACCTTTCTTTGGAAATAAGCACAATCTCTTCCAGTCAGTTGGCCAGGTAACTGTCATCCAAATTTCTTGGCCTAGGTGAGTGAGTGCTTCTAGCATTGCATCCAGTTGTTGAAACATCTTGATTGGTATTCTGTCAATTCCTGGAGCCATGTTTTTTGCCAGTACTTTCAGTGGCAGGTCGGAGTCCTTCATTCAGTACCACCGGTTCTTGATCATATGCTACCTCTTAAAATAGTTGAACGTCAATCAATTCTTTTTGGTACAGTGGCTTTGCATTCTTTCCATTTTCTTTTGATGCTCCCCGCTTTGTTCAATTTTTTGCCCATAGAATCCAATATTGCAACTCAAGCCTTGAATTTTTTCTTCAGTTTTTTCTCATCTTGAGAAATGCTGAGCATGTTCTTTCCTTTTGGTTTTCTAACTCCCAGTCTGTCCATATTTCATTATAATACTTTGTCTTCTCGAGCTGCCCATTGAAATCTTCTTTGAAAAGAAGAAATTATTTGGACTATAGTAATATTAATCAAATGTCTTTATACTGTTGTTCATACTGGCTTTTCTCATTGTGCATACTTATATTCAGAACCTCTAGTGCTTTTCTAATAATCTCCCTAGAGTATGTAAGCGATATATTTCTTATAAAAATGAGCAATTATTTGATAAATTATCTGTTTTTTAAAAATAATGTCCTTGATTATAGAGCACACAAGGGCTAGAGTCAGGGCAACTTCTTAAACATAGCCGAACACCTAGCAGGATGAAGTTCCTAGGCTCAAAGGTGAAGGATCATAGACTAGAGGAAGATCTATGTCAATTGGCACAACATAGTTCATAAAGACAAAGTTCTGCGTGCTCCATTGATTAGTGGCATATGGGGTCTTAAAAGCTCTTACCATGTGGCGCGAAGGAGAGTGAAGAAAAGCAAAGACTCAGGGAGCAATTAGTCCAAAGGACTAATGTACCACATAAACCACAGCTTACACAACCCAGTGCAGTGCGTCTTTTGATTTCTTGACTGCTGCTTCTATGGCTGTTGATTGTGGATCCAAGTAAAAGGAAATCCTTGACAACTTCAATCTTTTCTCCGTTTGTCATCATGTTGCTCATTGGTCCAGTTGTGAGGATTTTTGTTTTCTTTATGTTGAGGTGCAATCCATACTGAAGGCTGTGGTCTTTGATCTTCATTAGTAAGTGCTTCAAGTCCTCTTCACTTTCAGCAAGGAAGGTTGTTCATCTGCATAATGCAGGTTGTTAATGAGTCTTCCTCCAATCCTGATGCCCCATTCTTCTTCATATAGTCCAGCTTCTCGGATTATTTGTTCAGCATACAGATTAAATAGTTATGGTGAAAGAATACCACCCTGATGCACACCTTTCCTGACTTCAAACCAATCAGTATCGCCTTGTTCTGTCTGAACAACTGCCTCTTGATCTATGTACTTTGACTGTAGTATATAAATATCTGTGGTGTTTTAAAAGCAAAGAAAAATATTCTAAAAGGAAACAAGTTGTTTAATTAAATTTGTAGGTTATTTTTGTCATATTGTTAAATTCATAAGTAAGCTGAGTTTCAATATGTTTAGCATGCCTAATTTGAAATTTATAGGTGAAGCAAAATAGCTTGTAATTTTACGGGGTTCGGTTTTTGGTTTTCTGGATTCCCCCTACCATGCATATTCGTAAGGGAAATTTTTAGTAGGCTCATAGAGAACTCTTTAATGCCCAGGAAAGACTGACTGACTGACTGACTGACTAAATAGCTAAATAAATAAGTTTCCAGGGGTATAATCCTAAACGAGCCAAATTCACCTAAATAACTTTATAGTTAATGAAGAAACAGTGGAAGATTATTGTTTAAGCCTCATCTTATTTCACGTACATCTAGGATATCAGTCAGGTCTAAACGTTGTTTAGATGTAACACATTGAAATACCTTAGTTGCAGTCAGTTCTCAGTCAAAGGGAAACTGTTCTGATGTGCATATAACTTCCATTGAATTAGTGTCTTGAGGCAGAATTTCTTCCATTAGCTTTATTAGCATTTTATTACTTTTCTGTGAAATCCCAGCTTCTTAAATTTAAAATATAAATGTAACTTAAAATGAATTGAGTTTGGGGCAGTTCCATAAAATGAACTTGGGTGGATAGCTTAATATCAGACTGCAAAATTTAGCACACAAATTTTATGCAGCCTATCTGCTTTTCTGAGGAGCCCTGGTGGTACACTGGTTAAACACTCAGTTGCTAACCAAAACGTCAGCATTTCAAAGCCACCAATTGCTCCACAGGACAAAGATGTGGCAGTCTGCTTCCGTAAAGATATACAGCCTTGGAAACCCCGTGTGGTAGTTCTGCTCGGTCCTATGGGGTTGCAATGAGTTGGAATTGACTTGATGACAGGGAGTTTTGGTTTGGATCTCCTTTTCTAGAGTTCAGTACATGATATTTATTTGCATTATATTCTGAACTACCTAATATAATATTTATAAATTTTAGTAATAATTTTAAGTAATACTTTTTCATTCATTAATGAGAAAACTGATAGATTGGGGAAAGCAACTCAAGCAAAAGAAAAATAATAGCTTATACCAGTGCAGTAGAACTTGTTGTTAGCTGTCATTAAGTGACCCTGACCCATGGTGATCTCATCTTTGTCATAGGGTTTTTTAAGACTGTGACCTTTCAGTAGAAGGTCACCAGGCCTATCTTTTGGGACTCTTCTGGATGAGTTCGAACTACCATCCTTTCAACTAATAAAGAGTTTAACTGTTTGTGCCACCCAGGAGCTCCTAGTGGAATAGAATATTCAATTGAAAAGAGTATCAAGAGTTGTGTATTAATTTGGCAGCATTTTACTCAAGTTATGGTAAGGAAGGAATGGATGATTATACAACATAGAGGTATTATTGAAAATTAAATGCAAATGTAAGTATGGCCAAGATGTTAAGTGTTTATAATGGGACTTCTCCCTGACATAATGTAGTTAATTGATTACACAACCTTTTCAAATACCTGAAACACCCACACAGCTTGGTATTCTCAGACCAAAGGTGGCATATCCTCCTTACCTGTGTGAGAGAAACATGGTCCTGGTTTCTAGTCAAAAGTGACATTGGGGAATATCTCTTAAAAAAGAAAACAAACATAAAACAGAGTTTTTTTGTTTTTTTTTTCTTAAATAAAACAAAAAGCCTCTCTTTTTTGGTAACATAACAGCTTCCCTCCTATGTCTGCTTATGATGTCATTCATTGTAGAAAATGGAAGTATTAAATTTCAGACGTTTTACTGTTACCCAAAGTCCTGCCAATAGCTAAACTCATTATTGCCTCCTTGTGAAGACTTTATGTATAAACTAGTATGGAGCAACCCTAGCATATTTTGACCAACTCACGAGTAAGTGGCCATAAATTATTTTGATTAACAGCCACTTCTTCTGCAGAATAGAGTCCCTCGGTTGTATAAGTGGTTAACCACACAACTTTAAGCCAAAAGGTTGTCAGTTTGAACGCATGCAGAGACACGTTGGAAGAAAAGCCTGTCGATCTGCTTCTGAGGGGTTACGGCCTTGAAAGCTCTACGGAGAAGTTCTGTTCTGCTCATAAGGAGTTACCATGAGTCATAGTCAACTCAACCACAGCTAACAGCAACAGTTCTGCAGAAACAATAAGTCTCACCAAAATCAATTATTTAAGCACTCATGGTTGCAAACCTTAGGTTCTTTAGTAATTCTCAACAACAGAGCACCAGTCCCTGACCTCTTTTTATTTATTGTTTGTGCAGTTTGCATGCTGGATTCATAGACAACTACATGGCAAATAACAAAAAGAGAATGACATGAGGCAGGACCTTGAGATCAACATGCCACACTGGTCACATCTCAGTGACATGCATGGTATTCTTGCAGAAATTTCTATTATTCTGATTGAGGTTATTATGTCTCACTTGTTTAACTATGAAGACATTCCCTATGTATTCTTTGCCTACATCAAACAGGGGGTTGATCTGTACGCCAGCTCTATATGTCCAAACTCCATGCAACTCCTGTTCTGGCCAGGCCAAAATATTCTATAATAGTGGATACTTCAAGCCCCTAGTCTCTGTCTTTCCAGACCAAAAAAACCAAACCCACTGCCACAGAGTTGATTCTGACTCATAGCGACCCTATAGGACAGAGTAGAACTGCCCCATAGAGTTTCCAAGGAGCACCTGGTGGATTCGAACTGCCAACCTTTTGGTTAGCAGCCGTAGCACTTAACCACTACTCCACCAGGGTTTCCTGTCTTTCCAGAAAAATGAGAGGTGAAATCTTGTCTTTAAGTAGGACATAAACCAAAACCAAAACAAACCCAGTGCCATCGAGTCGATTCCGACTCATAGAGATCCTATAAAACAGAGTAGAACTGCCCTATAGAGTTTCCAAGGAGCGCCTGGCAGATTCGAACGGCCGACCCTTTGGTTAGCAGCCGTAGCACTTAACCACTATGCCACCAGCGTTTCCTAAGTAGGACATAGCACTGACTTTTTACGCAGACTGAATAATATGATGCCTAAACCCTATTATTTTGAAGAGTATGGTTATAATTCCCTTTACTCAGAATATTCTCTACTGGGTGTCTAGAAAGCTTTCCTCAGAGTGCCTGGAATCATGTAGTTAGAAAAAAAAAAATTAGCCTCTTTTAGGAATAAAGAAGAAATTTTAGCAGATAGTACTGATAATAACTCTTTCTCAGGCGGATGTTGTGTTGACATTTTATGTGAATTATCTCGTTTAATGCTTGTAACAACCCTAGGAGGTAGATATTGTAATGCCGATGTTTTCAGATGAGTAAACTGAATTTTAGAAAGCTAAAAATAAGAAAAATACTCAAATTAATTGAATGCTTTCTATGAGCCAGACTTTGTTCTAAACACTTCGGCTACCTTATCACATGTGATTCTTTCACCTCTCAGAGGTAGATGCTGTCATCACCGTTATAAGAAGAAGATAATTGGAGCAGAGAGAGGTTAAGCAATTTGTCTCAAGTTGCAATATTGGTAAAGAGCAGATCAGAAATTCAAAATCAAATGTTGGTGATTTCCCAGCTTTCCTTGTAACTATTTCTTATTCCACTTTAATGAGAATTGGTTAATTCCAGTTACTTTTTTGATAGTAGATACCAACTTCAGAAATAATAGTGATGGATTCTCACAAGTGGGGGATGCCATTGGTAACTGATCAAAATCTACATTTGAGAGTATTCCTGATTTTCCAAGAGCCCATCCTGGACCATGAGGACATGGCAGCTGTGAGCAGAATCCTATATGCTGGGTACTTAGCTAGATTCCCTGATATGTTCTAGCCAACACACATAGCCTTGTCTGCTGTATGGAGCTGCTATTGATCAGCTTTTAAATTAATAGTTAGAATGAGGAGCATTTGGTAATCAGTGAGAGGTACAAAGCAAGTTAGTTTCTTAGTACCTCGAAGCTGGCATCAGAGTCACACATAAACCATTCCCTAAACCTCAAATAGGGTTTTGTTGTGGTGGCTCTTTTTTTTTTATTTCTGCTTTTATTTTTAATTTAAATGGTCATTTGTTTCAAGTTTTGCCCCTTCAGGATTTGTAGGTAGTCTAGAGCTGGAGATAAATGTCCGTCTTGGTTGTATCTCATTTTGATGTGTTTTTTTTCAATCTAAAGACCCATTCTTATAAGAGATACCTGTAAAGACTCAAGGGATATCTTACCTAATACCAGAGGATGGCGATACCTGTATTATAGATGAAATAATCAGTGTTGTTAAAATAAGGAAAACGCAAGTTGCTTTTCCTTTAAGAAGACAGAAAAAACATTGGACTGATGAAACAAAATAACTACAAATACGTGTTACCTATTATTGTGATTGCATCTTTTGAAAGTCTGTAAGGGTGATTTAAAGGTTAAAATAATAAACAGAAATGCTTATATAATTGAATAGATTAAAACTTGGAGCAGATTTATACTGACCTGAAAAAAATGGAACTATATTTAGCCACCAATACTGTTCTTATGTACTCAAATTAGAACAAAAATATTTTTATTCTGCCTATCAAAAAAATAAATAAATTTTTTTATCAATAAATAAGATAATTAGATTTAAGACCAGCGATTATTAAAAGACTCAAAAAAGCTCTATGTTTCAGGATTTGTAGTTGTTCAGAGTAACAGCACGTTATTTTGCAGAGTCTATCAGTTTTTGCAGAGACCCAAAAGTTGAGATCACTTTAGAAGTGGTCATTTACCTCTAGTCCCAAAGTCAATTGCTAGACCAGAAATGCTAGCATTGGAGACGCCCCTTCTTCAGATTATATAAGCAGTTGGTCATTATATGGGTCATTATATCGCCATTTAAACAAAATTACTTGTCTCCACTTCTATAGTCGCACCCTAGCCACGTGGTCACCTGTAAGAGCCAGGTAACTGCTCTCCACACGTTTACTGTTACCACTTTCCAATATATTTTCAGCACTACAGCTCTAAAAAAAAAACTGCTATAAAAGTCAAATCTGCTCTCTCACTCCACTGCTGAAAACTTTCAAAGGCTTTCCAATGCTGAATAAGCTATAAGATCGTCCACCATGTGATCTTTGTTTACCTCATAGGCTTCACCTCAGGCTCCTCTCCATTTCCTTGCTTTGTTTCAGCTATGTTATTTTTGTTTCGGTTCATGGGCCACATAAATCTCTGCTCTTATGGAATCCATGAACTGATTCTCCCTTTGCCTGAAATTCTTACTCAAAGGGCCTTTATCAACCCATTCTTTGCTCCCTCTTCCTTTAGAAGACCATCACTACTAAACCAAGTTGGCATGTCCTCCCCGTTTATACATTCTTATAGCATTTTTACTTTCCTTCTAGCACTTGTCATAATTATACTTAAATATTTTAACTAATTAAATATTCAATTAAAAAAAATCAAACCAAACCCACTGCCATTGAGTCACTTCTGACTCATAGCAATCCTATAGGACAGAGTAGAAGCACCCCATAGGGCTTCCAAGGAGCACCTGGTGGATTCAAACTGCTGACCTTTGGTTAGCAGCCAAACTCTTAACCACAATGCCACCAGGGTCCGAAAATATTCAATTAATTAATTATTCAATGCTTATCTATTTTACTAAAATATAAACTCTCTGTCGCTTATTGAAAACTCAGTGTCTGGAATGGTACCTATTACATATTACATGCTCGTTAAATTTCGGTTGAATGAATGAATGCGGGAAGAAGTGATAAAGTGAATGTTTATGAAAAGTATTTGATGTTATGAGAAGATACTTACAATATAAGCAAGCAATACAAACTTTAGAATTATATACAACCTTATTTTTGGACTGGGAAGAAATATGCCCTGGTTTATTAAAGCTTTTCCTGGATTATAGGGTTTTTATAACATCATTCCTTGTGGTTTTCCGTATTTTCTAAATGATGTCGGATGGATTGCTATTAAGGAAAACAAACAAAATATGCTTAAGGAAATATCTCATAATATGTCAGCATTGCTCATTATTACTTACAAATATTTTTTACCAAAAAAGCTACATAATTCTGAATTGAGTATTCCTGTCCCCTTTATCTTAGCTTGATAAGTTGAGGTACTTCTTCAGAGGTATTGGTTATATATAGTTAAAAAACCCAGTGCCGTCGAGTCGATTCCAACTCATAGCGACCCTATAGGACAGAGCAGAACTGCCCCTTAGAGTTTCCAAGGAGCACCTGGCGGATTTGAACTGCTGACCTCTTGGTTAACAGTTGTAGCACTTAACCACTACACAACCAGGATTTCCGATATATAGATAGATATAGATATTGTGGAGCAGTTCTACTCTGTCCTATAGGGTCGCTATGAGTCGGAATTGACTCCACGGCACTGGGTTTTTTTTATGTATAACCCTGGGAGTAGGCTTGCTATCTGCCCAGGGGCTTCTCACCTGACTTTGATAATGTATAATACTAAGTGAGATATACCTAAGATACTGTGTTGGAAGGGTACAATATGTCAAATTTTTGCTTGTAATAAGTTGTATTGAGAGATATTTCTTGTCAATTATTACTTTTGAAACAAACTTATCAAAATTTATTAGTTAGAAAGTTATATAGAAAGATGAAATAATGAAAAAAATGGCTAATTTATAAATGTTGTAATTCTTCCCATTATTAGTGTGTGACAACCATGTTAACTAAAAAGAAAGTTTAAGTTGCAAATTAAGTTTAATTAAAATTTGTATTTCAATGAACTTTTTATTTTAGCTAAATTATAGCCTTAGCTTGAGTAGACAGTTTAGAACTACTTTACAGGTTTTTATCAACTGGAATATAAATTTTATTTAAATCACCTCATAGGCTAATATCTTGGTAACAACTAAGATTATTGCTCTAGTAATTGTTATCTGATAGCTAGCAGTTTTTTTTTCACGAAGACTTGGCAGTATTTTTGGTCAATATGCAAAATTGGAATATTTATTTTGTTGATAATTTATGCAATATGTAAGGTGATTTAGAAAGTTCTTGTGAAAGTACTATCACACAATTCACTAAATAATAATTTAAAAAATTTAATTCATTATTGAAAGACTATTATTTTCAGACTAAATTCTTGAAGAAATTAAATAATGGAGTAAAACAAAGTAATTGTATATTACTGTATATAATAAAGGAGCCCTGGTGGCACAGTGGTTAAAGTGCTCAGCTGCTAACCAGAATGTTGGAGCTTCGAACCCACTAGACGCTCCCCAGGAGAAAGATCTGGCGGTCTGCTTCCGTAAAGATTTACAGCCTTGGAAACGCTATGGGGCAGTTCTACTCTGTTCTATAGGGTCGCTATGAATCAGAATCGATTCAACGGCAGTTCGTTTAGTTTGATTTATATATAATGTCAGTAGACATTAGGTTTATATTAGGAATAATAATTTTGTTAGTATAAATAATATAACTTATTGAAAAACATAATTATAACACAACGCCATATTTATTAGGTAGTGATATTTTCTTGTTTTCAAGAAATTGAATTAGATGTTCACTCCAGATATAGGAAAAATGACCAAAAATTACTAAAATGCTTCTTTTATTAATAATTTTCTTTATAATTTTATTTCTCATATCTTTGAATACTGTGTTTGCATTACACTTTCAAAAACTTTTGTTCTTTCTGAAAGTTTCAGGAATACGTGTAACCATTTTTTTTTTTTTGAGATAATTGAGTTTGTAACTACTGACTACTTATATCAACTCTACAGGAATATGGTATAAGGCAAGACATTAACTCAGTAAGACAGATTCAGAGAGAAGCAGCATGAATTTATAAGGACATGCATGCCTCCTAGGACATGCTAAAATGACAAATGTTAGGAGTTTTTTGTTTTTCAGCATAAAGTTTAACATGTCAAAAAGCATTGCCTAGCCCAGTATTTGGAATCACAAGAGACCTGGTAAAGTATGGATCAAGGCCTGCCATTGAAAAAAAAAAAAATTGCCCCACTCAGTAATGCCTAGTTTGTTTCTGAATGTAACTCCTTGGCTCATATGTGTAATAAGGTTACAGCAACCTTTATTATGGATAGACTTTGATATAAATGATGGAGTGAGCAAAGTAAGCCAGGACCAGAAATCCACTCTTAGACACAATGACCAATTAAAAGAAAACAAAGAAACACAGTTTAGTCAAATCAATGTGCTTTTTACATAAAATCAATTAGTTTTGAAGACTTTTGGGGATTGAATACATTTTTAACTGTTCAGGTATTCTTCAGGAATGTAAGCAAACATAGTATATAGTATTAAGTAATTGAATAAATATTGTTTAGTTTACAGTTGTATTTCAGGTAGAGGAATTATCTCTTGAAATTAGGAAAAAAAAAAAAAAAAGAAAAACTCCCTCTCCCACTCCTACTCCAGAGTATTTGAGTTGATTCTAAGAACAATCAAATCCAGGGCTTGAAGAAATGTGGAAATGGATAGGGTAGACTTAAAATCAGCCAAATAGCGTTGTGACCCTAAAAGACAGTTATGACATGTTAACAACAAAGATGGCAGAGAGGTTGCTATTGAAGTGGCAAACCTAGTTTATGAAAATGATAGCCTAAGAGTAGATTTGAAACTCAAAGTCAAGCTAATATACCTATATTATAGCCAAACAGTGAGTCCCTATGGTATTATCAATGCCCACCATGAATGAGAGAATAGTGAAGTACCAATGATTTTATTTGTTATATTTGTTTTAATAGTTTCTTATACATAAGGAACAACTGATAATTATTAAATTGAAGACCTTCCAAAAAGTGACAGATACTGAGAGAAGCTTCTCAACAGATAATTAGGACTGCCTGAGGGTAAGGCTCATTGTCCGTGTTTTCCTCATCTACCTGGCCCACAAAAAGCCACGTGGTAGAGGATAAGTTTGGCCAGCACTCCTTGCTCCTGAGCCTGGAAGACTCCAACAGGAAAGAATTCAAACAGCTTTCCTACAGTGCCTTTGCAGGGGACTAAGCCCTTCCTTGCTACACTACTGGCTCATCGGTCAGGGATACTTGGTCTTCCTACACTCTCGGCATTGCCTACAGCTGGGATTCATCAACAACCAAATACCTCAAGGGACTGAAAAAAAAAAAAACCTAACAGTGGGTCCCGGTTGTAAAAAAGAATCAATAAGAACAAACAGATACATACCCATATGTGTTGCCATTGAGTCGATTCTGACTCATAGCTTCCCTGTAGGACAGAATAGAACTGCCCCTTAAGGTTTTCAAGGAGCACCTTTTGGGTTTGAACTGTAGCTCTTAACATCTACACCACCAGGGTTTCCAACAGAAATATACACCCAATGAAACAGACCATTGCTTGGATTAAAAAAAAAAAGACATGCTTTTGTAATTAAAAAAGAACAACTGAAATTAGTATCCATCTTAAGAAAATAGAATATAATATGAATTAAATAAATTTGGAAGATGGAATTAGTAAAGTAAAAGCTGAAAATAGCATAAATAGCAAACAAAAAAAAAGTAAGAAACATATATAAAGCTGGTTATTTCAAAAAGCATATAAAATGATAAGCCTGCTGGAATTCTAATTAAAGAGGAAAAAAAGGAAGCAAAAATATTCCCAATTAAAACTGAGGAAAGACAAGACAGGATCATAGATACAGGGAAAAAAAAATGAAAATACGTCATGCAACTCTGGTGGAAATAAAAGGTTTTCTAATAAAACAAATTACCAATATTGCTGAAGGAAGGATGCCAAGTGAAAAACATATTTCTTTATATAATATTAGAAATTTGAATAAATATCTGTCTTTGAAGATGGCACCAGCAGATTGGTTTTAGAGTTTTGCTTACCTAAAATTATTTTTTGAATGTCACATATTGTTGAAACCAGAGGCTAAAAAAAAGAACAAGGTGAGCAGGGGGAGGGAACCTAGGAAGGGAGGGAAGGGGAAAAAGGAGAAAGGGAAAGAAAGAGATTAGTTTTTGGTGACAGATGCAAAAAATTAAATAAAATGTTAATAAATTAATTTCACGACAGAATAAAAGCACAAGAAACCATTACCAAATAAGATCTATTCAAGGAATGCCAAGGTCTCACCTTCTGAAAATGTACAAACGTACTATCAATAAACGCTTAAAAAACATTCAATACAATTCTGCAGCCATTCCTAATTTTAAAGCAAATCTCTAAATACATATGTATATAGATATATATGGAAATATATATCTATATACATATATGTACATATAGAAAAATTATATACATATTACAATTTTGTGTGTGTGTGTGTTGTGTATGTCTGTATGTATAAAGAAGACTTTAAATTTTAGGTCCCTTGTTATTTGTCATTATTTTTCAGGAGCTTTTTATAGAAAATAGTTCAGGAGATGCTAAAGAGAAAATCCTGGGATACTTTTTCTAGGATAACTGAATGTTCAAAAATGATTTCTCCTAAATGATAAACACAGGCTACATATGTATTTTTTAAACCTATATAATTTTTTTTTGAGTAGATGATTAGGAACAAAATTTCATATAAGGGTGAGCCTAAATCTCATCGATAGCTTTACACTTAAAATGTCCCATTTTGAGAATCTGGCTAGAAGTACTCATTTTGTTTGTTTTCTTTAATGGGTTTTTGGATAAAATTAGCCATTGTTCAGAAATTGCTATATAGGAAAAGTTACGAGACATCTGTTGTCATCAGTACTTTCACAAAATTTCCCGTTGATTTATCTAAGAAAGCAGTGCTTTTGAATTGATATTTGCAGAAAGACCATTGATATTGGTTTCATTTATAATAAAGTGCTATGTTCTTGACTATTGATATGTCTAACAATGATCTAATTAGTTTCTCTTTTGTGTAACTTCAAGACAACTTAATTTTACTCCAAAAAAAAAAAACCTTTTGCCATTGAGTTGGTTCTGATTCATAACGACCCTACAGGACAGAGTAAAACTGCCCTATAGTGTTGCCAAGGAATGGCTTGTGGATTCGAACTACCGACCTTTTGGTTAGCAGTTGAGCTCTTAACCACTGTGCCACCAGGGCCCCTAATTTTACTCTGGTTGTGGAAATTCACATACACACACACACATACACTATTAGTTAGCATTATCTATTGTAATGTGTAATCATCCTATAATTATAATAATAAGATACATTCTTGTTCATAAAATGAAAAATAATATACTCCACAAGCTTTAGTGCCCCGAAGGGTATTGAATCCTTATTGCCCTTCAGAAAACAAATTCAAATATGTTTAGTATAGGATTTGTATGATTCCTGGAACTTCCCAGAGGTATAGGTAACATCCAATACCGTATTTAGTGAGTCTTGGCCATCTGGGTTTTCAGATTCACTTGTTTTAACTCAAAGATTAAAAACAGAAAAACTGGACCAATTGGTGGAATAAGCCTCTGTGGAAAACATGCTTCTGCAGTGATTATTTTTGAGATTAATGGATTCTTTCACTTGTAACTACGCCCCCTGACTTCGGTTGTAGTTAATAACTGATTAATCATGAGCACATAGATTAACTGTGCCAGAGCCTGCTGGGAGATGTGTTAACTCTTTCATGTGATAAGGGTAACTCAGTAGAAGTGGAGAATAAACTAAACAAGTGTTGCCATGATTTAGTGAACCGTACCTCAAACAAGACTATCTAGAGTAAAATAATTAATTTTGAATTTTTTTTTTCAGGAAATAATCTATGCCTTGATGGAAAGATATCAAAGATAATTCTGTGTTTTGTAGCCTAGACAGCTTGGGTGAAAGCCTTCTAGAAAATAGGGACACACCTCAGATTTTAATGTTGTAAAAATCTATATCATTAAGATAAAAATTATTTATTAAAATATCTGTTTCATACATTGACTATTTTGCTAAAGATTCCTGTCTTTTTACATTTCCCTTATAAACTCCTGGCTCTTACCTAGTTTGATTTAAATATACATCAGTTGGGTAGGGAAAACGGAACTTATCTCCTTTTTTCCCATGTTGTCCTCTAGCTACTCCCCCTTCTTGTCAGAGCCAAGTTTCTTGGGATAATTATATCCTTTAATCTCACCTTGCTTTCGCCTGTCTCTCATTCCTTAAGACAGAGAAGACTGGCTGTTGGTCTTATCACTCCACTGACACAGCTCTGGTGAAGGTCACCAGTGACCTGTTTCTTGCCAAATCTAAATGTCACTTTCCAGTTCTGTTCTTACCTGATCTCTGATCGCCATTTATACTGCTTTCCAACCCCTCCATGTCTGTGGAAGTGTATTTTAAATGTGTTTTTTTTCCATTGATTTTCTCTCTACCTCTCCCATCACACATTCCTCAGTCTTTTTCAGTAGTTTTCCTTCTTTTTTCCAGTGCATGGTGCGGCCCATAGCTCTCTCCTTAGACCTCATCTCTTCTCAGGCTCCATATTTTCCTTAATTAGACTCAGTCCCTCACACTGCATACTGGTGACTCCTAGATCCGTATCTGTAGCCCAGACTCCTCATTCCAACTTCAACCCATGTACACTGTGACTAGAGAGCTACAGGTGCCTGGCATTCATGATGATCCACACATAACTGACCAACTATCCCGCTTCCATCTCTCCCTGTTGTGGCCAGGTACAGTTCTCATTTTCCTTTTCATGTTTTAGTTAACGGCAGCACTATTTAGCCAACTACCCAAGCCTTGGATAGTTTCCATAAAGCCCACCTTTTCCTTAATCCTATGTCTAATCAATCACCTGGTTCAGTTAATTGGTCTTTTCTCCATTCCCACTCCCACAACCTTATTTCAAAGCGCTTCTTACTGTTCATCTAAATTGCTACAGCTACTTCCTTACTGGTTTCTCGCCACTGTTTTGCACTTTCCTAATTTCTCTCTTTCTCCTCCAGGTAGATGTCAGTGTGATCCTTCTAGAATGAAAACTTGGACAAAAAACAATATAATCAAATTGATTTTCTAGTATTTTACTTGAAACATCTCCCCGTCGTTTACATGATAAAGCCTTGATTCCTTATCATGGCATTTATGGTCCTACAAATGATTTGGCCTATTTTTGCCTCTCAAACATCATGTCATATCAATGCTTTCAACATCCAAATCCTTTTTTCCAGCAATGCTGGGATGTAATATATTTTCAATGATATCTCAGGTCTGCATACATGCCATCCCATACTCTTTACCTTGCTAACTTCATAATTCAGGATTTATCTTAGGCATCATCTTTTCAGGAAATCTTTAATATTCTTTCCAGACAGAATCAGTTGCCCATCATTAGTTTACATCTCTATAGGATCATTTATCCAACCATATTTTGTGTTTTTCAACTTATCTTTTTCTAACATATGATATGTAAACTACTTATATACCCAGTGCTTTATATAATGCCTAGCATATTGTAGATATGTAAAAATATGCATAGAAATAATGGATATAAAGATTTTGGCACTGTCTCTTTTCCAAGAAACTTGACCTAAGACAAATATACATGCTTAGTCACAGATGGCTAAATTATAAATGCCTTAGTCTTATTAAGACTGCTAGTTTTAAACAAAATAAAACTATATAAAATAGTTTATATATATGTATGTATATACATATATACATATATAAACTCTTTTATATATGTATATATAATATATATATATTAGATTATATATAATGCATAAAATATATATATTTTTAACCATGCCATTATTTGACTTGGCTAAATTAAATTTTGTTTTTGGCTTGTTTGTTTTTAAATCTCAAAAAAAGAAAAAAACTTAGAAATTGTATAAAGTAGAAATTCCCAAACCTGGGTGAAGCCAACAGATAATTCAGCCGATAGAATGTTCAGTAAGCAATCGCCACAGGATTGGATTCTCAGAAGGCCAGTGACCCAAATCTCATCCAGATCAGAGAAGAGCATGTTTAAATGATTGCTCCGGTTTGGTGTGTTCCTGACTAAGCCTATCAACACCACCATCTAACAAGAAAAGAACTGGAGATATATCAATAAATGGATGTTGGGAAGTACAGTCCTCTTAACTGTTTAGTACCCAAGGAGAGTCTCAATTGTTACACTGTTTGACATCCAATTCTGTTTTGTTGCTACAGTTTCTCTCTTCAGAATTTTGTTTTTACAGCATAATATAGCTCATGTCTTCTAAAAATATGTCTATGATTAAAAAATTGTGTTTCGAACAAGAAGAAACTAAATGTCGATTGATTCACAGTATCTTTTTTCAAGTCACTAAGTCTTACCGTCAGCTCATCACTCTCCTTGAGGTTCGGTTTACACATGAAAGACTAGTCACCAAAGAAGCAACTATTTGATAGATCCTAAGGACCTTTTAACTTGTGATGATGCTGATGCAGTTATCCCTCAATACCCCAACTTATTAAAATCAGAGAGCATAAATCCCCACACAGTTAAAAGCATGATTTTAACATGAAATTTCCTCAAACTTTACAGAAGAGTGGAAACGCCGGTGGTGTGCTGGTTAAGTGCTACAGCTGCTAACCAAAGGGTCGGCAGTTCGAATCCACCAGACGCTCCTTGGAAATTCTATGGGGCAGTTCTACTCTGTCCTATAGGGTCACTATGAGTCGGATTTGACTCAACGGCACTGGGTTTGGTTTGGTTTTGGTTTTTACAGAAAAGCAGCAGTCGTTCCTAAACTTACATTACTAAAATTAGAGCCCTCTGAGGTAGCTGTAAAAGATTGTCATGTTGAGGGGCAAGCACAGAATGTTGTGAAACTGGAAGTCTAAATAGGGCTGTCCGGCAATTCACATTAGAAAAATCTTTATTTAAAAACTGGGAAATTTTGGATTTTATTCTTTGACTTGTTAGGGCAGCTATTGCATCACTACTTTTGTAGACCTTTTCTTATGTTAACATATCAAAAAATATTTTCTAAGGAATAATATAATAAGAAGAATATGTGAGCTAATAAACGCACACACACATATACATCTTACTATTCTACTGTTTGTGTTTGTATATCATGTTTATATATATTACTATATATATTATGTATAAACATGATAGCTTCTTTCCAGGCTTTCACAGAAATGTTTTTGTCACGCAGCAGCATTTGTTAGCCAGAACAAATGAGTAACTGACATTTTTACCTATTTGTAGAAAAAGTTAACTATATTATGAATTGGTCGGATACAGGTAAGAAAACAACATGCAGTCAGTGGGACTGTAAATGAGATACTAATAACTGAATAGTAGTTCTGCTTTAACGTAAATAATCATAATAGTAGCTAATTTTATTAAGCATTTACTATGTACCTAGGGCTTTATGGACTATCTCATGTAATTCTCTAACAGCCCTCTGACATCAGTACCATTATTGTTTACATTTTACTGATAAAGAAATTAAAGAACATAGAGATTAATTAACGTTTCATGAACGTAAAGCTAGAAGGGGTGAAGCTGGTATGTAAACACAGACAGTGTTTGCATCACATTTAATAATTATATACTAGCACATGGAAGCACTGGGCAAATCTGCTACAAAAGACCTATTTAAAGTGTTAAATAGCCAAGATTCCACTTTGAAGACTAAGGTGTGCCTGACCCAAGCCATGGTATTTTCAGCCTCTGCATATGCGTGCAAAAGCTGGACGATGAATAAGGAAGGTAGAAGAATTGATGCCATTGAATTACGGTGTTGGCAAAGAATATTAAATATACCATGGACTGCCAGAAGAATGAACAAGACTGTCTTGAAACAAAAACAGCCAGAGTACTCCTCGGAAGTGAGGATGGCAAATTCCATCCCTCCCCCACTCCCTCCCTGCTTTCCTTCCTGCCTTCCTCCCTGCTTTCTTCCTTCTTTCCTTTTGTTTTTAAAGCAAACACATATTTTTATTTCTTTTTATCTTAAGAAAGGAACCTGGGGTATGGTATACGAGGAGTCAACAAACTATAGCAAACTATGGCCCATGGACCAAATTCAGCCTGGGACACTTGTTTTTGTGGATAAAGTTTTATCGGAACATATTGTTGTTGTTGTTGGTAGGTGCCATAGAGTCGATTCTGACTTATAGCAACCCTATTTTTTTATAAGACAGTGTGAAACTGTCCCATAGAGTTTCCTAGGCTGTGATTTTTACAGGAGCAGATTGCCAGGTCTTTTCTCCTGTGAAGCCGGAACTATTGGTGGGTTTGGACTACTACCTTTTTGGTTAGCAGCCAAGTGCTTGAACGTTGCACCACGAGGACTCCTTTATTGGAACAGAGCCATACTCATTAGTTTGCATACTCCTTTTGGCTGCTTTCACATTACAATGGCAGAGTTGAGTAATTGTGACATAGGTTGTATGGCAAACGAGGTGTGAAATATTCACTATCTAGACTTTAACAAAAAACATTTGTCAGTCCCTGCGGTATTTTGGGAGCAATTGATTCTTCAGGATACAGATAAAACAGCAAAGATATTGTTTCAATATTTAGCAATAGAAACATTAATGCCTTTTAATACCTTTCTTTAGCATATTGCAAATTAACAAATATAATCCAGGATATAAAATCTAGATGAAGGTACAATTTAACCCAGTGCAAGAGCAGATCTGGTTACTATAAAGATTATAATAATATGAACATAGGTTTTTTTTTATTATTATTTTTAATGTATCAGTTATAAATAATTGGAAAAAGAAAAACCTTAAGGGAAAGTGTCAGTTGGGCTACATATTATTATTATTAATTTCTCTGTTCCTATCGTTCATTCATCTCAATAAACTCTCGAATTGTAAGGGATTGCATTCTGATCACTCTCATGGAGCTCTGTTTTATGTGACTGTCACAAATACACAAGGTCATCTGTACTGTTTCAACACATAGAAATGTTGAGAAATAACTATTGCTTTTATTTTCCTCCTACTATTGGAAATTTCCCAGAAAATGAGTTCAATAAACTCAATGGCAAAAATTATAACCTTACTGATAAGTAATAAAGTCATTAAGAATATGCATCTTTGATTAGTTTTTTTTTTTATCTTTACTACATTAAAAGCTATGTAACTCATAAAATTACTACTTGGTTGTTTTTCTTTCTTCTAGATTTGGACGATCCAGTAGTAACTGTTCATCAAAGTATAGGTGAAGCTAAAGAACAGTTTTACTACGAGAGAACAGTTTTCCTCCGATGTGTTGCCAATTCCAATCCACCTGTTCGGTACAGCTGGAGACGAGGCCAGGAGGTGTTACTACAAGGATCTGATAAAGGAGTTGAGATTTATGAACCCTTCTTTACACAGGTAGGAAATAAGGTATAGTATTTCTACTCCACTCTACTAGGATACTTTCCTAATTCAGGAAGTATGCAATATTACAGCTTGTTCAAAAGATTTTTTCTTAAAGTCTTACATTTAAAAAGTAATATGTGCTCAACTGAAAGATCAGAGGTCTCAAATAGTGAAGAACAGTTTGTAGTCCTTTGGTAGTTATGTTGGTAGTTAAAATGTTAACTCTAGAAAAAATTCTTATATTTAATGTATTGTAACTTGTTTCTTTATCCATAATTACGTAGGTTTCATGATAAAGTACCTACTTTTTCTGACTGACTTGGTTTTTGTGGAAAATATTTCTGAAATGGAGCTATTTTTATTTCCTCATTTGCAATGGTAAATGATTTCAAAGGAATGATGGAATCTATTTGAGATTTATTCTAGAAAAATCTGTCTTTAATTTCCTTTATGTCTGGCTCTGAATTAGTTTAGGGATAGAGCCTTAATTATATAAAAATCGAAATATCTAATCAACTATTTAAAAATATCTTTAATAAAAAGAAAAATTGAATTAATTTGATATAGAGTGAATGTAAATTAAAATAATCTTCTGCAATGTATCAACAGTGGAGAATTTTTAACTCTTAAGGAAGACATTGATATTTTTAGTAATATTTAAGTGCTGTTGTTATAGGGTTTTCCAGATGACTAGAAAAATAGCACAAAATAATTAACAACAACAAAAGAGTTTTAAAATAGAAAGAATGTATTTGGAAGAACATTCAAAATAACTATGACTATGAATTGTAAAAAATAAACATGATATAGGCAACAGAATAAACAGAAATTTGCCTGTATTGCATATAATTTGAGACATTCTTATGCTTCTAACTAGAGGAATATACGCCTAAAATTTAAATATAAATATTCTACTTCAAAATTTTAAGATTATTAGAAGTCTCACATCTTGACTCTATAATAAAGCTCTCCCAAGTTCATAAATTTCCAAGCATTCCATTTTTTCACCATTAAGTATATTTCCTTATATAGATGATTACTTGGAATGTCTAAGGACTTACCTATTTTAGATTTGTATATTGCCAATGTTCAGATATTAACTGTGGAAGAATGTAGTCATTATATAAAAAACATCTTCACCCATAACACCTATTTGTGTGTATTGCTATTCAAAGCTATAGAACAGTTGTAATTTAACAAAATATAAGTTTCTGAAAATCACTATTAAGCACACATTAATAGTGAGTCTACATAATACCAGTCTTGAAGTCTGTTTTGATTTGACCTTCCTTTGGCTAAGGCCACTATGACATCTTCAACTGGTCTGTGCCAACAAGGTGGATCACAGTTTCCTCATATAGTCTGCACTACTACAATTCATTCTTCTATATTTACTAAAATTAAATTAAAAAGATAAAAATGTGTTACTGGTATTTAGTTGCTCAGATGTTCTCCCAAAAAAAAAAACCAAACCCATTGCCATCGAGTAAATTCTGACTCATAGCGACCCTATAGGACAGAGTAGAACTGCCCCATAGAGTTTCCAAGGAGTGCCTGGTGGATTTGAACTGCTGACCTTTTGGCTAGCAGCCATAGCTCTTAACCACTACACCACCAGGGTTTCCCAGATGCCTCTAGCGTTTAGAAATTATCAATTTATTTTTAAAGCACAGGCATTTTAAAAATTTAGAGAACACATTTACTTCTAGAATCTTGTCAAACATAACATCTAGAGTTATTGAAATTATTCTATTTTCTATATGGCTATTTATTACTTACAGATGGGTGTGACCACTTGGAAATGAACACGTGCCTTGTCCAAATTTTGAAAAATCTTTCATACAATCAAAATAATTTGGAATTTCCATTTTAAAGTTATTGAACAAGCATAAACAAAAGTTTCATTCTTTTGAATTTGTCTATATTCTCATGTTAGCAATTCTCAAAAACCATCTTATGAGGACTGTCAAACTAGTAGCTGTAAATTCTGCCTTTTTTAAGTAACTTCTGCTTTCTCTTCCTTCTTTTTCTCTCCCCTTCCTTAATGAGAAAACACCATTTTATTTTGAACATTTCACTGCTGATATTTCCTTCTATATGAATATCAGCCTTTGCCATGCTGTACAAACCAGCTTTCTCTAATTTTGGCTATGCTAATAAATTTGTTCACTTAAAAATATTTTAAAAAAACAAGCACTACTTTTTGCAATTCTGTATTCTAAATTAGCTTGCTGTAGTTTTAGTAAATAATTGCCAAAACTCTGTAGCTTTAGCTCCTATTAATGTCTTTCCTTCTCTTAATTTTTTGGTTTACATTGCTTATCTATCCTTTGAACTGGTTGTGTATTTGTATTGTCCTAAAAGTCGTGTTAGAGCAAGAAATGTTTAAATACTTTTATATTGTAAAAGAAAACCAAAAAACGCATTCCTGTCCAGTTGATTCTGACTCATAGTGACCCTATAACAGAGTCAAACTGCCCCTTAAGGTTTCCAAGGAGCACCTGGTGAATTTGAACTACGGACCTTTTTGATTATCAGCCAAGCTCGTAACCACTGCTCCACCAGGACTCTTTTATATTATATATGTGCTTTAATTTGTTAATATTAAATGTATTGTGTAGACAAAACTGATAGAAACACTCAAACATCTGCAAATGGTGAATTTAGTTCTTACAGTCATAAAGATTGTTAACTTTTTCATAGTCAAGAGATACCATCGATGGTTTTTCTGCATAGCACATGTGTTGGTATACTGCGTAAGGGCCTGATATACATGCATCCAGACATATCACATGGCTTCCATTATCTCTCCATGGAATATGGCAGTAAGCTCCTAGCTGTTTTCTTCTTTTACTGCAGAAAATACCAAACATCCAGAGTGATCATAATTGCAGATATGATCAGGTCTTTATCCTGTTTAAATGCCTCTAGTGGCTTCTCAATTACTAGAATAAATCCAGATAATGTACTGTGGCCTACCAGAGCATGGTTTACTTGCCCTGCCTTGTTCTCTTAACTAATCTTCTATACCTCAGTCACAGTTTCCTATCACTCCATCCCTAGACAGGCCAAGCTTGTGTCTACAGTCTGTATCTTGTCATTTCCTCCATATAGAATACTTTTTATCCAGATAATATGCCAAATGTCTTCTTAACACTGAGGACTCACATCACTTCCAAGAGGCCATCCCTGAAAATCTATCTAAAGTAACATCCCTTCCCTTCCACAGTTATTCTTCCCCAATACCCAGTTTTATTTACTTTTGTCTCATAGCTCTAAAACTATCAATTTATCTTATTTGTGTGTTCACAGAAATATAAACTCACTGATGAAGAGACTTGATCTGTCTGTTTAACAGCTGGAACAGTGCAAACACATGGCAGATTCTCAATAAATATATGTTAAATATTAGACCAATAAATTCCATGGGGATGCCTTGATTATTAGCTATAAAAAAAAACCCACTGCCGTTGAGTCGATTCTGACTCATTAAAATTGACTCCAGGTTACTAGTAACTCTGTGAGCACTCTGTAATTCCACCTCTCTTTGGCACTAAAGAAAGCATATTGAATTGTGAATGAGAACAATGTTATAATTGAATCCATATTAATGTACTTAATTTCCATACCGTTGGTGGTTTTCTATTATAATTTTAATTGATTTCTAGTCTAATTCAACTGTGACATACTTAAAAGCATACGTTAAATAATTTCAGTCTTTTTAGAAATTCATTGAAACTTGCTTTCTGCCCAACCACTGATCTATTTTCATAAATGATTCATGTGCACCTAAAAGAATGTTCATTGTTAAGGAGCCAAACAAAAACCACACCCATTGCTGTCTAGTCGATTCCAACTCATTGGGACCTTATAGGACACAGTGCAACTGCCCCATAGGGTTTCCAAGGAGTGACTGGTGGATTCGAACTGCTGACCTATCAGTTAGCAGCTGTAGCCCTTAACCATTGTGCCACCAGGGCTTTACCATATATGCCAGCTAGGTCAAGTTAGTTAATTATGTTGTTCAGATCTTTTTTTATTTTCTGTTTGTTTTTCTGCTGTTCTAAAGCTTCTGAGAGAAGTTAGTGTCTATGACTATAGTTGTGGATTTGTTTATTTCTCCTATTTCTGTTGAATTTTGCTTTATATATTTTGAAAATATATTATTGGTATAAATAATTATATAATCCTGGTGGATTATCTAGTAGATTATTTTCCAGACATAATATCTTCCCAGTAGATTATTATTAAGAAACGTCTTCTCTTTACTTCTATCAGTGATTTTTGCCTTAAGTCTACTTTGTCATTCATTTAGCTACAACAATGTTCTTTTGGCTAGTGTAGTTTTGGTTCTTTTTATTGTACGTATTTTTCTACATTTTTACTGTCAAACTTTCTGTGTGTTTATATTTAGGACATGTCACTTGTAAGCAGCATATAGGTTTTTTTTTTTTTTTCCTTTAATCTGGTGAGACAATTTTAGTCTTTAGTGCATTTAATCTGGTCACTGATATATCATCCATAAGACAATTTTTTTTTCATATGATCCACCTGTTTTATTTTCTTACTCTCTTACCTTCTTTTGGATTTATCAAATACTTTTAATTATACCACGTTCTCCTCAATTTAACTGAAAGTTTTATATTATCATAGTTTTGTTTATTGTTCACCCTAGAAATTACACCCACATCCTTGATTATTACTTTACTACTTCCTCAATAAAGGTAAATGCTGAGAATACAGTTTTTGTAATGTACTTTAAGTCCAAATGTATCTTAACATTCACATGATATTTCATTGTATTCTTTTGAACAATTGATATTCATTTATACTTACCAACACATTTACTTTTTCCATTTTGAGTTTTTTGTTTATGCTGCAAGGGAATGTTTAAAGTTTATTTTTTGCAAGTGGATATCAATTTTTTCTAGCACCTTTTACTGAAAAGAATGTTCCTTCCCCAGTGAATTGCCTTGACACTTATCTTTAAAATCAATTGTTCACATATATCTAAGTCTATTCCTGAACTTTTTATTCTTTACTGCTGGCCTATATATCTCTCTTTATGCCAATACCATACCCCAAAATCTTACCCCATTCCAGGATCAACTCTAAATCTCAAATCTCATCTTCTAGATCATCTAAATCAGATATGGATGAGATTTGGGGCCTTTTTCATCTGGGGCAAAATTCCTTCCCATCTATAAGCCTGTGAAACCCAGAATCCAGGTTATTTTCTTCCAAAGTACACTGGTGAAACCAACACAGAGTAGACATTTCCACTACAAATGAGAGAGAAATCACAGATACCAAGCAAGCCCACAAACCACCAGAGTAAATTTCATTAACTTTCAAGGCTTAAAAACAATTCTTTGTTCTCCAGGATCACCTGGGCAATAGCCCCGCCCTCCAGATTCTAGTTGTTGGCCATGCTCTCCAGATTCTATGTGGAGGCCCCTTAGCCCTGGGAGCCAACCCCACCTTCCAAACTCACCTGGACAGTAACAGTGCTCCCTCAGCTTTGGGAGGCCCCATTCTCCTAGTCCATCTGTGTGGCAGCCCGACTTCTGGGCCTCAGGCATCTTCATCCTCCTGGCTCTTGGGCATGGCAGCCCTGCCCTCTCAGTTTAGGTGAAGGCCCCATCTCCTTGACCTACCTGAACAGCAGCCCTACACTCCAAAACCTAGGTGGTGGAGATCTGACTATTTGAAAGTTAGGAGGCAGTTTTTCCAACCTTTGAAACTGCGGCCATGATTTCATCTTTTGAAATGAAGGCAATTTTGCCCACCATGAGCTGTCCAACACTTCTGTTGAAATCTGTTGATAACTGTTCCCAGGATGGTGCCTTCCTTTTCTTGGAGGACAACAGATGTTTGCAACTAGTCGCTCCATTGACCTGTCTTCTGCCTATAGAATTCCATGAGGCAAGCAGCTTTCTTTCACTTTTTGCTGTCTCTGTATAGGGTCGCAATGAGTCGGAATCAACTCAACGGCACTGGGTTTGGTTTTGGTTTGGTCCCTTTTTGCTGTGGTGGTTGAATCTCTCCATCAGTCACAGGCTTAATCTCTTTAACAAAAGTTGAGGAGGCTAGAAGTCTGATGCAAGGTGCTGGTTCTCTGGGAAGTTTCTCTGTCTGCCCTGGGGGAAAATCCTCGTCTCAGCTTCTGAAACTTTCTTCCTAGCATTCTGTGGAGATCTCTATGTGGGCTCTGTCTTTCCCCCAGTGATACTTCCTTTCTGTGCTTAATCATTTCTTTTATATCTCAAAAGTGATTGATTTAAGACACAGCCTACACTAATATGGTCTCATTAACATAACAAAGAACGTAGCAAGAGTAGTAATGTTGACGTTTTAGGGATCAAAATGAGAATTCAAGATACCCTTTGAGATGATTTCCACTCTTTAAAAACCCACAAGTATGACCCATTATATTCAGTGGTTTGTACGTTGCACATCCTTATTAATTCTTACATGTGACAGAATAGAAGAATGGGCCCATGAGAAAGACCGTCCAAAAAGAAAAGATAGAACCTGTACTGTGAGCTTTAGATCCACGATTTCACTATGGTTCAGTTATCACAGGTTTGTGGAGTTGTTCTGAATACTCTCTGGTGGTCAGACATTCCCTGAATGTTATTGCTAAGTGATTGCTGCTTGCAGTCAGATGACAATTTACCCGAGAAGTATGAGCCTACATGACCTATATGAATTTTTCTCCTAGGTTGACCTATAAACTTAATCTATACCATGTCAAAGACAGGTGTGGGTCAATATAGACTAGACTGTTAAAGGAATAGAAAATAACAGGCAGAATTAACGGAAGAATTTGACCTTAGCTATTTAATTAATTCACAAAATTCAAGAAATGGTCAAAGCTTTTGGACTGACCCTCTTCCTCTCACTCAACAGCTTCCAATATCCAGATTTTTTTCAGTTTAACATAATATGTAACAAAACAGAGGCTAACAAAAGACAACGTATATACATTTATGCCTGTGTGTATATATGTATATTATATATATGTATCAAATGGCATGTATACAAGCATGTAAATATATATACATGTTATGTATATATACATATTTAATTATTGAGATTTTGCCAATTATAAATGCTTTAACATATTACTTTAATTTTATTTTGTTGATTTTATAAATTTAATATTCCATGAAGCTGGGAGGTTTTTGCATGTAAATTTGCATGATTTGTTAAAAGGAATTTTGATTTGATTATTGTCTAATTAGTCTAATTAGCCTAATTACAACTAATTATGTAATTGATGTAAATATGTTCAGTCTTATAATTAGATGGTTTAATTACAATACACAGGATGACATCACAGACATCTTTATAAAAGTTCTAGAAAAATAGCAAGAGTGTGTATAATTTGTAAAGTTCGAGGACATGTTTCTTGAACATTTAAAAAGTTATTTGAAATTCCTATGTTTAAACTTTTAGAACAATTTTTTCCTTACTTTTTCTTCGTGAGAATATACACAGCAAAACATATACAAATTCAACAATGAAAATTTTGTGACATTGCTTACATTCTTCAGTTAAACCTATTTACTGGGGGAAAAAAGGAAAGGAGAGATATTCTATATATTATTTGCTGGTCCTTTCCAATGTTGACAGTGGTATAATAATACTCATAGTCAAGCAGTATTTCTGGTTTACTTATAAAATGAAGTGAAACATTCTTTTAATATTTATTTTAATTGTTTATCTGACCCTCAGTTATCAGTAAAAAAGAAAATCTTCCAATTCACACTCATTTTTTTAACTTTAATGAATAATTTAATACAAACTTATATTAAAAAAACAATATATGCTAGCCTACACCTATCAGTATTAATTGAGTGGAAGTATGAAGAGTATAATTATTCCTCTTAGTCTTATCATATTATGTGTTTATGAATTCATTATCAGTCTCAGAAACACAGACTAATTTCATTCTGACGTTATCTATAAAATCTACATGTATAATGATTTAGAGTTTACCATTTATAAATGCTTTATTATATTTGATTTTGTCATCCAAGAAGATAGTGAAATAAAAACTCAATTCAAACTGATATAGTTAATAACTTAATATGAAAGGGCAAGTGGGATAAATATATCTCATTATCTTAGAAACAATTTTATTAAAAACAGGAGGTTATTGATGAATAGCACAACATAATATGCTTAAAATGAATTTGATTTTTTAACATTAAAAAATAAGCATACATATCGTCTATCATCCAAATCCTTCTACAATATAATCCCAGTTTATGTTCCAAGTTTTGAAGTCTACTCTTCCTCAAGCGTACCAATTCTTGCTCCAGACAACCAGAAAAAATGGCCAATCTTTAAAGATTTTGCTGTCTTTTAGCAGTCTAGTCTGTATTGACCCATCCCCGTCTTTGGCATTGTATAGATTAATTTTATAGATTAATTTAGAAGACAAATTCACACGGGTCTGGTAGGTTCACTCTTCTCAGCAAATTGTCATCTGACTGCAAGCAGCAATCATTTTAGCAATAACATCCAGGGAATATCTGCCCACCAGAGAGTATCCAGAACAACTCTACAAACCTGTGATAGCTGAACCATAGGGAAATCACGGATCTAAATCTCACAGTAAAAGAAAGATTCTGTATTTTCTTTTTGGTCAGTCTTTCTCCTGGGCCCATTTTGCTGCTCTGCTTTGTGTAGGAATTAACTAAAATGTGCAGTGTGCAAACCATTGTATTTAACAAGTCATACTTGGTCATTGTATTTAACAAGTCATACTTGGAATCATCTAAAAGGATATCTTAAATTATCTTTTTAATTCCTAAAATGCCAATATTATTATACATTTTATAGTCTTTACTCTCAGATAACATAAACACCAGTAGTGTTTTCTGACATCATGAACTTAGATATATAAATATTTTAACAATACTATTCATTACAAAAATTGTCCTCTGTATTTTCATGGCCAGAGTTTTTTGGCTACTGATTCAGATGTACTTGATTGTGTTAAATATTTGTTTGGGGGCTTATTTCCCTTTTACATTCACTTGTCAGTAATGAACTGTTCATTGTTTTTGTGGATGTCACCTAACTCAGTTTCATAAATATATCATGGTTCCTACCATATTAATAACCATTTCTGTCAAATTGATTCCAACTCATAGCGACATTATAGGACAGAGTGGAACTGCCCCATATTTTCCAAGGAACAGCTGGTGGATTTGAACTACCAACCTTTTGGTTAGGAGTTGAGCTCTTAACCACTGTGCCACCAGGGCTCTTCTTTAATTCTTATTATTACTATCAGATTTGATGTGCTTCAAAAATGTTTACTGAAAACTTATATGCAAGACAATGAGTTGGCTATTCTATTGTAAATGGCAATATTTACTGAGTGGACAATGTATAGAACCCAGCACAAATTGTCAGGATTGGAATTTAATATGAAATCATTTCATATAATGGAAAAAGCAGGAGCAATGCCAATACATACATGTAAGTGACTGAAAATATATACACCCACTCCTCACTTGTTGACATGGCTATGTTCCAAAGATAAGGTCATTATGCAAAATGGGCATTATGCAAAAAGGGAGAATGACCACATCGGATCATGAAATGGAGAATGACTACATCAGTGCATAACTGCCAAATCATATCATTACGTAACTGCCGAACTACTGAGAATCATGGCCCAGCCAAGCTGACACATAACTTTAACCATCACAGCCACTGTTACTCTCACCTCGCACTTTGGCATTTGTTACTACCAGATGTTTGTCATTACTGTACAAAATGGTTGGATTTGTTGCTGTTAGGTGCCATCGAGTCAGTTCAGACTCATAGCGACCCTATGCACAACAGAACGAAACACTGCCCGGTCTTGAGCAATCTTCACAATCACTGTTATGCTTGAGCTCATCGTTGCAGCCACTGTGTCAATCCACCTCGTTGAGGGTCTTCCTCTTTTCCGCTGATCCTGTACTTCACCAAGCATGATGTCCTTCTCCCGGGACTGAGCCCTCCTGGCAACATGTCCAAAGTATGTAAGATGCAGTCTCACCATCCTTGCTTCTAAGGAGCATTCCTGCCGCACTTCCTCCAAGACAGATTTGTTCGTTCTTTTGGCAATCCATAGTATATTTAATACTCTTCACCAGCACCACAATTGAAAGGCGTCAATTTTCTTTGGTCTTCCTTATTCATTGTCCAGCTTTCACATGCATATGATGTGATTGAAAATACCATCGCTTGGGTCAGGTGCACCTTAGTCTTCAAGGTGACATCTTTGCTCTTCAACACTTTAAAGGGGTCCAATGCAATGCATTTCTTGATTTCTTGACTGCTGTTTCCATGGCTGTTGATTGTGGATCCAAGTAAAATGAAATCCTTGACAACTTCAATCTTTTCTCCGTTTATCATGATGTTGCTCATTGGTCCTGTTGTGAGGATTTTTGTTTTCTTTATGTTGAGGTGCAATCCATACTGAAGGCTGTGGTCTTTGATTTTCATTAGTAAGTGCTTCAAGTCCTCTTCACTTTCAGCAAGCAAGATTTTGTCATTTGCATAACACAGGTTGTTAACGAGTCTTCCTTCAACCCTGATGCCTGGTTCTTCTTCATATAGTCCAGCTTCTTGTATTATTTGCTCAGCATACAGATTGAATAGGTATAGTGAAAGAATACAACCCTGACGCACATCTTTCCTGACTTTAAACCGATCAGTATCCCCTTGTTCTGTTCAAATAACTGCCCCTTGATCTATGTAAAGGTTCCTCATGAGCACAATGAAGTGTTCTGGAATTCCCATTCTTCGCAGTGTTATCCATAGTTTGTTATGATCCACACAGTCTAATGCTTTTTCATAGTCAATAAAACACAGGTAAACATCCTTCTGGTATTCTCTGCTTTCAGCCAGGATCCATCTGACATCAGCAATGATATCCCTGGTTCCATGTCCTCTTCTGAAACTGACCTGAATTTCTGGAAGTTCCCTGTCGATATACTGCTGTAGCCATTTTTGAATTATCTTCAGCAAAATTTTGCTTGTGTGGAATGTGGAATAGGCATAAATATGGATCTCTTCCAATCAGTTGGCCAGGAAGCTGTCTTCCATATTTCTTGGCATAGATGAGTGAGCACCTCCAGCGCTGCATCTGTTTGTTGGAACATCTCAATTGATATTCCATCAATTCCTGGAGCCTTGTTTTTTGCCAATGCCTTCAGAGCAGCTTGGACTTCTTCCTTCAGTACCATCAGCTCCTGATCATATGCCACCTCTTGAAATGGTTGAATATTGACTAATTCTTTTTGGTATAATGGCTGTGTATTCCTTCCATCTTCTTTTGATGCTTCCTGGGTCGTTTAATATTTTCCCCATAGAATCCTTCATTATTACAACTCAAGGCTTGAATTTTTTTAGTTCTTTCAGCTTGACAAAAGCCAAGCATGTCCTTCCCTTTTGTTTTTCCATCTCCAGCTTTTTGCACATGTCATTATAATGCTTTGTCTTCTCGAGAGGCCCTTCGAAATCTGTTCAGTTCTTTTACTTCATCAATTCTTCCTTTTGCTTTAGCTGCTCAACGTTTGAGAGCAAGTTTCAGAGTCTCCTCTGACATCCATCTTGGTCTTTTCTTTCTTTCCTGTCTTTCCACTGACATCTTGCTTTTTTCATGTGTGATATCCTTGATGTCATTCCACAACTTGTCTAGTCTTCGGTAACTAGTGTTCGATGTGTCAAACCTATTCTTCAAATGGTCTCTAAATTCAGGTGGGATGTACTCAAGGTCATATTTTGGCTCTTGTGGACTTGTTCTGATTTTCTTCTGTTTCAGCTTGTACTTGCATATGATCGATTGATGGTCTGTTCCACAGTTGGCCCCTGGCCTTGTTCTGACTGATGATATTGAGCTTTTGCATTGTCACAAATATGAAATGTCACATAATGAGATAGTCAATAAGTGAGTAGGTGTAAACATATACATAATTACTACTGATACAAGTAAACACATGACATTAACTCAGAAGACAAAAGAAAACACATGTAGGAAATAAACACTCTAACAGAGTGGCTCACAGGCAAGTGCGTGTACTTTGAAACATCTTCCTTGAAATAATGGCTGTAAAGTCATGCTCAAAAAGACTGAAGGGGCAAGTATTGTTTAGAGGAATAGACAGTCAGGATGGGTAGAATTCATGCTTAGAATATTTTCCAAAATGGAAAGGTAAGCCTTGATGAAAAAATGAGACATATGAGGTGAGTGCACTTAAACAATGTATAAGTAGAGTTAGAATAAATCCAAACCCACTGCCATGGCCCACCTAACTTGGTGTTCCAGCCTCTGAAGTTTATCTCATTCCATGGTGTTCCTTGCCCTGAACTCCAGTCATATTGATTTTCTATGCATCTTTCCAGCAGAGCAAACATAGTACTGCATCACGGTCTCCTCACTTGTGATTTCCTCTACCTGTATCACTCATCCCTCAAATACCATTCTAGTCACTGAACTTCAACCCAAATAGACATCTTTAAAAAAAAAAAAAAAATCTTTAGAGATGCCTTTATTGCTACCCCATCCAAAATATCTTGTCACATTCCCATCTCTATCACATTACCTTGTTTCATTTACTTGATGGCAATTAATACTTTTTACAACCATCTTCTGTATTTGTTTAAATATTTATTGCCTTTAACAATAAGCTCTATGTCTTTCCTACTGTGTTCCCAGCATTTGGAAAGTAGTTGGCACAGAGCGAGCCCTAAGTGATTATCTGTTCATTGAAATAAGGCTATAGTTAATTGTAATGATGTGTAACATACACATAGAAAAGTATATAAGCCATAAGTACAAAGCTTAATGATTTTTTACAAAGGGATCATACCCCTCTTAATAGTATGAAGATCAAGAAACAGAACAGGAGTAGGTCACCTACATCAATGCCTGTTCTGCCATCTAATATTATACATGAATTTTATGGTTGTAGATAATTTTAAGTGAAGAAACTTGATATTTCATTAAAAAAAAAAAAAAGCTAATAGACAGGAGGTGATGTGACCAACATAGCATTTAAAAAATATTTTGCCTGATATAATTTTTATTTTCTACAAAGAACAGGGAAGAGTAGGGTAGTTGGCAATGTGCCATGTAATATAAGTAAAGGGAAATACTCATTTAAATATAGAAGAATTACAGAGAAATAATCAATTTCCAAAAGACTACTAATGGGACGAATTATATACAAAGGTCAGGAAATAAAAAATAATCGGGATGAAACAAGAAGTATAGGTGATGTAAGCAAAGTACAGAGTCCTTGGTGAGAAGGAATGAAGAAGTCAATTTTTATAGATTTTATGTTTACTGTACTTTTTTATTTTTAAGTCATTATCATTATAAGTTAAGACTTTTCTTCTTAAGGGATGTGTTAGGTGTAAAAGACCAAATTTCAAGTATATACTGTAAATTGAAAAAATATTTAATTACCAGTGGATATGAAAGGCTCACTACTAGATGTTGTGGGAGATACAGGATGCCTCTGACTCTGGGGGCCTTATGATTAAGTTAGAGAGCATAAGACAACACATTAAATGATAACTCATAGTCAAATAATTAATAATAAGTTATAAATAAATATCATGATATAAAGGTGCAATAAATATTCCAAGGAAACTTTTTACTTCTAATTGAGAAGGTTGGAAAAGATTTCACAGAGGAAGTACAGAGTTTTTAAGTGATGTCATTTCAGATAAGAGCAGAAAATGATTCCACTCAATGGTTGGGGCATGTTTTCTTAAGAAAGGCATGGGATTGGAAATCATAAAAAGCCACCTCAATAGAGCGATGAAACTAATTTGATGAAAAAAAAATTTTTTTTTTTTGAGAAGTAAGCAAAAACTAGTTTTGCTCACAGTGCGTGGAGTTGTTTGTCAAACTAAATATATACTAAATTAAATAGAAAAATAAAATGAATAGTTATTATGTGTATAATTACACACAATGGGCTGTCAAAGTAGCAAAAATAATCCAAAGTGTTAAAATAAACAAAGAAATATAGAAGCACAAAAAAGAAAGATCTATTGAATGGTAGTAAATGAGCATCATTAACGACATTTTTAGGTAAGATTCTGTGGAGTGTTGAAAAGGTATCAGAAAACATAGATTAAAAATAATTTGTGAAAACAGAAACACAAGTACTAACTGTACAATTAACTCTATGTGAATAAAAATACTTTGTCAGTAAAAATACATCTAAACGGCATTGTTCATCTTTTGCATATATTTAAGTATGATTATCACTGATTTCCTTTAGATTGCTGACTATATATAGTAAATTTTTCAAAAAAAATTAGAGGTTTTCTTTCTGGAACAATTATATACTATAGATAGATATATAGAGATAGATAAGATAGATGATAGACAAGATAGATAAGATAGATAGATGATAGATAGAAGATAGATAAATAGATAGATAGATGATAGACAGATTGATTGATAGATGATGGATGACAGATAGATAGATAGATAGTTACTATGTATTTTGGAGTCCCTGAGTGGTGCAGACAGTTAATTCTCCAGGCTACTGACTGAAAGCCTGGAGATCCAAATCCACCCAGAGATGCCTTGAAAGGCCTAGCAATTTACTTCTGAAAAATCAGCCTTTGAAAACTCTGTGGAGGACATTTCTAGTCTGATATACATGAGGTCATGAGGTTGCCATAGGTCAGAATTGGCTCAGTCACAACTTTGTTTTTTACTGGTTACTGATTATATATATCATGATCATTTATATTTCTGTTCATTTTCATTTAAATTTTTTGTTTCTTGTGGTAAGATCTAATTTTTGCCCAATTCCGATATTTTGTCTTCATTGCAAGTTTCCCTCAAAACCAAAAGTGTAATCTAGATAAACTATTATGAGAGAAATAGGTTCTCTTTCTTTTTATTCTGTAAATCAGTATCCATTGAGTATCTGCAATATATGTGGACAATTTTCTCTAGGCACATTTACTCTCTGATTATATTTCATTTATTTAACATCCATTGAGTTCATATCATGTACCAAGCAGGTAGTAAATTCTAAAGAAATAAATATATATAAAGCAAAGCCCTGGGTAGGGAAAGATAGGTAACTATAGTACCTTTAATTGAAAAAAGTGTTCATTAAAACATGCCTCTTCTATGATAAGTTCTGTGCTAGGTCCTCGGATATAATGCGGAGAGCAGGATGCATACAATCCCTAGCTATAGATACTTACTGGCCAGGGGAAGGGCCTTGCAGAAAATAACTCATTACCAAAATAAATGTAAATATTAAACTGTTATGAAGATTCACAAGCAGATCTCGCAAAATGGGAATTCCACCTACTTCAGAAAGTGAGAAAAGGCTTACCTGTGGAAGCTAGAAGTATTGAGAACCAAAGAATGATATTGTATTGATTAGGCATAGAGAAGTGAAGAGCCAGGCATGCGCAAAGGGTCTATGACAGGAGAATGCTGAATGTGTATCAGGCTGTAAAAAAATGAGATGGGACTGGCAAGGGAAGAAGAATGCAGATCATATAGGATTGAGAATCATGTTAATAGTTTCCTGTTTTTAAGAACAGTAGCAAGTGCTTCGTGTGGTTTATGCAGAAAGATGGCATGTTCAGTATGTCTATTACAAAAATTGCTGGTCGTAGTATGTATCATTAAGGCATGCTAAGCACATTCAGAACTTTTTCACCTGAATATAGGATTGAGAGCGTCTACTTTTAAGAAATGATAATAGATAAATACGTTTAAAGTGCAATAAAAGGACCTGGGTAAGTGGGTAAAACTGAACGTATGAATGGGAAGTTATTTTTGTTTCTAAACAAGGAAATGTAGGTTTAGAGGAATAGAGTTGTATTTCAATTTAGGACACGCTGAGTTTTAAGTTTTCTGTGAGGCATCAAAATGGACACGTTGAGGTAACAATTTGGTATAGGCATCTGAAGCTTAAGGGAGAATCCTAGGGTGGGGACATAGACATGGGGTCCAGGAAAATAGAACTTGTAGTAGAAATTCACCAACAAGGATAAGATCACACCTGGAGATGGTATAAACTGAGATTAACCATGGGAGAGATAGAATCCGAAGAAATGAAAATAGTTCAATGTTAAGAAGGAAAAGCAAAGGAATCTGAGCAAAAAACAACCACAAAGTAAGGTGAGATAAAATTTTTTCTTAAAATTATTCGAGTCAACTCATTCTATTATAACATTTTCTTTCCAATCTATGATTTCTAAATAAGCACACTTTTCTAGAACTTTGTAATACACTGTAAACATGTTTTAAATATTAAGTTATAGAATCACATAGAGATTGTGTAAATTTGTGAGGGTGTATTTGCATTTGTTTGTGTATAAAAAATACAATGCCTTTCCAAAACAAAAATCAAAAGGTCAAAAGTTTATTCCACTGAGGAAAATGTTAAATGTGTGACTGATTTAAGACTGAATTTTAACAGTGAATGAAAGGAACTATAGCCACAATACTTATGCATATTGAACTGGGGACTCATTTGACACATATCTTTGTCAATTGCATTACAGTCTATTCGAAAAACTCTGTACATCTACGTCTGGGCAATGTTTTTGAAAATAAGCAGGCAGGGATTGTATATATTAAGTCACTAAGTGTCCTAACCCTTCTGTATAGTGTTTGAAAGTAATGCAATTCTCAGGGCTTGATTGAGGTGGTTGTTGTTGTCGTTAGGTTCTGTTGAGTCGATTTAGACTCAGAGCGACCCCAAATGACAGACTAGAACTGCCTAAAGATTTTTCTAGGTTGTAATCTTTAGTAGGAGCAGATCATCACTAGGTCATTCTCCCACTGGGCCTCTAGGTGAATTCTAACCACCAACCTTTCAGTTAGCAGTGGAGGTTTTAACGGTTACACCACGAGGGCACCCTTGATTGATGTTAAAAACCAAAACCAAACCCGTTGTCGTTGAGTCGATTCAGACTCATAGCAACCCTATAGGTCAGGGTAGAACTGCCCCATGGAGTTCCCAAGAAGCACCTGGTGGATTTGAACTGCTGACCTTTTGGTTAGCAGCCTTACTCTTAACCACTGTCACTAGGGTTTTCTGATTTATGTTATTCAAGTTAAATAAAGGCATCACATTGTCCCATACAAATGTCATCTGGAGAAAAAAATTCTTAAAATTGCTATAACAAATATGAGGCCATTGAGACTGATTTTATCATCACTATAATTAAAAAAAAAAATTTTTTTTTTTTATAATTATTTATGAGAGAAACTATTTTGAGAAAATGCATTGATTAGAAAGGCAAAGAAATTCCAGGGGGACTACTTTGAATTGAGCAAAAGGGTTAATTTTGTTGTTGTTGCCATTTATTTGTTTCTTTTTACTCTTTGAACAATTCAATGTAATGGTTTTATATGGCGTTGCCTGGCCTAAAAAAAAAAAAAAAATTGTAGGTACTCTAGCCACTCACCTGATTTAGGTCTTTCTGCAAATTTGCAGGTTTACCTGGGAGACCTAGGACGTGAATTCCTTCCTGGGCGCAAAATAACAGGAAAATAATAATACAGAAAAACTCATAAATCCTTCTTTCACTCAGTTTTAGGTCTGCCATCTGTCGTTGCTTCCTATACACAAGCTATTTATGTATATACGTTTAATCATCTGTTACTAGATTTGTTTCATTAACTTTGTTTTACCAGTAGTGTTCATTAATAGGCTTTTCTATAGAACCCTTTTCTTTCATAACATTTCATGTTGAAGCCTGCATGGATTGCAGTGTTTGTTGAATAAACTAGTATTAAGTACACTGTTCTGATCTTTGCATAGTAATTTGCATAAAAACCAGAAAAAGGTTTTTCCCCCTAGGAAGCTAGTTGGAAAAGAAAACATTACGAATTTTCATTGTAGTCTGTTAGTTTTTGTCAGAAATATTTTATCTCTGGGCATATTCTAGCATTTCCTAAAAATACAGATTTTTTGGATTCAGGACATTTTCCTTAAAAAAATAATCTAAAATAGTCTGATAATAATATATAATGTCCCAATTCATGCTTTCATTCTAGTTACTTTTGTATTTTTTTAATGACCTTTTCTACATTTTCAGGGTGAAACAAAGATCTTAAAACTAAAGAACCTTCGACCTCAGGACTATGCTAATTATAGCTGCATTGCCTCAGTGAGGAATGTGTGTAATATTCCTGATAAGATGGTGTCATTTAGACTTTCGAATAAAACAGGTATGGAACTATCTCTGTACATTATATGTCTGTTATCCACAATTAATGTTGAAGTAACTCTTGAACGTTCTAATAGAACAAGTGATTTGTATATGTAGGAGCAAAGCATAATTTTTTCCAAAAAATTCTGGTATATCTGAAAAACTCTTAGTAAATGCATACAGTAAAATTTAATTGCAATATGCCCAATGTAATGTTTGTTTAGCATACAAAATTATAGTTCCTTAAAATATTGTAGTCATAAACAAGCCTATATCCTGTTCAAACAGATTTCTGTGAAATATTAAAGATTCTTCACATAAAATTTCATGATTTGAGTTGTTAAATGTGTTCTTTGATTCCAAAGCCAAATAAAAGAAGCTTTCTTTTACAATATTTCAAGTGAAGAAAACTAATTGGTAATTTCAGGTAGGTGTTTCTAGGAAAGTATTTTTGTAGAAAATGTCAAAACATTAGCAAGACTTCAGCTTAAATCAAGGCATCCTGTGTTTAGTAATATAGACCTCAGAAGAACTGAAAACAGATTAAGAAAAAAAAAAAAAAGATTAAGAAGCAATTGCTAAATGAAAGAGCAAACAGTGGGTAGAGTGGAGAGAGAGACAGAGACAAAGTGACAGAGACAGAAAGGGAAAGAGAATGCATGGGAATGAACTGTCTTTAATATGATTATGAATATATAATCACCTTAATAAATGAGAATTTAAACTGTTTTTTAGAAACTTTGGTCTTAAGAGGAAATTAATATAAAATGTTACTTTTAAGTAATTGTAGTAAACTAAAGAGTCCCTTAGCGATTTGTTTCACATTAATAAATGCCTCTAAAAGTGTGAGCATTGGTGTTCTCACATTTGGATTCTGGTGTCTGCCACTTACTAACCTCTTAGATCATAGTGAGCAAGTCACTTAGCTCTTTTGTGCTTCCAAAACCAAAAAAACCTACTGCTGTCGAGTCGATTCCAACTCACAGTGGAATTGACTATAGAACAGGGTAGAACCACACCATAGAGTTTCCAAAGAGTGCTTGGTGAATTCAAACTGCCGACCTCCTGGTTAGCAACAGTAGCACTTAACCACTACACCACCAGGGTTTTTTTTTTTTTTGTGCCTCAGTTTCCTGAAAAACTCATAATATTTAGGAAAGATTAAATGTGGAAATACAGAAAGCATGTAGAACTGGGTACCTTAATTATTCACGCTTAATTAGATCTTCCAAGAAAGAACTGGTCAGCAACTTCAGCTTGCTCATTTGGTGAAAAGATTAAATCTAGGACTTTATTGGAAGATGAAAAAAATACATATGAACTCGTATATAGATTAATCAATGTATGTTCCACTGAGCTGCTAAAATTTTGAAATACTCATTCTTGTATTGATCCATCATGTACTCAACAGAGATTTACTGGACCCCTTTTATGTGTCAGGAGTGCTGGTCGTGCAGTGGTTAAGAGCTCAGCTGCTAATATAAAAGTCAGCAGTTCAAATCCACCAGCTGCTCCATGGAAACCCTATGGGGCAGTTCTACCCTGTCCTATAGGGTTGCTATGAGTTGGAATCGACTTGATGGCTAACGGGTTTGGCTTTGGTTTATCATGCGTAAGCAATGATAGGCACAGGGATTTTGGCTAAGATTTAAATTGCCTTAAACTAGAGAAAGTCTCTATCATAAACCAGAAAGAAGTCATAGAGGAAAATTAAAGAAGACAGTGAGAGAGAAAAGTAAACTGTATGATTAAAGATGAGAAATACTTGAAAGAAATTGTGTTGCGGGGAAAAAAAAGTATATAAAACCTTAGTGGATCTAAGACTTATAAAACTTAATAATCTCAATGCATTTAAAAAAAGGAAATAGGATATTGAGAAATAAAAATAAGAGATTAATATATAAGAACTGGATATAATTATGTTGTTCTACTTGGCAGGTAACATATTGTAACTACTTTTGTTTTTCTTAGTTTCTTTAATACATTTTTTAAATACGGATCAACCAAAGAGAAAAATTAAAAATAAAATGGAAGCAGGTTCCATCGGAATGGGTAAAGCATTGCAGTGGAATTTCGAGGAAGAAAGAACAAAATAGTGGTTATATTATTACTTATATTACAACCCCTTGCACCTGAAAGCTTTATTAATTTTAAAGTATTTATTATCTCAGATTATAAGTAAAGGAGTTAAGCAGGTAGATGTTTCTTTATTGTATCTTTTTCTATCATCTGACAAATGCCAAAGTGGCCTATAGAGATTAAAATATCCCACTGGATTGATTAGAGCCCAAACTAAATCAACATATACAAAAATACTTTAAAGACCAAAAAATGCAAAAAAAAAAAACTATATTTAATATTTTTATGCTACAGAAATATATGGCTTTATTATTCTCCAATGTCCAACAGCTACTAAGGGGGTGAGGACAGGATTTGTCCCAGTGTTTGAAGAGTTATTTTAACCAGGAAACTGAACAGATGTTGTTAATTTTCTTGGAGCTGGAGAAAATGAACATGAATCAGAGTAATTTATTAGCAATAAATACAGACATCTTACCATAGAGCCTAAAAAGGAAGAATACCAAAATAGGTAATAAAAAAACTGAAACCCACTGCCGTCGAGTCGTTTCTGACTGATAGCAATCCTGCAGGACAGAGTAGAACTGCCCCACAGGGTTTCCAGGGAACAGCGGGTGGATTCAAACTGCTGACCTTTTCGTTAGCAGCCAAGATCTTAACCACTGCCCCACCAGGGCCCTTGGTAATAGACTTTTGAATTCCTAAAGCCTTTTAAAGCAGCCTGGTGACTTTATTTCTGTGATGATTTTTAACATTTGCTACCTCAGAACATAGAAACTTGACTACCTGTAAAGTTCTGTAAATATATGTTTTGTTTAATCTTTCAGTTTTTTATCCTATTCTTTTTTTTTCACAACTAAACTATTGTACATCTAGACTGAACAAACAAAATAACCTGTTATTCTCCTTTATACATTATTTCATGAACATTTTATACAGAGGTGCACTACAAAATGAACGTTAGAGTTATGGTAAAGAATTGAGTTTAAAAATATAAGCTGGGTTAGTACCTTGGTTGACTCTTCAGTAGCTATAATCAGGCACGTCATATGCTTGGTACTTTAAATATGCAAACCAGGTTTGCTTCAGCACTTTCCCCATCTGGTTGTGCTCAAAGTTGGAAGAGTTTGTGCACTTCAAATAGATGGAATCATTGAGGTAGCTCTTAAAGTACAGCAGGAATAAATTAAGCTTTGAGAACCTTCATGCAAACAGATCTACAAACTGAAAATAGGTGAATATAGGCTAGTTGATTGCTGTTCTGAAATTGGTGTGAGTCTGGTGCTATTTGTTGTTCTCACTCATTGAATCTCTAAGCAACATAGGTACAGTTCCTCTATTTTTATCTCTGAGTTTACAAAATGTCAGTACCTTACCAAGGGGGAGAATATTCTGCTATAAATACTGTAATATGTTTTGACTAACCTCCTCTGTAAACTGATATGTTTATGAAAGTGTTAACTTATCTTGAAGATAATAGTTTTGTATTTTAAGTGCAAGTCAAGTAATTGACTAGTAAATGTAGTATTGGTATAGACAAAATTTGTTATCAACATTTCTATAGCAAAATATAGTTCCTCAGTGGCATAAACAGTTAAGTGCTTGACAACTAAAAGAAATGTTGACAGTTTGAACCTACCTAGAGGCACCTTAGAAGAAAGACCTGGTGATATGCTATGAAAAGTAGTGGTTTTGAAAGTCCTATGGAGTGCAGTTCTAGTCTTCACACGTGGGCTTGCCATGAGTCAGAACTAACTTTACAACAACGGGTTTGGTTTGGTTTCTTACAGTCAAATAAACTTTTAAATTGCAATCCAACTATTGATCTGATTTGCATAATGCCCAAATGACACACCAAGTTAGGATGGACGCAAGTGTGCTGACGGAGAGGGTCCTAAAAGTGTTTGCAGCAGAACAACCCCATGATGGAGTACCATTTCCTGGGCCCATTCCACACTTGCTGAATTAAACTTTCTGGGGGATGGCCTGGGAATGTGTGCATTTTTAACAGGCTTAAACAATTGTTTCAAATAATAGTAAAATGTAGTCTTTGTTCCCTGCTAAAATGGCACTGATTAAAAACAGAAAACAACAAATGCTGGCGAGGATGTGGGGAGAATGGAACACTTATCCACTGCTGGTGGGAATATAAACTGGTATAACCACTATGGAAAACAATATGGCACTTCCTCAAAAAACTAGAAATATAGCTAAATGATCCAGCCATCCCACTTCTACGTATATACCCTAGAGACCTAATGGAAGTGACACAAACAGACATTTGCACACCTATGTTCATTGTAGCACTATTCGCAATAACAAAAAATGGATGATTGGATAAGCAAGATCTGATACATGCATACAATGGAATACTATGCAATCACGAAGAATATCATGAGTCCTCGAAACATCTTGTAATGTGGATGAATCTGGAGGACATCATGCTGAGTGAAATAAGTCAGCCACAAAAGAACAAATATTGCCAAGATCCCACTTTTATAAAAAGACAAAAACACATATACCTACAGAAACCCATGTTCATTGGTGATTAGCAGGGATGGGTGAGTAGGGAGAGGGGGAATCACTCTTTGGATAGTAGACACTTGCCATTTTTGGTGATGGGAAAGGTAACACAGAGTGTAGGTGAAGTGTGCACTGCTTGACCAAGGTAAGTGATGTTAGTAAGAAACACACACACACACAGAGGACATTTTTAGGAAATGCTAGAAAATATATAATTTTGCAACAACAGTAACAATGAAAAATGTACGTATGGTTACATATGTATGTATTTATGCATATATGTGCATAAGTTTGTATTAATGTAGATATATACATGTAGCTATATGTATATGCATATACATGTGTGTGCCTACATATATGTTTATATGTATAAGAAAACGCATAGGGGGCACAGTTACAGATACTTCTTAGATATAACCAAATACCTTGCAGGATGGGTTTTCTGGGTTTGAAGCCTTAAGACCACAGTCTCGTGGAACTACTTGGTCAATTGGCATAATACAGTCCACAAAGTTTATGTTCTACATCCTAGTTTTGTGAGTAGCATCTGGGATCTTAAAAGCTTGAAAGTGGCCATTTAAAATACAACTATTGGTCTCATCTTTTCTGGAGCAAAAGAATAAGAAAGAAATCAAAGACTCAGAGAAGAAATGAGTCTACAGGACTAATAGTACACAAGACCCACAGCCTCATCTACCCTCTAACCAGAAGAACTAGATGGTGCCCGGGTATCACTAACAGCTGTTCTGTTCAGGGACACAGTGGGTGAAATCTGATAGAAAGGGATAAAAATGTGGAACAGAGCTCAAATTCTTAAAAAGTCCAGACTTACTGGACTGGTTAAGACCAGGGGACTCTTACAGACTATTGCTCTGAGATACTCCATAAACCTTGAACCTAACCTACCTACTGAGGACAACTTTTAACTAAATAATAGATTGGCTCATAAAATAAAGAATATTACCAGTGAGTACAGAACACCTTTAAAAAATCATCTATATGAGACCAAATGGTCAACAGGTATTCTAAAACAAAGATGAAAGGATAAGGAGACAGGGAAACCAGATTACTGGAAGTGAAACACCCAGAAGGGAATTAATACGAAAATTAAAACATTATGAAGACAATGTCTCTGAACAATTTGGGTAAAGTAGTACTTGTTAAATGGGAACCTACTTTCCCATGTAAACTTTCACCAAAAAACCCAATAAAGTATTATTTTTTAAGAATGTGTTTTTGTTATCAGACTGATTTCCATGAACCCATTCGTAACAGAAACTTTTGTTAAATAAAAGTCAATTTCTAGAATTGCTTAGAAAAGCAATGTTTAGGGGTCAATTTAGAAGTCAATGCCATCTGTGGATTTACCAACAATGGTTTTTCTTAACTTTCCTACTATGAACCGGCATTAGAGTAGAGCTCTTACTTACATATCTATCCCAGAATGTCTCCAATTACTTTTTGGTCCTTGCTGATTGCTTGACTTGCTATCAAAATGTCTCCTATCGCAGAAGTGTCATTATTTCTTATACTTAATCTAATTGTCTCAAACTTTATCATGACAGTTCATAGAATTGTATCAAAATGTCATGTTTGTTTATTTCTTCTAATGCACAATGACCAATTAGAGTAGTGCTGTAGCAGGGCCCTCCCAAAATTTTCTGTTGTTGTTTTCTTACTGCTGTTTGGAAGAAAAAAGAATATTAGCTCTTGACGGGCAAATTATTAATGTAGCTGTATTCCTCACAGTTTATTAAAATAAATGTGTTAAGATTTTTTTAATTTAGAATGTGAGTAAATATAGCTGTATTTTAAAATTATAATAATTTTGGCAACTGGGTATAAATTATTTTCAATTTCTTGGATTATGTATTTCTAACACAAGAACACATAGGGTTTATAATAAAAACTTTCCATTGATTTTAATGTATTTCAAGCACTTATGTGTTTACATATCAAATTTCAAAGGCAAATAAGAATTAAGTAGGTTTCCAACACTAGGGTGAGAGACATTTGGTACCTGCCCTAGAGTTTATGATGAATTCTGTAAAGAAATGGAACAGGTGGGGCTAATTTTACTTAATTATATAGGTCCCTTGATTTAGTCTGCTCAACCTTAGCATTTATAAAAATTAGCTAATTAAGATTAAGATGCCTTCCTTAAATACATGCATTACACCTGGTAACGAAGTCATCACTAAAGTATTACCAGCTATATAAACAGGGAAAACTTGTACCACCTCCTCCTCCTCTCCTTCCCTCTCTCCTTTTTTATCCTCTTTTTTTTTTTTTTAGCCTCCAATCTGCTTAGGGAATTGTCATGGAAGAAGATAGAGATTAAGAAGCATCTCTGTTCTCCACATTAGAACCTAACCAGTTGCCATCAAGTCCATGTGACTCATAGTTACCCCATGTGTGTCAGAGTAGATCTGTGCTCCATAGGGTTTCTTCAAGGCATTTCTGAGTGGACTTGAATTTCCAAGCTTTTGGTTAGCAACTGAGTGTGTTAACCTTTGCACCACCCAAGAGCTCTGCTCCCTATATTAACCATTGCTGTGGAGTCAATTCCAACTCATAGTGACCCTATAGGACAGAGTAGAACCACTCCATAGAGTTTCCAAGGAGCACCTGGTGGATTCGAACTGCAACCTTTTGGTTAGCAGCCATAGCTCTTGACCACTATGCTACCAGGGTTTCTACTCCCTCTTTTTATATAAAATATGTATTATTTTTCTTGTTAGTTTAAATAGTCCATACCCATTGCTCTGGAGTCTATTACGGCTCATATCTACCCTATAGGACAGAATTAGAACTGCCTTATAGGTTTTCCAAGGCTGTAAATCTTTACAGAAGCAGACTGCCATATCTTTCTCTGGCTGGTGGGTTCGAACCCCAGACCTTTCAGTTCACATTTGAGCACTTAACCACTGCAGCACCAGGGCTTCTTTACCGTACATAGTGAAATTAAAATATAAATGTCCAGCAATCGTTGTTAACATAAATGAAAAGCTATTTCTACGCTGTGATCTATGCTTGGTAGTTCAGTACTATATTCAGAGAAATTTATCTTTCACAGTGTTACGAAAAGTATAACAGTTTTTAGGGCATAGCAATTTGATAGCTGTGGGAATGAAACAAAAATACATAAACTCTCCCTCAAGTGAAATGGTCCACCCATTTTCATAGATAGACAGTTTAAGGGCAAAGAAAGTGGTGGTAGTATTCTGCTGTCTATATCAGGGCACTAACCTCAGTCACCTTCCTTCACTCTATGGATCTTTGAGCTTACTGCCATCATCTGATATAGGAAAAGGCAATCAGTGGCACTGTTTATTAGAATTTAGATGAATTTATTTATAGAGCTGAGATGAATCTAGGTGAATTCATTTATTCACCAATAATCGTAGCTTTAAGAAAGGCTATGTAGGTTTATGAGAAATGTATAGTGAGAATATGATGACTGAAAATGGTCTTTGTATTTAGGATTCCGTTTCCTTTAAATTTTCGGATATAAGTTTAATATGTGTTAAATGAGAACAAGAAAAAGCCATTTAAAGAAAAGAGCCCACTCTTCACTAGGATCTTAATTAATGAGTGAACTCTTTCGAGAGAATTTATGATCCTATATTCTTAGCTTTGGAAACCCTGGTGGCCTAGTGGTTAAGAGCTATGGTTGCTAACCAAAGGGTCAGCAGTTCAAATCCAGCAGGCATTCCTTAGAAACTCTATAGGGCAGTTCTACTCTGTCCTCTAGGGTCATTCTGAGTCGGAATTGACTCCACAGCAACGGGTTTATATTCTTAGTTTTAGGAGTCCCTGGGTGGCACAAACAGTTAAGCACTGGGTTATTAACCAAAAGGTTAGGGGTTTGAACCCACTTAGAGGTGCCTTGGGAGAAAGACCTGGAGACCTGCTTTGGAAAAGTCACAGCTTTAAAAACCCTGTGGAGCACAGTTCTACTCTGAAACATATGGGGTCACCCTGAGTCAAAATCAACTCAACAGCAACTGGCTTTTTTATTTTTAGCTTTGGGGAAATAGGAAGGAAGCAACTGTAAAGGAAGAAGGTAAGCAGCAGCTTTAATGAGGGACAAACCTCACTTTTATAATAGCATAATTGTAAATTTTTAAAACCATAATCAAAATATTAAAATAGAGGCACAAATGATATGTCAGGAAACCTATGCCTTTTTTGTGTGTGATTTTCTTTTTTATGATGGAGAAGTTAGAGTGTAAAACAGAAAAACAAAATTAACTTTCTATGGACTGAAATATTGGGAATGTGAGTGCCTTAGATGTCTTTCTTACCACAGGTAATTCAGGTTTTCTGAACAACAGTATTTGCTACTACAGACACCAACAGAACACAACCAAATGTTATTAGAATATTGTTCATATGCCATCATTAGAGAATGAGGTATTTTTCATAAATCTTTTGCATAGATTTTGAAATTCAAAAATCTGTGGTTGAAATTTTGTTCTGCCGTTTGGGGAAGCTACTTAGCTTCTCTAAGCTTTATTTTTCTCCTCTCGAAATGGGGATAACAAAAAGACTCACATTATTTGGTTTCAGAGGGAGTAAATACCATTAAATGTAGAATTTTTAGGAAAGTATCTGGCACATAGTGAACACGCAATAAGTAGTAGTTATTATTGGGTTGTTAGCCAAGTTAATAGAAATAACATAACATTGATATCCTCAACAGTGTTGGTGAGATGTTGACATGAATCTTAGATTTTTTGCTCTGATACTTTGTATAGCTTCATCCATTAATGACTAATCTTGAAATAATTTCATAATTATTTTATGGATTACTTTTATCAGTGGGAAAATTAGATATTGATATTTCCCAGGAATATCTAAAAAATGAATGCATATTCTGGGCTATTTGTGTCTATTATTGGCAGAAATGTTTAACAAATATAAATATTAATTTGAGAAATTAATAAAAGTATGCCAGGAAAATTGAAGAAACTTGCTGTTTTATTGGTACTCAACAGATTCTTCATCTGAGCTCTCTGTCATTTCTTAAGGTGGCAGAAATTACATATGCCCTATTCTTACCAATGTAGATTCAGAATTCTAAAAATACAGATGGTGATCAGTCAGCAAGTCTGGGGGCAGAAGCAGTGGTCATTATGGGGCTTCAACTTTGGTCTACCTGAGACTGTTTCCAGAGAAACAAGGTGACCCAGATTTCCAAAATTCTATTGCCATAGTAACAGGAAGTTTTCATGTTGCTGGGATCTCCCTACACCTGTGCATATTGTTATCCTAGCAATGATTACTTCAGATTCCTTATATCCAAGGTGATTCTTGGACTGTGAGTTCTTACATAAAATATCCCCCATCAATTAGTAACTCTTCCAGAAGACATCATAACTCAGACACAATAGCTAGCTAAAAACAGGTGAAAAATACTGTTAATCAAATGGAAAGGGATGCTCTTATATTTATTGAAAGGGATATAAATTATTGATTTATATCACAGAGTCTGTATTTTACAAACATCTATTTAGCAAACAATTCATCAATCAGGTTTTGCCAACCTTAGTAGATATTATTCTTAATCAGTTGTTAGACTATAAATGAACAGTTTTAAACAGTCATTCGTAAAATATTATGAAAGGTCAAAGTATGTGTTTTTTTTATTTTGTTGTGTATGTATATACATATATATCAAAAATTTTAGCATTTTAATCATTGTTAAATGTGTAATACGGTGACATTACTTACACTCATAATATTGTACTACCATCATCACTATCCATTTCCAAAAGTTTTATATCACTCCAAGCAGATTATTAACCCTTCAGCAATAACTGTCATTCCCTTTCCATCTCCCAACCCTTGGTAACCACTAATAAACTTTTGTCTCTGTGAATACGCCAAATCTACGTATTTCATGTAAGTGGGATCATTTGCGTCTGATTTATTTCACTCAGTGCAATGTTTTCAAGGTTCATCCATGTTGTAACAGGTATCAGAATTTTATTTTTCTTGATGGCCAAATAAAATTGTATTGTATGAATATACCACATTTATCTTATCCATTCATCTGCTGATGGACATTTGGACAGTTTCCACTTTTTGGAGATTGTGAATAATGCCACAGTAAACATTGGAGTGCATGTATCTGTCTGAGTCCCTGCTTTCAAATCTATTGGGTATATTCCTAGAAGTAGAATTGCTGGGTCATATGGGAATTCTATGTTTAACTTTTTGAGGAACCACCAAACTGTTTCCAAAAAAAACCCCATAGCAGCTGCAATATTTTACATTCCCACCAGCAATGCAAAAGTGTTCCAGTTTTCTACACCATCACCAAAAGTTATTTTCCAGTTATCTGAAAATAGCCATCCTAGTAGTTGAGGTGGTATCTCATTGTGATTTTGATTTGTATTTCTCTAATAACTAATGTCATCGAGCATCTTTTTATCTGCTTATTGGCCATTTGTACATTTTCTTTGAACAATGTCTATTCAAGTCTCGAGTCGATCATTTGCCCATACTTTAATTAGGTTAGTTGACGTTTTGCTGTTGTGGCACAAATCAAAATGAAAAGAAACAGCTGGAAACATCCACTAGTAATTAGAATATGGAATGTATGACGTATGAATTTAGGAAAGTTAGACGTTCTCAAAAATGAAATGGAATGCTTAAAGATCTATATCCTAGGCATTAGTGAGCTGAAATGGACTGGTACTAGCCATTTTGTATAAGACAATCATATTTTCTACTTTCCCAAGAATGGCAGATTGAAGAGGAACAGTGCTGCATTCATCATCAAAAATAACATTTCAAGCTCTATCCTGAAGTATAGCACTGTCAGTAACAGGATAATATCTGCCTGCCTACAAGGAAGACCAGTTAATATGGCTATTATTCAAATTTATGCACCAACCACTAATAACAAAGATGAAGAAATTGATGATTTTTACCAACTTCTGGAGTCTTAAATTGATCAAACATGCAGCCAAGATGCACTGATAATTAGTAGTGATTGGAATGTGAAAGACGGAAATGAAGAAGGATCAATAGTTGGAAAATAGGGCCTTGGTGGTAGAAATGACACCAGAGATTGCCTGATAGAATTTTGTAAGATCAACAATTTATTCAGAGGAAACACCTTTTTTTTCAACAATATAAGCAATGTTTATACATGTCAACCTCGCTAGATGTAATACACAGGAATCCAATCGACTGTGAAAAGAAATGAAGGTAAAGCTCAATATAATAGATCAGAGCAAGGTCAGGGGATAAGTGCAGAACACACCACCAATTACTCATATGAAAGTTCAAGCTGAAGCTGAAGAAAATTGAAACAAGTTGGTAAGAGCCAAGGCTCAACCTTGAGTGTATCACAACTGAATTTAGAGACCACTTCAGGAATAGATTTGAAGCACTGAACATTAATGACTGAACACCAGATGAGTTGTGGAAAGACATCAAGGACATCATACATGAAGAAAGCAAAAGATCATTAAAAAGACAGGAAATAGCCTGAAACCGGAAGAACTAGATGGTACCTGACTGCCACCAATGACTACCCTGATGGAGAATACGACAGAAAGTCCTGGACAGAGCAGGAGAAAAGTGTGCAGCAGAACTCAAATTCACGTAAAAAGACCAGACTTAATGGTCTGACAGAGACTGAAGGAATCTCCAAAACTGTGTCACTTGGATGTACTGTTAACCCAGAAGTGAAACCCTTCCTGAAGCCCATTCTTCAGACAAAGGTTAGACAGTACTGTAAAACAAAAAGTAATACACCTGAGGAGTATGCTCCTAGTTCAATCAGATACATGAGACCCAATGGGTTGCTTCTGTCCAGAGGCAGAATGAAAAGGCAGGAAGGGACAGGAACAGGTCAAATAGGCCCAGGAAACCTGGAGGAAATGGGGAGTGTGCTGTCATATTGTGGGGATTGCAGCTAATGTCACAAAACAATATGTGTGTATATTTTTGTATGAGAAATTAAAAGACAAAAAAAAAAAAAAGACAGGAAAGAACAGACCAAAATGGATGTCAGAAGAGACTTTGAAACTTTGTCTTGAAGGAGAGTAACTAAAGTGAATGGAAGAAATGATGAAGTAAAAGAGCTGAACAGGTGATTTCAAAGGGTGCCTGCAGAATACAAAGTAAAGTGTTGTAATGAAACATGCAGATGCCTGGTGTTAGAAAACCAAAAGGCAAGAACACTGTCAGCATTTCTGAAGCTGAAAGAGCTGAAGAAAAAAAATCAGTCCTCAAGTTGCAATATCAAAGCATTCTATGAAAAAAAAAAAAAAAAGAAGACCCAGGAAACATCAAAAGAAAATGAAAGAATACAGAGAATCACTGTACCCACCGCCCCCCCAAAAAAACTGGTCAACATTCAGCCATTTCAGGAGGTAGCATATGATCAAGAACCAGTGGTACTGAAAGAAGATGTACGAGCTGCACTGAAGGTGTTGGCGAAACCATTGCTCAAGGAATTGATGGAATACCAATTGGGATGTCTCAACATATGGATGGGCCTCTGGATTTGCTCACTTGTCTATGCCAAGAAATATGGAAGACAGCTACATGGTCAACCATATACATGCCTATTCCGAAGAAATGCGATGCAACTGAATGATATCGAACAATATCATTAATAATGCACACAAGTAAAATTTTTCTGAAGATAATTCAAACAGCTGCAGCATTACATCAACAGGGAACTCCCACAAATTCAAGCAGATTCAGAAGAGGACATGGAATGAGACATATCATTGTTAATGTCAGCTGGATCTTGGCCGAAAGCAGAGTATACCAGAAAGATGTTTACCTGTGTTTTATTGACTACGAAAAGGCATTTTGTTGGGTGGATCATAATAAACTATGGATAACATTTGAAGAATTTGTATTCAAGAACACTTAATTGTGCTTATGTGGAATCTGTACATAGACCAAGAGGCAGTTGTTTGAACAGAACGAGGGGATACTATGTGGTTTAAAATCAGAAAAGGTGTGCTTCAGGGTTGTACCCTTTCACCACGCTTCTTCAATCTGTATGCTGAGGAAATAATTCAAGAAGCTAGACTATATGAAGAAGCATGGAACATGAGAATTGAAGGAAGATTAATTAACAACCTGCAATATGCAGATGACTGTTGAAAGTGAAGAAGACTTGAAGCAGTTACCGAGGAAGATCAAAGACTACAGGTTTCAGTATGGATTATACCTCAACACAAAGGAAATAAAAATTCTCACAACTGGATCAATAAGCAACATCATGATTATCAGAGAAAATATTGAAGTTATCAATGATTTCATTTTACTTGGATCCATAATCAACATCCACAGAAGCAGCAGTCAAGAAATCAAACAACATATTGCATTTGGCATATCTTCTGCAAAACACATCTTTAAAAGGAGTCTAATTTAGATGTCCACCACTCATTTGTCAGTTTGTCACACTGTGGTGGCTTACATGTTGCTATGATGCTGGAAGTATTCCACTGGTATTTCAAATACCAGCAGGGTCACCAATAGTGGAGAGGTTTCATTAGAGCCTCCAGACTAGGATAGACTGGGGAAAAAGCCCTGGTGACCCACTTCCAAAAATTAGCCAAAGAAAACCTTATGGATCACAGAATACCGTGATCCAATATTGTGATCCAAAACTTTGACTTGGTTACTTTGAACATATCATCATAAGGGACTGACCATTGGAGAAAGACAATATGTTTGGTAAATTAGAGGGCCGCAAAGGTAAGGGAAACCCTCAATGAGATGGATTGACACAATGGTGGTAACAATGGACTCAAAATATACCAGTGATCATGAAGGTGGTGCAGGACCGGGCGGCATTTTGTTTTGTGTACATGGGGTTGCCATGAGTCAGCAAATAACAACAACAGTGTTGTAGGTGTGTTCATTTTTTAATTCTTTCATTTAGCCATTATGTATTCATTCACTCATCACCAGCATTTATTAAGCACTTTGTATTAGCCCAGCTCTTGACTAGAGGCTGTTGTTGTTAGGTGCCATCGAGTCGGTTCCGACTCATAGTGACCCTGTGCACAACAGAACGGTCCTGTGCCATCCTTACAATCGTTGTTATGCTTGAGCTCGTTGTTGCAGCCACTGGGTCAATCCACCTTGTTGAGGGTCTTCTTCTTTTCCGCTGACGCTGTACTTTGCCAAGCATGATGTCCTTCTCCAGGGACTGATCCCTCCTGACAACATGTCCAAAGTATGTAAGATGCAGACTCGCCATCCTTGCCTCTAAGGAGCATTCTGGCCACACTTCCTCCAAGACAGATTTGTTCGTTCTTTTGGCAGTCCATGGTGTATTCAATATTCTTCGCCAACACCTCAATTCAAAGGCGTCAATTCTTCTTCGGTTTTCCTTATTCATTGTCCAGCTTTCACATGCATATGATGTGATTGAAAATACCATGGCTTGGGTCAGGTGCACCTTAGTCTTCAGGGTGACATCTTTGCTCTTCAACACTTTAAAAAGGTCCTTTGCAGCAGATTTACCTAATGCAATGCGTCTTTTGATTTCTTGACTGGTGCTTCCATGGCTGTTGATTGTGGATCCAAGTAAAACGAAATCCTTGACAACTTCAGTCTTTTCTCTGTTTATCATGATGTTGCTCATTGGTCCATTTGTGAGGATTTTTGTTTTCTTTATGTTGAGGTGCAGTCCATACTGAAGGCTGTGGTCTCTGATCTTCATTAGTAAGTGCTTCAAGTCCTCTTCACTTTCAGCAACCAAGGTTGTGTCATCTGCATAACACAGGTTGTTAATGAGTCTTCCTCCAATCCTGATGCCTGGTTCTTCTTCATATAGTCCAGCTTCTCGGATTATTTGTTCAGCATACAGATTAAATAGGTATGGTGAAAGAATACAACCCTGACGCACACCTTCCCTGGCTTTAAACCAATCAGTATACCTTTGTTCTGTCCTAACAACTGCCTCTTGATCTATGTAAAGGTTCCTCATGAGCGCAATTAAGTGTTCTGGAATTCCCATTCTTTGCAATGTTATCTGTAGTTTGTTATGATCCACACAGTCGAATGCCTTTGCATAGTCAATAAAACACAGGTAAACATCCTTCTGGTATTCTCTGCTTTCAGCCAAGATCCATCTGACATCAGCAATGATTTCCCTGGTCCCACGTCCTCTTCTGAAACCGGCCTGAATTTCTGGCCGTTCCCTGTTGATGTACTGCTGCAGCCGTTTTTGAATGACCTTCAGCAAAATTTTGCTTGCGTGTGATATTAATGATATTGTCCTGGAGGCTGAGGGGAATTGAAAGGTGAAGGAGCCCTAGTACTCGCTTCAGAAGAAGAAAGGCTTGTGGTTTAAGGAGAAAGAGAAGACTTGTTCTGAACACAGATCTGAGGAGTGAATGATTCTGAGGTATAGGAGAGGATAGCCAACCCTTTGAATCCTTTCTAGGGAAGCTGCCTGTATGCTGGGGGCCCAGGTGGACTTCCTACAGAAGGAAGTTGGGGAGGAAGGGGCTCTGTTCGGGAGCTTTGAAGACCGTTTAGAGTCTCTACTGATGCAATTAGGCAAAAGCCCTTGGATCCTGGTTGCAGAGATGCAGGCTGAGCCACTAGCAGCGTTAGAAGGTTTCAGTTCCAACACATATTTGTCAACCACGGTATTGTCAGTCTTGTCAATTTTCAGTATTCTGGTGGATGTGTACTAGTACCTCACTGTGGTTTTAATGTGTGTTCCTTGATGACTAACGATAATGGGCACCTTTTTTATAAGTTTACTGGATTTTGGATATCCTCCTTTGTATTCTAGTCTTTTGCCCTTTTTGTTCTATTGAGTTGTCAATCTTTTTCTTATAAATTTGCAGTTCTTTGTGTATTTTGGATATTATACCTTTGTCAGTTATGGGTATTGCAAAAAATTTCTCATTTTTGTGTCCTGTTTAAGAAATTTTGCCTAATACAAGGACATGAATATATTTTCTAATTTATTTTCTAGAAGCTTTATTGTTTCGCCTACCATCTATCTGTATTTGATTTTTGTATATGATATGAGGTAAGAGTCAGTATTCAGCTTTTTCTATATATTCATATTTTCTGCATATATTCAATCGCCCTAGTTACCATTTATTGAAAAGACTTATCCTTTCCCACTGTACTGCAGTATCACCTTTTGTCATAATTGTCTATGTATTTTTGGGCCTGTTTCTGAACTCTGTTCTTTGCATTGGCCTATTATATCTTCCTTTCAGTACCACACTGTCTTAATTACTGTAGCTTGTCCTCCAGCTTTGTTCTTATTCTTCGAGACTGTCTTAGCTATTTTTGGTGCCTTATATTTTCATATAATTGTAAAATTGGATTGTCAATTTCAATCCATGAACATAGCATATTTCTTTGTTTATGTATGGCTTCTTTAATATTCCTCAAGAAAGCTTTATAATTTTCTGTGTAGAGGTTCTTCACAGTTTTGTTATATTAATTCATATGTATTTATGTTTTTAATGCTACCGTGTACAAGATTTAATTTTTTTTTCAATTTTTACTTATTTGTAGCAGCTAAGGGTTTCCAAATAGAAATGCAGTGGATTAAAAAAAATTGACATTGTAGCTAATGACATGATGGTCCAACTATACACCATCTATAAGAGACCCACTTTAGACCCGGAAACACTGGCAGCTTGAAGGTGAAAGGATGGGAAAAAACATTTTATGCACATAGTAACCAGGGAGCTGATTGGTTACATTAACATCAGAAAAAATAGGCTTTAAATTATTAAAAAACAAAGATGTCACTTTGAGGACTAAGGTGTACCTGACCCAAGCCACAGTATTTTCAGTTACCTCAAATGCATGTGAAAGCTGGACAATGAATAAGCAAGACAGAAGAACCATTGATGCATTTGAATTATGGTGTTGGAGTACCATGGAATGCCTGAAGAATAAACAACTCTGTCTTGGAAGAAGTACAGTGAGAATACTCCTTAGAAAGAATGACGATGAGACTTTGTCTTACTTACTTTGGGCTTGTATCAGGAGGGACCATTCCCTAGAGAAAGACATTATGCTTGGTAGTGGATCAGTGAAAAAGAGGAAGACCCTTAACTAGATGGATTGAGACAGTGGCTGCAACAATGGGCTAAAACATAGCAATGATTGTGGGTATGGCACAGGACTGGGCAGTGTTTTGTTTTGTTGTTCATAGGGTCACTTTGAGCCAGAAGTGACTACAAGGCACCTAACAATGACAACAACATTGCATTGATTGCTGTTGTTATGTTGAACCACTCTTTCATTCCTGGAATAAATCCCACTTGGTGGTAGTGTATAATCCTTTTAATGTGCTGTTGGATTCAGTTTGTTAGTATTTTATTAAAGATTATTGCAGCTGTGTTCAGAAAGGATATTGGTCTCTAGTTTTCTTTCCTTGTGCTGTCTTTGCTTGACTTTGGTGTTAGGGTAACACTGGCCTCATAGAATGACTTAGAAAGTGCTCTCTACTCTTCTGTATATTGGGAGAGCCAGAGAAGAATTAGTGCTAATTCTTCTTTAAATGTTTAGTAGAATTTACCAGTGAAGTGATCTGTTTTCAAACTTTTGTTTGTTGGAAGGTTTTTGATTATTGATTCAATCTCTTCCCTTGCTATAGGTCTGTTAAGATTTTCTATATCTTCTTGAGTCAGTTTAGCTAGTTTGTATGTTTTTTTCTAGGTTATCTAATTTGTTGGTGTAGAGTAGTTCATAGTAATCTCTTATAATCCTTATTTCTATATGATTTTAGTTATTTCCATTTCTTTTTGTTTGTTAGTCTAGTTAAAGGTTTGTAGATTTATTTTCTTTTGAAAGAACTTTTAGTCTCGTTGATGCACTGTCATTTTTTTCTGCTCTCTTACCTTTACTATTTCTTTTCTTCTGGTAACTCTGGGCTTAGTTTGCTTTTCTTCTTCTAGTTCCTCAAGATGTAAAATTAGGTCCTAGTTCACAATAGAAGGTTCCAGACAGAACTGGAGAAAAATGTAGAACAAAATTGTAACTCACAGAAAAAGACCGGACTTACTGGCCTAACAGAGACTGGAGAAACCCCAAGAGTATGGCCCCTGGGCACCCTTTTAGCTCAGTAATGAAGTCACTCCTGAGGTTCACCGTTCAGCTAAAGGTTAGACAGGCTCATAAAACAAAACAAGACTAAAGGGGCACAATAGCCAAGGGGCAAGGACTAGAAGACATGAGGGGACAGGAAAGCTCGTAATAGGGAATCCAAGGTCGGGAAGGGAGAGTGCTGATATGTTGTGGGGTTGTTAGCCAGTGTCATAAAACAATATGTGTACTAACTGTTTAATAAGAAACTCATTTGTTCTGTAAACCTTCATATAAAAGTACAGTTAAAAAAGAAAAAAAAAAAAAAGAAACTATTAGATCCTAGAATATCTATCTCTATGATCATTCACTTACAAATTAGATTTTATGGATTTCTGGCCCTGATAATACCAAAAAAAACAAACCCAGTGCCATCGAGTCGATTCCAACTCATAGCAACCCTATAGGCCAGAGTAGAACTGCCCCATAGAGTTTCCAAGGAGCACCTGGTGGATTTGAACTGCCAACCCTTTGGTTAGCAGCTGTAGCATTTAACCACTATGCCACCAGGGTTTCCCTCTGATGATGGGAATACAATAATTTCCATAAGTTCATGTGGCTAGTCACATTATTTATTCATCCAAAATCTTAGGCTAGTTCAACCAAGGGATCATTTTTAGGATGATCAGCCATCCCAGTTTGCCTTGCACTCAGCAAACGTCCTCCAACTGGGAAGCCTCACAGTTCCAGGTAAACAAGAATGGATGGTTACCCACCCAATGATCTAATTCACCAACTGGCCAACTTTTACATAGGATACTAATTCTAAGGTTAATTTTTGTTAATGGTGCGTACAAAGCTATAAGGAACTCTACATAAAGAAGCATCAGTGAGAAAAACCTAGGTTTGGACTCTGGCTCTCTCCACTGCACAGTCATGCGACCAGTTCTTTCAACTCTTTGAATTTGTTTTTATGCTAAGTGATATTGATAACATGGTCTTTGAGCTGAGTTACAGAATGATGGGAGGAGAACATACCCTGTAAGATTTAAATTTTTAGCAAGATAATAATAACAACAACAAACTTTGAGAAAATGGGGTAGTTACAAAGAAGTAGATTCAACCTATCAGCTCACAACTACTTTTGATCCCAGAGGCCCGGGCAAGGAACATATGTTTTATATAATTTGAGATTGTCAGTGCCTGGTTGTGCCATTTTCTTTTTATACATGGGGCTTACATTATTATTTAAGAAAAATTTAAACAAACAAATAATCTTTGGACTTAATGCATCCATTTGAGGGGATCTTTACAAATGGTGTACTTTCAATATTTCTTGTGTATAACGTCTGAGTCAGGAGGACTTCATCCTCACTCAAGAGAAGATGCATCCCTGGCCAGTGTTCTCCCTCAGCTCTGACTCATTTCAGTGAATTAATTTTTCCACAGAACCTTTTTAACCTTATTATGGTTATTGTGAAGATAGCATGTTTGAAGTGCCTAGCAAATGGTAAAATCTAATCTATGATAGTTGTGGTTGGTATTCTGAAAATATCCTCAATTTCAATTTCTACATAATGAGATTTCTAAAATCTCATCTAACCAATTATTTATTTTTTCTTTTGTATTTATCTAGAATTATCAATGATCGAATCTACTAATCTATACTTCCAGTAGAAGCATTAAATCACATTTAACTTCCAATTTTTTTCTCAGTAATTAAGGAAGTAATTAAGTAAATATCAAATATTGTATATTCATTAAATGCAAATCATCGTATAACATGTGTGCACAATACACAAACACACACACACAATAGTCCCTGGATGGTGGAAACAGTTAAGTGCTTGGCTACTAACTGAAAAGTTGGCAGTTCTAACCCACCCAGCTTGAACAAAACCAGTTGCCATCCAGTCGATTATGACTCATGGCAGAGTAGAACTATGTATTGCAAAGTAGAACTGTGCTCCATAGGGTTTTCAAGGCTGTATGTGACCTCTCAGAAGCAGACCTCCAGGCCTGTCTTCTGAGGTATCTCTGAGAGGGTTCCAACCACCGATCTTTCCGTTAGTAGTCATGTGCTTAACCATTTGTGTCCGTCAAGCTTAAAAATTTGCACTGTCCAGGGACCTTAGGAATGAATTATTAGCTCATCAAAGAACCCTTATAAAATACATTTCTCAACTTAAAATATAGGCAAAATGCAAACAGCTTTTCTCTGGGTGAATCATACATACATAGATTTTGTTTTTTCTTTGACATTCTGCTGTGAAGAAATACACATAGTATTGTTATATCTTCATGCTAAAATACTTTGTGTTTTCAAGGCATCATCTGACCTTAGCTTACTTCTCATAGGATTTATTACCCTGTATTGTGGCTGAGGTGTAGCAGTATAGCCACATTAATATTGCAGAGGCATGAGAGCCACAACTAGGCATAATCTAAAAGATCTACATCGGTTTGTGCGGAGCTTTCAATCAAGTATGAAGAGTCCATGTAGCAGTCCATCTAGTAGGAGTAGAATACCAAGTACATTGTTACAGGGACTGAAGGGAGAGAAGAGGTTGATAGGCTGAGAAATAATGGACAAGCAGAATATAAAAAATGCATTACAGTAATATCAACCTTTTGACCATAAGCCCAGGTGCAGCACGTGCTTTTGGTTTGCTGTTGTAGCAACTACTTCCAAAGCGTCACAGTGATTTCAACTATTCTGTCATTTTCCAGTTCCTCCAAAGTGTTTTCTAAGATCCGCCTTTTTTTTTCTTCCTAATAACAGCATGCTCTTGTTGATTTAACTGCTACTGCTCTAGGTGTGCCCAATTGTTTAGTAATCTGCCTTAGTTTATTTTTGAACAGAGTTTCTTTCTGCAAACCCCTTTGAGTCATTTTGCCTTAGTCGCTGTACAGTACTACTGGAGCATTTTATTGACTGCATTCTTCAATTGCACATTACCCAGTGAATCTGCAGTAAAGTCAATGTATTGACAGCTGATAGATGAACTGCATTCTAGGATGTTATTGATGGTAACCCTGCCATCTTGTTCTTAATTTTTTTTTTTTTTTTTAATGCTCGGAGTTGACAAGAATGGAAATTAGCAAGAAGCCAGGTGTACAGTATTTGATGTGAATAGATGTGACAGTTGTATGAAGCCACTCTAAGTTTTCACTTTGGTTGGGCATTGCAACATTGTGCTCAGCTAAGCAAAAGCAGAATTTTTATTCAGTCAAGTATAGCATCACTGGGTAGTGGTTTGTCTCTCAAATTCAGTGAAACCAGTTTGCTCTGTTTTACTGAAAAGAGTTGTAGTTCTAGAATGGTCAAATATAGGCAATTTCATATTTAACCTAAATATATTTCCATATTTAACCTAATAAGTAGTAAAAGAAAAAAGATTTCTTCCAGATGATTCTCACATATTAGGTATGAGTTAAAATACATATTTCCAAAGATAATAGAGGAAAATGTTAGGCACAACAGAAAATAAATGAACCAAACTTTTGGAAAAACAAGCAGCACAATGTGGGTCTTATTAACTTTCTCTGGGATTAAATCTACTAAGACAATTGCCAGAACGAACAAAAGGAGGGAAGCAGGCTAAACTTCTAATCTTATCATATCATTCTCTTGATGTTGATCAGGAATACTTCCTCACTGAACTCTTGCCTTACTGCATATTGTTTTTCAATTCTAAAGTTAGCTTAGCCTGATTAAAACTGTAATGTGTAAGTCTTTTCATTTTTAACCCTCAGTAAAAAATGAATAAATAAATAGGATGAGAATTCCATATGCAATTACAACATTATGGAGTGAATAAAGACATAATACCGTATTTCCAGGAAACGGACAATTTTGCTAATATGCAGTGCTCTACATGCTAAACATTGTGTATGTGTTTAAGCAAAACGTTAAGTATGAATACAAGTTTAGAAAAACATTTTTGTATGTATTCAGTTCCACAGTCAAAGCATAGGTAATGTGAATCTAATTCCTAAGTCACTGAACAGTTAAACAGTCAAATCAAAACAGCAATATAAAGAACTCGAAGTAAAAAAGAAATTTATATATGTATATGTATATGTATATGTATATGTATATGTATATGTATATGTATATGTATATGTATATGTATATGTATATGTATATGTATATGTATATGTATATGTATATGTATATGTATATGTATATGTATATGTATATGTATATGTATATGTATATGTATATGTATATGTATATGTATATGTATATGTATATGTATATGTATATGTATATGTATATGTAATCCAATATCAAAAATAAATGATTAATATTTGTTAGCGGTACAAAGACATTTCAGTAGCTCATATTAATCAGGCAAAAAGGAGAAATGTGGATGTACCAAAACCTATGTTGTAAATGGAAACCCTAGTGGCATAGCAGTTAAGAGCTACAGCTGCTAACCAAAAGGTCTGCAGTTCACATCCATGACGGGCTCCTTAGAAACTCTCTGGAGCAATTCTACTTGGTCATATCGGGTCACTATGAGTTGGAATCAACTCAACATTAATGGGTTTAGGGTTTTTTTTGGATGTTGTAAATACTACAAAGAACATGAGAGCTGTGTTTTCAGTAGCTTCTAGGAATAAAAGGTTGACAGAACATTTTGTACATATACTTTTTTTATGTGTAGAGAGGAACTGAATTTGGAGGTGATTCGGTGTTATCTTTCATCTTAAAATAGTATTAAAAAGATTATGTTGGCATCTAATCTTTCCTTAATTTAAGCAACATTCTATTTTTTTTTTTGCAGCTAATTTAGTTCCGCTACGTATGTTATATTACAGCATTATCCTACTGGAAAAAATAAATACCTCCACTATCAAGTAGCAGCGTTGTCCTAGAACACGGCAACAATATATTTAAATTCTCCCTGAATGTCTGAAATCCCAAGATAAGAAATGTTGCTTGTTTTATAGTTAGACTTGAATTCACTATAGTTGGAATTAGATCTGTAATAACAACCTTAAGCAGCTGTTAGTATTTACAGTAAGTCAACACGATACTATAGTGACACTTACTACAAGGGCTATAGTTTAAACTGTCATTTTCTCCAGTGTAAACCACAATTTCATGAGTTTGTAATTCACTCCCAGCAAACTGGCTGCTAACCACACATAGAACTTGGAATCAAATCCCTTTGCTTTGAAGCATTTATTTTTATCAAATGATGCTTTGATTGTTTTTCTTTCTTTTCCTTTTTTTTATTAAAAGAATCATGGGAAAGGAATATCAATATAAATATAAAAGTTTTAAAAAATACTTCATATATTTGTACCTGAAAGGAAAACCTCCTACAAACAGTTCAGCCCTTTTGAAAACAAAATCTATATATTTCTGGGGTTTACCAGGGCTAGGCCTTAATTTATTGAGACACCCTCACTTCCTAAAATTAAACTCCTCATTCTGGAATCCTGGGTATACACATGTTCCTTGGAGGCTAGAGCAGGAATCCCAGCCATGGGGTTGGCAACAGACATTTGGTAAGGGTTGGGGTATGCATGACACTGCGTTTGTCTGAGTTGTGGCCCAATTCAGGCAATGAAGATATGGCATTCTATTTCTATTTTGTAAAACCACTTCTACAAGTCCCAAGTACTTGACTGTTACAGTGCTCAAGTGTGTTAAGTATGAATATATGTATGATTTCATATTTTTATTTTTGTTTGGCTTTTGGTCTAACATTGTATTAAGTAAGACATTGACCACTGTTTTTGAATCAGCAAAGAATTCCTTCCTTCTTTCTTTCCTCCCTCCTTCTTTTTTCCCCTCCCTCCCTCTCTTCCTTCCTTCCTTTCTTCCTCCTTCTCTTTGTTGATACTGAATAACATTTGCCATTGTCTTATATTCCGGTTTCTTCATCCTAATTAATCCATCCATTGTTCGTATTTTAAGTCTATTGTAGAGTTCATCGTCTCATCATCATCTCATCATAGGGCCACTATGAGTTGGAATCAACTCGACAGCACTGGGTTTGGCTTGGTTTTTTTGGTTTAATAGAGGTGGCCCAGGCAGTAGATAGGAAGGAGCTCCGGCTCTGAAGTCAGACTGTCTGTATCCACAGCAGACTCTTCCGTGGACTCCCTCTGTCTCCTTGGGGGAATTACTTAATGTCAGTGCCTCAATTTGTTCATCTTATTCCTAACATATAAACATACAGAGAACAAAACTTTTTAGTGAATGTATTACTTCTTTTCTCACTTTCTTAAACTATACTTGCCCATTCTGACCTTTTGGGGATTAGAATTGAAATAGGTAGAGGCTTGTTTAATATTTTATCTTTGTGACCTCACTCACTATTCTGTGTAATTGCACACAAGTGTCTTTTACTATTCATTATTAGATTGTCAGCTTCAACTGTTGGTCTCCTGTTTCCTGACTCAAAAAGCTTTTTTGTGTTTACATTTGTCCTACTCACTTTTAGAAACTAAGAATTTAAATCACTGCACTTATTAGTGTTCTACATAAATTAGGAGTTAACACATCCTGAGCAGTGACCTGAGAGTGACTTCCACAGAGGAAAGGGCAGGGACTTCAGATTTTAGCCTTTGTAACCATGACTTAAGTGGCTCACAAGTCTTTTTTTGCATCCTATTCTGGGTTGTAGAGATTTCTGGTAGTCTAACTAGAAAACAAAGGTAATATTTTATTTTACCCAAGATTTTAGAAAAAGAGACAACAGTAATTCTGTCTTTGGCAGGAATTTCATCAGGCACTTAATTAAAACTTGGAGAGTGTCAACTTTATTTATTTCACTCTGGAGTTTATCTACAATGCTTTACATCTATCTAAAGTCAGACTGCCTGATTAGAATTCCAGCTCCACCACTTACATCTTCGTCATCTTGGGCAAGTTATCTAAACCTTCTGTATCTCAGTTTGGTAATAAGTAAAATAAGATAATAATATAAAAATGCATCATATGATTAAATGAATCAATATATGTAAAGCGTTTTGAAGAGTACCTTGAACATATTATGGGCTATAATTGCCTTCATCTAATTGTAGGCTCCATGAGGGCAGGATTTTTGTCTGTTGTGTTCTGTTATATCCAGTGCCTAAAACAAAACATTGTATACAGCTGGCACTTAATAAATATATGTTGAATTAGGAACTTATCTTAAAATAAAACATAGCTTTTATACTCTTCTATTTACAACCAGTTTATTCTGTTGTCATTGGCATGGCTAATTAAGCTACTGATGTGATTCTCAATCTTCATTATATCATGGAACCAATTTTGCCATTTTAGTAACCTGAGCACTGATACATTACAAATTTAGGAGGCTATGTGCCCTGGTGTTTTCCTAATCATGGTAGAAATTTGAAATAGGCAATCTTTCAAAATTACCTAATAGAATTCCCTGTATGTTCAGAGGAACAGAGGACAGCAGAATTAAATCTATTTAATATTATTCTTTAAGATTAGCTGTGAGCTAACCTTAGCCAAAATTACTACAAAATGAAGTTATAGAACCATAAAAGGATTCAAAATATAACACTGAAATGCAGTGTTCCCAAAATGGTTAGTAATAATAATAATAAAACAACTAATCTTTTTCAGACCAAGTCTTTTAGCCAATAGGAGGGTATCTTTTTGTGTAGCCCTTTTGGTGTTACAATACTGGTTTTAGAAATACCAGCTGCCTCCACTTCAGCAGCTGTGATAACCAGAGTAGAATTATTGTTTTGTTTGTTTTGCTGCTCTGATAAGGCCTCAGGAAGTATAGCTTGAGATCAACACCAGATGGTCTTAAAGGTGATGCCTGTATCTCTACTGAGGCTGCTATTTTGTTCTTACAGAAGAGCCTCCATTTTACTGGATTATTAAGTTTGTATCGAATTATCTACATAGTGGTCCTCTTACAAAAAAGGCTGTATGTTCTTTATAAAGGCTTCATGGACACAATTTAGTTTAATCACATAGTTTATTAATATTAATAATTGTGGTATAATTCATTTTGGTAATCAGTAAAATAAGGTAGTAATAGTACATACGCTTTATAATTAAGTAAGTCAATATATCTGAAGCTTTTTGAAGAGTCTCTGGGACATATTAAGGGCTATTGCAAAGAATTAAGTACAGAAAGAGAAATATAAATAATATGCTACATTTATTTCTTGTAAGTGTTGTACTAAATTTTGATAGAGCAATTCTAGAGCCATCATCTTGTTAGTGCTAAAACATAGTTAAGTTCAGATGTGTTACTTATTTATTTATATTTCAAAATAAATGGCTTATGAAATCTTGAGTCATATCACATGATTTCACAATTTTTTTTTTTTTTTTTTTGCTTGAGGTGATGATGGATAGTCAGGGCTTAGGTGGAGTTTCTGTTCTCTGATCTTTAAATTCAGCATTCTTTTATCCAATAAGAATTTATTGAGCATCTCTTCTTTGCCGGATCCTCTTCTAGGTGCTGATAATACAAAGATAAAACAACACTCTTTGACCATGATGTTCTATTTCCAGGTATCTCACAGTGAAAGAGTGGGAGTAAGTGTTCTAATGGGGAGTGTTATAAGCAGCTAGCCTAAAGAGAAAGCAACTCAATTGACCTGAACTAAGGCTAGGAATTGTGGTGAAGAATTTATATTGACATATGAACATGGTAAATTACTTGACAACTGGCTGTGCCACATTGAAAAAGAACTCTAAGCAGCAGCAATAGTGAGTCCCTGCTCTAGTAATCTTGTGATGTGTACGTTTTGCAATCTGACACTACTCCTAAAAACATGGCATCTTCGGTGAAGAGCAGGAGATTTTCATGGACAAAATATTTCTTCACTGGAAATTTTTAGCTTGGGTTTTCTCTCCATGAGTGATGACCCTCTGGAGTCTTCAGCACCAGATGAATTACCAATTTCTTACAAGCTTGTTGTTTTTGTTGTTAGGTGCTGTTGAGTCAGTTCTGACTCATAGAGACCCTATGCACAACAGAAAAAAACACTGCCCACCCTGTGCCATCCTCACAGTCATTTCTGCCCATTGTTGCAGCCACTCTGTCAATCCATCTCATTGAGGCTTTTCCTCTTTTTCACTGATTCTCTATTTTATCAGCATGATGTCCATCTCCAAGGGCTGGTCCCTCCTGATAACATGTCCAATGTACATAAGATGAAGTCTCACCACCCTCACTTCCAAGGAGCACTCTGGCTGTATTTCTTCTAAGACAGACTTTGTTCTTTTGGCAGTCCATGGTTTATTCAATATTCTTTGCAAAAACCATAATTCAAATGCATCAATTGTCCTCTGATCTTCCTTCTTCATTGTCCAGCTTCACATGCATATGAGGTAATTAAAAATACCAGTCAGCACACCTTAGTCCTCAAAGTGACATCTTTGCTTTTTAACACTTTAAAGATATCTTTTGCAGCAGATTTGCTTGTAAGTTTAGATGCGACCAAATTTTGCCAAGATTTCATCTGACAGAAAGAACAGTAAGGGATTGTTAACTAAGAGAAGGGGATAAATGTGGTGCTAAGTTCTTCAACATGCCTTTTCAATGTTTACGAAGATCTTTTAGGCCAATAGGCATTAGTACCTCAACAATTGGGATAGCTTTTCGACTGTGACAAGCTTTTTACATTATTGATTTTTCTCGAACACAAGTTCTATTTTCAGGTTTTTTTTTTTTTTTTATATGTATTATTCAACAGCTAAATTCAAATCTGAATGATGCTTTTTATACTTGGTAAAGTCTCACATCATTGAAGAATATCATTTAGTGACTTTCTTTACTCACTGTTTTCTGACGATACAAACATCTTGGTTAAGATCACGGATGTGAATGACAGATGATTTAAACATCTGAATTCACATGAAAAATGGGAATCATGGGGAGGAAGTTGGTTGTCTTCCTACTAGGATGTAAGCTTTTGAGTGACTCTTTGGATGTTTTGTTCACTAATATATCCCAAGGGCCTAGCACTGTGCCTGATACATATTAGGCGCTCATTTCGTATTTAGAAGACTAAGCAAGGAGCCCTAGTGACGCAATGATCAAGCACTCAGCTGCTAACTGAAAGGCTGGCAGTTCAAACCCACACAGCAGACCCATGGAAGACCTAGAGATCTGCTCCCATAAAGATTAAGCCCTTGCTGTCAAGTCGATTCCAGCTCGTAGTGACGCTTTAGGACAGAGTAGAACTAGAAAATCTTATGGGGTGGTTCTACTCTGTCACATGGGTTTGCTATGAGTCATAATCAACTCAATGGCACTAAACATCAACAACAAATGCATTCACATACTAATATTAATAATAATGATGAAAATTACTTCACCAGTCAAATAAAACCCATATAGGAAACCCATCATGGTCATATAAACTGGCTCCTTTCTAGGTGTCTTTATGCAATTTTTCCTGAAGGAATCACACTTACTCTGCCTTCTCAATCATTTCCAGAAATGTCACTCCTATGAACATTAAGATAAAAACGCATGCTGGCACCAATATTTGTAACAAAGGCTCTCTCTTGCATTAGAAACTGTCTATGAGTACTGTTTCAAATATTGCTATATTCTTGGGCATCATTTTAAATAACACTTGCCAATATCATACCATTCCTGGGACTCATGTAAGTTAATATTTGTATAATAGCAACTGAAGGGTAGATTATTTTGAATTTCCAAGTCACTTCCTAAAACGTTGTTCACTGCAACCAATATTTCAATGAAATGCCTGTTGAAAATGATTTTCTGTGAAATGTATGAAAATTCAGTGATACATATATCTCAGTGAAATGGCTAGTCTGAGATAAATTTTTTTCTATTCCTTGAATCTGTAACCATAGCTTAAGCATGTCTATCCATCCACCTGAAAGCTGGACTCGGCTTGTCTAGCATTTATATATGTTCTGTGATTAAAAAAAAAAAGTCAGTGGTACAGAAACAGAAAGTTAATTGCATATTTTTATGTGCGCTCCCTTAATTTATAACATACTCCTAGCCATTTCACTTTGCACCCACACACTGATGGTTAAAGATGCCCTCACTCACCACCTATCCCTTCCTCATTCTTTATCCTTTTCACATCTCCCCATAGTCAACTACTGATCAGTGAACTTAACATGGAAAGGATGTAATGGCAAACGCTGTTGGTGCTCTGCCTTATCCACTCAGCCTTTTCTGGAAGCTATTAAAGCTTCTTTGTACAGATTCCATATTCAACATCCTTCTGTCTGAGAACTCTCTCAGAATCCAGGAACATGTTCAACTAAAGCATGAAGCTGGACAGTTAAGGCCCCAAGGAGCAATCCTTAACTAATAAAGGATAGGCATTGGTGGATAAACACTGCAGCCTCCTTGCCCTCAGAAGAAGAGTTATGAGATGTGTTCTACATGGTCCGTCAGAGGGTTCCCAGCAGCAGGTTTCCATGGTGATAACCTGCTTAGTAGGGTACCCTTTTCTCACTCTTCTCGCTTCCTTGTGTCTCTTCTTTGCTCCTTCAATGTGGCTCCTGTGATCAGTGCCCAAATGAACTACTTGTGTCAAGACCTGCTTCTGAGGAATTCAGAATAAGACAGATACCATCCTAACTGAGGATTTTTTATTGGAGTTCATTCTGAAGTTTATTCCTCCTTCCTCAATTTTCCTATGATTCAGTTTTTTTTTTCTTTTTTTTTTTTGTTTTACTTCCAAGCACAGGTCTCAGAATATCTCTAACTTAAGGCAACTGGAAGCTTAAGCAGAAGTTACCTGCTCCAAACTAAATTTAATAAAAGAGTTCAGGATGCAAAACTAGGCTTCTTTTTTAGAATTAAAAGCCCAGATCTATGGAGCTCCAAAGTCTACAAGAATGAAGAGATGATTAACACTATCCTGTTTTCAGATTTTTAAAACTGTAATTTTCAACTAGCTATTTTTTTTGTTGTTGTTGTTTTATTTTATTAGGTAGCAGTAAACACAAACAAAAAAAGCCCGGAAGTCATTGTCCTTTGCTAAAATAGTATTTTTTTCCTACAGAATATATTTTTAATTACCCCCAAACTAAACCTTTGTGTCACATATCCAGAGGACCTTATGAGGAAGGGAATCAGTAAAATTTGTAGTGGGCATGAATCCCACTCCACAGCTTCAGGTTTGAGAGAAATATGTCTTTATTATGTCATAATCCAACTTTATTTTTATTTCAACCATCTATGTTGCCATAATTTCAGAAACTTGATTTCAGTCAATTTGGGCTTCCCCTTTCTGCCAAATTACATTTAACTTATAGAAGATGCTGTATTGTACCAAGGCCTGGAAGCATATGGCCTGAATCTTTGGCATGCGTGTATCTCCTGAGACCTCCCTCGTTCCTATCGTTCTGGCTCATTCAGGCTCTCTGCTCCATCCATCCCACCATTGTGGGCCTGGGAGCTGTTCCCCGGGGCATGGGAACTTTCTGTGAGAGCCCCTATGGCCTCATCTCTCTAACCTGTCATAGTCAGTGACCTTATGTCAGGAAGGGAGGCATGGATGTCCTCTACTCTTGAATATCCAAACTTCTGTAATTCAGTGTGAGAAGCAAGAGGCCAGTCCTCTCTCTTGGGCTCACTAAAGTGTCTTTTCCTCAGCCCAGGAAAGCTTTTTTGTTTGTCTGTTTGCCAGGAAGGGATGTAGAAAAAATTTCCGGTCTTCAGGGTATTTCCTAAAATATGCTTTCTATATTGCAGTTATTGAAGTTCCGTCAAGGGTTTAGGATTTGGAAAATAGAAATCATATGACAATTATTGTGGTGACCTGGAGCCCTGGTGGTGCAGTAGTTAAGAGCTTGGCTGCTAACCAAAAATTGGCAGCTCCGGTCCACCAGACACTCCTTGGAAATCCTATGGGGCAGTTCTTTTCTGTCCTATAGGATCACTAGGACACTAGGAGTTGGAATCAACTGGAAGACAAAGGTTTGGATTTTTTTTTTTTTTTTGGCTCTTTGCGTCATTAAAGGCTGAGAGATTACCAGCCTGAAAGCTTGAATCCCTGCTGACATCCAGTCAATTCCAAGCTTTTAACCATTGTGCCACCAGGGCTTTGAAAGCTTGAATTAAAAAAAAAAAAACAAAACTCGTTGACCCTCGATTCCAACTCATAGTGCCCTTTTAGAACAGAGAAGAACTGCCCCACATGGTTCCCAAGAAGCATCTGGTAAAGTTGAACTGCTGACCTTTTGGTTAGCAGCCGAGCTCTTAACCACTGCACTAGAAGCACTGCATACATAGAATATGTGTATAGTTGGTGGTGGTGGTGGTGTGAGTGTGGTAATACTATGTTAAAAGCCGATTTAATTGGAATTGTTTTAATGTACTTTGAGACATATTTTTATATTAACTATAAAACATTTTTTAAATAATCTATGGTTTTAAATACAAATGTTCCACTTAATTTGAAGGATTCCCTTTGCTTACTGCATGTGCTTCACCATTTTTTTTTTTTTTTTTACTTTGGTTTGATAAAACTCTCATACAAAACTTACACACTCGCCCATTCAGTGGAAACCCTGGTGGCATCGTGATTAAGAGCTAAGGCTGCTAACCAAAAGGTCAGCAGTTCAAATCTACCTGGTTCTCCTTGGAAACCTTATGGGGCAGTTCTACTCTGTCCTATGGGGTCACTATGAGTTGGAATCAACTTGACAGCAAGGGGTACGGATCCCATTCATTGTTTCTCTTGCTCCTTTTACCCTTTATTTTCATTCTTTATTACTTAAAAATGGGCTTAAGTATTAATCTCAGTTTGCTGTGAAAGAATGAATGGACTTCTTCGAATTTGTTTTAGAGCAGTGTACTTTTCTCGTGAATAAGGGAAGCGATAACCTCTAAGACCTTACGTGTTTGTCCTTACAGGGCGATAGGGTAATTCAATTAATGAACACATGGAATAGATATTACACATATATATGCATATACATACATGTATATGCATATATACACATATACATACATGTATATGCATATATACACATATACATACATGTATATGCATATATACACATATACATACATGTATATGCATATATACACATATACATACATGTATATGCATATATACACATATACATACATGTATATGCATATATACACATACATACATGTATATGCATATATACACATATACATACATGTATATGCATATATACACATATACATACATGTAAGTACATATATATATATATATATATATATATATATATATATATATATATATATATATATATATATATATATACCTAGTCTTTATATCATTAGGGATTTTGTGGTCTCCTTGGGTTATTTTTAATTTTAAGGATAGGCAAAAAAAAAAGTCACCTGCAATAAAACTAAATTAGACTACACTCTTTGCTTTCAATTCAGATTTGGAAAAGAGAGTATTTTTAATAAGGCCATGAGTGTAGTTCTGCAATGCATTTCAGATAAAGCAGTGCTGTTCTTGTTATATATGTATTATTTTATAAGTTTTGAAATTCTCTCTTGAGCTTTTTCTTTAGATCATGTCAGTCTTATAGAAACAACTCATTCTTATACAAGTCAATATTAGGGACAAATATTCCTTGCTTTAATGTCACCCTTGTGTGTTTCTGTAACTCAAATATAGGCAAATAATGGCCATTAGGCCATGAACCTTTTAATTTGACTGACATGTGATATAAAATAAATGAGTTTTGTTAATATGATATAAATATTAGAATCTATAACTGCATTTTAACTAAGTATCTTTGTAAGATTACATGATTTACCTCAAATGGGATGGTGCTTTTTGCCTAGTATTTTCACTATGTGCATTCCTCAACAAACATTTAATCATAAATCCTAAGGAATTAATGTCAACACCTAAAAGTGTTGATAAGAAGACACTTTGACAACTGCCATATTATTTGAAATGGTGTCAGAATGGCCCGAGTGTACCAATGATGCTTACACAGGTCACCCATGTACCCTAAGCCTATTCCACAGAACCAGAATATGGAATTGTTTTTGTGCTCTCCTGTGGCTTTTTTTCTTTTTTTAAACAAGGCAGGCAATATTGAGCCACACAATACATCTAGATTTTATTCTGGGTAAAACACCCTCCAAATCAAAGTTGAAGTTAATATTTTAAAAATCATGCACTGCAATGTAATATTAGTGTTGCTAATATGGACTGATTGCATACCATACAGTTCTAACTGTGACATAAAATATTTCTGAATGTGTGGACTCAAGCTCCAGTATAATGCATTCCCCCTGTTTTTATTTAGGGGGTACATTATTTTTTTTATTTAGGCTGGCTCTGTGGCATAAGCAGAAAAAACGGGCTGTGTGTGAACACAGTTTTTGTGAGTTTCTATTTTGAATCTTGATGAAAAGACTGTATCACAGCATTTATATTGAATGTATATTTATCAACCCCCAAAATTGCAAAGGACTTATTTTCACTGGGGAGATTATTATCACCTAAACATTAGAACGGCAGCAGGGATAGTTTGTGGCTATATGTTTGCACTATTATTTGTTTCTAAATTTTAGAACAGTATATATGAGTACTTACTGCCTAGATCTTTATGATTGGACAGATTTGGTATAATAGGTGTGGGGTCTGCTTTAGATTACATTCATTTAATTAGAATTCAATGATTCCATTATTCCTTTTAAGAACAAAAAGCAGGCCTACTGCATAGTAAAAGACTGGGATGGCCCATGCCTTTATTGCTCACTTTGTTGTGTTCAGCTTGCAAAAATTTATCATTTCACCTTAGAATGAACCAAAAATAAAATAATTGATCATCTTTGCCATGAAAACACAGGACTAACGAGCTACAACATCTATGCTGGGAAGAACACTAAGTGGTGATTGTCAGCACTAAAATATAAATGGATCTTTTGTTTTCAAACTTTAGTCTCTCTTGTCATTCTAATTTTGAAATAACAATCCAGGGAAACATAAATTTTAATTTCCTCTCCATAGATAAGTTCTTAATGCAGTTTTATATGTTTATGCCATTTAATTAAAACGTATAACCATAAATCCGCTTTAAATTTGAGTCATACGGTGTGATTTTGGCAAAAGGGAACAATGTTTTGTTTTAGTTGTTTGAATGAAGGGATATAAAGCATGCCGCTGAAATCTAGTCAGAGCATATCTAATGGATGTGTATTCTTTTGTTTATGTCTTTTAGCATCTCCGTCAATTAAACTCTTGGTGGATGATCCTATAGTTGTAAATCCTGGAGAGGCCATAACGTTAGTATGTGTTACAACAGGAGGAGAGCCCGCACCCTCTCTCACCTGGGTCAGGTCGTTTGGGACTCTGCCTGAAAAGACTGTTTTGAAAGGAGGAACTTTGACCATACCTGCCATCACCTCAGATGATGCTGGTACTTATAGCTGCATCGCCAATAACAATGTGGGAAACCCTGCAAAAAAGTCCACCAACATCATAGTGAGAGGTAAGTTTGCTTACCATACCTCATATCTTAAAACAGATTTCCAGGTAAGCCAGGCTATCAAAAAAAAAAAAAAAGAAGAATATATATATATATATGTGTATATATATATGTTTGATAATAGATATTTCCTCACATAATACATATATATATATAAAATGATAGAAAATTGTTTATAAATGATGGAATGATGTCTTATCGTAAATGAAAGTTAAAAATCAAATATTATTAACAATGCTTTATAATTGCATTAAACAGCTTTCAAATTACATTTCTAGTGATCCCATTGAATAGATTTTATAATATGTTCTCAGTAAACAAAAATGACTAAAATGCAAACGGAGCATAGAACATAAAGTATTGTTATATAAATTACATATTATTTTAGGAATTTAATACATTTATTAATTTGGTATTTAGCAAACATTTATTGAAACTCCATTTGTTAATTTTTTGTTATAACCAGGGCTTTAAATTATGGAGTTATAAAGAGATTTGTGAAACAGTACCTTGTCCTCAAGGATTCTACTTTCAGATAGTGAAAATAAAAAATACCAATTAATAACCATATAATGTGGTATTTGGTAAGTTTAAGCACAAACTAAGGAAGTGAAGAAAAAGAAGTTATAATTACTTCTTGCTGAGGTTATTAGGGGATATATTATGACATTTGTACTAGGTCTTATAGGCTGGGCAGAGTTTTGACAGACTGAGATTGGAAAAAGTCATGGAAAAGCAGAGATAGAAAGGGACAGAGCTTATTTGAGGAATTGACACAGCATGTGTGTCACTAAGTCAACAGTAGCAGTGAGTTCTAGTGTGGCAACAACAAGCTTGTGTACATATAGAAGAGACACTATCCCCCATTTCAGACTATGTTGTGCAAGAAAAGTATATGCTTCTTCATGTCTCACTTCACCTGATGTAATCCTGGGTTGGGGTGAATAGACCTTTATGTATGCCCAAGAGGCTGCTTCTAGTACACAAATGAAAATCTCTCATGATAGAGGATCATGGTAGAAACAAAACATAATTGAGTATATCAGGATAAACATTTGTGACTTTGTGACCGTAGTGGTTTTAGTGACCATCCAAAACCAAACTCATTGCTGTCAAGTCAATTCCAACTCATAGTGACTCTATAGGACAAAGCAGAACTGTCTGATAGGCACGGGCAGATTACCCAATAAGCAAGGTGAGGACGAGCTTACTTGTGCTTACTTACTAATCTGTAGTGAACAATTTCACATTTTTCACATCAGTGATTCTGCTTCTAGCTTCGGCTGGCATCTCTCTCTATCCCAACTCCATAACACCTTCCCACAGAATCAAAGCCTGTTTTCAAATTTACAATCCTTGACAGGGACGGATTACTCAATAAGCAAGGTCAACAAGCATGGGCTTACTTGTGCATACCATACTTACTAATCTGTAGTGAACAGTTTCAAAAGGTGTGGTGAAACCCATGTGAAATTGATCCTGTGAAACTGTTCACTACAGATTAGCAAGTATGCTCAGGTAAGCCTGTGCTTATATTGCTTATTGGATAATCCACCCTTGCCTGTAGGTAGGCTGTAAATCTTTACAGAAGCAGACTGCCACATCTTTCTCCTGTGGAGTGGCTGGTAGGTTCAAACTGCCACCCAATTGATTAGCAGCTGAGCACTTAACCATTGTGCCACCACTGCTTCCTTAGTGGCCATGATAGGTATTGTTAAGTCAGCTTCAATTCACAGTAACCCTATGTATAATGGAACAAAACACTACCTGGTCCTGCGCCATCCTCACAGTCATTGCTGTGTTTGAGCCCGTTGTTGCAGCCACTGTGTCAATCCATCTCATTGAGGCTCTTCCTCTCTTTTGCTTACCTGTACTTTACCAAGCATGATGTCCTTCTCCAGGGACTGGTCCCTCCTGATAACATCTCCAAAGTAGGTAAGACAACATCTTGCCATCCTCTCTTCTAAGGAGCTCTCTGACTCTTTTAAAGACAGATTTACTATTATCATTCAAACTATCAGAAATATGCTACATGACCAAAAAATTGCAAAAATGCACTCTATTAAAAATATTCCAAGATATTGTAATGTAAATCAAAACATTATAAATAGTGCACTGTCTGCCACAAGATTGTAAACTATACACATTTTTCAATTGCATGATGCACCACTATTTTATTTATCTTTAGATAATAAAACATGCTGCCAATTAAATTACGCTCACTCCTTGCTTATCGATGTGGTTAGGTTCCAAAAACCAAGTTGTTTTGTGAAAATAGGCATTACGTGAAAATGGTGGATGACCACATCAGATCACAAAATATACATATGTCTCTCTGGACCTGAGAGGCAGAAAATGTAGGTCTTTTCTGTATGCCTCACTGGTCATGAAAGGGTTACTACCAGATGTGCATCATTAATGCACAAAATAGTTGGGTAGTAAGTTTTTTTTACTGTTGTCACAAAAGTAAAATGTCATAACAAGATAGTGAGAGAGGAGTAGGTGTATAGCACTAGGTTTTATGATTGTTGTTTCATACTTATGAAAATAACTCATTAATTTATACTTAGGTTTTCTTTTAAATCATGCGTAACCCATGAACATACATTAAAAAGGAAAATAAAAGTGAAATAAATTGGTTAAAGTATTCTTAAAACTTCTTCACACTCAGAGCACATTTTCCAAGTCACTTGTCATCTCAGAGTTTTCGATGCCTATGTTTTTATATGCAATCATGTTCTCTGTGTCATTAAGTACATTTCTAATTCAGAATTATACAGAAAGATTGTCTCCGTGATTTTCTTCCAAGCCAGGTCACCACTACTGCCTAGCTGATAATAACTGTAAGAGGCCATTGGCTATAAGATGCATTCTAATTTCAGAAATGTAAAACTGTGAGAAAATGATACAGGATTTTAGAATCAATAAAATCTAATATTTATTTCAATTATTTAACAGACTGTTACTGGGCAACTACAATTGCTGAGGACTCAATGAATTTAAGAGATGTGTGAGGATTAGCTTCAAAGGGCAGTGTTTAAATCCCTATGCTCAAAGAAATTTACAATTCTGTAAGCACGATGGAAATAACAAAGGAATAATATGTGGAAATAAATAAAATGACAGAGGTCACAAATGGAAGTGTCCAATTTTCCTACTTTAAGTAGTAGTGAAATTCAACTTTTAAGCTTTGTATTGTGAGGAGAGGATCAGCAAAAAAGAAGATGACCCTCAACTGGATGGATTGACACAGTGGCTGCAAAATTGGGCTCAAACATAGCAATGATTGTGAGGATGGTGCAGGATCGGGCAGTGTTTTGTTTTGTTGTCCATAGGGTCGCTATGAGTCAGAACCCACTTGATGGCACCTAACAAGAATAACAGCATCAGTGAGTAACCAGATTCTGTTTTCCCTCCACCCCTAAATTTAAAAAAAGCAAAAGCTACACAAAGTCACCAAAGTTTAGGTTTGTGTTATTATTTCTGTTTGTTCTTTGTTTGCTTTTCTTAAATACTTGGTTTGCCATGTAGCCATAAAATAGTGCTAACAGATCTTGCTACAATGATCGTGAGATTAGTTACAGGATCACAACACCTATTCTTAAAAGTCATGGATATAACGCAGAATCTTTTATTCCATTATTTTGTCAAGGATGGGAACTCTCTAAAGAAAAAAAAAATGTTGAATCCAGTTTGAATCATATAATCGTCAGTGATTATGTTGAACCCAGGTACAAGTGGCAAAATGTCCAGCATATAAGGTCCTCCCTCTGTAAAAGACTAACTCACAAAATCAAAAGCCAAAGCCGTTGACTTCAAATCGATTCTGATGCATTGTGACGCTGCAGGACAGAGTAGAACTGCCCCATAGCTTCCAAGACTGTAATCTTTATGGAAAGAGACAGCCACATCATTCTCCCATAGATCAGCTGGTAGGTTTGAACTGCCGACCTTTCTTTTAACAGCCAAGCTCTTAACCACTGCACAACCACAGCTCCCTAAGACTAACTCATTCCCTCAAATATACACTCAAAGAATGATTTACTCCTCCCCCGCCCCATCAGCAATTTTCATCTGTACTTTCAAAGGATAGTTTCCAACTTTGATACAAAAAAGAAAACTAAACCTATTGCCATTGAGTCGATTCCGACTCATAGTGACCATACAGGACAGAGTAGAACTGCTCCATAAGGTTTCCAAGGAGTGCCTGGTGGATTCACACTGCTGACCTTTTGGTTAGCAGCCCTAGCACTTAACCACTATGCCACCAGGGTTTCCAACTTTGATACAAGTGACCTAAAATAAATAACATCCTTAAAATTTATTTTTACAGTCTGCCATTTCTTTCTGTGCCTTTAATTTATCTGAAGCGTACATTTGCATAGCTATATCACACTGCAACTTCTCTGCAGTGGCATTCACATAATTCATAAAATTGAGTTTGTATATAAGCTTACTGAGTATAGAAAGTACCTTGTTTAACAGGTCCTAGATTAAACTGTGGGGAGAAAAACTACTGCAATAATGTGAGGCATCTTATTTCTGTTCACAGAGGCCAAGAAATTCAGTTAAGGAAAAATGGTTTTCTTTTTATTTTATCAAAGAAATTATTTTCAAGCCTTGTGGATTTGTAGACTTCCACAGTGTCTTAGATTAACTGTATCATGGATACAGTGGAAATAGAGCTCTAGGTTTATTTCCCCCAATTCTTTTTTTTAAGGAGTCCTAGTGGCACATTGGTTAAAGCACTGGGCTGCTAACCAAAAGGTAGGTGGTTTGAACCCACCAGCTGCTCTGTGGGAGAAAGATGTGGCAGTCTGCTTCTGTAAAGATTCACAGCCTTGGAAACCATATGGGGTAGTTCTACTCTGTCCTACAGAGTCACTATGAGTTGCAATCGGCTCAGTGTTTTTTTTTTTTTTTTTAATTCTTTTATTTAATTAAATCAGGAACCATAGACGAGGTTTTCTGAGCAAACACAAGCATATTCTGTGCATTTCCATTGCCATTTGAGAGAATCCATGCACGGAACAAGAGCATAGGGTTTCAATAGGAATAAAACTCTAGAGACATCTCTAAAGTCTTCCTTTGATTATTTTTTTAATAGAAAACACTTAAGATAAATAATGTAAATAATACTCTATAGAACTTGAGTAGAACAGAAATCTCATGTAATTTAATATTTTTGGTAGAACATTTATAAATACAGTAACAATGTCTCCTCTTACAATCCTCTAAGAAATTTCAGTGATTGGGCCACCTTTCTCCCAAATCAGGACTGAAGCAGCTGCCTATTTCATTTGTCTAGAAAAGTGTATTGATGTCTGAGTCACTTTTGGGAAACACTGGTGGCGTAGTGGTTCAGAGCTATGGCTGCTAACCAAAAGCTCAGCAGTTTGAATCAACCAGATGCTCCTTGGAAACCCTGCGGGGCAGTTTTACTCTGTCCTGTAGGGTCACTATGAGTCAGAATCAACTCAACGGCAATGGGTTTGGTTTTGTTTTTAGTTACTTCTGGGGTGCCCGGAGTTCAGGGCTTTCTAAAATCCTGTTAGATGACGTGTTACCCACCATGAGTTCTCTGTTGTGATTTACTGTGTTTTTAAGTGTCCACATTTCTCTTCTGTAGTGAATTAAATCAGCATTGAAAACCATGGTGCATGACATAGTCAAAATACAACTTGATTGTAGTATACTGTAGCCTTTAAAATTTTATTCAGTGGATTAATCTTCTCTATTTCCGGAAGAAAATTCAGGCAGCCCTCAGGACTAGAAATAGAGATTCCCAGAGGACAATCAAATCACAAACACACATTTCGGATGATGTTTTGGATGTATGATCCAAAATAGTAATAAAACTCCAAACCTGATTTAATGCAACCATTTCTCCATTCACTAGCTTGTAGGAAAGGCTGGTGAGTTATGATTGGCTTCTTCCTCCTCCTCTGTCTATTCGCTACCTGCATCCTTGCCATCCCTCCATACCTGATAGCCAGGTTCTGACTGCCCCAGATTGGGGTGGGGTGAGGTGGCATTCTCTGTCTAAAGCATTTTTTTCCCTATGTGGCACATTACCTTAGTTACTTAGTGCTGGTGTAACACAAATACCACACGTGGGTAGCTTTAAAGAACAGAAATTTATTGTCTCATGGTTTTGGAGGCTGGAAGTCCAAATCAGGGCATTGGCTCTAGGAGAGGGTCCATCCTTGTCCCTGTGAAATTTCGTGGCCTTTATACTCAGTCAAAAATGAGTTAGAAAAGTCTATTCTATCACCCAGTTTCATGAGATATAGAAATTAATATCAGCAGATTAGGAAAATTTTCAAATTTCTAGCTGACACTCTTAAAAGCGATCTATCAGCAAGTACTCATGGCTCTATATTCAAACTAGACTCTGAATTTGACCATATGTTGCCACTTTCACTGTTATCGCCCTTGTCTAAGCCACCAATATAACTCTCCTAAATGATTAAATGGAAACCCTGGTAGTGCAGTGGTTAAGAGCTATGGCTGCTAACCAAAAGGTTGGGAGTTCAAATCTACCAGGCGCTCCTTGGAAACTGTATGGGGCAGTTGTACTCTTTCCCATAGGGTTGCTGTGAGTCGGAATTGACTTGACGGCAACGGGGCTTTAGTTGATTAAATAGCCTCTTTATGTATCTTCTTTCTACTCCAGCCCCTCTTTTATACTTTTATCATTGCATTAGATAAGGTAGACTAGGCTGCATTAATAAACAAACCCATACATGTAATTTCTCAATTAAAAAAAACTTTAGTTCCGTCAAGTCAATTCCAACACAGAGTAGAACTGTTCCATAGGGTTTCCAAGGCTGTAAATCTTTACAGAAGCTGATAGCTACATCTTTCTTCCATGGAGCAGCTAGGGGGTTTCATCCACCAACTTTTCAATTAGCAGCAGAACTCTTTAACCGCTGCACCATCAGAGCTCCTTTTCCTTGTCGAAGCTCCAGGAGTTCTTTGCTATTCCTTGCCATTCCTTGCTGTCTGTCTCTCCCTTGCGTGTGTCTCTGTGTCTATGCTGCTCTTTTATAGGATACCTCTCAGCAATGATTAGGTTTATGACCCAACCAAAATATAGTAACACCTTAATACCAAATAACATACCAAAAGAAAGCCCCTAGTCCCAAACAGAAAACCCTGGTGGCATAGCAGTTAAGTGCTACAGCTGTTAACCAAGAGGTTGGCAGTTCAAATCCGCCAGGTGCTCCTTTGAAACTCTATGGGGCAGTTCTACTCTGTCCTATAGGGTCACTATGAGTTGGAATCGACTCAACAGCAGTGGGTTTGGTTTTTTGGTTTTTATTCCCAACCAGGGCCACATTCACAAGTTAGGATTTCAGCTTTTGGGGGGACACAGTTTAATCCCTAACACCCATTCATTTATTCTTGGGAGAGTCCCATCACTGGAGACTTCCCTTTTGATCCGTAGAGATACATCTCTCTTCTACATGGCTACAGTTCCAGTCTCCTCCCCAGAGCATTCTGTGCTGTACTTCCAGCCCCTTTTTGCTGAGGTTCTTTCCTCGACGTAGCCTACTGAAAAAAGCCCAAGACGATCTCTCTTTTCCTGTGTAACTCACAATAAATTCTGTGTGAGCACACAAATCCCAAGGCTGGGACCTCTATCTGATTGCCACACAGATTTTAGCTTCCGCAAACATGAGCCCAGCACTACCTAATGAAAACATTTCAGAGCTCTGATTGGTCCCGTGGAAAGCCCCTCAATAGGCTCAAGATGAAAGAGACAGATCTTCCTTCCATCTTGGGCTTAGAAGAGACTCCATCTCACAAAATTTCTCCAAAGATATCCTTATCAAATTTTGTCTCTCACCTCTTTTTATATGCTTGATTGGCTGTAAAGTTCAAGACCCATTGAATGGTGTTTCTTTCACTTCCTTCGCAAAGTCTGTAAATGAGAGAATTCTGTTTTTCATTCACTGAAATTTTGCAGATTTTATGTTGAGTCAAAAAAGTCTATTCTATCACCCACTTTCATGAGATATAAAAATTAATATCAGCAGATTAGGAAAATTTTCAAATTTCTAGCTGACACTCTTAAAAGAGATCTATCAGCAAGTACTCATGGCTCTATATTCAAACTAGACTCTGAATTTGACCATATGTTGCCACTTTCCTGTTATCACCCTTGTCTAAGCCACCATTGTAACTCTCCTAACTGATTAAATAGCCTCTTTATTTATCTTCTTTCCACTCCAGCCCCTCTTTTATACTTTTATCATTGGGTTAGATAAGGTAGACTAGGCTCTATTAACAAATAGACCCATAAATGCAATTACTCAAAAAAAAAAAAAAAAACTTTAGATCGTATTCATGAAATAGCCTGAAATATTTTCTAGTTGATAACACTGGTGTTGGTATTATGTGTGTGAGTGTGGTATCTGCCTCATGCACTCATGCAGGGACCTAGGCTGATAATGCCTCTGCCATCTTCAGTCTGTGGCTACTTATGTTGGCCTGAGGTATCCTCCACCCTGTCAGCTGGAAGTGGGAGATTTTTATGGGCCAGATAGGGATCATTTCCAATCATATTCTGTTAGTTAGAAATCAGGCACATGGTCACACTAAATGACTAGCAGGCTGGAAAATGTATGCACTTAGGAATAAGAAGAAATGGATTTTTGTCGATCACTAGCCACCTCTGCACATCCCTGCAAACGCCAGAATGATTAAAATCATTTAATTCTCCTGATCAAATTTCTCCCCTGGCTTAGGAGTTTGACTTTATGTCCTGATGCTCATTTTACACCACTCTTCTCGTTACTCACTCTGCTTTAGACACATTATTCTTCTGCTCTTCTCTACAACTCAGGACTTATACACTGTTTCCTTCTTCTTAGAATGCTATTTTTTTTTAAATACCGTCTCTTGGGAAAGACTTTCCTTGCATATCCTATCTTAATAAAACCAGTTGCCATTAAGTGAATTCCAACTCATGGCCACCTCATGTGTGTCAGAGTAGAATAGGGCTTTGAACCGGTTCATTCCAGGTTGACCCACTGCTGAGAATTTGCCTTTCCACCCCAGATACACAGCATTAGAATCTATATTTTAACAAGATCCCCAGCAGGCTTGAAAGACTCAAACAGCTGTGATGGAACATCTGGAGTACCTCAGGTTGGTCTCTTTCTCTTTCTTGCTCTCTCTCTCTGACATCTTTTCACATGATCTCACCTCAAGGCAGCCAGACTTCTACAAGTCTCCCAGAGTAAGCATCCCAAGAGAAAACAACAGAAGCTGCACGGACTATTCTAAACTAGTCTCTGAAGTTCATTCAGTGTTACTCCTGCATTTTATTCATCAAGGCAGTGGCAGAGGCTAGCCCTGATTTGGGGGTAGGAGGCATATTTCCACCTCTTGATTGATGAGTGTCAAATATTTTGCCAACACGTTTTAAAGCCACCACAGTGTACAGTGTGCTTCATAAACCCCCATGTCTGCCTCAATGCTCATTTATACATCTAATTTCTCCCCTTTTTCTCTTTAATGTCATCAGCCTCATCTCAAACGTATGGCCTCTACATATCACAGTGTAAACATATTCCTCATTTAATTTTAGAATTATTTAAGCTTACTTTTTGTTGGCTATGAGCTCACATTCCTGCCTACTATTGAGAGTTAAAAAAAAAAAAAGTAGATATTGAAATGGAGTTAACCTTTATGAAAGAAATCAATATGTATTCAGTGGGGCATGGATTTACACTTTACTAGCTACAGAGAAATATCCTATAACCTTCAAGAATATTATAACATTCTGTTCTGAAGTGTTGATTCACCTAACTCTAGTTGATGCACATGAAAAGACTGTTTTTTTTTTTTTTAATCTCAATTTTAATATAGAACATACTTGTTCTCAAGTTAGTTAAGTATATCAAATATTAGCACTGCTAAAATTTCAGAATGATCATCTTTAGGCTTGTTACATAAAAAGCTTATAATTCTATAATTAAAAAAAAAACCTTTACACCTTAGAGTATGGAGTAATAACTCACATTTATTGAGCATTTACTATGCACCAGGCTACTATGTACATCATATGCATCTCTTTAATTATCCAACAACTTTATAAGGTAGAAAATATTTTTAGTGCCATTTAAAAGAAAAGTAGGAGGAGTGGGGCCAAGATGGCGGACTAGGTGGACGCTACCGCAGATCCCTCTTGCAACAAAGACTCGGAAAAACAAGGGAATCGATCACATACCTAACAATCTACGAACTCTGAACAACAAGCACAGACTTAGAGACGGAAAACGAACAAATACTGGCAGACAGCGACCGTTTTCAGAACCAGGAGCCAGCGTACCAGCCGACTACTTGGAAAATCTAGTTTCCCAGTGATGGCTCGGAGACAGCAGTCCATATAAAACCACATAAAGAAACAGACCATGACAGCTTCTCCAACCCCCCAAACAAAAGAATCAAAATCTTTCCCAAATGAAGATACAACCCTGGAATTATCAGATACAGAATATAAAAAACTAATTTACAGAATGCTTAAAGATATCACAAATGAAATTAGGATAAATGCAGAAAAAGCCAAGGAACACACTGATAAAACTGTTGAAGAACTCAAAAAGATTATTCAAGAACATAGTGGAAAAATTAACAAGTTGTAAGAATCCATAGAGAGACAGCATGTAGAAATCCAAAAGATTAACAATAAAATTACAGAATTTGACAACACAATAGAAAGTCAAAGGAGCAGACTCGAGCAATTAGAATGTAGACTGGGACATCTGGAGGACCAGGGAAACAACACCAACATAGCTGAAAAAAAAATCAGATAAAAGAATTAAAAAAAAATGAAGAAACCCTAAGAATCACGTGGGACTCTATCAAGAAGGATAACTTGCGAGTGATTGGAGTCCCAGAACAGGGAGGGGGGACAGAAAACACAGAGAAAATAGTTGAAGAACTCCTGACACAAAACTTCCCTGACATCATGAAAGACGAAAGGATATCTATCCAAGATGCTCATTTAAGATTGATCCAAAAAGAAAAACACCAACATATTATCATCAAACTTGCCAAAACCAAAGACAAACAGAAACTTTTAAAAGCAGCCAGGGAGAAAAGAAAGGTTTCCTTCAAGGGAGAATCAATAAGAATAAGTTCAGACTACTCAGCAGAAACCATGCAGGCAAGAAGGGAATGGGACGACATATACAGAGCACTGAACGAGAAAAATTGCCAGCCAAGGATCATATATCCAGCAAAACTCTCTCTGAAATATGAAGGAGAAATTAAGATATTTACAGATAAACACAAGTTTAGAGAATTTGCAAAAACTAAACCAAGACTGCAAGAAATGCTAAAGGAGATTGTTTGGCCGGATGACCAATAATATAAGGTACCAGCACAATACAAGGTCACAAAACAGAACGTCCTGATATCAACGCAACTCAAATAGGGAAAGCGCAAAAACAAACAAATTAAGGCTAATTCTAAAAAATAAATAAATAAACAAAATAATACACACAACAGGAAATCATGGAAATCAATAGATAAACGATCACAATAATCAAAAAGAGGGACTAAATATAGGAGGCATTGAACTGCCAGATGGAGAGTGATACAAGACGATATAGAAGGATACAAGTTAGGTTTTTACTTAGAAAAATAGGGGTAAATAAAAAGGTAACCACAAAAAGGAATATCAATTCCATAACTCAGGATAAAAGCCAAGAAAAACGTAACAACTCAATAAACACAAAGTTAAACATTATGAAAATGAGGATCTCACAAGCTACTAAGAAAAACGCCTCAGCACAAAAAAGCATGTGGAAAAATGAAATGGCCAACAACACACATGAAAAGGCATCAAAATGACAGCACTAAAAATTTACTTATCTATAATTATGCTGAATGTAAATGGACTAAATGCACCAATAAAGAGACAGAGAGTCACGGACTGGATAAAAAAAACACTATCCATCTATACGCTGCCTACAAGAGACACACCTTAGACTTAGAGACACAAACAAACTAAAACTCAAAGGATGGGAAAAAAATATATCAAGCAAACGATAAGCAAAAAAGAAGAGGAGTAGCAATATTAATTTCTGACAAAATAGACTTTAGACTTAAATCCGCCACAAAGGATAAAGAAGGACACTATATAATGATAAAAGGGACAATTGATCAGGAAGACATAACCATATTAAATATTTACACACCTAATGACAGGGCTGCAAGATAAATAAATCAAATTTTAACAGAATTGAAAAGTGAGATAGATACCTCCACAATTATAGTAGGAGACTTCAACACACCACTTTCGGAGAAGGACAGGACATCCAGTAAGAAGCTCAATAGAGACACGGAAGACCTACTTACAACAATCAACCAACTTGACCTCATTGACTTATACAGAACTCTCCACCCAACTGCTGCAAAATATACTTTTTTTTCCAGCGCACATGGAACATTCTCTAGAATAGACCACATATTAGGTCATAAAACAAATCTTACCAGAATCCAAAACATCGAAATATTACAAAGCATCTTCTCAGACCACAAGGCAATGAAGCTAGAAATCAATAACAGAAAAACTAGGGAAAAGAAATCAAATACTTGGAAAATGAACAATACCCTCCTGAAAAAAGACTGGGTTATAGAAGACATCAAGGAGGGAATAAGGAAATTCTTAGAAAGCAACGAGAATGAAAATACTTCCTATCAAAACCTCTGGGACACAGCAAAAGCAGTGCTCAGAGGCCAATTTATATCGATAAATGCACACATACAAAAAGAAGAAAGAGCCAAAATCATAGAACTGTCCCGACAACTTGAACAAATAGAAAGTGAGCAACAAAAGAACCCATCAGCCACCAGAAGAAAACAAATAATAAAAATTAGAGCTGAACTAAATGAATTAGAGAACAGAAAAACAATTGAAAGAATTAACAAAGCCAAAAGCTGGTTCTTTGAGAAAAATTAACAAAATTGATAAACCACTGGCTAGACTGACTAAAGAAAAACAGGAAAGGAAACAAATAACCCGAATAAGAAACGAGAAGGACCACATCACAACAGAATCAAATGAAATCAAAAGAATCATAGCAGATTACTACATAAAATTGTACTCTAACAAATTTGAAAAACTAGAAGAAATGGATAAATTCTTGGAACAATACTACCTACCTAAACTAACACATTCAGAAGTAGAACAACTAAATAGACCCATAACAAAAAAAGAGATTGAAACGGTAATCAAAAAACTTCCAACAAAAAAAAGTCCTGGCCCAGATGGCTTCACTGCAGAGTTCTACCAAACCTTCAGAGAAGACTTAACACCATTACTATTGAAGGTATTTCAAAGCATAGAAAAAGACGGAATACTACCCAACTCATTCTATGAAGCTACCATCTCCCTGATACCAAAACCAGGTAAAGACATTACAAAAAAAGAAAATTTTAGACCTATATCCCTCATGAACATAGATGCAAAAATCCTCAACAAAATTCTAGCCAATAGAATCCAACAACACATCAAAAAAATAATACACCCTGATCAAGTGGGATTTATACCAGGTATGCAAGGCTGGTTTAATATCAGAAAAACCATTAATGTAATCCATCACATAAATAAAACAAAAGATAAAAACCACATGATCTTATCAATAGATGCAGAAAAGGCATTTGACAAAGTTCAACACCCATTTATGATAAAAACTCTAACCAAAATAGGAATTGAAGGAAAATTCCTCAACATAATAAAGGGCATATATGCAAAGCCAACGGCCAATATCACTCTAAATGGAGAGAACCTGAAAGCATTTCCCTTGAGAACGGGAACCAGACAAGGATGCCCTTTATCACCCCTCTTATTCAACATCGTACTTGAAGTCCTAGCCAGGGCAATTAGGCTAGACAAAGAAATAAAGGGTATCCAGATTGGCAAGGAGGAAGTAAAGCTATCACTATTTGCAGATGACATGATCGTATACATGGAAAACCCTAAGGAATCCTCCAGAAAACTACTGAAACTAATAGAAGAGTTTGGAAGAGTCTCAGGATATAAAATAAACATACAAAAATCACTTGGATTCCTCTACATCAACAAAAAGAACACCGAAGAGGAAATAACCAAATCAATACCATTTACAGTAGCCCCCAAGAAGATAAAATACTTAGGAATAAATCTTACCAAGGATGTAAAAGACCTATACAAAGAAAACTATAAAACTCTGCTACAAGAAATTCAAAAGGACATACTTAAGTGGAAAAACATACCCTGCTCATGGATAGGAAGACTTAACATAGTAAAAATGTCTATTCTACCAAAAGCCATTTATACATATAACACACTTCCAATCCAAATACCAATGTCATACTTTAAGGGGATAGAGAAACAAATCACTAATTTCATATGGAAAGGAAAGAACCCCGGGATAAGCAAAACATTACTGAAAAAGAAGAAGAAAGTGGGAGGCCTCACCCTACCTGATTTCAGAACCTATTATATAGCTACAGTAGTCAAAACAGCCTGGTACTGGTACAGCAACAGACACATAGACCAATGGAACAGAATTGAGAATCCAGATATAAATCCATCCACGTATGAGCAGCTGATATTTGACAAAGGACCAGTGTCAGTCAATTGGGGAAATAATAGTCTTTTTAACAAATGGTGCTGGCATACCTGGTTATCCATTTGCAAAAGAATGAAACAGGACCCATACCTCACACCATGCACAAAAACTAACTCCAAGTGGATCAAAGACCTAAACATAAAGACTAAAACGATAAAAATCATGGAGGAAAAAATAGGATCTACCCTAGGAGCCCTAATACAGGGCATAAACAGAATACAAAACATTACCAAAAATGATGAAGAGAAACCAGATAACTGGGAGCTCCTAAAAATCAAACACCTATGCTCATCTAAAGACTTCACCAAAAGAGTAAAAAGACCACCTACAGACTGGGAAAGAATATTCAGCTATGACATCTCAGACCAGCGCCTGATCTCTAAAATCTTCATGACTCTGTCAAAACTCAACCACAAAAAGACAAACAACCCAATCAAGAAGTGGGCAAAGTATATGAACACACATTTCACTAAGGAAGATATACAGGCAGCTAACAGATACATGAGAAAATGCTCTCGATCATTAGCCGTTAGAGAAATGCAAATTAAAACTATGATGAGATTCCATCTCACACCAAATAGACTGGCATTAATTCAAAAAACACAAAATAACAAATGTTGGAGAGGCTGCGGAGAGATTGGAACTCTCATACACTGCTGGTGGGATTGTAAAATGGTACAACCACTTTGGAAATCCATCTGGCGTTATCTTAAACAGTTAGAAATAGAACTACCATACAACCCAGAAATCCCACTCCTCGGAATATACCCTAAAGATACAAGAGCCTTCACACAAACAGATATATGCACACCCATGTTTATTGCAGCTCTGTTTACAATAGCAAAAAGCTGGAAGCAACCAAGATGTCCATCAACGGACGAATGGGTAAATAAATTTTGGTATATTCACACAATGGAATACTACGCATCGATAAAGAACAGTGACGAATCTCTGAAACATTTCATAACATGGAGGAATCTGGAAGGCATTATGCTGAGCGAAATGAGTCAGTTGCAAAAGGACAAATATTGTATAAGACCACTATTATAAGATCTTGAGAAATAGAAAAATCGGAGAAGAACACATACTTATGTGGTTACAAAGGGGGGAGGGAGGGAGGGAGGGAGAGGGCTTTTTATTGATCAATCTGTAGATAAGAACTGCTTTGGGTGAAGGGAAAGACAACACTCAAAACAAGGAAGGTCAGCCTAATTGGACTGGATTAAAAGTAAAGAGGTTTCCGGGATAAAATGAAAGCTCCAAAGGTCAGCGAAGCAGGGGCTGGGGTCTGGGGAACTTGGTTTGAGGGGACTTCTAAGTTAATGGGCAAAACAATCCTATTATGAAAACACTCTGCATCCCACTTTGAATTGTGGCACCTGGGGTCCTAAATGCCAACAAGCAGCCATCTAAAATACATTAATTGGTCTCAACCCACCTGGAGCAAAGGCAAAGGAAGAACACCAAGGTCACACGACAACTAAGAACCCAAGAGACAGAAAGGGCCACATGAACCAGAGACCTACATTATCCTGAGACCAGCAGAACTAGTTGGTGCCCGGCCACAATCGATGTCTGTCCTGTCAGGGAGCACAACAGACAACTCCTGAGGAGCAGGAAACCAATGGGATACAGACCCCAAATTCTCACTAAAAGACCATACCTAATGGTATGATTGCGACTAGAGGAATCCCAGAGACAACGCTCCCCAGAACTTCTGATGGCACAGGACAGCAACCATCCCCGAAGACAAATCATCAGGCATGAAAAGGACTGGTCAGTGAGGGGGAGAGAGATGCTGATGAAGAGTGAGCTAATTAAATCAGGTGGACACGGGAGAGTGTGTTGGCAACTCTTGACTGGAGGGGGGATGGGAAGATAGAGAGGGAAGAGGGCAAAATTGGCACGAAACGAGAGACTGTAAGGGTTGACTCAATAGGGGGAGAGCAAGTGGGAGAAGGGAGTAAGATGTATGTAAACCTACATGTGACAGACTGATTGGAATGGTAAATGTTCACTTGAAGCTTAATAAAAATTAAAAAATTAAAAAATAAAGGCATTGGATATTGAACATCAAAAAAAAAAAAAGTAAACTGAAGAGGGGACAGTTAAGTAACTTCACAAAGGCAAACCTTATTTAAACACCAGAGCTGGAGTTCAAAAATCACGAAGTATGGTTCCAGGATTGTAGTTAGATTTTTAAAAACACAAATTTACAAAAATTGTACTGGCCAAGCCTTTTTTTATTTCCTCTACCCTTGCATTTGGGCCCTGGTGGTACAGTGGTTAAGCATTTGGCTGCCAACCAAAAGGTCGGCAGTTCCAATCCACCAGCTGCTCCTTGGAATCCCTGTGGGGCAGTTCTACTCTGTCGTATAGGGTCACTATGGGTCGAAAATGACTCCGTGGCAATTGGTTATCCTTGCATTGCCAGAACTTACTAAGGATTCTTTCTGGGTTTGAATATATACTTACGGCAATGGGTTTGAATTTATACTTACAGAAAAAAAAAAAAAATCCCTGATTATACAGAGCCATCATATCTTTTTAATAATTATACTGTTTCCTTCCTAGATATACAAACTCTTTTCATTTGCTGGAATTCTGCCTTTTTGTTAATTAGCACCTTCTCACCTAACAATTATGGGCATACATTCCTCTATGTTCAAGTTTCACATAATGTTTATAGTTTATGTTTTTCTGACTAAATTGCATCCTGAATGGCTCAGCATGATTCTCTGACATTCACTGGCTGTCCTGCGAATTACTGCACACACAATTAAAAGAATTTCTAATAACTGGAAAACACCAACACAATTACTAAAAACACAGAAACAAAACATCTATGTACTGAAAACATGCAATAGACACAAAGAACAAAATAAGTCACCAGTAGTTGTGTTTTTTTTTTAGTTGTAAATATATTTTTGTTGAAAAGTATATATCTTCAAGCTACTGACCATAAAGTTAATCAGAATACATTGGCAATATTTCAGAAAGAATTTATAAATTTAACACATGATGCATTTCTGAATGATTATGACTTATGAATTTCCAATCTCAGGGTCAGTGCAGTCCTCCTCAAGAGTTTAAATTCATCACATTGAATTTGCAGTCATCCACAGACTTGTTCCATAACCTTTCATTAAAAAAAAACAACAACTATAATGATAATAGCTGAAATTGTAGTAAACCAATCCTTTAACATTCCCCAAAGGCAGAACTGTCTGTCGTGTGCAGGTGTCCCAATTATTCATGTAGATTAAATGCTCTGTTGCTATTTCCTAATTTAATATTCTGTAGTAATTACATCCCCAAAAACCACCAGAGAGAATTTTATTATGTTTTGTAGCTCCAAAGTGATGTTATTATCTTAAAAAAAAGAAAATTAATATCTATACAATTAAAACATGCAGTGTAAGAATGGGCTATACACAATCTGAAAATTGTCAAATTTAGTAATTCTCATCTGAATTGAGATAGCTCAGTTTTCTTGTATAAAGAAGATAAATCTTACTTATCTTTGTTCATTGAAATAACATATGAAGAATTATAAAGTGCCATTTAAAGTAAAATATGTTTTGTCTAGACATTGCATAATCTTATACTTGGTTTTTATGTAATGGTGTACAGTTTAGTTACGTGTCTATTTTAGTAAAACACGTTGCCCTGCTTTGCAGATGGAGTCTCTTGTGGGAATATTTACTCTAGCCAAAAGGACATGTGCCAATAGAAAGTAGTACTCTAAAAATCAACACTGATTAATATCCAGGAAAAAAGCATCTTATTCAAGTTAACACTTAAAAAAAAAAAAAAAAACCAGCTTCTTTGAAGACATTCTGTGGTTTTACTTAAGATACTCTATAGCTGTAAAATGGTACCAAAACAATGGATACTAATTTGAAAATGTTTTAATTCAAGAATTTTACTCTATTTTTGTGGCAGGTACTTCTTTCCTTGATTCACCAGTTAAAAATATGGACAGTAAGGTATAGGAATAGATATCTGTGATGTGGTTCTGGTTTTGCCTTAAATTAGCTCTAGTAGATTGAAACTTCTCTATACAGCTAACAACTTGCAGTATATAAACTCTAAAATAAGTTTACTCTAACCATCTATGATCTATAATAACAAAACTTGCCTCCGCCCATATCCATTTTTAAATGTTTCTGTACTTATTCACACTTCATTTTGTTGTTATTTACAGACATGCCCAACAAGCGCATAAGGATACATGGCTTTGCAAATTTATGCATATTAACATGTTATTATTACAGAACACTGAATTTTAAAATAAAATCCTGTTCTTAAATTTTATGCATTAGTTATTTACCTAAGAATATCAAACCAGGAAGATACACACAAGCGATGCTTTCAGTAGATATTTAGAGAATTTCTGCTCCAGGCTAGATCCTGCACCAGTTGCTATAAGGGACAGAAGAGGAATAAGTGAAGTCCCCAAGCCTAAGGAGTTCATACATGTATTGGGAGAACCACATCAGGGCAACTCTTTCTATACAGCATAAGGAAGAATAAACTGACTTCACGACAGAAGTGCAGGCAATGTGCTACTGGAAATTCAGATGAAGATACAATTAATTCTGGGTGGGGAGACAAAGGAAAACTGCAGAGGAAGATGGATTCAAACTGGGTTTTTGGAAAATGAGAATTTTTACATATTCAGTAAATTGCGTGTCTCTTTTATTTGCTGCCCAGAGTAGTGACATTAATTAGCTTTTTAAACTGACTCCATTTTTTTATTTATGAAATATTAAAAACTGTCAGTTGTCCTCTAAAGAAAAACCTATGTTTAACTTTCTTTTACAATGGATTTTTTCAGAAGCCAAGTAATATACATATTTTAGTCTATGATTTGAAAATAAAGCTTAAAAATTAATTTTTGGTATCTTGAATTCTGCGAGATTTACATACAGTTTTAATTGAATTAGTCAATCTGCCAAATTTTCTGTTTGCTATGTTTGTTTATCTCTTTTCCCTTTGAACTTGGTCCAGTATTCTACCAACACCAGTGCTCATTCTAAATGCTTCAGGAAATTTCTAAATAGACTCAATCAAATCTGACTCTTAAACTATTTCCCTTCTAGATTCCATAAGATGATTTCTTAATTTTAGCTTTCAAATAATCCTTTCTTTCTTTTTTTTTTTTTTTTACCTTATTGGCTCAACAAATATACTTATCTGAAAATTGTGTGGGTATGGAGATCATCCACCCAGTAATTCAAATCCCTCTTACTCCAAATTTATCTGTTGAAATCAACCCAGCATTAGTGACTGGTAAGAAGAAACTTAGCCAGAGAAAGCCCAGAAATTATCAAAAAAATTAATTTCCAAAATCCTAAAGTAGGGGAAATATTTTTAAAACCTACCAAAACTCAGTTACTCTTATTTTTCTTTGTCAATTATATAAGTTTGTTTTATTTTAGTCACACAAATATTAAGAAATCTTTCCATGCTTCTTCCTATGACTTGTGCCCTGACCCTGCACCATATCCTTACCAGTTATGTTGCAATGTCCTAAAACAGATACACAATTCACATCCAACTCATTGTTTTTTTATTTTTTTTTAAAAAAAAAAAAAAAAAAAAAGATCTAAAAAAGAGTTAGTATTTTATTTGGCTACCTAGGTCAGTGGTTCTTAATCAGAGGCAATTTTTTTTTTTCCTTCAGGGGTATTTTGCAATGTACTGAGTCGCTCCTTATTGTCATAACTTGGGAAGTGTAACTGGCATCTAGTGGGTAGAGGCCAGGGATGCTGAGAAAGTATCTTATAATGCACTGGACAGTCCTCCCAACAAAGAATTATCTGGTACAAAATATCAGTATCACCACCGTTGAGAAACTTGGGCTGTGTAAGGTCTTTTTTTACAGCCCATTTAAAAGATGTGTGAAATTATACACACACACACAACAAAACAAAACAAAACAAAACAAAACAAAACAAAAATTAGCCCCCAAAACACTACATTTTGCTATAATATTGATGTCAGATTGTAACCATGCTTGACACACATCTTAGAGTTTAGGAACCCAGTGGCCTTTTCAGAGTAAGGGACTCATCTCACCCCCCATGGAATGTGTTACTGGGAACTTGGAGCAATGGCTCTTTTCTGTGGCCCATGGTTATGAGCTCTGGTCTCCTGGGTTACAGTCATCTCCCTATTGAATAGGCAGTGGTCCATGTAATCAATGTTTAAGAGCTTTTCCTCTGTAGTATTTTTTTTTTTTATTGTGTACTCCATTGGTTACATTTGATAAAAGTCCTTGATGTACTACCTAGTCTTGAAATCAGGCCTCTAAGTTTTGCCCCTCACACACTTTATTTATCGAGCTCATTGTAGCTATGGTGTCGAATAAATACAGCTCTTCTCACATAATTCAGTCCCTCCCAATTCCCGGAAAGTCTTATATTTCCAGTAGCACTGGAAGATATATTGTCAGGTTGTCCAATGCATGGAATAAAGAAAATGGAAAGTGAAAAAAGGCACATTCATGTTTCTCTTATCAATCCCCTTCCTAAACGTTCCCCTGATTATCTTGAGTGCACATGTTCGTGTGTGCGTGTGTGTAGTTGTGTGTCCTAAAATGGAATAAATGTCATATGATGGCTGGTCTTTACAATATGAGTTAAATGGTAATTTTCTTTACAAAAGTTTATTTGGAAGGATTTTTTTTTTTTTTTCCAGTGTAGCACATTTCACATGCACTGTTGATTTCTTCTGATAGAACAGCTCAAAAAGGAGAGTCATGTAACAGATTGCAGTTTGGCTATTAGTTTGGAGGTTTATTTAGTGTGAGTGTTTAGACAAATAAATGATGTTCACGTGGATAGAAAGGCTTCGGCACAGTACTTCTTTCCTCTCACGGTATACGAAATCTGGACTCAGTGTCCCTGCGCTTTTCTTATTGGTTTCAGCACATTATTGCCATAGAGCGCCATGTTGCCTGCTGACTATACAATCTGAGTATGTTAAAGAACTATCGTCTTAATAAAGTGTAAGGTGTTTTGTTATAACAGAAATTGGATAAATTATAAATACATAGCTTAATGAATTTTCACAAAATGAATTTATCTGTGCCAGTAGCACCTAAGTCAAGAAGTCGCAAATTGTGAGCACTGCAGAAACCTCCCTCTCGCTCCCTTTTCACTACCCACTGAAAGGTAATACCTGTTCTGACTTTGAACCTCTCAGATCAGTTTTTCTATTTTAAACTTTATATATATAGAATCATATAATGCAATGTGTCCATATATTATGTTTGTCAGGTGTATACATGTTACTGTATGTATCAAGCATCTATTTATTTTCATCATAATATGATATTCCATTATATACATAAACACAATTAATGTATTTGACTATTTGTGGTTATTTTAGTTATTTCCAGTATAAGATCATTATGTGAATAATGATGCTCTGAGTATTTTGGTACCAGCCTCTGGTGGTCACAGGAATGCATTTTTGTTGGGCATAGAAATAGGGTTCGTAGGATAAAGAAATGTTAGTATGTAATACCAAACAGTTTTCCTATTTATACTTCTACGAGCAGTGAGTGAGAGCATTCCATTTGTTCTGCATCCTTGCTGCTGACACTTGGTATTGTCTGTATATTTTGTTTTATCCACTTCAGTTAGTGTCATGATATCCAAGTGGTTTTAAATTGCAAATACTGTGGTTTTAAGTTGCACTTTCTTATCTTTTTTGACAATGGCTTGTTCAAGTCTGACAATTTTTTTTTTCTTTTGGGTTGTATTTTTTTCTTCTTTATTTGTAGTACCTTATATATTTTCATATGAGTCATTTATTGAACATATTTATTGAAAAATATTCTGTCCTTCTTATATGACTTGTCTTTTCATAACCTTAATGTCTTACAATGAACAAAAAATCTTCCTTGCGTTGCAATCTAACCTATCAGAAATATCTGAGCGTTAGTGCTTTCTTTGTCACATTTCCGAACTCTTTCCTTACCCCAGGTAATGAAAATTTACTCCCGCTTTCTGCTAAAAATGTTATTGTTTTGCCTCCAACATTTGATCTACAATTCATTTAAAATTGATTTTTGCATATGGCTTGAGGTATGAATAAAGGTATTTTGTTGTTCAATTCGCTGACTTAACTAACTCAGCACCCCTTAAGGAAATGACCATTCCTTCCCACTGTACCTGTGGGTCTGTTTTGTGGACTCTCTTTTTTCTATTGCTCTTTACCTATTCCTATACTACTGTGTCTTAATTACTGTAGCATTATTTTAAGCCTTGAAATCTTGTAATTTAAGTATTCCAGCTTTGTTCTTTTTTGCTATTGTATTGGCTATCCTTTGCCCCTGGCATTTCTGTGTACCTTTTAGAAGCAGCACGTTAAGTTCTTCTTTATTCCCTTCCCAGAAAACCCTAGAATTTTGATTTAATTGAATCAGTAAATCTTTCAATCTATGAACACTATCTGTCCTTCCATTTGTTTTTGTTATTGTTCATTGCCATGGAATTGATTCTGATTCATGGTGACCTCATGTGTTACAGAATAGAAATGTTCCATAGGGTTTTCTTGGCTATAATCTCTTTGGAATAAGATTTCTAGGTCTTTCTTCTGTGGTGATGCTGGATGGATTCCTATCACCAACCTTTAGGTTTAGCAATCAAGCACAAACTGCTTGTACTATCCAGGACCTTCTCACAGACACACACTAGAATGATAAATAAAGATCATTGATGGCACCAAAAGTTATAAAGGATACCTAGCACCCAGAACACTCAAACTACTGGTGGGAGTGTAAAATGGTAAAACCTTATTGGATACTCTTCAGCAGTTTTTATAAAGTTAAACAGCTTCCTTAATACCCAAAAATTCCTCACCTAGGTATTTATTAAAGAGAAATGAAAATTATTACCCAAAAATCCCTGTATGATAATGTTTATAGCACCTTTTTCATAATAGCCAAAGTATGGAAATAAAATTAATTAAAAAATTTATATATAAAAAAACAATTTGTGTTTTTTTTGTATTTTTGTGTATTGTATATTTATATGGTAGGATACTTTCCAGCAACAAAATGGAGCAAAGTAATGATACATGATAAAACAGAATGAATATCAAAAGCTATGTACTTAGTGAAAGAAATCAGACACACAAAAGTATATAATGCATGATTGCATTTATATGAAGTCTAGGATACATAAAATTAATTTTGGGGGATGGAAGGAATATCAGTGGTTGCTTTTTGGTGGTGGGATCATTTACTGGAATGGAGACTGGAGTACTTTATTGGATGATGGAAATTCCCTGTGTCTTATTAGAGGTGTGGGTTTCACCATGGTATGCATTTGTGAAAACTGGTCAACCTGGGCATTTAAAGCATGAGCATGTCACTGTATATAAATTACACTTTAATACAATGAAAAGGCCACTAAAAACTAAGTTGAGAAATGTTTCTTCTCCTCAGCTACCTGGCAGTTTATATAAAATTAGTGATATTCTTTCTTTAAGTATTTTAATGAATTCTTAGGTGAAACCATCTGGGTTTTAAGATTTCTTTGAGCAAAGGTTTCCAATTACAGATTAAATTTCTTTAAAAGATAAAAGACTATAAAAAATGCCAATTTCTTATTGCTTAAGTTTTTTTTTTTTTTTTTGGTATCTTTCTAGGAATCTATATACCAAAAACCTGTTGCCACCGAGACGATTCCAACTCATAGCCACCCTATAGGACAGAGTAGAACTGCCCCATAGAGTTTGTAAGGGGCGACTGGTGGACTCAAACTGCTGACCTTTTGGTTAGCAGCCATAGCTCTTAACCACTGCACTACCAGGGCTCCAGGAATCTATATATGTCACTTACATTGTCAAATTTATTGGTGTAAAATTGTTATAATTTCTTGTAAATACACACACACACACATTAATATTTGTGAGATTCAGTGGTGTGCCAGCAAACCAGCTCTCTAGAAAACAAAAAAGCTCTGATTGATTTTTACTGTTTGTCAATTTCCGTGATATAAATAATCCTACCATGGGCAATTTCAAGTTTTGTAGATGGGAAGAGATGGACATAATCAACTGTCATTAGCCAGTACGAGACAGCTCCAGGAAGTATGTATTACAACCACTGCTATAATCTGTAATGAAACTATGATATTGGTAATTTTTTTTTTTTTTTTGCTGTTCTTGTTTCTTCATTAGTCTTGCTACAGGTCATTTAATTTCATTAGTTATTTCAAAGAATCAACTTTTAGTTGTCTTGATTTTCCTATGTTTTTTTTATTATTATATTAATTTATGCCTTTGATTATTTCTTTCCATGTATTTCTTTAGATTTAGAATGTTAATTTTTTTCCAATTTCTTAAAGTAGTATTTTGATAATTGATTTTCACTTTTCTGTTTTTTGTGATATCAACTTTTGAGACTGTAACTCTCCCTCTAAACATAGTACAAACTTAAATTTGTAATGTTTTTATTCCCATTCAGTTTAAAATACTTCCTAATTTCTATTGTAATTTTCTTCTTAGACCCATCAGATCCTTAGAATTATATTGTTTAAGGTCCAAACACTTGAGGGTTTTCTAATTATTTTTTGTTATTGAATTCCCTATAATCACAGTTTATAAATTTGTTGGAGCTTGCTATGAACCCTAAGTTGGTTTATTTTGCTCCTTTTTTTTCCTAGGTTTTTGAAGTGAGAGCTTAAATTACCGATTTGAGACTTTGCCTCTTTTCTAGTGTATACATTTAATACTATACATTTCCCTCCCAGTACTTGTTTATCTGTGTCCCACAAATTTTGATAATATTGTACTTTTATTTTCGTTCAGTTCAATGTATTTTTTATTCCCCATAAGATTTCTTCTTTGACCCATGGATTATTTATATTTTTTAGTTTCCAAGTTTTTGGAGATTTTCCCCATATCTTTTGGTATTGCTTTCTAGCGTGATTTCTGTTGTAGTAGGAAAACTCACTCTGTAAGACATCAATTATTTTTATTTTTTTTAATTAGACAGGATATGGCCTGTCTTAACATATGTGCCACGGGCTTTTGAAAAGAATGTACAATCTGTTGTTGAGCAGAGTATTCCATAAATGTTGTGTGGATCTCATTGGTTAATGGTGGTGCTGAGTTCTTCAATACTGTTGCTGATTTACTGTCTAGTTATTCTATCCATTTTGACAAAGAGGTGTCAAAGTCTTCAGCTATACTTGTGGATTTGTCTATTTCTTCTTTTAGTTCTATCAGTTTTTGCTTTACATATTTTGTAGCTCTTTTTTGTTGCATACATGTTTAAAATTTTTGTCTTCTTGATAATTTGACCCTTTTATCATTATATAATGTCATTTTGTCTCTGGTCATTTTCTTTCCTTTGAGGTCTACTTTCTCTGATATTGATATAGCCCCTCCTGCTTTCCTTTGATTGGTTTCATGACTTACCTTTTTTTTTCTTTCTACTGTGAACCTGACTGTATTAATATATTTAAAGTCTTATAGACTATATATAGTTAGGGCCTCTGATTTAATCCACTTTGCTAATATTTGTCTCTTAATTGGGAATTAGAAACTCTGACGGTGTAGTGGTTAAGAGCTATGGCTGCTAACCACAGGATCAGCAGTTCAAATCCACCAGGCACGCATTAGAAACTCTATGGGGCTGTTCTTCTCTGTTCTATAGGGTCGCTACGATTCGGAATCAACTCGACAGCAATGAGTTCGGTTTGGTTTTGGTCTTAATTGGTATATTCACATCATTTGCATTTAATGCAATTATTACATGCTAGAACTTATGACTGCCATATAGTTATTATTTTGTTTTCTGTTTGTTCTCACTGGTTTTCATTTCTCTATTTTCTTTTCTCTGTTGTCTCATGAGTTACTTGAACATCTTTTAGAATTCCCTTTGGATTTATCTATAGTGTTTTTAATTGGATCTTTTTGAATATTTTTTTAGTGGTTTGTCTAGGTATTATTTGTACATAACTTCTCTGCCTATTCAAATCACCATTTTACCAGTTTGAGTGATGTATAAAAATCTTACCTTCTTTACATCTTTTTACCTGTTTATAATATAGGTCCCTGGGTGGCTCAATCCTTGGAAACCATATAGGGCAGTTCTGTTCTGTCCTATAGGGTCAGTATGAGTTGGAATCGACGGCATCAGGTTTGTTTGTTGTTTTTGGGTGGCTCAATCAGTTTGCAGTTGGCTACTAACCTAAAGGTTGGTGATTTGAAACCACCTGGTAGTGCCACAGGGGGGGAAAAAAAAAGGCCTGGTGATCTGGTTCCCTAAAAATTATAGCAAAAAAAAAAAAAAATCTTATGTAGCACTTCTACCCTATAATATATGGGGTTGCCATGAGTCGGAATTGACTCTATGGCAACGGATTTTATTTATAATGTTGTCTATATATATATTTTAGGACAAATGAGACAATGTTATAATTTTTGCTTTCAAAAAGTCAAAAAGAGGAGATGGAAAGTCTATTGTGTTTGCCCACACTTTTTCTTACTGTGTTCTACCTTCCTAATGTTCAAAAGTTTGTTTTACTGTTTCCATTCTGTTTAGAGTACTACCTTCAGCCATTCAATAGAGTAGGTTTGCCAGTGACGTATTTACTTAGTTTTTCCTCATCTGAGAATGTCTTGACTTCTCAAAGTATATTTTTGCTGAGTATTCGATTCTGGGTCCACAGCTCTTTCTTTTTTTCAGCACATTAAAATTGTTGTTCCACTTCTTTCTGATGAGAAACCCACTGTCACTGTAGTTGGTTCTTCACTATTATTAAATTTTTGTTTCTCTTTTGTTGCTTTCAAGATTTTCCCATAGTCTTTAGTTTCAGGAGTTTGACTATGATGTGTCATGATGTGGCTTTCTTGCATTTATCATTCTGGGATTTGTGCAGCTTCTTGAATCTGTAGTTTTATATATTTTGCCAAATTTGGGATGTTTTTAGCCATAATTCTTTGAGTATTTTTTCAGCTTACCCTCTTTCTGGCACTCTTGATGACATAAATTCCAGAAGCTTTGTTATAGTGTCACACGTCCCTGAGGCTGTATTCATTTTTTTTTTTTTCCAGTCTATTTCTACCTGTAGTTCTGATTTGAAATTTCCTGATTTTCTATCTTATAGTTCACTGATTCTTTTCTCTGTCCGCTCCATTTTATTATTGAACCCACCCATTGAATTTTTATTAATTATTGTGTTTTTCAATTCTAAAATTTCTATTTAAGTCTTCCTTTTATTTTATATTACTTTGCTGAGATTTCCAATATTTTTTTTTAAATAATTTTTATTGTGCTTTAACTGAAAGTTTACAAGTCAAGTCAGTCTGCAACATATAAGCTTATATACACCTTACTCCATACTCCCGCTTACTCTCCCCCTAATGAGTCGGCCGGCTCCCTCCTTCCAGTCTCTCCTTTTGTGACAATTTTGCCAGTTTCTAACCCTCCCTACCCTCCCATCTCCCCTCCAGACAGGAGATGCCAACACAGTCTCAAGTGTCCACCTGATACAAGTAGCTCACTCTTCACCAGCATCTCTCTCCAACCCATTGTCTAGTCCCTTCCATGTCTGATGAGTTGCCTTCAGGAATGGTTCCTGTCCTGGGCCAAGAGAAAGTTTGGGGACATGACCGCCGGGATTCTTCTAGTCTCAGTCAGACCATTAAGTCTGGTCTTTTTATGAGAATTTGGGGTCTGCATCCCACTGTTCTCCTGCTGCCTCAGGGGTTCTCTGTTGTGCTCTCTGTCCGGGCAGTCATCGGCTGTGGCCGGGCACCATCTAGTTCTTCTGGTCTCAGGATGATGTAAGTCTCTGGTTCATGTGGCCTTTTCTGTCTCTTGGGCTCATAGTTATCATGTGACCTTGGTGTTCTTCATTCTCCCTTGATCCAGGTGGGTTGAAACCGATTGATGCATCTTAGATGGCTGCTTGTTAGTATTTAAGACCCCAGACGCCACACTTCAAAGTGGGATGCAAAATGTTTTCATAATAGAATTATTTTGCCAATTGACTTAGAAGTCCCCTTAAGCCATAGTCCCCAAACCCCCGCCCTTGCTCCACTGACCTTCGAAGCATTCGGTTTATCCAGGAAACTTCCTTGCTTTTGGTCCAGTCCAGTTGAGCTGACCTTCCCTGTATTGAGTATTGTCCTTCCCTTCATCTAAAGTAGTTCTTATCTACTAACTAATCAGTAAATAACCCTCTCCCACCCTCCCTCCCTACCTCCCTCGTAACCACAAAGTATGTGTTCTTCTCAGTTTATACTATTTCTCAAGATCTTATAATAGTGGTCTTATACAATATTTGTCATTTTGCATCTCACTAATTTCACTCAGCATAATGCCTTCCAGGTTCCTCCATGTTATGAAATGTTTCAGAGATTCGTCACTGTTCTTTATCGATGCGTAGTATTCCATTGTGTGAATATACCATAATTTATTTAACCATTCATCTATTGATGGACACTTTGGTTGCTTCCAGCTTTTTGCTATTGTAAACAGAGCTGCAATAAACATGGGTGTTCATATATCTGTTTGTGTGAAGGCTCTTATTTCTCTAGGGTATATTCCAAGGAGTGGGATTTCTGGGTTGTATGGTAGTTCTATTTCTAACTTTTTAAGAAAACGCCAGATAGATTTCCAACGTGGTTGTACCATTTTACATTCCCATCAGCAGTGTATAAGAGTTCCAATCTCTCCAGAGCCTCTCCGACATTTATTATTTTGTGTTTTTTGGATTAATGCCAGCCTTGTTGAAGTGAGATGGAATCTCATCGTAGTTTTAATTTGCATTTCTCTAATGGCTAATGATCGAGAGCATTTTCTCATGTATCTGTTGGCTGCCTGAATATCTTCTTTAGTGAAGTGCGTGTTCATATCCTTTGCCCACTTTTTGATTGGGTTGTTTGTCTTTTTGTGGTTGAGTTTTAACAGAATCATATAGATTTTAGAGATCAGGCGCTGGTCAGAGATGTCATAGCTGAAAATTCTTTCCCAATCTGTAGGTGGTCTTTTTACTCTTTTGGTGAAGTCTTTAGATGAGCATAGGTGTTTGATTTTTAGGAGCTCCCAGTTATCTGGTTTCTCTTCGTCATTTTTGGTAATGTTTTGTATTCTGTTTATGCCTTATATTAGGGCTCCTAACATTGTCCCTATTTTTTCTTCCATGATCTTTATCGTTTTAGTCTTTATGTTTAGGTCTTTGATCCACTTGGAGTTAGTTTTTGTGCATGGTGTGAGGTATGGGTCCTGTTTCATTTTTTTGCAAATGGATATCCAGTTATGCCAGCACCATTTGTTAAAAAGACTATCTTTTCCCCAATTGACTGACACTGGTCCTTTGTCAAATATCAGCTGCTCATATGTGGATGGATTTATATCTGGGTTCTCAATTCTGTTCCATTGGTCTATGTGCCTGTTGTTGTACCAGTACCAGGCTGTTTTGACTACTGTGGCTGTATAATATGTTCTAAAATCAGGTAGAGTGAGGCCTCCCACTTTTGTCTTCTTTTTCAGTAATGCTTTACTTACCCAGGGCTTCTTTCCCTTCCATATGAAGTTGGTGATTTGTTTCTCCATCACATTAAAAAATGTTATTGGAATTTGGATCAGAAGTGCATTGTATGTATGGATGGCTTTTGGTAGAATAGACGTTTTTACTATGTTATATCTTCCTATCCATGAGCAAGGTATGTTTTCCACTTATGTAGGTCCTTTTTAGTTTTTTGCACTAGTACTTTGTAGTTTTCTTTGTATAGGTCTTTTACATCTTTGGTAAGATTTATTCCTAAGTATTTTATCTTCTTGGGGGCTACTGTGAATGGTATTGATTTGATTTCCTCTTTGGTGTTCTTTTTGTTGATGTAGAGGAATCCCAGTGATGTTTGCATGTTTATCTTATAACCTGAGACTCTGCCAAACTCTTCTATTAGTTTCAGTAGTTTTCTGGAGGATTCCTTAGGGTTTTCTGTGTATAAGATCATGTCATCTGAAAATAGAGATAATTTTACTTCCTCCTTGCCAATCTGGATGCCCTTTATTTCTTTGTCTAGCCTAATTGCTCTGACTAGGACCTCTAGCACAATGTTGAATAAGAGCGGCGATAAAGGGCATCCTTGTCTGGTTCCCGTTCTCAAGGGAAATGCTTTCAGGCTCTCTCCATTTAGAGTGATGTTGGCTGTTGGCTTTGCATAGATGCCCTTTATTATGTTGAGGAATTTTCCTTCAATTCCTATTTTGCTGAGAGTTTTTATCATGAATGGATGTTGGACTTTGTCAAATGCCTTTTCTGTATCAATTGATAAGATCACATGGTTTTTGTCTTTTGTTTTATTTATATGGTGGATTACATGAATGCTTTTTCTAATATTAAACCAGCCTTGCATACCTGGTATAAATCCCACTTGGTCATGGTGAATTATTTTTTGGATACGTTGTTGAATTCTATTGGCTAGAATTTTGATGAGGATTTTTGCATCTATGTTCATGAGGGATATAGGTGTGTAATTTTCTTTTTTTTGTGGTGTCTTTAGCTGGTTTTGGTATCAGGGATATGGTGCTTCATAGAATGAGTTAGGTAGTATTCCATCATTTTGTATGCTTTGAAATATCTTTATTAGTAGTGGTGTTAGCTCTGCTCTGAAAGTTTGGTAGATCTCTGCAGTGAAGCCATCCGGGCCAGGGCTTTTTTTTGTTCAGAGTTTTTTGATTACCTTTTCAATCTCTTTTTTTGTTATGGGTCTATTTAGTTGTTCTGATTGTGTTAGTTTAGGTAGGTAGTGTTTTTCTAGGAATTCATCCATTTCTTCTAGGTTTGCAAATTTGTTAGAGTACAATTTTTCGTAATAATCTGATACGATTCTTTTAATTTCATTGTGTCTGTTGTGATATGGCCCATCTTGTTTCTTATTCGGGTTATTTGTTTCCTTTCCTGTATTTCTTTAGTCAGTCTGGCCAATGGTTTATCAATTTTGTTAATTTTTTCAGAGAACCAGCTTTTGGCTTTGTTAATTCTTTCAATTGTTTTTCTGTTCTCTAATTCATTTGGTTCAGCTCTGATTTTTATTATTTGTTTTCTTCTAGTGGCTGATGGATTCTTTTGTTGCTCGCTTTCTGTTTGTTCAAGTTGTAGGGACGGTTCTCAGATTTTGGCTCTTTCTTCTTCTTGTATGTGTGCATTTATCGATATAAGTTGGCCTCTGAGCACTGCTTTTGCTGTGTCCCAGAGGTTTTGATAGGAATTGTTTTTATTCTCATTGCATTCTATGAATTTCTTTATTCCCTCCTTAATGTCTTCTATAGCCCAGTCATTTTTCAGCAGGGTATTGTTCAGTTTCCAAGTATTTGATTTCTTTTCCCTGATTTTTCTGTTATTGATTTCCACTTTTATGGCCTTGTGGTCTGAGAAGATGCTTTGTAATATTTTGATGTTTTGGATTCTGCAAAGGTTTGTTTTATGACCTAATATGTGGTCTATTCTAGAGAATGTTCCATATGCGCTAGAAAAAAAAAGTATACTTTGCAGCTGTTGGGTGGAGTATTCTGTGTTAAGTCTATGAGGTCAATTTGGTCGATTGTAGCAATTGGGTCTTCTGTGTCTCTATTGAGCTTCTTACTGGAAGTCCTGTCCTTCTCCAAAAGTTGTGTGTTGAAGTCTCCTACTATAATCGTGGAGGTGTCTATCTCACTCTTCAGTTCTGTTAAAGTTTGTTTTATGTATCTTGCAGCACTGTCATTGGGTGCTTAAATATTTAATATGGTTATATCTTCCTGGTCAATTGTCCTTTTAATCATCATGTAGTGTCCTTCTTTATCCTTTGTGGTGGATTTATCTTTGAAGTCTATGTTGTCAGAAATTAATATTGCTACTCCTGCTCTTTTTTGCTTGTTGTTTGCTTGCTACATTTTTTCCATCCTTTGAGTTTTAGTTTGTTTGTGTCTCTAAGTCTGAGGTGTGTCTCTTATAGGCAGCATATAGACGGATCGTGTTTCTTTATCCGGTCTGAGACACTCTGTCTCTTTATTGGTAGGTTTAGTCCATTTACATTCAGTGTAATTATAGATAAGTATGTGTTTAGTGCTGTCATTCTGATGTCTTTTTATGTGTGTTGTTGACAATTTCATTTTTCCATTTACTTTTTTGGGCTGAGACATTTTTCTTTGTAATTTGTGTTCCTCATTTGCATAGTAGTTGAATTTCTGTTTGCTGAGTCATTATGTTTTTCTTGGTTATTATTTTGAGTTGTGGAATTGTTATACCTCTTTGTGGTTACGTTAATATTTACCCCTATTTTTCTAAGTAAAAACCTAACTTGTATTGTCCTATATCGCCTTGTTTCCCTCTCCATATGGCAGTTCTATCCCTCCTGTATTTAATCCCTCTTTTTGATTACTGTGATCTTTTACATATTGACTTCAATGATTCCCCTTTTTGAGCATTTTTTTCTTTTTAAAATTAATCTTAATTTGTTTTTGTGATTTTCCTATTTGAGTTGATATCAGGATGTTCTGTTCTGTGACCTTGTGTTGTGCTGGTACCTGATATTATTGATTTTTTGACCAATTTCCTTTAGTATTTCTTGTAGCTTTGGTTTGGTTTTTGCAAATTCTCTAAGCTTGTGTTTATCTGTAAGTGTTTTAATTTCACCTTCATATTTCAGAGAGAGTTTTGCTGGATATATGATCCTTGGCTGGTAGTTTTTCTCCTTTATTGCTCTATATATGCCATCCCATTGCCTTCTTGACTGCATGGCTTCTGCTGAGTAGTCTGAACTTATTCATTCTCCTTTGTAGTAGACCTTTCTTTTAACCCTGGCTGCTTTTAAAATTTTCTCTTTATCTTTGGTTTTGGCAAGTTTGATGATAATATGTCTTAGTGATTTTCTTTTTGGATCAATCTTATATGGGGTTCGATGAGCATCTTGGATAGATACCCTTTTGTCTTTCATAATGTCAGGGAAGTTTTCTGCCAACAGATCTTCAACTATTCTCTCTGTATTTTCTGTTATCCCTCCCTGTGTGGAAGTCCAATCACATGCAAGTTATTCTTGTTAATAGAGTCCCACATGATTCTTAGGGTTTCTTCATTTTTTTAAATTCTTTTATCTGATTTTTTTTTCAGCTATATTGGTGTCAATTGCTTTATCCTCCAGCTCCCCCACTCTGCATTGCAATTCCTCGATTCTGCTCCTCTGACTTCCTATTGAGTTGTCTAATTCTGTAATTTTAGTGTTAATCTTTTGGATTTCTGAATGCTGTCTCTCTATGGATTCTTGCAGCTTATTAATTTTTCCACTATGTTCTTGAATAATCTTTTTGATTTCTTCAACTGCTTTATCAGTGTGTTCCTTGGCTTTTTTTGAAAAAAAATTTTTTTTTTTTCTGTAGATTGCCTTATTTCATTTATGAGGTCATCCCTGATGTCTTGAAGCATTCTGTAAATTAATTTTTTAAATTCTGCATTAGGCAATTCCAGGATTGTATCTTCATTTGGAAAAGATTTTGATTCTTTAATTTGGGGAGTTGTAGAAGCAATCATGGTCTGCTTCTTTATGTGGTTTCATATCAACTGCTGTCTCTGAGCCATCTATAGGGTATTGTAATGATTTATTTTATATTTTCTCACTGAATCTTATCTTGTTTTGTTTTCTTTCAGTATACATAGGTGGGCTACTAGATTGCGCTGTCTTGATTGTTGTAGCCCTTGAATCACTTATGTCCTACTACCAGCTGGTTTGGGCTATTACCAGGTATATTAGCCTAAGAGTCCATTCACAATTCTTGAGTAGAATCTGATTTTGGGGCACCAAGTGTGTGGTGCAGACTGCCACCTCTCCACCTAGAGGAGTAGTGGTGATAGTTGTGTGCACCAGATTCTAGTAGCAACAGGGCGTCACACTCCAGGGGGCACAGGATGCTTACAGGCTTCCCCCAAGTGTCAGTGAGGTAGGTGTGTCTCTATTCCTAAAGCACTTTGGTGGGTGGGCTCTGCAGCTGTACCTTAGGCACCCAATGCTTGTACCTGTACAGATTGGTAGGTGTCACCATCCTCAGACCCCTAAGGTAGGAGGCTAGGTGGTCTGGGGGGAGCTTCAGCCCTCAGTTCCCCATTGTGGGTCAGTGAGGGCTCTGTTGAATACACAGAGATATCAGACCTGGGAAAGTTGTCTTTCCAGTAATCTGCTAAAACAATTACAGTCAGATCCCTATCAGAATTGCCTTTCCATTATAATAGCCACCTTGTTCCCTGTAGGGATGAAAGCCCAAGACTGTGGGTCTCATATGCTTGTCTGGAGCTTGTTCTGTATTTTTAGTCCAATTTTGGGAAGTCAGGGAAGGGTTTTTGGTCCCTGGGTTTTTTGTAGCTGCTTCTCTCAGTCCAGGAGAATGGGTTAGGAAAAGACCAAAAAAAAAAAAAAAAAAAAACCGCAGAGCACTTCACTCTCTGGTTTAGGCAATTCCAATGTTAATGAAGCCTCCTGGGAAGGGGCAGGGAGGGATCAGATAGATAGGAGAGAGTAGCACCCCGGAATATGGACAAAGTTACTTATCTTGCTTGGTGATGACTGTTTCATCTGAGATTCCTGAGTGGTGTGTAGCCTGTGTGTGTTGGCTGGGTCGAGATTGCCCCCAAGGGTCGGGCCTGTGTCCTGTGCTTGTGCCTTCTCAGAAGCCGTGGTCAGTTCCTCCGCTCCCAGTCCAAAGCCCAGCACCAAGGTTTTCTGACTGGGACGCTGGCTTCAGGCTCCGAAAACAGTCGTTGCTTCCCCATGGTTAGTCGTTCTCAGTCTCTTTCACTCAGATCAACCCTTTAGATCTGTGTTTGATGGTCAGAGTTCGTAGCTTGTCATGTATGTGATCGATTCACTTGTCTTTCCGAGTCTTTGTTGCAAGAGGGATCTGAGGTAGCTTCTACCTAGTCAGCCATCTTCTCCAGATTTCCAATGTTTTTATTGAAATTTTGTTTTTCCTCTGTTTTAAACAGGTTTGTAATTTCTCATCAAATTGTTTTTATGGCGACTGCATTAAAATGTAGTATGATTCTAACATCTCTGTCATCTCAGTGTTGGCATCTGTTGATTTTATTTTTATTTTCATTTAGTGTGATCTTCTTGGTTCTTTTTATGAGCAATGATTTTGATTGGTACTAGGAATTTTGGGTATTATGCTTTGAAACCCTGGATTTTCTTTTTTAGCTGGTTTCCCCTGACATTCCTCTGGCTGGGGAAGGGAGGGTGCCACCTCAATACTGCCAGGTAGGGTTAGAAGTTTTATGTTCATCCTCCACAGAAACACAAGGAAGGGGTCCCTCCCTACTGAAGGACAGAGATGGGAGTTCCAACTCCTCACCTTGCCTCCAGTGATACCTCCCTGGTTGAGAAGAGTAGAAGTACACCATTATTACTCCCCCACACGGCATCCAGTGGCACCATGGCAAGGGCTACATCATTATCACTAGGCTGCTTTGACAGTTGTGAATCTTCACTAGGCCTCCTCTGACACCTGCCCTGTGGTGAGAGTGAAGAGTACTTTGTTACTTCTGGGTGGTGTGGAGGTCCAGATTCTCCACGTGATCTCCACTAACATCACTGGTAGGATGGGGAGGTCCTTGTTACTGACTGGCCTTGATGAAAGTTCTGTGTTTCTACTTGGTTCTCTTTACCACCACCCCAACAGGGGGATCAGGGCGCCTGATTACCACCTGATGAGAGTGGCAGTCTAGGTTCCCCATTTGGCCTTTGATACCATTGGTGTGGGGAGGGGTTTTTTTTTTTTTTCCTAATGTTTGGCTAGAATAAAGCAGTTTGTGACTAAAGCTTTTTTGTCTTGATAGGCTGTTCCTTTTCTTGTCCTTTGGCTACAGAGACCAAGCCTAGTTGGAGCTTTATTTGCTGTGCCCATCAGCAGTTCCATGTTGCCAGCTTCTTGAGCTCCAAATCTGGAATACGTGAGGCAAAAACTAAATCCAGGAACCTCACCACAGTATCATTTTTTGGATTGAGTAGTCCCAAGTCGGTCTGCTTTCTTCTCTCCACTATCAGAGTTTTCTTATGTTTTTAATAGTATCAAGGGTTTTTAGTTATGTTTAGCAGGAGGAATAGGGAAAAGTACATCTATTCCATGTTCCTGGAAGAAGTTCCTCATATTCATTTTTGAAGAATATTTTCATTGGTTAAAGAATTCTAGGTTGGCATTTATTTTATTTCAGTATTTGAAGTCTATCATTCCATTATCTTTTGGTTTCTGTTGTGCTTGTAAACAGTCAGCCAAAGTTCCATTTTTATCCTTTGAAAGTAATGCACTTTTTTCCCCCTGCCTGTCTTTTTAAGTTTCTGTTTATTGTAAGCTATTTTAATAGTTTTACTAGTATGTACTTAGATGTAGTTTTCTTTGTATTTATCCTGCTGGAATTCCTTTGAACTTCTTGAGTCTGTAAGTGACAGTCTTTTGCAAATTTTGGGAAACCCTTGGGCAGTATTTATTTAGGTTTTTTCTTTTCCTATTCTTTTTCTTCTCTTCTTCATTGATGCCAATTACACTTCAGTTAAAAATTTTACTAGTTTCAATATATTTTATGTGCATGGTTGCCTTTTCCATCCTTTTTTCCTCCCTCTCAGTTCCAGTCTACATATTTTTATTGCTCTGTCTTCTCAATCTCCAATCTTGTCTTCTGTAGCATCTAATCTGCTGATAAACATTTACTGGGTACTGAATTTATTGTATTTTTCATCATAAAATTTACATTTAAATTTGCTTTATAGATTTCAATTATCTGGTGAGACTTTCCATGTTCTCATTTAGTATTTTCCAGATTTTTATCTCTTTTCTGGACCACTTCAATCATAGCTATTTTAACAGTTATATCTGATCATCCCAGTATCTTGATAAGCTGTGGTCAGTTTATATAGTTCTATTTTGCTTTGACCTGTCTCTTGACATGCTTGATGATTTTTTTTTTGAAAGCTATTTGTTCTATATGAAAAGTTAGATTAGGATTATGTTTTCTTTCTCCATTAATGTTTTTATTTATTTTCTTTTCCCCTCTTTTTTTCTTTTTCTGTTTGCTAAGTAGATAGAGTGTACTTTTAATGTCTCAATACAATCAGAGGCTGAACAGATTTAAGGCTCAACTGGCAATACCCTATTTGTCTTCCAACTGAATACCCTGGGCTATCCATTGGATCCCTACCTGGATCTTCAGCCTCTTTATATATGCCTGAAATAGACAGATGATTTGACATAAATTTACTATAGTAGTTAGCTCACATCTTTGTTTTTACCTTCTCAGGGATTTTGTCTTCTCAAGTTCAGATTGCCTAAACTGCTATCTGATTCTTTCAAAAAAAAAAAAAAGACTTTAAAAGATCATATTCGTTCTTTTATGTTTTCTCCTGTGTATTAATGGTCTGCTGCAAGCCACTCCAGTAAAATCAGACAGCAATATAATTTGTATTTGAATATTTGAAGGATAATAATGATAAAACACAGAAAACTAAAATTTTATGAGAAAATAAAATAGAAAATAACTGAATAACTTATGCTAACTCATTTTCTACCATGAATTTATACTTTTTAAGCTATTACAGTTAAAGGAAGGTTTTGTTACCTCTGCACTAGTGAGGAGCAAAAAATGCAATAGAATATGTCAGAACTCATAAGTTGATGTATTTGCATGGCAAAGGTGATAACAGTAGCATAATTTCACAATATAATGATCAACAGAACAGAAACAATAATTGGTAAATGGCTCAATCAGCAAATAATTAAAATTTTTAATTGAGCAATAAATACACAGTTCACTCTTCCCTAATTGGATTTGCTTTAATTGCAGGCACAGTGCATTCAAAATAATATATGTTAATGGATATGTATTTCTCCAGTGTTAATTTAGGAACCATTCATTGTTATTAGGTTGTATATGATATAGTGTTGTGCATAATTCACTGATTTATTTAAGGAACACATCATTTTCAAAAATAAGCTCATCATGACACTCCCTTGCCAGATAAACTCGTGTTTATTTTTTCTGTGCGTATGTGTGTGTTTTCTTCCAAAAGCATCTTTTGTCCCAATTGTCTGCCTGATTTTCCGGATCTTCCAGAATCTGACTCCACAGTCTGTTCTCGTCACACAGGCATATTCATTTTCAGCAGGCTCCATCGTGTTCAAATCTAGACTTTGCCATGTTAACCCTTCTAGTTAAATTTCTTCCTTACTGTTTGCATAATTTTGCTCGTCTTCCAAGCTTCTGTTTAAAGCCTGTCATGTTCTGATGTATCACCTGGATACAATAGCTCCCTGTGACTTCCAGTTTCTCTAAGCTCATCCATATAAGTTGTTGTTGCCAGTTGCCATAGAGTTGATTTCAACTCATGGCAACCATACGTGTGACAGAGTAGAACTGCTCCATAGGGTTTCCTTGACTGTAATATTTACAAAAGCAGTTCTTCAGGACTCTCTTCTGCAGAGCTGATAGTGGGTTCAAACCACCCACCATTGAGTTATCAACCCATCACGAACCACTCAAACTACTCAGACTCCTATTTATAGCTATAGATATAATCTTAGCTCAATCTAAGAAAAAAAGTTTACATGTTTAATTTGCATCCTTTATCTAGCTAAATCCTATGAGTGGGAACCAATGTGATGGCACACAACATCTAGCTAAATAAAATCTAATTATGGTTAGTTGCCAAGTCTTTCTTAAACTTTATACTAAAAATATAGCATGTAATCACATGTGTTTATTGGCTGATTATTTGCTCAATTTTCTCATTTGTTTATGCTAAATTCCTCAGTTTATCTACATAATTTAATTGACCGTATTGTGATTTCTAACGACTCTGGATATAAGCTGACTCCCTTCTTCTTCCTTTTCTCCTGTTTTCCCTCCATGAAGTAAGGATAATGTAATATCAGCAAAGTCATTTAATTTTGACAAGCATCAAGTTAAGATAATAAAGGTTTTTTAAAGATGTTATTACCACCTGAATAAATTAACTTCAGGAATAATGTTACCATAAAACTAATTCATGTCAAAATTTGGTAAAACAATTACATAATTTTTGAGAAACCCACCTACTATACACATACGTTGTTGGAGAAGGGGTTATCTTTACACCTAACAAAAGTTGGGAACTGTGCTGATCATGGATGTGAGAGGCATTTCAGTTTCATTTTGTCTCTCATTCATATAAAAAAAAAAAAACCATAAACTCTTCCAAATGCTTACCCAGTAGCTCTAGTCATGAAAAATTTAGGATTACCTAAAGATTCTGCCCTTCTTTTAGGCCTCCTTTCCAAGGAAAGTAGAAGTTGTAAGCATTGAGCACACCCTCTTTAGAGAGGCTCCAGACATTGAAAGATTCATTAGATAAGAAAAAGTCCTGAGCAGCACAAGTTGCCCCAGGATTGAACCCAGGTTATGGGTGTATCCACCCCCGAATAGTCACAGATTGTCTACCATGTGAGAGGTTCACTAACAGTTATTTAGGATGAAGAGGAAGCATGCAGGTACACTTAGTGGACTGCCTAAATTGGATGTGATGATACACAAAACTATGTATGCTGCTTGTCTTTGGCCTTGGTTTGCCCCTGGGATGCTGAGTGCTAATTTATAGGTGTTAACCATACTCAACTGAAGAAAAACCCAAGGACACAAATGATAATTTAGCTTAGAGATTGCATTAATAAATGGGTAATATATTATTTTATAATAGTAATTATTGTGAAAAAATATTTAAAGTATTACTTGACTCGAAAGCATTTACTTTTTTATGAGTTTGATACCAACATCTTTCATTAAGTTGTTTATGCCTCTGTTTCATCATCTATAGATTAAGGGTGATACAGTATGTTGTTGTTGTTAGATGCTGTTGAGTCAGTTCTGACTAATAGTGACCCTATGCACAACAGATACAGTAGGGATGACCCAAAATGGACCTTCGGTAATGTCAATATTTGAGAGATACAGAAATTTAAAAAATTGAGGGAAAGTTGTGAGGTAAGATGAGAACCAGAAACTAATACTGTTACAAAAAATCCCACTGCCGTCGAGTCTATTCCGACTCATAGCGACCCTATGGCTATGTAATACTGTTACAGAGGCAAAATAAAGTAGATTTCAATAATGAAGTTTAATTAGCAGTATAAAATGCCAGAAATTGTTTAGGTAAAAGAGGATTGAAACTTGAAAATGATGCTGCTGACATACTGTAACACTACAGAAGTGGAGTAAAAACCAAATTTCATCAGATTATGGAAGTAACATGGGTTTGAGAAATAAAAACAGTGAAGACGGACTACTTGAAGAAGTTGACGGTGAATAAACCCAAAAAACCAAACCCATTGCTGTCAAGTCGATTCCGACTGACAGTGAACAGGAAGAGAATAAATAGGTCCATAATTTAAGAGAGAAAAAGGAATGAGGGAAAGATTGATGTTGAGAGGACAGAGACTTGAGCACTTAGGAAAGCTTGAGTTAGGTAATCAGTGAGAAGATGGAGAATGAAAATGAGAGAGAGTAGTGGGATATGATAGATCCTAGCCCAGGTAGAACAGTCCTAGAGCTAGAAAGGATCATTCAGACTCAGAAGGGAAGGGGCTAAGGAGAAGCGATGCCATAGACAAGTTTTACCTTGGTCTGCAGTGCATTTATGACATTTGTACTTGATGCCATTTCTTTTTCTTATTAAAGTAGGAGTCCATACATTCGCTGAGACAGTGAGGGATGGGCTCAGGTGAAGGTCTGAGAATCATAATAACAGATCCTAGAGGAAGGGATAAAGGTGTGAAAAAGGGAATGCATAATGTATGGCTGAGCAACAGAGTCTGTAGCATCAAATTGCTCATGTTCTTAATTTATATTAATAATATAAACATAAGATAGCTTAAACCTTTAATTACTATTATAACATGGCAATGCTTATTGACTCCACCTGGTTTTTCTTGAGAAATTGAATTTAACCAAGGCATCAATTATTGAAATTAATGCAATGTAATCACAACATGTGGTTAGTGACTGCCTATTTAAAATGGAGTGATATCTCTACCTGTTAACTAATGTATTTTTATCATACTCCTTTCTCCCCCCAAAATCAGGCTAAATTATAGTAAGACATGATAAATAAAACTTGGAGAAAAATAAATAATATAAAGATAACCAGTAAGTCTTTCAAGATTTCTTTCATAGAAAAATATTTAAAAATTGATAGACTGTGTTTTATCATCAAAGTAAAATGCTGACAAAGTCTCTCTGGAGGAAAATTAACACAAACTATGTACTCGTGTGTTCTCCTTTAAACTGGAGGCTGTGTATGTAGAACAGAAACCATTAACAGTTTGGTAAGTACAGTATAAATTATTTTTCATAATCTTAGTCTCTGACATATTCAGCTTTGTTTTGTAATTTTTTTTCCCCTGGTGGCTATGAGTCAGAATCGACTCGACAGCACTGGATTTTTTTTTTATACATAATGACAGGGACTGTGTCATCTCTGGAAACCCTGGTGGTGTAATGGTTAAGAGCTACTGCTGCTAACCAAGAGGTCAGCAGTTCATATCCACCAGACGCTCCTTGGTAACTCTATGGGGCAGTTCTACTCTGTCCTATAGGGTCGCTATGGATCAGAATCAACTTGACAGCAATGGGTTTGTTTTTGTTTTTGTTTTTTTGGTTTTGTCTCATCTAATGTCTGAATTATGTAAATGATGCTGAGTAAATGTCTACTCCACTGAATTCAACAGTGTTAACCTCCAGTCTTCTTATAGTTTCCTCATTCTATTTTATTTAATTCCAGGTGAACTGCAAATAGAAATTAGGAGAAAGACAACAGCTGACCATAATAACACAGTACACTTGACAGCATTCGCCTTTTGTCAACACAGCCTGAAACTACTTATTATCAGCATTATTACTGACGTTTAGATTCATTAAATGTTCTCTGTAGTAAAACTGAGTTCCAAGGGACAGATCATTTGGTTGTCCTCCTCACTAAAAATTTTAACTTGTGCTATTAGAAATACGCATTTTTCATTTTGAATTTTCCTGAATTCCAATATTATTTCATGCCAGCATCTGCTATAAGTAATGTTTAGAACAAAAGTGTAGTTAATTAAAAAAAAAAAAAAAATTAAGTCCATGCCCATCTACTTTGCTTTCTAAAAGGTTAAGGGTAGTGAAATTTTATCAATGCTTAGGCTCTTCTCAATTTAGCAAACAGAAACGTTAGGATTAAGAGCGTGATTGTGCATAGCTTAGTTCTTTGGAGCAGTTAGTGGTTTGCGTATCTCTCAATTTATTCAGAACACGCTGTCAACATAATTTTTCATTCATTTATTATCCTTATTTATGCCTTCCCTCAATGGTTAAAAATATCACCCAATCTACAAATTACGAAGGTCCTCCATTAAGGATGATTGATCTCTAGTGAAGATTAAGTCAGTGGAAGTTCAGAGATCTCTTCATGCATGACAAACACTGATCAGATATTAGTGGCAGCCTGGAGAAGCATGTCCTAAATGACTTTGATGTGCTATCCTCCCTAGGTAGAAAGGACTGCTATTATTAATTTACAATAACAGTCATAGACCTATGAAGAAGAATATAAATATTATATATTTACCATCCCAAATAGTCAACATTGTTTTTTTCAAAATTCTCTTTTTTAAAGATTATTTTATTATCTTTCAAAAAAGAGAAAAAAAAATGTGTCAGCAAGGTTATCTAAGCCTTTACCTTAATAATTCCCAAAGACATTTGACAAGAAATAAACTGGTACACAGTTTGTGGGTTGTGCTGCCCTAATATCTAAATTGGATTTCCATTTAGAAAAAAGGTGACATTGGTGTTTTTCTCTTTTGTGTTGCCATTGTATGAGTCTGTGTTTATCACTATATGAGCAAATTTAGGGTAGTCTTCTACTTAGCAGTGAGTTTTAAGCTCCACAGTTGTTATAGTAGGATGTCTCTGTTTAGCTGACTATTGAAGTATATGGCTCTGAAGTTAACTGTATAGATTAGTTGTCCTGTAGTTGTTTGTCATGGTCTATAACCTCAAAGCTATTTTTTCTCCATATCTTCCAAAGTCTTAATTCAGAATATCAAATCTATTGACGACTGTATATAGGACATGTATTTCAAGTATTCTTCTAGGTCGGTGGTTCTCATCCTGAGGTATAATTAGAATCTTTGGTCACCCTAAATATTCAAATCCCCAAACTTTATCCCAGAGTAACTTACTTGGAATCACTGAGAGATTTGACGCAGACACTGTGATTCTGATGCTTAACCTCTAGTTCAGAACCATTGGCCACAAAGTGCCAAAATCTGTGCCTAAGTTGCAACTGCCAGAGAGTCATATACCTGGGTTGCATCATATTGCCTCATCCCTTACCATACTAAAATCCATTTTGCTGAATTTCTCTTGGTCTAATGCTTTATGACTATACTAAGCATTTTTTAAAATAAATAGCCCAAAATTGCTACTGACATGTCCAAAATTGCTCACAGTTTATTGTAACAATGTGTTCAAACATACCATTTATTACTTACCCTGTTCCATGTTTCTGAGGCCCATGGGGATGGTTGTACTTCTCTTGTACAACTGTTTTATTTTTACTTTACAGGCATTGTCAATTTTGTAAGCAGCTATCTTTTCCTCATTATTTTGGCTGCTAGAGTGTCTACTGTCAAATCGCTGGTGTGGCGCTACTAAGTAAACATATAGAAGTTTTTCGTATTTATTTTTTGCATAAACCTCACTTCTGTCTTCATCTTCTAGCTTCATTTACTTTCCTAATATGATTTCCTAATTGCTTCTTTTGTTATTTACTGCAAGATGTAATGCATTAACAATAAATATTGAAAGTACCTCAGATCCTTCTTGGAGCATATTGGTTGTTGTGTGCCCTTCAGTCAATTCTGACTCATAGTGACCCTATAGGACAGAGTAGAATTGCCCCATAGGGTTTTGTAGACTATAGTCTTGTAGTCTTTACAGTTATGCTGTCCTTGTCCAGGAACTGGCTCCTCCTGATAACATGTCCAAAGTATGTAAGATGAAGTCTAACCATCCTCCCTTCTAACGGTAAGGTAGAGGGTCAGTGAAAAAGAAGAAGACCCACAATGAGATGGATTGACACAGTGGCTGCAACAATGGGCTGTAATAAAGATAGTGAGGATGACACATGACATGGCAGTGTTTCCTTCTGTTGTACATAGGGTCATTATGAGTTGGAGCTGACTCTACAGCACCTAACAACAACAACAAAAGTCTTTACAGGAGCAGATCACCAGGTCTTTTCTCTAGCAGAGCTGATGATGAGTTCCAACCCCAGTGCTTAATCCTTGCACCACTAGGACTCCTTTGGAGCAAGGCAAGGTATAAATAAATGTGCTGCAGCCTCTGATTTGGTTCAGCCAGAGAGTATAGACTAATGTGAAGAGTACAGAGTAATATTGTACATATATAGGAAACATACTGAGCTCAAAAGAACACAACCAATTGCTGGGATACAACAAAACCAAACCAAAAATATAAATATAAATAGGGAGACAACAAACCGCATATGATAAAGCTCATATAGCTCTTTCATAAGAGAGGTAGAATATCCAGTTAGGAAAAGAATAAGGTTATTGCACTAAGCTTGAGATGGTAGTGAGAAATGACAGCTGATTGTTAACAACAAAGAAAGTAGCAGAAACTATAAAGAAACTAACATGAACTAAAAATGCATGCTTCTCCATGGGGTTTCTTGAAGGAAAAAAATGTAGTTCTGTCATCATCAGAAGGTAACTAGTGCCTTGATGTGCAGGTCACCATAGTGTCTCAAAATTTCAAAAAAAAAAAAAAAAAAACCAGGGACATATGTAATACATTTTAGAGTAAACCTCTTCAAAAAGGTGAATTTTTTAAAGTTGTAGTCTTAAAATGATGCACTTTTAGATATACATGAAAAACCTTTTTGTAAGTCCAGTATGTTTTCTCTAAGTTTCCAGCCAAATGGATTTTAGCTTTGCTCCAAGGTTCTATTAAATTAAAAATGTTTATCTGTGGAAAGGATAAGTAGAATTGTACAGGGCATTCAAGCAAGAGAATGTTTTCCTCATCAGCCAAGTTTCAATTAATCTTCTTTGTTGGTACCATAATGGGACAAAGGAGCCCCGGTGGCACAGTGGTTAAGAGCTCAGCTGCTAACCAAAAGGTTAGCAGCTTTAATCCCCCAGTCACTCCTTGGAAACCCTATTGAGCAGTTCTACTCTGTCCTACAGGGTCGCTGTGAGTCAGAGTCAACTTGATGACAACAGATTTGGTTTTGGATTAATGAGAAAAGACATATAAGGCTAATATGGTACTCTACCACTCAGGCCAAGGGAGTGGATTCAGGAGAACTAATTCAGACATGATCTTTGAAATAGTAGATTTGTAAAATTTCATTGGTTTTTTACCAACTATTATTTGGACTCCCCCCAAAATGCCTGGTCTTTATAGTATGTGCTGAACTATGTTTGGTTTGTTTTTAAATCCCCTTATTATATTTTACAGATAAAATAGGAGGAGAAACATAGAGTCAGGATAATTATAGATATGATATATTATAAGATATATATAAGAAAAATGTTCATTGGGAGGCAGATAGATGATAGATAGATAGATAGATGATAGATAGATAGATAGATAGATAGATAGATAGATAGATAGATAGATAGATAGATAGATAGATAGATAGATAGATAGATAGATAGATAGATTAGATAGATAGATGATAGATAGATAGACAGACAGACAGACAGATAGATAGATAGGCAGGCAGACAGATAGGTAGATAGGTAGGTAAACAGAAAGACATGTTTCTTACCTTCTGAAAGCATGATGTTCTATTTGTAGAAGCCCCATTTATGCATCTTCATCTGGCCTGAATGAGATTTCACAGAGTTGCATGTTGCCACATATGCTGGAAAAAAAATTGTATCATTTATATTTTAAATTTGGTGGGATTATGTACACGAATGAAAAATTTGGCATATGACATTGTTATGGATTGAATTGTGTCCCCTCAAAATAGGTGTTGTAAATCTGAACCTCTCTGGCTATAGTTATAATCCCATTTGGGAAGGGGTTGTGTTATGTTAATGAGGCATAATTAATATAGGGCATGTCTTGAGTCAATCTCTTTTGAGATCTAAAAAGAGATTGAAAGCAAGCTAGCAAATAGAGATGGGAGAAGATTGATGCCAAGCCACAAGTAGATCTCCATGGAACCAAGAAACAGAATCTGAAGAGACAAGGATCTTCCCCCAGACCTGACACAGCGAGAAAGACTTCCCCTAGAGCCAGCACCCTGAATTTGGACTCCTAGCCTCCAAGACTGTGAAAAAACAAATTTCTGTTTGTTAAAGCCATTTACTTGTGATATTTCTGTTATAGCAGAGCTAGATACTAAGACAGAATTTGGTACTGGGACTGGGGTGCTGCTATAACAGATACCTAAAATATGGAAGTGTTTTCGGATTGGGTAATGGACAGAAGCTAGAAGAGTTGTAAGGTACATAATAGTAAAGGCTTAAGGAGCCCTGGTGGTGCAGTGATTAAAGTGATCAGCTGCTAAACAAAAGGTCAGTGTTTTGAGACCACCAGCAGTTCCATGGGAGAAAGTTGTGGCACTCTGCTTCTGTAGAGATTTATAGCCTTGGAAACCCTATGGGGTCGCTTTGAATCAGAATCAACTCAATGGCACTTGGTAATAGTAAAAGCCTAGATTGCCTTAAAGAGATTGTTGCTAGAATTATGGACACTAAAGGCAATTCTGGTGAGGGTTCAGAAGAAAGTGAAGAGAGCATTAGAGGAAGTCTCTATCGTTTTAGAGAATACGTATAGCACCAGCAATAGAATGTGTTAGAAATATGAATGTTAAATGTGCTTCTGGTGAGGTTTTAAAAGAAAATGATGAACATGTGATTGTACAATGGAGGAGGGATGACGTTTTTTATGCAGTGGGAAGAACTTGTCTGAGTTATGTTCAAATCTTTGGTGAAAGAAAGAATTTGTAAGTGATGAACTTGGATATCTGACTGATGAGATTTCTAAGAAAGATCTTAAAGGGGCCATGTGATTCCTCCTTGCTGCTTATAGTAAAATAGGAGAGGAAACAGATGGACTTAAAAACAAACTGTGCAAAATGAAAACAGAACTTAAAGATGTGGAAAATTCTGTTGTACAAACAAAGGACATGTGTCCTAGAATGTTCAACGAAGATGTGGCTACACAATCTTTGGTTAAAGAAATTAAGCCTGTGACTGATGGATCTAACCAACTACCACAGCAGAAAACCCATCAACTGAGACTGAAGGGAACAGAGAAAGAACGCTGTCTGCCTCTTGTAATTCTACAGACAGGAAACAGGCCAAAGGAGCTATATCTGTTGCCCTCCAAGAAAAGAAAAGGACCATAACTGGAGCAGCTTGGAGATCAGCAGAACTATTGGAAGGAACACAGGAAGGAGAGCCTTGTAGGTTTCAAAGGGTGGGGACACAGTCAGCTGGATCTCAAAGGGTGGGGCCACAGCCTCTTGGGTTTCAAAGAGTTGAATCTTCACCAACTCAGTTCCAGAGTGTGGGGCTGCCATAAAGTTGTGCCAGGGCACTTAGGCTGCCGCCCAGAGCTGAGGGGGTAGGGCTATCATGAGAAATGTGGCCTGCTAGGGTCTAGTAAGTGGGATCAGATGAACAAGGAGAATGGGGCTCCCCAAAGCCAAGGGAGCAGAGTTGCCATCCTAGTGGCCTGGAAGGCAGAGCTGAAACCTAGAGCCAAGGGCTCTCTACCCAAAATCTGGAAAGCATGGCAAGCATCCAGAGTCTGGAGGGCAGAGCGCTTGTCCAGATGGTCTCAGGGAAAAGAGGATTATTTTCAGGTCTTGAGAGATGATGTAATTTGTTCTGCTGGATTTTGGACTTGCTTGGTGCCTGTTATCCCTTCTTTCCCTCCAATTTCTCCCTTTGGAATGGAAATGTCTACTTTGTGCGTGTTCTACCATTGTACTCTGGAAGCAGATAACTTGTATTCTAGATTTTACAGGTTCACAGATGAGAGGAATTTTTCCCCAAGATGACATACACCTAAGGTCTCATCCATATTTGATTTAGATGATTCAGAAGATGAAACTTTGGACTTTGATTTATTTAAGACTTTTGGGATGATTTGATAGGGTAAATGTGTTTTGTATGTGAGAAGGACATGAATTTTGGGGGGCCAAAGGGTGGAATGTTATGGATTGAATTGTGTTGCCCATAAATATGTGTCACAAATTCTAACCTCTGTGTGTGTGGTTATAATCCCATTTGGGAATGGGTTGTGTTTGTTATGTTAATGAGACAGACTTAGTGTAAAGTGTGTTTTGAGTCAGTCCCTTTTGAGATACAAAAAGAGATTAAATGCAAACTAGCAAACAGAGATGGGGGAAGATTGATGCCAAGCCACATGGAGATCTCCAAGGAACCGGGAAAGAGATGATGAAGAGACAATGACCTTCCCCCAGAGTTGACGGAGAAAGACTCCCCCTAGAGCCAGCACCCTGAAGTTGGATTTCTACCCTACAAAACTGTGAGAAAATAAATTTCTGTTTGTTAAAGCCATTCACTTGTGTTAATTTCTGTTATAGCAACACTAGATAAGTAAGACAGACATGTATTAGATGGTTCCACATTTTAAGTTTTTATTTCATTTTGTTTCCCAAAGTATCTAGAGAAATACTATTGTAGGATTTTTTAGCTTTTAATTTTTCCCCTATTAAATAATTTTTCAGAGGATACATTATTTATTATAATTCAATCAAGAAGAAATACCCTACAGTAAGCATCTATGAGATTTTTGAATAGTTCATAAAAGCCATCTAGTATCTATCAGTCACCATCTTGAGGTGGCATCCACTTGTATAATAAGGATTAATCTATTAGTGACAAAAATTTTATTGAGTAAAGGTCAGTTTTCCTGCCTAGTTTTATTTACTTATTATTATTTTATTTTACATGAGAATTTGATAATGAATTTTTTCTACCCTTGGTGAATTTTAATGTTATAAAAGTACATTCAGTTTAATACGATAATTTAGTGATGTAAAGCACAAATTCCACTGTTATCACTCAGGCTATCAATTTTAAATCTTTGGATGTAAATAACAATAATAAACAATTCATACTTTATGAAGTCATCATATAACTTATTAAAAAAGAAAGAAAAAATCAACAAAATGGACTACATTTGTTCAGGTTAGTGATTGGGTGACAACAATCCATCTGGTAACTACTTAGAAATAGCTTCAGATAAATCCCTTGTGAATAGAAAATTTTAAATATTTGTTTATATTATTTATTTTTTCCACATCACCAAGCAACATGACAGCCCAGCCTAAGACAGCTTACCATGTGGAAGGCACTGCTCAGTAAGACACTGATGTGAACTACCTCTGCTTTTAGGAAACTCATGAGTTTGGAAGAATACTTTTTTTTTTTTTAAACAACTATGTGAGAGACAGTTTTCTGAAAGACATGAAATAACAGGATTTCTTCAGTCTAATTACGTGAACTGAGGAAAGTATTATGAAAGAGATGACACAGGATTTGGGCATCCAGGGCTGGATAGAACTTGGTTACAAAATGTAAAGAAGATGCCATTACAAGAACGAAGTAGAGATTACAAACAGTGAACTGACCAAGGGAAAAAGATTATATGGAAGAAGTGCCATTGATAAAAGGAGAAAAAAAAGAAAAAAGAAAGCCAGACATCCATTAAGATGATGATATGAGAAGTTCTACTTGGAGAAAATAGGCTCAGAAGTACTATATTACATAAACACCGAGCCGGTGATTGGAAATAAAAAACTGCAACTCCTGTAATTCAGAGAGGTGGGGCCAGAGGTATTTACTAAGGTGGCATCTGCACTGAACCTGCAATCAGAACTGTTGTTGTGAAAGCAGTTTGTCAAGTGATAGTGTAGAAGAGAAAAAGAAGAGCCCAGATGCAGGTGACAGGAAACAGAAGCTGAGTTTGTCTGGGAGCTAGACACTTAAGGTCAGACTAGGTAACACATGACAAATGTGGGCAGGGAGTTGGTGAAACTGAGCTGCTGGTCCTTGAAGACATCCTTACCGGTGACTGACAAGAGAAAAGTTTCAGTAGTGGTCGCAGCAACATTAATTTGAAAGAGAATAAAAGTGAATGATATATATATATATATATTAATGTTTTGACATTAAGGAAAGGGAGTAAATAATTCATAGCTCCAGAAGATAGAGAAGTTGAAGTAAGGCTTTCTGTAACTTTTAGTTGCTTTGTATTAAATCATGAGGAGGTCCTGATCAAGTTCACAGATGGAAAGAACTGCATTGTGAGGGAGAATTGAAAAGAAAAAGAAAGGAGAAAATGGATGGCATGTACAGAACTGCCGCTGAGGTCAAAGGCACAATGTTAGAGGTCAGTCTGCAAGGAGAACTGACACTTTCTCCTCAGAGACAGGAGGGAAGTGGTTGTAAGTGAGTGAAGTCACGGAGAAATATATTTTGCAGAAAAAGAAGAGGGTATTTCCTAGAGTTAGGAGCAGCTGAACTAGACCTAATTTTTTGGTAGAGTAAGGGTGCCTATACCACATAACCATGGTGCTCCCTCCCATTCTCTGGAATGACCTTTCTCCATCTTCAACTGGCTGTCTTCCTCTTATCTCCTAAGCCTCAGACATCACCAAATGCAAGAAGCATTCTCTGGCCCCCTCCAGAGTAACCAGTTTTTGTGTCATGTATTCCCTCCCATAATGCCTAGTACTTTCATTTCTTGCTCTTATTGTACTATAAATAAGATGATTTGTTTCTATTCTTTTCTCCACCAATAGACTCATTTTTTTTCTTTTTTTTTTTTACTCGTGGTAGCATTCATGGTAATAGACACATTGTGAACCCTTAGGAAACATTGAATAGAAAGCAGCTGACATCTACTGTTTGCATACTCTCTGTTAGTCATCAGTATGTACAGAGCTTCATGAGTCATTTTACTCCCATTTTATAGATTTGACAGACTGAAGCTGTATAGAATTTATTCCACAAGGTCATATAGCTCATGGTGTTGTTGTTGTGAGGTGCCGTTGAGCCAGTTCAGAGTCACAGCAACCCTATATACAACAGAAAGAAACACTGCCTGGTCCTGTGCCGTCCTTCTGATCGTTGTTATGTTTGAGCCCATTGTTGCAGACACTGTGTCAATCCATCTTGTTGAGGGTCTTTCTCTTTTTCGCTGACCCTCCACTTTACCACATGATGTCCTCCTCTGGGAACTGGTCCTTCCTGATAATATGTCCAAAGTATGTAAGACGAGGTCTCACCATCCTCACTTCTAAGAAGCATTCTGGCTATACTTCTTCCCAGGCAGATTTGTTTGTTCTAGTGGCAGTCCATGGTATATTCAACATTCTTCACCAACACCATAATTCAAAGGTTTCAATTTTTCTTGGTCTTCCTTATTCCTTGTCCAGCTTTTGCATGCATATGAGGCCATTGAAAATACCATGGCTCTTAGTGCTTCAGTGCAGCTTGAACTTCTTCTTTCAGTACCATTGGTTCTTGATAGTATGCTACCTCCTGAAATGTTTGAATATCAACCAGTTCATTTTTGGAACAGTGACTCTGTGTATTCCTTCCATCTTCTTTTGATATTTCCTGCACTGTTCAATATTTTGCCCTTAGAATCCTTCAATATTGCAACTCGAGGCTTAAATTTTTCCTTTAGATCTTTCAGCTTGATAAATGCAAAGGTGTTCTTCCCTTTCGGTTTTCTAACTGCTGGTCTTTGCACATTGCATTATAAGATTTTACTTTGTCTTCTCCAGCCACCCTTTGAAATCTATCCAGCTCTTTTATTTCATCATTTCTTCGATTTCTTTAGCTGCTCTATATTCAAAAGCAAGTTTCATAGTATCTTCTGACATCCATTTTAGTATTTTCTGTCATTTTAATGTCCTTTTGCTTTTTTCCTGTATGATGATCTTGATGTCATCCCACAACTCATCTGGTCTGGTCATTAGTGTTCAATGCATCAAATCTATTCTTGAGTTGGTCTCTAAATTCAAGTGACCTCGATTTAATTTTCTTCAGCTTCAACTTGAACTTGCATACAAGCAATTAATGATCCTGTTCTGGAATTGGGCTCTGGTCTTGTTATGACTGATGATATTGAGCCTTTCCATTGTCTCTTTCCAAAGATGTTATCGATTCACGTATTCCATCCGGTGAGGTCTGTGTATATAAAAAAAAAAAAATATGTTGTCGAAAAAAGGTATTTCCAATGAATAAGTCATTAATCTTGCAAAATTTCATGATGCAATAATCTCTGGTATTTTTTCTATCACCAAGACCACACTTTCCAATTACTGATCCTTCTCTTTGTTTCCACTTTCACATTGCAATCACCAGTAATTATCAATGTGTTTTCATTGCATGTTTGATCAATAAATTATTAACATACTAATTTTTTGGATATTTCCTAAATGAGGGTCAGTTACGTTCTTGATAATTTGAGAGTTAGAATTACTAAGGTAAAAAAGAGAGACCTTAAGTTACTTTCAATTGACCACTCTTAAACATTATTATTATTTTATGGAGAAACCAGAAAATAATAGTGCTTTCATGGAATTTTCTTCATCCTTGGTCTCTGTGAAAGGCAGTAGTTACCTATTAAACTGTGTCAATATAGACCCTCTGGTTATTGATACTTAAAGGAACTGCTCCTTAAAAATATTTCAAATGTTACAATCAGGATAAACAGGCTCCTGAGAGCATCGTATGTATAAAGATATGTTTTAGCACTTTACTTTTTAGTGTTTCTTCTTGGTAAGTTGATGGCCCCTTTCCCTCTCTTCTGGCCAAGCATTTGTAGAGGATAAAAGGATAACTGTTTTATAAGGCAGCAGTCCTCAAACCCAAGGACACATCAGAACCATCTGAAGGACTGGTTAAAATGCAAATAACTGAACCTCATCCCTAGAATTGCTGATTTGTTCTGGAGTGGTGCCAAAGAACTTGTATTTCTGACAAATTCTCAGTTGATGCTGTTGCTTTTGGCCCTGGAAATACATTTGGAAAACCACTGTATTAAACTATAGATGTCACAGTTTTAATTTCAAAATGTAAGAATAGCCTAAATGGATTGTCTTTAAGAATGAGTTTGACCAATTCTCCCAATACAAAAGTCATTGTTTCTGATAAACATGTCCTAACATTTAGCTGGCTTATATCTAACAACCATCTAAGCAATGCAGACAATTAATTTAACATGAAGGATGTTGTGAAGACATTTTTTTTTTTTTTCTTGAGGTTCTCAGTAATTTTCACTTTAAAGTTGTGTTTTCACTGGAGGAAGGTATCATGTTAACCTCCCCAGATATTCCTCTGTCTACCTCTTTACAGAATCTGGGTTCTGGTTTGAATTTTTTCCTGTCAAAGAATATGTGAATCTTACCTCTACTGCAGTTAGCTCTTAAAACAACTATTTCCATGTAACTCTCCACATTTAATATCTGCACCACTCTCCTACTAACCTCCTTAGGTCATTTGCATCAAATATAAACTTGTATTCACACAAGTTAATAGTTACCAAACACTATCTTTGGGTTTGTCTTTGAATTTAGTCTGAACAACAGAGAGATGTGCACCTGAACCATACCCCTTTGGTTCCTGTATAAAATTACTGTAATTAGTTTACCTTGAAAGACAGATTGCCAACTAGTCCTGTGAATTTCATTGTCATGATAACTATAAGCATGTGGTTAAAATTACTGCTCCTTGTGTGTCTCCTTTATGCACGTTCAAGGTATAAATTTCACTCAGATCTCTGAACCAGTAATAGTGTATTTTGCTTATTTGTTTGAGAAGCTGAGGTATTTTTAACCCACAGACACTGTGATTTAAGAAATTAGTATTTCCTTTTTCCTTTGTTTCTATAAATATCACAGCCAATTTATGGCCCCATTCTAGCAATTGTAAAGGATGTAAAAGCATGTCTATAAAAAAAATAGCACCCTCATTTTGACCTTTTCTTATTTGCTTTCTCCTATTTTATCTTTGCCACAGTTTTACCATTAAAAAGAGAAAAAAAAATATACTATATAGTTCTAAAGTCTGCTTGAAACACTTAGACCAACGTAGGATGCACTTTAAAAAAAAATGAAGTGTTAAACCTTTCCCTTTGTAATATATATATTACATTTATTTATTTCTAGAGTCTGTCTCTTCACACCTCATTTTATCAGTTTTACCATCTGTGGGTTAACATACAAGTCCATATCCTTGTGCTGTAGTTTATAATAAAAAATTCTAGACCTACTAGGCATTAAAGATTAAATAGAATTTAGCACTTTGGAGGAAGCATAGCATTATAAAGGCATTAAGTTAACCTTTTAAACTGTCAAATAATCTTATACTCATACGACGTTCTATCTTTGAGCAACATACTATAAATTATGCATGTGTGCTGTGTGTGTAAGTGTGTGCACACCTGTGTGTGTATGTTTTGAAACCGTAAGCATATCCTTTGGTACTGAAACTTTGTAGCAATGAATTTCCTAGGTTGATCCTACTTTCACCTGTTTCAATAATGTATGACACTGAATTTAATAGTAATGATTCTTCAACTTCCCACAGGATAGGATAAGATAATTTATATAATTTCCTAGTGAATACAGATACCTGTTATTTGGTCATTTAATTTATCTAGGTTATTTTTCTTATTCTTTAATGTCAACATGAAAGAATATATTTAAATGCTTTAAATATTATTTTCATTTAAAGTGAAATGGGTTTGGTCTGGTCAAAACAGTTCATGTCTCAAAAAATAAAACCAGAGACAGCAAAAAAAAATAAAAAAGGCAAATAAACAAAGCTCTCTCGTTCTCCAAACACAGTAGCAGAATAAACCCAGAACCCATTGCCATTGAGTCAATTCCAACTCATAGCGACCCTATAGGACAGGGTAGAACTGCCCCATAGAGTTTCCAAGGAGTGCCTGGTGGATTCAAACTGCTGACCTTTTTTTTGGTTAGCGACCATAGCACTTAACCACTAAGTAGCAGAATAAAAGCTAGACTATTAAGGAAAAACTCACGTGGCCTGTAATCGGGGCAGAATAATTTAGAAAATATATTACCTTTCTCAGCAAAGCCTTACTTTACAACTCTATCTTGAGTGAGAGAAGCAGAACTCAAATGAACTAGTGAGTGTGTCAGGACCATTGCGATGCAAATGAGCAAAGTCCAGGGGATGTATTTTTTTTCTTAAATAGCATGTCATAATGTTCCAGTCTTAGAACCCAGTGTAAAAGAGGTTTTTAAGAATAATAAAGAACAAAAAGTGTAAAGTGATACAAGTGCAAAATGCAAGAGACATAAAAATAGAACTGGAAAACAGCATTGTGTTAATCATCTAAAAAGGTCCTCTCTATCCTTTCAGCCCTCAGTTCCAGAGCAGCACCAGTGAAAACCAGTGTGCTACAAGTGAGAGCATGCCTGATGACACAGTAGAGGCAACTCGTAGTTCATTATTTTTTCAAATCACTTGAAAGATTTTAGTTTTAAGAAAAAAACATTTTTCAATTAGATATGAACTAAACAAGTTTGTAGTCTGAGCATAAATAGCCTATAGAAAAGAAAATTTTGAAAGAAAGCAGATAAGTGAAAGAACGTAGGGTAGCAGGGTATAGTGAGGGGGGTTGGCAATAAGGATACAGGTAAAATCATTTTGGAAAGGAGGAAGGGTGCTGCTTTTGAGACAGACTATAAGGAAAGTAAGAAAAGCTAAAGAAAGATTTTTAGGATGAGTTGGTCTCATTATTTTCATCCAGTTCTCACTGCTAAGTGATCAATTCCATAAGTATTAAGGATGTTCTACTTTAAAAGCACTTGTAATTAGCACAAACCTTCCTAAACTGTAGTTCGTCGTGTAAATGTTTCTACTCTTTGATCTTTATAAAGTTCAAAAACAAAAACTAATTTACTCTGAACATTTTCTCACCTTGATGAAGTAATATTCATTCTTAACTTTGATAGAAAAGGTAAACTCAGAATACCTACTAATTTTTAACATCATAGGGCCAGCAAGTTGTGTTGATTAATATTCTCCTATTCAAATAGTCCGTATGAAGACATCATGTTACGTCCAAATGCCATTTACGTAGTAGCCACATTATAAAAATGTTTGTTTTTATTTGACGCTCATAAAGACTCTTGGAGATTTATGAGCAATTTATATTTTGTCTTTACTTAAGATATATCTGAAATGTAGGAATGACAAAATAATAACAATAATAATATTATTAATTCAATTCACTTCTTCTCCCTCTTCTCAAGGGCTTATTATTCCAAAAAGCATAAATTTGTGCTCACCTAAAACATTCTCTCTGACTTTAATACCTACCCAAGCCACTTACTTGCAGTTATCCAACTGAGCAACTAATTTCAATGACAATTAAAATTCAACCTAACTTTTCATAAGCAATTTGAATGATTAACTGAAGTAATTAGCTTCAAGTAAATTCACAAAATGAATACAGTATTGATGCTTTATAATTAAATAAAACCCCAATTTCCTTTCAGCATCTGATTCCACATTCGAATTAGGAAAAGTGTGTAACAATTTTTTTTTTTTTGTCCTTACATTATTAATGAGCTTTCCTTCAGACCATAGTTTTCCATTTGAAGTCATTAGGTCAAGGGAAGTGAGTATAAGAAGCTATGCACCCCTGGACACGCTGCTAACTCAGAACTGAAACCATTCCTGAAGCCCGCTTTTCAGACAAAGATTTGTCAGGCCTATAAAACAAAAATAACACACGTGAGGAATGTGCTTCTTAGTTTAAGCAGATACAGGAGACCAAATGGTCAGCTCCTGTCCTGAAGCAGGACGGGAAGGCAGGAAGGGACAGGAACTGGACAGACGAATGGATACAGGGAACCCGGGGTAGAAAGGGGGAGCGTGCTGTCATGTTGTGGGGATTGCAACCAATGTCACAAAACAATATGTGTATAAGTTTTCAAATGAGGAATTAACTTGAGCTGTAAACCTCCTAAAGTACAATAGGAAAAAAAAAAAAAACATGTGTCTATAATACAACAACAACAACAGCAAAAAGACCTCCCTAGTCTTATCCATCTTCTAGGAGCTTTAAAAATACTTTAAATACTTGTTTATAACAATATAAGATATAAATAAATAAACATAGATTATCATCTCCCCAAGAAACTAAGCTAGATTAAGGTTTACTAGTTTAAATCAGTGCTTATCAGTGCTTGTAAATTGTACAGAAGCTAATACTTTTAATTCCTTTTTAATAGTTATTGAATATCTTAAAAAGTATATTTTCAAGATAAGGACAAACTGATAAATTAAATAAGAAAGTAATTGCTGGTTGGTTCAGGGAAGGAAAGAGGCAGCAGCCCTTAGTGTAGACAGGTTTACTGGATGGCAATGAAAGATGTTTTATAAGTTCCATGTGCCATTAACCGCTTTAACTTAAAAAAAACAGAATCCTTTCCCTGTCCTTTAACTTTTTTGAGTCGTTAATTTTACACTCACTGGACAGTTGCATCTTATAGATAATTTTGTGATGCTCATAATGGAAGTGTCTAAAACACCAAGAACCCCAACCTCCAGTGCCGTTGAGTCGATTCCAACTCATAGCGACCCTATAGGACAAAGTAGAACCTCATAGCGACCCTATAGGACAAAGTAGAACTGCCCCATAGAGTTTCCAAGGAGGGCCTGGTGGATTTGAACTGCCGGCCCTGCCCTTTGGTTAGCAACCGTAGGTAGCACTTAACCACTACGCCATCAGGGTTTCCAGGAATGGAGTCTAGTTTTCAAGTCTTTTCAGCGATTCTCATTAATTGAGAGCTTTTATCAGACATTGCCTCCCAAATTTTATTTTGTGGGATTCTAATCCTAAATATGTTCCATGAATTAAAGCTTTTTTGTTTGTTTTGTTTTCTGAGGAGGGGGAATGAATACTGTCATCCCCTCTGGGAGCACTGCAATGTGTAGATTAGCATGTTCAAAGCTCTAAAAAAAGTTCCACATAAGAGGAAACTTTTACTGATCTAGCGGATTACCAAACGTTATTTGTTCTGCTTTGCTTTAGCATAGCTCTTATAACAATTTTTCTGAAACAGGTTTTGCAAATACTATTTCAGAGAATGTATTTGCAAAACCTGTTTTCTTGCTTCTTCCTGTTTCCTCAGAAGTAATTATCACTTGAATTCCGAAGCATGCAAACAAGCCCCCCTTATGAAACAGGAATGGGTAACAGATATTATGGTTTATAGTCGATGTCCCTGACACGTTATATGACTGACTAGCTGGTCAGTGGCCAGGCTTGAGTGAGGTTCCCAGTGTTCTATACAGAATGTTCTTCCTCACCTATATCTTTATACTAATACTGTTTATCATGTATCATCGTGCTCCCCACAACAAAGCCCCTAATCTTCGAAGGACATCACGTTTATTCTCTTTTTTCTATCATATTTCCCCCAATGCATCACAGAACATAAGACTACAAAACAGATAGAAACAATTAGCATTTGTAAAGTTAATGCTTTGAAGTATCAATTTTAATCAAATCCAACAAAATTATTGAATACCAGCTGTAACAAGGAAATATCCAGAAGTTCACAGTCTCTTTTGGAAGAAAAGCAGCTAATTGTAATAAAAAAAAATAAATAAAAAAAATTGTAATACAACGCATTATATTATCTTTTGAGTCACTTTGCTGATATAATCCATCTCCAACTGCTTTTCAGTTGGCATTCAGTGGAACTGGCAAATGCTTCATTTCTCATACAAATATTTGTATTATTTTTAACAGAGGATAGATGGATAGAAAATTGATTTATATTTATCTGACTATATTATTAATGCTCCCGGATCCAAGCTTCTCAGCAACATTTTGTCAGTTTTTACATCGGCCAGAACCCTACTGAGATTAAAAAAAAAAAATGGTGTATCGGGAGATTTTTTTCATTAATTTGTTAACTTGGAATGGCAGACACTGGTCACTCTATGTGTCTCAACATCATTCTGAAACAGATTTGTAGCAGAAGTTCAAAAGCTGACTCCTGATATTTCTTATTTCCAAAGAGATGGTTTCTTATTTAATTTAGAACACTAGTCATTTTTTGCCTTGTCTAGAAATTTTATTATGGAACTACTATTTGTTGTATACTCCACAGCAGTGCGTTTTATAATTTCAAGCCTACAACTATGGTCAAGATAGTAGCCTCCTCTCATAGCCTTCTATTTCCCTTTATCTGCATTGAATTTAGCTCCCTGGTAGTCTCAAACCTGTTGTTAAGTGCCATTGAGGCAGTTCCAACACATAGTGACTCCATGCACAACTGAAGCCTAGACTTCTACAAATCTAATGCTCCCTCCTTTAAAGGATAAATTCAAAAACTAATCTAGTTTTAAATAATGGAAGTTTTCATCAGAACCTTAGGTAGTCACAGGCAGAAATCCTCTTTCCTCTATAGGCAAGGGTCAGCAGGGAGCCCTACTCAGAACTTTGAGTGGCCTCTGCATTTATACATCAATTTCATTCCATTCACAGTGAACCTTTGTAAATCTCAAAATAGAGAGAATTTAGTGAGTACAGTTAGAATGTCCTCGAGAGTAACTTTTTACTAATGAGCATGGGCCACATTTACATTTAGTTCTCACAATATTAAAAAAGGGGAACGATGGGTTATATTGCAGTGTTTCCAAACCGATTACCCAGAACAGAGGCTTAGCTTGATGCAGTCCTTTACTTACACTGCCAGGCTAAACAAGTACATTTTGAGGTTCATCTATCACAATTTATGATACATTAAAGGAAATCTAATGTTCTCTCAGGCTGGTGTTAGGGGATTTTCAATATTTAGACTAAGAAATTGCATTTGGGGAAAGGGATTTCTTCTCCCTTTTTCCTTAGAATTTGTTTAGTTCTATGGAGTCTCGTTGTGTCTATTGGACCCCTGATACAGCCAGTACTAATAACAGATTGATTTTAAGAGTTTGAAGTCTAACTAGTGGCAGGAAATGACTTTAAATTAACATCACATGAACTACTGTAAATTGTTCACCGAAAAAGGGAGTGTTTAATTATAAATGAAGGAACCTGCTTCCCAGCTGATTAACTATATTAAACACTTTATATTTTCAAAGCTCTACACAACTGCTAATAAGCTGTTTCTCACAATGGGTCTCAGAGGGAGCCTAATACTATTGCCTCCTATTTTTATAAATGATGCACTTGACCCATAAAAATTAGATTCACATAGAAATGAAAAGCTAGAATTAGGTTTCGAGTTCTTAATATACCTGGGCCTAGTTTTCAGAGCTATCGTCTTAGTTTTCTGAGCAGCCGATGTAAGTTAGACCACCACGTGAATTTTACTGTCCTCTATTACTGTGACTGCACACACACACACACATTTCCCCAAGGGTATTTATTCTGTACGCAAAACCAGTCATTTCATTATCAAAACCCAAACCAAACCCACTGCCATGGAGTCAATCCTGACTCATAGAGACCCTACAGGAGTGACACAAAACAAACACTGAGAGATTGTTCTCTACTCAAATTATCCATGCTAATTATTTTGATATCCCTTGGCTTTAGCTCACCTACCAGTCTGATATGTCCCTCTGGTTCACTTTTGGCTTCTTTAGAATCTGTACCATTCTAGAGACTAGTAGAGTTGGGTCAGGCCAAATCTTAGAATTGTCTAATACCCACGATCAAATATTTTTGACAATGACTTCATTCTTAAAAGAACGCTTCACTATATTGCTTTCTGCCAACTAGGATAATTGTATATCATATTTGATCTTATTTGTTAATTGATCATAGCCTTATAATCTTTGCTGTTTTTACTTTGGGTTTTTAAAGGTGATTTTCCATAAATATAACAGTCCATAACACGTAGATATTCAATTTCATATTTTTTTATCAGGGGCTTTTAAGTTTAGTAGTTTTCTTTTTTTTTAGTTTAGATGTAGTCTGTCTGATGAGGTTGCAACTCTGTCAACATCAGTATGACTTTCTTCTGTGTATATATTTTGATATGTCACTATACAAAGGCACTGGGTTTTTTTATACAAAGGCCAGAGCTAGAAAACAGTAACTGTATGGTAAACAAATGTTAATCTCTAGAACACCTGAGTTTTTGTTGTGTGTGTTTGTGTATGGCAGCCAACGTAAAACTTTGGAACGAAAATAATTATAAAAAGTACTCCCATACGAAGTTATTAATGACATAAGTTATAGATTTAAAATTTTTTAAATTGTGAATTTCTTTTTGCTTAATTATTTTATTTATGTTTGTCATTTCTCTTTAGAATCAGGATGAGAAAAATTCTTAGCAAATGAAATCTCTTTAAGTGTTATGGTGCTAACAAAAGTAAATACTCCTTGACATATAATTTGTTTAGATCTTGAAGAAGAAAGAAGATATTCTGTGTTGTCGTGATTTGCTTTGTGCTGTGGCAATTAAATTCCATTAGAATTATGTTTGCAAAATATTATATGCCAAATGTGGTAGCCAGATATAGACATTTTCAGTGCATTGCTCTTTCTAGATACAATGCGAAATCGTACTTCAGTGCCTATGAAAACATAAATGTATGAGCCTAGATAATAGAATGCCATAGTTTCTCCTAATTTCATCCTAGAGTAACCTACTGATAAAGACGTGGTTAAGGATAAATAAGCTTAGTAAGCTGCATTTTATTATGGAAAAATTTAACAAACAACAATATGAAATCGTGATTTAAATATGTCTTCTGGTGTTTTCATCAAAGCTGAAGCTTTTTACATTCTCTAAACAATGCTTTGGGAATTCTCTGAGACTGAGACTGCTTTGGTCCTATAAAATCCTATAGAGCGGTTTATATCTCTGCAGTGTGTGGTTCTCTAGACATAAATACAAAAATTTGGCAGAAAAACTGGTCTAAAATTTATGAGTATATGAGTTGCAATACATGAGGGTGGGGATAGGTCTACTTTGCACATTTTATGGAATCAGGGCCTAGCCTAGTACCTCATCCTGACAAAAACAAAACCCATTGCTGTTGAGTCAATTCCGACTCATAGCAACCTTATAAGACAGAGTAGATCTGCCCTATAGGGTTTCCAAGGAGCAGATGGTAGATTTGCACTGCTGACCTTTTGGTTAGCAGCCAAGCTCTTAACCACTGTGCCACCAGGGCTCCAACGTAGCCCTGAGGAGGAGCCTTATAAATATTTAAAGATATGAAAGATCAAACTTTTTTTTTTTAATATTCATTCATCTGATGAATGACCAGTATTTTATTCTAGTGGCCAGTACTTTGTACTGATAATTGTGTTTGACTGCATATGCTACATTTCACTATAGGGAGGGTGATGTTGAGGAGAGAGAGGAATGGGGACGGTGTTGGAAAACAGAAAAATGTGTACGTAAGAGAATCACTGTCATAAAAGGGAGCAAACTGTATTCCACACTGCATCCATTGTCTTATTCGGAGTTCAGAACTGGGGCCTTAGTAAGCCCCTACATGCCCCCAGCAATCTTCTGACTGTCATTATTACTGACCCCAGTGGTACGAACAGCAATGACCTTAAATGAAAAAAGCCCTGCTGTTAGTATACAAACATGGTATGTTTTTCAAGACCTATGGCCTAAAAATTCTTTTGTCTATCTGCATGAGAGTGCCAGCAACAATTTTTACTGAAAATATTTATGTATGATGGAATAGAGCAATTCATTGCAAATGTTTTGACTTTTTTTTTTTTCCAGATCAGGGTGTTTCAATATATGAAAATATCCCATGAATGAGAACTGACTCAGTTGTTACCAAACTAGTTTTGATCAGCATATGGGCACAATCAGAAGAATTTTCTTAGATATGACATTTGTGTAATATTTGAGTTGTTTGGGAGAGATCACATAATTAATGAACACATTATTACTTTCAATTCTAATATCCTATGGCTTTAAATAAACAGGTTCCATTATTAGTTCAAAATTCAGTGGCAAAAATGTTTAAATAACATTGTACATAGATATAAAGTATTAATTTTTCTACCACTGAAAAATATTATTTAGTTTCTGAAAATCAGTGCTTAGAGTTTCTAAGTGACTTAGTTATTTAAATTCTATCTGGCTACATAAAAGAAGTCTATTTATATGCATACCACTTGGAAATAACCAAGAAACATATGTACATTTTACCTTATTTCATTTCTTAAATTTTATTTCAGCCTGCAAATGATTTCTTAGAGTGAATAAATCTCTGAGATTACGAAAGTAACACTAACTACTTACGGAATTTTTATGTTTTAGCATTAAAAAAAGGACGATTTTGGATCACTCCAGATCCTTATCACAAAGATGACAACATCCAGATTGGGCGTGAGGTGAAAATATCTTGCCAAGTAGAAGCCGTTCCTTCTGAGGAGTTAACATTTAGTTGGTTTAAAAACGGTCGTCCATTAAGAAGTTCTGAACGGATGGTTATTACACAGACCGACCCTGATGTCTCCCCGGGAACAACAAACTTGGACATCATTGATTTAAAATTCACGGATTTTGGGACATACACGTGTGTAGCGTCTCTGAAGGGAGGAGGAATATCTGATATCAGTATTGATGTTAACATATCCAGCAGCACAGGTAAGAGGCATATTTATGATGCAAATGAGGTTCACATTTGGAATAATTTAAGTTTAGCGGATAAAGTCATCTTCAATCAAGCTAAGAATTTCTTACTTTAAAAAAAAGTGTTCTAAAAACACGATGTCTGATAAATATCACTCTGTAAAACTTTTTTACTTTTATTTTAATTTAGATTAACATCAGCTTTTACAGAAATAGTGCAAATAAAATTAATGCTACTGGCTAAGATAGACATAGGAGTCTAGGTTAAATTGCACCTGTTTTTCATTAATTAAGAACCCTTGTAGAACCTAAAATTACGTTGATTATAAACTTAAACAACAAATTGATAAAGAGTGAAGAAAACTTAAACAAAGAGAAATGAGCCCGTGGGGGCAAGACTGAGAGATAATTTAAGAGCATTCAAATATAAAAAATGTTATAATAATGTCTCTTTCATTAATAAAAATCAGTGATAAATTTGTTAATGTTATAGAGTCAGATGTGACTCTTTGGAGAACATTGTGGTAGAATCTCTTCACAATGAGAATGACTAAATACAAAAATATATTGGAGTAGAAATTCCTTCTTGTAACATTAAAATGAAAATATGTTATCAATTTTCTCTCGATTAAATGTACTTTTATAGATGAGGGAAATTACAAAGGTTTGGTAACGTGGATGCACTTGATCGACTCTCAGGATACATTAAGCACTGAGATTCTATTAGCTGCCATCAGTATGCATCTGGAGAATTCCTAAGTAGCTAAGTTTGCTTGACAGCCTGTTCCTGATCGAAGTTTAAGGTAGAATAATATATGCTAAAACACAGAACACTTTCTTTTCCAATCAGGCAGCATTTTGGCTCTTGTACATTTTGAAATTCACCTGTGTTTTTTTGTGCCTTCTTGTGGTTCCAAATTACAGTACACACTGGATTGATTTTTCTGCTTAAGAAATATAATTCCATATTTCAGTGTGATCAAGTATGCTTCTTTTTCACAATTCTGCTTTATTTTGGGCAATGTTATTATTATTATGTAATTATAAAAGGTATTATTAATATATTACATATGTTAATATTTATTATTCCTGGGGATTTATTTCTGAGGATATTCCATCTGGATCAGCTGTAATTAATGTAAAAAGAAGTTAGTATAATGAAAAATACTTGTGTTTGGACAAAGGTCCTTTTGTAGTTAGAGGAAAACTGTTCTTTATCTAACTGATATTTAAATATTGGTGTTAGTTGGACTCTGATGCAAAGCTGATGATACGCCCAGCCATTCATCACTCATTAGTTTATGTATCCATTCAATTGACAAATATCCATTGATTGTTTCCATCAATGTGGTAGGTGACACTGTTGGGTGACATTTCACACAACCATGTTACCTGTAAGAGTAAGAACAATTGTGTAAGATCCAAGGTTATTTGTCCTTGTTATCCTAGGAAAGCTTTTCCAGGACTGGTCTACACTTAATTATAAGCATTATTTTGTATGATTGCTTGTCTGGTCTTGTTTGCTTGTTTCTTTTCAGAACCAGTGACACAATAGCCAAATACAATTAATCAGTGCTCTTATCTAAAAGGACTTGGTGATGGGAGCACAGTTCACCTGCTGATAAAGTTAGACACAAGAGGGAGCACAAAATGGAGAAAGCTTCTGTAAGAATTCTGAATACTTTTGTCAATGAGGATACAGGAGCATTTCAGAAAGATGTGATATTTGATTAAATCTTGAAGGAAATAGCACTGTGATGGTTATAGAAAGTAGAAGGAGGTATATTTGGCAACATAAATGGAATGAAGAAAGTCCCTGGGATATTAACATGATTCTTCATTTTGCTTACTATAGGACTGATATTAAAAAAAAAAAAAAATTAGCTGATATTAATATAAGCACATCATATTGGTTTATTTCAGTTTTACGATTTAACTTACTGGAGCTGTATTTTATCTGGCTAGATTCCAGGTAACTTGCAAAAACATGTGATAGCAATTGTAAATATCTCAATTAAAAACTTACATATACTAAGACTTTAGTTACTACAATTCAGTTCATAAAATGAAAACCTTTCACATAGTTGTTGAAGAACGTATGTGAATTATAGCCTAAAATTTGGCAACAGTTAAAAATTCAAACCTTAAAATGTTGTTACTTGGATATTATTTATTTGCATAAATATAATTGTTATGCTAGATTTTTAACTTTCAGAGGATTTGCTGAAAAATATTCCATTGCTTCCTCCCTCAGTATTGTTCAATAGTAACGTCCTTGCCTGCTCGTTAGCTTACATGTATTCCTTGGCACGACTTGACAAACGTGCAGGTTTGTAGTAAACTCAGAGCATCTGCATCATGCCTAGAAGAAGATAAACAGTGGAACTGGTGTTTTCAGCGCATATCTGAAATTCCCTGGATGAGACATTTGATGGACAAATATAGAAGACTCAATATATATTTTGATGGAGGTTTATGAGTGTGTGTGTGTGTGTGTGTGTGTGTGTGTGTGTGCGCCACCCCCGTCATTAGGGTAAAAGAGCAACAAATGGAGTGATACTTAGATGATGAAACTGGAGATTATAACGTAAGGCACCTTGACAGTAAGTTACGAGTTTTTTGAGAAGCATCAATTACTTCAATATTTTTACTACCTGAAACCTGTGAGAGCTGGAACTCAACAGAATTGCATTGTTTTTCTGAGTCTCACAAGCTTTAACTTTATAGCAGACGATCTATTCACTGTAATTGTGATAGTTAACAAATGTCTGTACCAGTCTCCACATATGTGAAAGGAAGTTTTTGATAACTCAGGGCTCTGGTATACAGTGATAAGAATAGTTAAAAGGCATGAAGGCAAAGGAAGAAAAAAAAAAAGGTAAAATCCGTGTGATTGCATTTGTTTCTTTGCCCTTTTCCAATTAAAGAAGCAATAGAAACTTAGGGAATTCCAATGATTAAAACTAAAGATCTAAAGACTGACTCTGGTGAGTGATTTGTTGTTATACATAAGAGGAAGGCATTTAAGTGTAACAGGGGCAGAGTAGCCAATAAGAAAGGTAAACGCAGTACTTACCTTGCTTACAAGATCATCTGTGGTGAACAATTTCACATGGGTTTTACCACATCGACAATGTAATTATATATATTTTGTAATAAAAGATGTGGTGAAACCCATGTGAAATTGTTCCCTACAGATTAGTAAGTAAGCACAAGTAAGTCCGTGCTTACCTTGCTTACTGGGTGATCTGCCCCTGTTAGGGACTGGAAATTTGAAAAGATGCTCTGATTTTGTAGGAGGGTGCTGTGGATTTAAGACAGAGATAGATGCCAGCCATACCTAGAAGCAGAATCTTTGATGTGGTGAAAAATATGAAATTGTTCACTACAAATGATCTGATAGGCAAGGTAGTCACTGTGCTTACCTTGCCTATTGGATAATCCACCCCTGAGTAAGACTAACACATGTAAGACCTGTCAATGCTCTGGAAGCCTCAATGCAGATAAAAATTACGTAATTAGTACTTGAGTTATTAAAAAAAAAAAAAAAACAGGTAAATTCATTTCCTCCCTTGACTCCAAAATTGTGACCTTTGAATTAATAATGATCAGTGGTGTCTTAGTTATGTAGTGCCGCTATAAGAGAAATAACACGAGTGGATGGCTTTAATAGACAGAAGTTTATTCTCTCACAATCTAACAGGCTAGAAGTCTGAATTCAGCATACCAGCCCCCAGAAAATTCTTTCTCTCTCTGTCAGTTCTGGGGGTAATTCCTTGTCATCAATCTTCCCCTGGTCTAGGAGCTTCTCAGTGAGGGAACCCTAGGTCCAAATGATGTGCTCTGCTCCTGGCACTTCTTTCTTGATAGTATGAGGTTCTTGTCTCTCTGTTCCTTTCTCTCTCCTTTTATCTCTTGTAAGATAAATAGTGATGCAAGCCACACTCCAGGGCTGTGACTCAAGTAAGGGTGTTGCATCCCACCCTAATTCTCTTTAACATAACCTAACCTTGCCTCATTAACCACAAGCAGAGATTTGGATTTACAACACATAGAAAAATTACATCAGGTTACAAAATGGAGGGCAACCTCACAACACTGGTAATCAAGGCCTAGTCAAGTTCACATGTATTTTTGAGGGACACCATTCAATCCATGACAAGAGGTCAGCAAAATTTTTCTTAAAGGTTCAGATGGTAATTTTTTTTTTTTTTAATTTTCAGTCTGTATGGTCTCTGTTACAATTTACTCAACTCTGCCATTGCACTGGGAAAGCAGCTGTAGACAGGAAGTAAATGAATGGGCACAGCTGTGTCCCAATAAAACCTTATTTACTAAATAAGGTGGCAGGAGTGATCAGGCCCACAGGCTGTAGTTTGGTGACCTCTAATCTAGACTTTGGAAACCCTATTAATTAAGAAATGAAAGAATAACAAAGCCAAATTCTACGTACTTAGTAGGAAATTAAGTTAAACTCACATATAGGTAATTGTTATTTGTCTGTACAAAGATTAATACATTTTCTAGGGACTGACACAAAATCTCAGTCTTTCCTTATTCCTCATTTGTATGTATGTTTTATTGTGTCCCCAGGTTTGCTTTTGCTAAGCCAATCCTTATCTCCTACGGTGGTCTAAATTCTAGAATTATGTTGTAAGGATTCCTCAGATTACTTTGCAATTACTCAAGACTTATTTGCAACATAAAAGATATTCTGCTACTCTCCTATTTGGTTTGTGAACTCTGCCATCTGGTTTTTGTCTATTTCCGCATATCTTTAAAAGCATTTTTTTCTGAATTTTATTCATTTTGTTATTGTTGTTGGGCATACACACAGCAAAACATACACCAACTCAGCAGTTTCTACATTACAATTGAGTGACATGGGTTACATTTTTCAAGTTGTGCAACCATTCTCACCCTCCTTTCCTGAGTTGTTCCTCCTTAAACTCATTGTCTCCTAAGGTTCCTACCTAATCTTTCCAGCTGCTATTGTCAGTTTGATCCTGTGTAGGTAGTTCTTAAAAGAGCATAACGCTCAAGTCAGGTCTTTTAAAATTTTTGAATGAGGAGACATAATGAAAAACACAACTTTAAAAAAATGAGGTATACTCTGAACCTTTTGATTATGGAGTTTCCTGATTATGGAGTCAGTTTTCTGTCTCCTGAGTGCCTGATTGGTCACTTTTCACACTGGCTTTAGGCAGTACTGGTTTCATGCACAGTAGATGTACTCTGCAAGTCTTGAAGATTTTTCTTTCTTGGTTGATTCTGACCGTTTACCGGAAGGGGTTTTATATCTGTCTTGATAAGGGCCAGGAAGAAGCATAGTATATGGAAAAATATGTCAATAGGAAGCCTTTTCTCCAAAAAAGAGTGAATTCCCCCTTCTATGGTCTTTCTTAACTTTCTTTTCGTAGGCTTTCCTCTTCACCTGTAACATTGAAACCCAGGTTAAATGTAGCTAAGCAGATACCTTTATTGTGGTCGTCTTAGACACTTAAGATGCTATTGTGCTTAGGGAATCTCTCAGAGAGACACCCAACTGCGGAATCCTGCTTTTATTGAGCGTGTACATTTTACTGCACGTGTACACGGAATGTACTTTAGGAAATGATGAGGATGGTATTAATATTAGCTATATGGTACATGTGGTTATATAAACTCATATGTAGGAATATAAATGTTTTCCAAAAAGAATTATTTTATGCTTAACGTTGCCTATTTGGAAATAGCTTTGCTTCTTAAGTATAAATATGTTTTTGTTCAAAAATTGAAAGATTTTTAAAAATTATTGAATATCCGTTGATATTATTTCTGTTCATTTATATTAGTCTTTAATTGTTCAGTGGCTGAAATATTGTTACTATTTGCATTATTGTCATTGTTATCATTTAGAGCCTTGATAGAGATTGTGGTGTTTCGAACTAATGCCTAGTTCTCTATTTTATTCAGTATTAAACATTCCTATGGCCAAAAAGTCCATGCTTGAATGTTTTCAGGAAAATGCCTTCAGAAGATTTACTGAGTGCCATGTTAAAAAGAACTAAATGATCTAAGAGATAAATTGCTAAAAAGATGCAAAATAAAGATTTGCTAGATTTTACTTAATGAAGATAGGAAACCTATCACAAGAGATGAACATAGTATTTAGTGACTCAGGCCACTGTGGTATTTTTTTCCCTTCCATTTGACGTATCTGACATTTATTTCAAGAGTTCTCAGCCCTAAGGAAACTGTCCTTAGTGGAGGAATACTGAGACTTGGAAATTCAAATTTGTGAAACAGAATTAACTGTCAGTGCAAATAGGAATAATGCCAAGGGGTCTAAGATGGCAAAGAGCAATTAAGTATAGCTGTCAAACACCGTTCTGGAATTAATTCATGACATACAGTGCACATTCAACTCTAATATGTTTGCTCAACAATCACTGTACAAAAGAAGATATGGGAAGAAACAAAAATGTGTAAGATCCTGCTCATAATACAGTATCTATCCCAGTGGGAATATACTTGGATAAGTATAATGAAGCTGGGGTCTAATACTTGCTTTAATAAACCATCAGAGTGATATCGAAGCAAGGGAATAAGGCTTTGAATCTGGTAAGAAAGTGTTCCATAGAGCAAGTGGCATCTGAGTGGGTAACTGAGGATGATTAAGATGGATGATTAAGAATGAGGATTATATGGCAATATATATTTGAAGGAAAGGAATCTCATTGTATCTCATTCACACAATCAAAAATGCCTAAATATTTTTTATCAGGGAAGTGATATGATCAGATTTGTGCTTTTGCATTCTATTCATTGGAAAAGAAAGTAAGAGACATTTGCAGAATTAAAAAAAACCGACAGGGGTATAGTGGTGGGGAAAGTAAAAGAGAGTTCCAAGAAACCTTCCAGAGGCTTAACAGACAATCATCAATCGATCAATGGGGCAAAGAAAGCTTTTCCATCTGTTTCCCCAATAGTGTAGACTCTCTCTGCATGGCAAGGAAGTATCCAATGAGTTAATGAGAGATCTTGTGAGAGAGAAGGTAGGAAAAAAAATTATTAGGGTGGAAATTAAGGCAATGAGGATAAGCAATACTTTTGAGATGTTAGGTGAGAGAGGAAAAGGTGCACAGACCTTAGGTGAATAAGCTTGAAACTCACTTATGAACTATATCTGTGAAGCCAGTTACCTTCTTTGCATCTTAGAGTACTTATCTCTCCACCATAGCTTTGAAGTATTTCTAAGGAAGAGTTTGAGAAAACAGAATGAGAGAAAAGGAGGATAAGGAAAAAAAAAAAAAAAATCTACAAATTGGAGTTGTGGTGGGACTATTTATTCAGCTGGAGAGATTTATAGAAATCAGATGAGGTAGTGAGGGAGCTACTCACAGCCCCTCTCATTAAGGGGCAGTTAAGTCAGTGACCAATGTTCTCAAGTTAATTTCAGAGCGAGCCTGACTGACATCGGGGAACTTAATATAGTGCAGAATCCTGGCTAGGCCTCAATTTTTTTCTTCAGTAGAATAAAGCAATCGACTGGGTAACTAATTTTCAAGTGATGTTCTAATGACAACAAGGAATTTTTTGGAATTTTCTCAAGGGCCACTAAAATGTATGGAGAAGGGAACTAACAAGCTAAGAATTTTACCTCTTTTTCTCCTTCCAACTTCAGTCAGAGCAATACACATTCCTCTTTTATATATAGGACTTCTATGTAAGATTTAGCAGGTAGCATGACCGAGAAGCCCAAGGCACTGGATTAAGGCTTCAGTCTCTTCAGGGGGCGTGGGTTTGAATCCTACTGATGCCACATGCCTGGAAACCCAGGTGGTGTAGTTGTTAAGTGCTATGGCTGCTAACCAAGAGATCAGCAGCTCAAATCCACTAGGCGCTCCTTGGAAACTCTGTAGGTCAGTTCTGCTCTGTCCTATAGGGTAGCTATGAGTCAGAATTCAGGCAACAGGTTTGGGTTTTTTTTTTTTTTTTGGAGGGATGGTGTGACATCCTTGTTTTTCTGGTCACCAGTTAGGGTGGTCTAGATTTCACAAGCAATTGCATTGATTAGAAATGAATGGGCTCATCCAAGAAAAGATTCTGAAGCAAAGATAAAAAATGTCAAAGGAGCTGGTGGAAAAAGGAGAAACCACAAGAAAAATGAAGAATGGTCAGTGGAAATTAAAGAAAAAAGAACTCCCCAACTTCCAACTTATGAGAAAAAGGGGAATATCCAATGAAAAACTTCCTGTTTTTGTAGCATCTTCAGGGCCTTGAATACCTTTTCATTAGCATAGAGACACACGTGAATGATTGTATTTGTCCCAGATACTTTAATGTGTACATTTTGGTAATGGAAGCAAACTTCCATTTTCCTTCAAGTGAAAGGATTGAATAATGAGGGAGGGAGAGAGAGATAGAGTTTAAATGCAATATTTGGTTGTGAAAAAATAACTATTATCAGATTTTATAGTACCCTTTTAAGCAGGCCACAGATAGTATTATGGATACTCACAAAATAACAATTTCAATAATTTTCTTTTCAATAAGATCTTTTGAAAGAGTAAGAGAGAATATTTAAAACATTTTAAGGTGCCTTGACAGTAAGTTACAAGTTTTTTGAAAATCATCAACTGCATGTCTTTTCACTATGGTTAAATCTATGAGAGTGGAACTCAACAGGACTGCCCTGTTTTTCTGGTCTCACAAGTTTTCCGTCTTTGACAGGGTGCAGTCATACCACTTTTCTATCATTCTCTATTAGTGGAAAATATGTGAGTGTTCCTTCTCTTGCAGGTTTCCACCTTACACAGGTTGTACTCTACAGGTAGCTCCCGACTTATGACTTACTCAAAATTTTTTTTTTGTACACCTTATCATTGGTAATATGCAGCACATACAACGTTGCAGTGCATAATTTGCTGATGTTATCATTCTCAGAGGTGTATTCACAGATGTTCAAAGATCAGATTTATAAAGATATTGGTAATTAATGGCAGTAATAATGAAAACTAAAAAAAAAAAAATTATTTGACTTAGTTCAGCACCAACTTACGATAGGGGCGTTGGAGCAGAACCTCATCATAGGTCAGAGACTACGGAAAAAAAAAAAAAAAAAAAACCCAAACCCATTACCGTGGAGTCAATTCTGACTCATAGCAACCCTGTAGGACCCAGTAAAACTGCCACATACAGTTTCCAAGGAGTGGCTGGTGGATTCAAACTGCATCCAAGCTCTCAACCACTGTACCACTAGGGCTCCCAGTGACTGCCTGTACTTATTTTTTGGTGGTGGGTAGGGCATAAATGCAAACATTGGTTGTGTTACATTAATTCTCTATAATTATTCAAGAACCATTCATCATGTTTGTATATTAGATTTTTCCACATAAAATTTAATCTATGTAATCTTGAAAATAATATTGGATTTATGATTTACCTCCAAATATCATCTTTAAGTACCCAACTCTTTTTTCTAAATGTCAGAACAAAGATTCTACATTAAAAGTTATAGTTTAACAGTAGTTAATTAGAATTTGGAACCCTAGGCGTGCAAAGGAAACCCTGGTGGAGTAGTGGTTAAGTGCTATGGCTGCTAACCAAAAGATCAGCAGTTCGAATCCACCACACGCTCTTTGGAAACTCTATGGGGCAGTTCTACCCTGTCCTGTAGGGTCGCTAGGAGTCGGAATTGACTCGACGGCAGTGGGTTTAGATGAGCAAATAGTTAAGCGCACAACTACTAGCCAAAAAATTCTTGGTTTGAACCTACCCAGAGGAGCCTGAGAAAATAGGTGTGGCAATCTGTTTCTGAAAGATTACAGCCAAGAGAACCCTATGGAGCAGCTTTACTCTGCACACATGAGGTCACCATGAGTCAGAAGTGACTTGATGGCAACCAACACCAACAAAGTTAAATATTAATCTAATTATTGTCTCATGTGCTGAGAACTTTCTTCATTTGGCAGAGTTAAAAGCATTTTGAAATTCCAAGATTATATTAACATAAAACAGGTCATTGAAAAATAAGCATACCTGCTTTATGATTCCTATATCATTTATCATTTTATAAATGCAAGCAATGGGAACATAGGAACTATCTGAATTTTAAATGCCCAAATACAGATTTCCGTAGTCTAATGAGGACTGAAAGTTCTTAGTTCCATAATTTGCATTTAAATTTATAAAACCCAGAAATAATTTACTGGAGATAAAGAAGTACTTTTGATAAATATCCTCATTAACTGATGAAGAGTAAATGTCTCCATCAGATTTATAGTTAAGAATAGATGATGTATTAGCATTTATTATTTTAAAGCTGCACTATCAGGACCCAGGGATCATTTGACTAGAGGAGAAAATAGAGGTGCTTGAAATGGTATCTTATTCATCACTTATGTAATCATGGTGACACTTCAGATTTTTACATCCATATATGATACTACCAACCCACTAATAGGCATTGGGGAATACAGCAACAATAACAGTAGACTTGGGAAGTGGATCTAAAGACCAACAGTTTGATCGCCATTTTGCCCTATGTGGTAAAAAATGCTGTGGAATCCTAGATCTTCTTCCATCTAAGAGAACAGTTATGATAGTAATCTAATTTATATGTGGTGTCTTTAAATTTCATTTTACAGTGTGCAGTGTTTTAAATCAAAGCTTTTTCTTTCAAGTGATCCAAAATAGAAACTAGAACTAACCATTAGTACAAGGAAGCTTTTCCCCCAAACCTGCTTGCGAATGAATATATTTTCAATGTTAATAGAAACTCATTAATTTTCATAATATTTTAATTTTTCATCCTTCCTTGTTGGATATCAGTGAGTTTTGGAAAAGGAATTAAATAACATTAGAAAATCATTACAATTAGGATTTCAGTGGTACAATTATAGGATATTTATGAGTTCCGAATATCTTCCTTTTAAAATGTATAAAAATAAAAGATCCCTGGGGCAATTCTCTAGATATTTATTTTGTTAAATATATTTTAAAAGATTTGTAAATGTCTTAATTATTAATGTAGTTTTAAAGTAGGAATGACATCTTATATTTTACCTAGTACCCTTTTTTTTTTTTTTTAGAGCGAGAATCAGGGTCTATCCAAAAAGCTTAGGTATCTGTTCGATTTAGCTAATTGACTTGAATTTACAATCTCAGATTCTAAATCCAGTACCAGAGTTTGCAGCATGCTGTATCACCTTAGATAAAATGGATATTTCCCTTTAGAATATAAGGTAGTTCTAATACTTAGTCTCATCCCTTTGACAAGGACCTTGCAAGAAAAGTTCACAGTAGGTAGGTGCAAAAATATTCTAGAAGTGATTCAGGTAACATTCTAGCTGTATCATATGGCTACATAGCCTGTTAGTAGTGAGACACAAGACTATCAGAGCCCTAGTTCAAAAAGTCTGCTCCAGAGAGTGTTAGGATGTTAGGTTTTGCTTGTCAGAGTCATATTCCACTCAAAAGGGTGGAGAAACCTTACCATATTTCTAACCAATGCACTTAGCTTTAGCGGTACTAATTTCACCAAAGAAAACAATTTATAGCAGTTATATTAGGTTAAAAGTTCTTTAGTGAAATTGAATTAATAACAAACAAAACACACAGCCTCTCAATGGAATGAGCTCAAGTAATGAGGTTTCAGACTCCAGAGATATACTACAGAAAATGTCAGTCTCAGAAATCTCAAATTGCAATCTACGTTGTACCTTCCTTCTGACCTTCTTTGACTAAGAACTCTGTGCCTGGGAAGTACAGCTGGGTGAAAGTCAGCCTAAGAGGCAGCTTAAGATCAGGACTGAAAACTTTAGAGAATGGACATGGGTCACGGTGATGATTTGCAGGGGAAGGGAACACTGAGAACACAGTACTCCTCTCAAGTCCCTGATACATAAAGAAAGCATTTCCCAAACTGTAGAGACATTCTTTCTGTTATAATGGCCGTATTAAAAAAGATGTGAAATGAGAAAAATGTCGTTGCACTTAAAAAAATTCTATGCATGTTATATAATACACTAGTATTTAAATATGTGAAGTAGAAATAATAAAATGACAAAACAGCTCCAATATCTTTAGCTAAAATACATTCAGCAGGAAATACAGTCCACTCTCAATGACACCTAAATAGTCCACATTTGCCAAGTCTGTCTAAATAATACTTGTAAACAAAATATATGTAGTTGACATTTAAACAGAAATATCCTTGCTTGGGAATAAAAGACAGTGTGAATGATATTAATAAAGTGGTGCTAAACTCTATTCACACTCACATATTAGCCCAGAATGAGTTATGCATCATTCCAATCAATGACATTATGTGTGAGTTTTTATGTGGTTTTAAAATTAGGCCCATATTTTCACTGTACCGTCCTGTGCTTCTACGGACTGGAAAAAAGAAAATGCAATCATGCATCAGGAGAATATTTGCTAATAAAGTCTTCATGTACTGTAAGAAAACCCTTCTATTTTTTTAATTGACCTGGTATCAACTAATGGATCTGTTAATTAAACCTCATTTGCTCTAAAGAACATGTGGCCCAGATCTGTTGATAGAACACTGTGTTCACTAGTCGTTTCATTTTCCTCTTGTTAAAGTATGAGTCAGCGTCATTTTATGTCAAAATGTTTATTAAAATGGCAGTGGTATCTATTTCCACAAAGATAAGACATATTCAGTGGTACACAATCAGTGGTATAATTAGGGAATTTGTAAACCACAGGCATTGTCCAGAGCGATCATTTGTAAGAAGCCTAACAATGTCACATGCGTTCTGCAAGGAGACAAATGGCCTTTTTATTATAGAAGTAAATTAATTTTTCTAGCCATTCTACACTGAAGAGTTTGCCACTGTGAGCAACAGTTGCTCTAGAAAGTAAAATAAATGCATTTAAAAAGCATTCTTTTCTATGCTTTTGTAAAATGCATTTGATATTAATTTATAGCTTATCTTATTTTTAATTTAGAATTCCTTCATCCACAGGAAAGCAGTAACATAATTAACATTATCAGACAGCTCCTTTTTACTTACTGGTCCCTGGTTTTCATGGCAACACCTGGACCTTTGTGAAAATGGACAGCACTGACATTTTGTCAACTTTCTAAGAGAGGAATGGATGTATTTAGAAATGTCCAAACCTTATTATTTCATAGAAATAAAGGAGAACTGTGTCATTTGTATTATGTGCCATTTTATGATAATATGCCAAATACAAGGAGTTTTGGTGGCACAGTGGTTAAGCACTTGGCTGTTAACGAAAGGTTGGCAGTTTGAACCCATCAGCCACTCTGCAGGAGAAAGATGTGGCAGTGTGCTTCCGTAAAGATTACAGCCTTGGAAATCCTATGGGAAAGTTCTACTCTATTCTATAGGGTTGCTGTAAATTGGAATTGCCTCAGTGTCAATGGGTTTAGATTTTTTTTATACCAAACACATGGATCAAATTAATATATCTAATGGCAGAAAAATGCAACCTTCATTCCTTGAATGGATTTTGGGGGGATGCCTCTTGAATATTCAGATTAGGAAAGTTCATTCCATTTTGTCCTTTCCAAAATGTTATCTTGTTTCAAATAGTATCATCAACTGAAATGAATATGTATCTCTCTGTCATAGATTGAATTGTGTCCCCCCAAAATATCTGGCAACTTGGCTACGTCATGATTCCCAGTATTGTATGATTGTCTTCGATTTTGTCATCTGATGTGATTTTCCTATGTGTGGTAAATCCTATCACTATGATGTAAGGAGATCGATTAGTGGCAGTTATATTGATGAGATCTACAAGATCAGATAGTGTCTTAAGCCAATCTTTTTTGAGATATAAAAGAAAGAAGTGAATAGAAAGACATGGAGACCTCATACCACCAAGAAAGCAGTGCCAGGAGCAGAGCACATCTTTTGGACCTGAGGTTCCTGCTCTGAGATGCTCCCACACCAAGGGAAGATTGATGACAAGGACCTTCCTCCAGAGTTGACAGAGAGAAGAAGGCCTTCCCTTGGAGTTGGCACCCTGAATTTGGACTTCTTAGCCTACTCAACTATGAGAGAATAAGCTTCTCTTTGTTGAAGTCATCCACTTGTGGTATTTCTATTATAGCAGCACTAGACGACTAAGAAACTCTTAGACAAATATGTATCCCTCTGACAAAGGGATTGAAGTTTATGTTTATATAAAACATTTGCTTGACCTGGGGTTTAAGTGTGCCTGTGCCCTGTGCTAAGTACTTGTGACTTTAATCTGTACCCTCAGTATAGAAACAGATGCATAACAATAAAATACAGTCATTGATATAACACAGATAAAGGGTTGTGATGAGAAAATATAACAGCTAACATATATTGAGGATTTATATATACCAGAACCTGTGTACACTGTTTTAATCCAACAGAAAAAAATGGGATGTAGATACTGTTACGCTTACTTTATTTAAACTAAGACATAGACAGATAACTTTCCCAAGGTCCCCTTATTAGTAGGTGGTAGAGCAGGGAACTGAATCTAGGCAGGCAGACTTTACCTTTGATCTTAATAAGTACATTACACAACTCAAGGCACTTTACAGTTTAGAGGGCACTCTCATAGGCATCGTACCATTTTGATTTAAAAATGACAAGTTATTGAGAATCCTTAACAGTATCCATAGTGCATAGTAAAATTCTTAATGACAGTGAATGGTCTAATTTATTTTTCTTTGTCCTGTCTTATGCATATTTGCCTACTGAAGTGGCTCAAAAATGCATGTTAAAATAATTAGTATTAGTTCTAACATAGGGTACATATTTTCATAAATGAGGCTCTGCTTTTGTTACTACCAGAGTGTTTGCAATTTACTTAAGGAATAGTATACTTATTGAAAAAAAAAAAAAAAAACTGTAGCTGTTGAGTTGATTTTGACTCAAGGTGACTCCACATGTACCAAAGTAGACTTGCGATCCACAGGGTTTTTGATAGTTGATTTTTTGGAAGTAGATCACCAGGCCTTTCTTCTGAGGAGCCTCTGGGTAGACTTGAACCTTCAGCCTTTTGGTCAGAACCAAGCATGTTAACCCTTTTCACTACCCAGGAACTCCAGTACATACATATATCCAGTACACACATATATGCATGTGTTTGGAGAAGAATCGCCATTATTTTTAAGAGTGAGTAGGCAAGGATAGGAAGATATTATAGAAAATAGGAATTACAGGAATTTGGGACACTCTGAGTTAAGGCTTTTGAAGTGTAGAACACTCTCCTATCTACTACCTTTAGTTTGGGTAATATACTATTTGGAGTGCAGTATTCAACTTTTAAAGTTAAAATTCTTAATTAATTGCTTATACATAAATTCCCAGTTTTAGGTATTTATTCTGCATTATATATTTTTATAAATACCAAAATTAAAATGGAAATTTATTCACAGGGTAAAGTTCTGTAACTGGACTGCTAATTTCCCAAAATATTTATAGGTTTAATATCTCTTAATCAAATGACCTAATCATATCTCAGTAATTAAATATCTTAGAACCTTATTTAGTGCTTTGACTCATAATATCCCCTTCTTATTACAGAAGTAGCAAACAAATGCTTCTTTTCCACAGCCCGTATTTCATCCAGCATTCTCGGTCTAGTCCATATTTCTTGCTTGTTAACATTTTAAGATAATTTGAGTCACTGGCAAGCAGAAATATCATTCTTTTGTTTATTTAGTTGTTTTAAAAGGTGAGTTTTCTACATGTGAGACTTTACATATCTAATTAGTGACTATCGCTTTATATATTTCAATGCAAGAGAAACACATACAATAAGCCAGGGAAGAAAGGCTTAAGAAGAAAAAGATATACTTCCATGTTTTGCCCAAATAGGTCAGTAGAAAATTCTCTTGTTAATAGGAATTTATTTGTAATGATTCTGAAAAATATTTTAGTATACGCTCAAGTTAGGACCAGATTATGTAAAGATTGTAACACTTCAAGACACCTGAAAATTTAGCCAGATAGTTTCCCAGCAGCCAGATCCTGAGGTCCCATTCATCCATCTGTTCGTGACAGAGCAGGAATAGAACCTGGGTTTATATGCAACTGGTCGTGTAGTTTGTGTAGATGAAAAATATAAATGCCACACAGAGAACGATTTTCTACTTTGCTCTTTCATCTTACACTTTGTGTCCTACTGAATCCCTCAGAGACTATTCTTGTGCCATAGCAACACCTGCTGGGAGAGGGAAGTTGGAACAGCCACAACTGTTGCCTGCCAAACCTGTGCTCCTGACTGAATGGCACCGCATGTCCTCCATCCTCCAGTATCAAACCTGTCAGAGTTGCTCCTTGGCAGGATCCTGCCTCACCCCATACATTTTCAAATAACTAAGAATTCCATTCTAATAGGATTTCCCCCCAACTCTTTCAAATATAAGCATCAATTCCCCTTAAAATTTCCAAATGCCAATGCCGTGGTATTATACCATTATGTTTCTTTTTAATATGTATTTTCTTCCTGCTCTATTGCTGGGCTTTAAAATATTGTCAGTCATGTGTTATTAGCATCTCCTGATCTATTATGGTTGAGGTACTTATAAGTGTGAATCAGTGGGAAAAAAAGGCAATTTTTTTATTCCCAGATAAAACATTCACTTATGCTTATTCATATTATGGACTAAAGCAGTAGGCTTGCCACCTGGTATGAGGACAAATTTATAAATAAGTGCCTGTTTCTTATATGATTTACCCAGAAGAAGGTAAGCAGTACAAGTCTTGGAAGATGGATCCATGTGGATATTCTTTTGTACAGTCACTAGAATTTTCTTTACTGCTAATGGAGGAAAGCCATAACATGGACAAAGTACTCAGTATTAACAAATGCTTCCAATATTTTAATAAGTTATGGTTACCTCGCTGTATCATTACTGTCACCAAATCAAAATCTAGTAGAAATGCTAACATTATAAAAACTTATTAATTTTTTAATGTATTTTTAACTAAAAAGAGAAGAGAGTTCATGTATGCAAATGATTTTGAAATTATCACACTGCATACTTAAGCCTGGGATAATCAGAGGTGATTACTCATCAATAGTTTTCTTACTTTGGTTACTTAGTAACCTTGATTGGTGCTCCATCAATCAGTCAAGAATTTGATAAGCACTCCTAAAATACTTTAAAATTTCTCATGGTGGAGGAGATATTGAGAAAATAGAAACCTGGTACTGACCTCAGACTGTTTTAGCTACATCTATAAACTCAGTAAAAAAGAAAAAAAGTTTTTTAGTGAGTTTATAAAAGAATGTGCATCTTGTAAAGACATATATAGAATGAACTGGACACTCTGTAATTCAGAGAAGTGGAAGAGATATAGATGATACAGAGTCAGGGAAGACTTAAGAGAACAGGGAACTTAAGCTGATCCTTAAAGAATGAGGGATCATTGAATGGGTATATTAAAAAAAAACAAAAACAAAAAACTCATCACAACCCTATATGACAGAATAGAACTGCCTTATAGGGTTTCTAAGGAGTGCCTGGTGGATTTGAACTTGTTAGCAGCCACAGTGCTTAACCACTAAACCACCAGGGTTTCCATGAATGGGTATGGTGATGGACAAAGTCATTCCTGGCTGGAAAGAGGGAATTCAAGGAGTTGGGAAAGCTTCAAGTATGTCAAACAAAGCAAAAGACCAGCTTAAATTGAATGGAGAGCTTTTTACAGAAGCATTGTGGCTTAATAAGTTTTGACAGATACATTGGAAAACAGGTGATGTGATTTAGACTTTCTATTCTGGAAAATGGAGGTTATTTGAAGGTATTTGAATTGTAGAGTGACATGGTTTTTAAGAAAGAGTAAGTAAAAAATGGCAAGATGTTTTTTAGAAGAAAGCTGTTAGTCAATTATATCTTAACAATTCATTTATAAGGAGGAAGAGAATCCAGAAGAAAGTACAGCTATACAGTATATCATTAAATCAGGGAAGTTCTCCATAATTTAAAAACAACTGCAAATCTAGGTGCTGTATATAATATCTCCTATGTTTTCACAAACCAGGAAGTATTTCCAGTAAGTATTTGATGGCAATCTTATGCCTTTAATGAGAAATGAGCTGTGGTGTTGCTGCCTTTCATCGAACACTGTAGATTATCAGACATGGTCTCTAAAACGAAGCAAACATCCACAGGTCCATTGGAAATCTTTAGCCTGTTGGATTTCTTCTGTTGTGAACAAGTTTCAAGTGCACCTTTCTAAAGTTGTTTTTTTTTTTTTTTAATTGACGCATTATTATTCCACAGATTGAAAATAGGTCAAGCCTACTAGTTGAATTTATTTTTAAATTGAAGGAAATTCTTGAATTTGCCTTGTATTATCATATAAACATTTTCTAATGACCACAAAGCATCACAGTCTTATAAGTTTTGTGTATTAAGGCAATTATTTTCAAGATTAGTGTTACATTCAAATCAGCTGTAACATGTGTAGTGTTTAGACTATTTCTAATAATGGTGTATGAAGGTTTTTAAAATATAAATTACAGTAATAACATCCTTGTCACTTACATTGAATATCCTTTTTTTGAGAGGAAGAGAAATGGTGAAGTGACACCAAGCATGCTGACAATCTCACTCTGTGGCCTATCTTACTTTTGCTTACGTCCATTGTGATGCGTCATTACTGACGTGCCATTGATAATTGTTGCAGTTACAGATGATTTCATTGTTTGCTTCCATGTAAAATTATTTTGTGATTTCTCAAAATCTAAGTAGATCCATGTGTGTGCCTCATGCATGTGAAGCTAACCTGTAAGGGGTTAGTAAAGACGTGATTGAGAATTCCTGATGTGGACACTGAGAACACTCAAGGGCAACAGAATGTTTTTCCTTTAATCATATGTATTCTGATATAGGGCTATTGTATACTTCAGATTGTCAGTCACTAGACCACCAAGACTGAAACTCAAATCAAGTATATAGTAAAAAATGTTTCAATCGACCTATTGTTTTTAAAGGTTAAATTACACAGACACAATAGATTTGTAGTTTTGTTTCTTTTTGACTACAGGCAGTCCCCCAGTTATGAACGTCTGATTTACATACAACCTGTAGTTACAAACCAAACCCAAAAAAGAAAAAAAAAAATCCATTCTTGTGGAGTTGATTCCTACTCATAGCGACCCTATAGGATGGAGTAGAACTGCCCCATAGGGTTTCCAAGGAGAGGCTGGTGGACTCAAACTGCTGACCTTTTGGTTGGCAGCCATAGCTCTTAACCATTGTACCACCCAGCCCCTATAAAGCCTAGTTTATCAAAAATTCAAGGTGCAATAGTTTGTCATAACAAATGGGCGTTACTTTACAATGCACATCAAAACATTATTATTACTGTATTATTATGTTAAAGATGTTTTAATGTATCTGGAAGTGTTTCTTTAATGCTTTTTATGCATAGCAACCCTATAGGACAAAGTAGAACTACCTCATACAGTTTCCAAGGTAGATTCAAACTGCTGACCTTTTGGTTAGCAGCTGTACCTCTTAACCACTATGTCACCAGGGTTTCCTTATGCAGAGAAGGGTACACTGTATACTATACACTATCACAGAATTTGACCAACTGATATTAGATATGAACTATACCAAACTGTCTCAATTTACGTACAAATGCAACTTAAAAACAGACTTTGGAATGGAACTTGTTCATAATTCAGGGACTGCCTATAGTTATGTCTACAATTTCACTATTTTAGTCTTTCTTTTTTTACTTTCATTTAAATAGATCTGGTCAGCCTCAAAATTCTTGAATTCTGGACTTTTAGGGTCGCTTTCATGAACATGCCATTTCTTTGAAATCTTATTCATTTAAGTTTTAAATATAGATTGTGTATTCTACACCAAAACATAGGCATCTGTTATAAACTATTTTTCCCCAAAATTCAAGTATTATGCAATTAGTGTCATATTTACTTTAAGATTCTCAAAAATAATGACTTTGGTTGTTTTTCTAGATAAAATTATACTTATTACTTAATTTATTATTTTCAAATTAAAAGAAATATATTTTATTTCAATATCTACTGTTAAATTATATTCTAAATATATATTTCAAACTACCAAAATCATAAAAAAAACATATTCTAATACTTTTATTTCAGACACCATGATATTTTCCCACATAATTAAATGAATTAACCTTCCGATGTGTTGTTTTGAGTAAGGAAATAAACCAGTCCTTTTCAGAGTAAAAACTAAAGATTAAATTTCCTCAGCTTCTCTCCCAATGAAGAAATGAAACCATCTGCATTTTCTGTGCTTGTTTTATTTTAACAGTCTCTGATACAGTGATGGAAGAGTTGACAGAAAGCCAATTCATTCAAATTGTTTGCCTATTTATTTTCTTTTGGAATGAGAAATTTGTGTCATATCTTTTTCAGGTTGCTCAGATTATAGCATCTCCTGCAGTAGCATTTCAGACAAGAAAAACCAGAATTAAGCTGGCATGTAGACTATATGTCAGAGAATGTATCTTTGTGTTTTTATTAGGAGAAACATTTTTTTTCCTACCAAGTCCTTTATGAATAAATGTGGATCTCACAAGGTGCAGACATTTCAAATTTTTCTGCTTAATTTGATAAGTTTTCATTGTGAGACTTGACATTTTAAGAAAAAAATTATTCTGGTCAGAGAAAGGGCATAAAAACCATCATGACAACATTAAATGACAGGTCCTCAAATTGCCTAGTTTTTTTTTTTTTTTTTTACTTTACAACTATATATCCAAATCTTTAAATGAAAAGAGAAAAAAAAGGAGTACTGGAATACATTCTTGACTTTCTACATACCCACACAAATCTTAGTATCTACTGTGTCTGAAATCTATACTAGCTTAATGAATATATTTTGCAGAAGATACTGCTACTCGTATGAGCTAAAAATTTTTTAATTAATTCAGTATATATTTATCAGTTTTGTTCTAAAATGTGCACAATTTACATCTACCGTATTTTTATGCAAATAATGCTCCTACATTTGTTGTAAACATAGATGTGCATTATTTCTGTAAAATACAGTATGACATTTATTTCTATTATCTATCATATTCATAGCTCTTATCTTCCTTGATTCCTTAATTATTTCACAGCTTCCTGCTCTTCCAGGCAGTGCGCTAGGCTATAAAACCAAAAACCCATTGCGGTCGAGTTGATTGACTCATAGGGACCCTATAGGACAGAGTAAAACTGACGCATAGGGTTTCCAAAGCTGTAATCTTTATGAAAGCAGACTGCCACATCTTTATCCCATCGAGTGGCTGGTGGATTAAGACCGCTGATCTTTCGGTTAGCAGCCGAGTGCTTAACCACTGCACCACCAGGGCTTCTTGCACTAGGCTATAGAGATAGAGAAATGAATATGGCATTCTATATCCTCTAGAAGCTGACTGTCTGGTTAGGAAGATAAACATGGGAGAAGCAGCAAGTATAGTTAAATGTGTAAACAATGTGATATGTGGTCAAGAAGAGGGATTAATCAACTCAGCCTGGGATTAGTAATGTTATCACAAAAGTGATAACATTTGAGCTGAGTCTTTGCAGATGGGGCAGGTGTATTTGTGGAGGGGAGGAGCTAGAAGATAACAAGGGCAATACATTTGGAACAGAAAGAGGAAATGTTTGTTCAAGGGCACAGAGGTTCACTAGTTGGTGAAAATGCAAGTAAATGAATGTTACAAGCTTGGGCAACTCAAGGGAAGCATCTCTTATACTCTGCTGTCCAGAATACCATTTTCAAGGATATATCTGTATCACTAAAAATGGGGAAGTTTTCATTCAATAAGTTTTGTAAAGTAGATTGAAATATTTTAAGTTTCTCTGGGGTTATTGGAGCCTTTAATATGCTAATATGCAATGTACCTGTTGTAGAAGAGTGGAAAACGAAGGAAAGTCTACCAAGAAAATTTACCAATAATCCCACACTCAGAAAGAACCACTGCTAGTGTTTTGATATAGTTCTTTTAGGCTTTCTTTTCCCTGAGTTTTCCACATATAGGTCTCTTTCTCTTGCCCAACTGCCAAGCTGTTTTAATGTGTAATCCAGTGTAAAATGTTTTACTGAGTTGCTATTATGTTCCAGATAGAATACTAGGTGCACGTACATGGTGGCAATGGTTAAGAGCTCAGCTGCTAACAAAATGGTTGGTAGTTCAAATCCATCAGCTGCTCCTTGGAATCCTATGGGGCAGTTCTACTCTGTTCAATAGGGCTGCTATGATTTGGAATCAACTTGATGGCAATGGGTTTGGTTTTTTATCATATACATGTATATGGAAACCCTGGTGGCATAGTGGTTAAGTGCCACTGCTGCTAACCAAAGGGTCGGCTGTTCAAATCTGCCAGGTGCTCCTTGGAAACTCTATAGGGCAGTTCTACTCTGTCCGATAGGGTCGCTATAAGTCAGAATTGACTCGACGGCACTGGGTTTGGTTTTGTTTTTTACACATGTTTTTTATATATATGATAATTAGCAAAATATGTGCCATTTCTACCTCAACCCTTTTGGATTGCCCCTGAAAAAACGACCATGAAGTGGGCAGAAAAATTTACTTATGGGAGCAGAGAAGTCATGAGGATGAGAGTCCAGTCATAACTCATGTTCTTCATTACAGATACCAGAGTTTATTGAAGTCTGTTTCAGGGATCATGTCTCTACATTGACAGATGTTGTTAGTTGCCATCAAGTGGATTCTGACTCATGGCGACCCCATGAGTAGAATAGAACTGTTCCATAGGGTTTTCAAGGCCATGACCTTTTAAAAGCAGATTGCCAGGCCTTACTTCTGAGGCATCTCTGGGTGGTTTTGAACTGTCAGCCTTTCCATTAGTAGTCTAGCATTTAACCATTTGTGCCACCCAGAGGCTGCATTGACATTGACTATCTGCTATAAATAGGCCTCAATTTGAATTCTGTTTCTACTGTTATTAATAATATAATCTGAGACAAAGTGTTTAACCTCATTCTAAATGTTCTCATTTGTTAGATTGTAATATTAAATATTTGATACACAGAATCATCAAGGAAAATAAATAAAATGAAATTTCTGTGATGCTTGCTACATAAGAAAAAAAAAAGTTCCTGTCCAGTGGATTCTGACTCATAGGGTCACTGTAGGACAGAGTGGAACTGCCCCGTAGGGTTTCTGAAGAGTGTCTGGTGGATTCAAACTGCCAATCTTTCGGTTAGCAGACAAGCTCTTGCGGACATAATAAATGTTAAATGTCGAGGTCATTGCTATTCTACCTTCTTTTTTCAAGAAGGGTGAATAAATATTTCTACTTCATTCCAAATCTATTGTTACAAGCTGAGACTTAGAATTGAACCATCATCTTGTACAAGAAGAAATTATTTACCTAAATCATTTATGTTTTTAAAATGCAACCATTTTTGAGCATACATTTTGTTACTGACAATTCTCACAATGTATACATCTGCTTTAAGAAGATACTCACTACAGTTTCATATTTTTTAAATTCTAAGATGTTATGCATTATATAACTAGTTCTATATTATTTTTTTCTAAGAAGTTGCTGTTCTTAGGTACCATTCAGTCAGTTCCTACTCATAGTAACCCCATATGACAGAGTATAACATCCCTATGGGATTTCTAGGCTGTAATCTTTACGGGAACAGACCGCCAGGTCTCTGTCCTGCAGAGGCCCTGAGTAGTGCAAACTACCGACCTTTTGGTTAGCAGCAGAGCTCTTAATGATTATGTCACCAGGGCTTCGTCAATCAAAATATTAAATGAGAAAGTGGACATGAAGGTATTTGAATAGCAAGATAATTAATTCTCACATCACTTGGGACTTGAATTTATTTTTCCCTATGTGTAATTTAGAGAAACAACATTTCAGCATTAGTCAAAAAATAATTTTGAAAATAATTTGTATATTTATATCTGGACACCAGAGCACTGTAATGCTAGAAGGAAGATTAAAACTTTGCCTTTTCATTCATATGTAGTGCTACCTCAAAAGGGAGCATATGACATTTATCAGAGGGAAGGAATTATGCATATGTTTCTGATTATTCTTATTTTTGGCATTTTAATTTAGCCCACATTTTTTGATAAGTGTTCTTGGGGAAATGTCCATTTGAACTCATATACATTTGTTTAAAAAATAAAAGTCTTCAAATGAAACAGATGATAATGTTTGTAAGAAAAATCATTATGTACTTCCTCTTATCAAGTTACTCAATAAATCCTAACATGAATATATTCCAGTACAGTAAAGTTCCAGTAAAATGAATCTAATTTTCTCATAAATGTCCTTTCAGAAATTAGCTTTACCTGAGAAAATTCCAATTCTTAAATTAAGTGAAATATATTTTAAATAATTTAATATTATTTTGATAGTACCAATGACATCATGACAAACTATTTACAATAACCTCAAAATATTTAAAATTAAATTGCATCATATTCAAATATCAAAATATTTGTAGAAGTTCAAAAGAGAAGAAGACTGTGAATTGCCAAAGACCGTAGCATTATAGTCATTTGTTTCAACCCATTCCCATTAGGGAGGTAACAAACTCTAAACTTTAGACATTGGCAACAGTTTTTAAACGAGAGCCAAAACTTCTGATTTTATGTGAGAGGTTTTTCTTTTTCCCTCTTCTGTTACTTGCGTTTACTGTGCCTTCCAAGCCTACATCGTCTCTTACCCTTTCTTATGGCATTCTTGGGTAAGAGATAACAGCACAGGAAGCAAAAGACTGAAAAACTGAGTCCTATTCTCAGCAAGCAGGATCATTCTTCTGTGAAATGCAGGTGCTAAAAAAAAAAAAAAAAGTCCCTGTTAATGGCTGATAATGACAAGCCATTGAGTAACTTGTTCTTATCCTGACCATTCAATTTCCAATTTAATGCCTTATTTATTGTGTTAATGTTTAAAGTCCTCTTTTGGGAGCATTCTATCAAAATAATTCAGAAATATTTTAAGTGAGGGTATGTGCCATTTATTCCCAAGGTCTCTATAGTTTTTGTCATCTGAATTGTCACGTTTCTTCAACCAGCAGAAATTATTTCCTTATGATTTTCTGTGTTTGAATACGCTTTACCAGTTTATACTAACCTTGAAAAATTTTCTTTTTCCCATTTCAAGTTCCACCCAATCTGACTGTTCCACAGGAAAAATCACCTTTGGTCACCAGAGAAGGAGACACAATAGAACTGCAATGCCAAGTAACTGGAAAACCTAAACCGATCATCCTTTGGTCTAGAGCGGATAAAGAAGTTGCAATGCCTGATGGGTCAATGCAAACAGAGAGTTATGATGGAACACTGAGGATTGTGAATGTATCTAGAGAAATGTCAGGAACGTACAGATGTCAGACCAGCCAGTACAATGGATTTAACGTGAAGCCCAGGGAAGCATTGGTGCAGCTCATTGTGCAGTGTAAGTAAATTCTCTTTCTATGTGTTTCTATTCAGGGGTAAAGGCAAAAATGATACATCTCTTCTACTAGTAAAATAAGTAAATTTTTAGCACTGGATTAAGATGAAATATTTCTACGTTACTGCTACCCAATTTAAACTATAATTTTCTCTAAATCTACTTTTTACTTGAGCTGATACATACTAATAGAATAGACTCATATTAGAATGTATGTGATGATTATAATGGTGTTATGAGGTTGGGTAATGCCAACAAATCAACAAACCTAATGGTTAAAAACTGTCCATGTGCAATGAAGCAAAGTGGAGACTGGAAGTAATTGTTAATTCAGGTTATAATTCTCTTTTGTTTTCGTAGTTCGTGTTTCTACTTCAGACAATTGCATGTCCTTTGCTCAAATTATCCACCTTTTTCAAGCTGTAGTTGTAAGAGTGGATTGTATAATTATCTAGTAATGTAGAGGTAATTCAGGCAGATACTAGGTGTTGAATTTTTGCCTGACTTCATTAACAGATAATTGCTTAACTGTGCAAGTTGAATAAGATAAATTTTTAACTGCTCTTATTGAAATCGTTGGTACAGTTCTAGCCAAAAAAAAAAAAAAAGTAAACATAGTGCTTCATATTTGCTTTTAGTACTAAGATACCCAAATTCCTAAATTTATGGGTTGATGAAATTTTAACGATGTCACTGGAGTTGGATTATTAGACAATGCACTAACAACATGGCTTCCGGGTGGTGTGGATATACTAAAAGAGAAAGCAAACTAAACACAATCTGTTCAATCCCTAATAGTGTTGACGTCAATTTTAATTGGTATAATACTTGTTAAATACCTGGTAATAAAGTCTTCAAGAAAACAGATGAGTTAGATGAAACTCTACCCTTCAGTAAAGAATATTGTTAGTCTGTGGTTCTTCTGTAATTCAGAAAATTGATAATAGAATTTAGTCCCAAAGGTCCTTATTTTTACATCAGAAATAAGGATGTTGGCAGATTGAATTAACTGACTTTACATTTGGAAGAAGAATTAAAACAAGGAAAGACTATATTGGTACTATGTAGCAACTAGCGACTTTCTTAAATGTCCATATGGGTGTGAGGTATGTGAGTGGGAGGAAGAGGGGGCAAGGGCCCATCTTCTATAAAAGCTCAAATTTCAAGCGGGCTATCTGTCCTATAAATATGCAGACTTGTGTATTTGCAAACAAATGTCAGGTAACTTGCCTAATTTCTGAAAGATTACCAGTTTGTTTTCAGAGGAAGGAGATTTTAGGTGGCAAGCCGCATTCAGGAGTTTGTATTTCTTTTTTCTCACTGGACTTTATATTCATGGTATATATGATATACTCATGGGTCAAACCTCCTACCCATGAGCGTATTATATATACCATGAATATATACATATATGTGTGTATGTGTGTATGTATGTATATATATATTTGTGTGTGTATATATATACAGATTTAAGGGAAAAGAAAGAAAAAGAGAAGGCACTCTTCAATTCTGTAAAAAATAAGGGACACCCTCAAGTCACCACACAGGAATTTGATGTAATTTGAAACATGTCAGTCTTGCTGGGAAGCACAGGATTCTGAGCTCCCTCAGGATTTATGCACAAAGCTTCATCATTCCTGAAGTTATTAGGGCAGTTAGTTTTCACTCAGCTCACACCGGTCTGAGGACGCTCCAATACAAGTAAAAGCTGTGGAACCAGTGGCTCTATAGAGAGTTTTGAAATAAAGCCCAGGATCTCCACTCCCCATAAATTATACTAACCTCTAGAATTCTATCGGTGAAATAAGTTTCCTTTTTCTTCCTACTTCTTAATAAGTTCTTTAGAAAATGCTAAATTCAGCACACGATTTTAAAATTCAGTCCTGTAATAGTGGATGATGATGAATATTGACACAGTTATCACTAGTGTAACAGGGATGTAATTTACTGAAAATACCAATAGACAAAGGCAATGGCTAGTTCTTTTAATATAGGTAGAAAGTGCAATTTACCTATAGTCCAAGGTGACTTCACAAAACTCGTGATATAACCTAGTAGCACTTCTGCGCAGAGACAAACTTCCCAGTGTACTTAGGAGGGCACCTATATGCCAGTGGTCTTGCCATTTTTAGGTAAAGATGATGTCATGTATTTCAAGATGCTCCCTTCCCAACAGTCCCAACTGTGCTGAAGAACCTGGTTTTGAGTCTGCACATTCGCCAGGCGTAAATAAGTGCTAATGACTCCAGAATATTCCTGAGTGAATCAAAGTCAAATTTCTAGGCATATAATCCTTGTTAGCAGGCCCAGCCTGCCTAGGGCCTATTCCTATAAATCTAATAATGTAGGAATTGCAATAATATTTTTAAAATGATAAACATTCAAATTTCTATAGTAATGTTTAATTATGAAAATGAGGTGGTATATTTGCTTAACTTGCTTAACTAGTCATGATACATGTAAGAAGTACTCATATGGATTATAAAATACTAAGTTATTATAGAGACAAAATATATACATATATTTATATGTGTTTACGTCATTCTCAGCAATTATTTCTATCATTGCCGCTAACAAGCTATGCTTTATATATTCTTGTACTATCTTCTACTTTACCAGCAAAATATAATTTACATTGTAGGTATTCAATAAATTTTTTGAATAAAAAGGTTATGATAATAAGTGGAATAAGAGTATATATTTTGCATACTTCATGCTTTTTGCATGTCTGGTTTTTATTGTTTAGATTTTAGGAGCATCTGAAGACTTGTTACATATAGTTTTATATCTGAAAGTATCCAAGTATATGAAGGGGGATGATGTTAAATTATTGTGACTTTTATGAAACTTCTTTTTTCAAGGTTTGAACTCTATACTCTCATAAAATTTCCTTTCTTTTAATGTTTATTATGTTGGAAAAATTCTGGAATTTTCCTCTGTGTGTGTGTATACATTTATTAGTTTTGGAGTATGAAATAATGAGAAAGGGATGATCCTAATGAGAAGCAAAATCCAGTATCTTAAAAACACATATTCCTTGTTCAGTTTCTCATGTGTTCAATTAAACAGTAAATGATCAAAAGGACTAAAGGAGCACAGAAGTAATTGTATGCAGGATTTTAATGAGTGTGGATTATAAGGCCCAAATACAAATGGTATAAATATTTCCAGAGTTGCTAAATAATGGAACAATCCATTTAGTTTAAAGTTCTAAATCTCCAAATGAGATATAGTCCTAGATAATGTTGTATTAAAATTATAAAGCAATCATTTCATGAAAACTCTTTGAATTATTTACTATCTGCAATTAATTCTCCTTTTCTTAAAATGAGTAGAGAGGAAAAGATTTAGCAAATGACAAGACCCTGGAGGTATTTTAGACCATTCTATATCCTGTTAAGAGTAGCTTAATCACCGTAATGAAATAGTTTAAATTATTAAATTCTTATGCACATTGTTCTTGCCTGGAAAGAGGGATGTTTATTTTATTTAATGTTTAACTTCTACAAGTGCCATGAACCAGAAGAGGACGTAACAAATATGCAAACATAAGTTAAAAAAAGGGCTTAAAATTAAAACAAAAAAGGATTAAAAGCTAAGTATAGCTGCAAACTACACAGTCAGGTTTTAATAACAGACTTTTACATTTTCATCCATTACTTAGTTTTATTCACATCTATTTGGACTGTATAACAATTATTTTGTTAACTTTCTGATTCATTTTTATTCGAAGGAACATTAAACCCAAAACCAAACCCAATGCTGTCGAGTCAATTCTGACTCATAGTGACCCTACAGGACAGAGTAGAACTGCTCCATAGAGTTTCCAAGGAGCACCTGGTGGATTCGAACTGCTGACCTTTTGGTTAGCAGCTGTAGCACTTAACCACTACACCACCAGGGTTTCCACTAGAACAGGATAATTAGAAATAAAGACATTTTATAAATATATCAAATCTTAGCAGCGTAATGGTTAAGAGCTGTGGCTGCTAACCAAGAGGTTGGCAGTTCGAATCTACCAGGTGCTCACTGGAAACTCTATGGGGCAGTTCTCCTCTGTCCTCTAGGGTCACTATGAGTCAGAATTGACTCGATGGCAATGGGTGTGTATATATATATATATATATATGCATGTATATATAAATGCATTTATAGCCTTTAAGAATCATAATGAAGACAGACATTATTGAACAAAATAGATGAATTTTTAACAAAGTAACATTAATAAGACAATATTTTTTCATTTATTCATTAAAGCACTGATCATTTGAATGGTGATTAAAAAAAATGTGAAATTCAAATATATATTAAATGAAGAAACCCTGATATGCCTATTGTACTCCTAAAAGGTATTACTGTTTTTTCTCATATTTGATATTTTAATAATTTAAATTTGCTAAGCCATTAAAATTTTATTTTTAATATAGGCTATTCTTCAAATGGTTTTATTTCTAAACTCTATTTAAAATATTTTATTAAAGTGTGTAGATTTTTGAAGTACATTTCCTTGAAAATTAATTGGAGATAATACAGTGCATTGAATGTAGGTTTTATTGTTAAGGCTCCCTCATGTCTACGTGCAACATTTATTGCAAAGATACTTCTGTTATGAGGTATTAAAACACACACTGAAAACCAAAGACTGAAGGAATAGCATTATCTTTAAGTAACTACCTTTTAATCTCTAAGTGAGATTTTTTCATACTACTTATGATTCCTGATCTCCAATGGAGAAAAATTATGAAAGAAAATGATCGGTGTTTTTGAGAAACCCGTGTTTCAAAATAAGACCAAACTGGGTGAAGAAGAGAGAGCCACAGATAAGGGCTTTATCTCATTCTCTTCCCTCAAGAAATGTACCGAAGACTATATGGCAGTTACTTTCAATGAAAATGAGTATTTAACCAAAGCAGAATTTAATGGACCTTGTAAAGAAAGAAAAAATTAAAGACAGATTGGAGTGTGCTGACACAGATATGCTCACTATTGTCAGGTAAATTACTGTGTAATTTTCTGTCATATTGAAATATATAGAATGACTAACTATATAGACAATACAATAAATTGAATTAATATAACTACCTTTTGAATTTTTAAAAAATAAAATTGCACTAAAAATATCAGTATGACTAGGGATTGAGCTGAAGCTAATTTCAGAGACAAGGTAACACAATTAAAAAATGGGACAAGGGAATAGCTTGCCATAGTCACACAGAAAGATATTAAAGGCTATCCAGAGAAATTTATAAGTAAAGGGACAAGACTTTTATCTGAGCAGCAGAATAAGAAAATGTCTTTACTTTTCTATCAAACTCAACATTTATCAGTAGTCTGCAAAGCACTATTTATCCAAATGTATTTCCTACTCTCCATATCAGCCTAAAAAAAACCAAAAACCAAACTCAGTGCTGTTGAGTCGATTCCGACTCATAGCGACCCTATAGGACAGAGTAGAACTGCTCCAAAGAGTTTCCAAGGAGCCCCTGGTGGATTTGAACTGCTGACCTTTTGGTTAGCAGCTGTAGCACTTAACCACTACGCTACCAGGGTTTCCAAAACTGGTAAGTCTTTTTTCAGCCTCATAAACATGGTCATTCAGTCTTGACTTTCTGGCTAGGTTCCTATTGCTCTCTTGTTCTGTAGCCACCAATTCTCCAAATCATTTTCACTATTTAAAACTCCTGGTGAGGTTCCACCTCCTTTAGAAAGCCTTTTGGCGATGAGAAGGACCCTCTTTGATAGATAGCCCTATAGATCCTGGTACTTGGTCTGCAAAGACAATTTAGAACTTCAAAATACAACTTTGTTTTTATTACACACATTCGACCATATACTGGAAACCCTGGTGGCGTAGTGGTTAAATGCTACGGCTGCTAACCAAAAGGATGGAAGTTCGAATCCGCCGGGCACTCCTTGGAAACTCTGTGGGGACAGTTCTACTCTGTCCGATAGGGTCTCTATGATTTGGAATCGACTTGAGGGCACTGGGTTTGGTTTTTGGTTTTGACCATATACTACTTTCAAATCCTTACTTGTTATTTCATCATTGCCTTGCTCAAAATTCTTTTGTAATATTGCCTATAGCGTTAGTTTGAACAACACAAAGGAATACTTCTAATGATTATATAGTTTTTACACCAAACTGTTCCCTAATTGGATTCAGTTTTTTTCACGAAACTGACTTGATTCTTATGGCCTTTGGTTTACTTCATAAAATAAATTCAGTCTCAAAAGTTGAAGTCTTACCTTTCAGATTATTTAAAAAAGCCACATAGATACATGAATGTCAAGTTCAAGGTCATTTTCAAAATGTTTCTGTGATGATGGAATCAAGAGTATACACTCACAGCATCTAAGGATGAAAACTGTGAAGAGACATTTGGACAATTTTCTTATAATCCTAGTGTGTGTGTGTGTGTGTGTGTGTGTGCGTGCACATATGTACATATACATACACTAGAAAAATATATACATATGTATTAGGAGTCTAAGAAAAAAATTTTTTATATATACTTATTTTCAAATGGGCAATGAATATTTCACATTTTTTTCCATTAGTATTTAAAGGTAAAAACAATTTTGCAAATTAACTAGCAACATTGCTTACCATACAGCACACAATGGAAATTATCATCATTATGATTTTAATGTATAAGTTCTGAAAATCATTTCTTATATGCATTCTGCTATTTTTTTCTAAAGATTATTTTTCCATTCTTACTATAATTTGAGCTATTTGATGGCTAAAACAACTCTTCCATTTCTAGCATCAAAACACTTGACGTATTGGTAGATTCTTGATTAATTGATCCATTTTCAAGATCCCTCTATTTTTTAAGATTTAGAGCTAAAACTCCACGTGGTAAGAAATTCTTAATTCTATCTTGTCAACAAAAAACTTCATCACATACTCATTTAGATTATTGGTTAGGGAAAGCCATTAGCTTACTAAGAAAATACTTAACATTTTAAGCATTCATTTTTCATATTTTATTTGAATTAAACCGCCATATTAATTTTTACTTTTTACAGTACTTAATAGAAACATTAGTCAACTGAGCCCTGAGGCGGTGTTTATATTTTGAAAACATTTATATTTCTGATATTTTTTTCCAACCCATTCCCTTGCCCCTATGGTAGTTAACATCTTTCCTTTAAAAAGAAAATGTACACCTTCTCCTCACTTAGTAATTATCCCCTTACCTGATATTTCATATTTATGGCAATAGTAAAAAATCTACTATCCAACTATTTTGCGCATTATCAAAGTACATCTTGTAGTAATGAATGCCAAGGTGCGGGCGAGAGTAACATTGGCTTTGATGGTTAAGTTTATGTGTCCACTTGGCTGGGCCATGATTCTCAGTGGTTTGGAAGTTATGTAATAATGTAACTCGGCAGTTATATAATGACATAACTTGGCAGTTATATAATGAAGTAACTTGGCAATTATGTAATGATATAACTTGGCAGTTATGAATGATGTAATCATCCTCCATTTTGTGATCCGATGTGGTCATCCTTCATTTTCACTTAACACCAATTTTGCATAACACCCTGGTCTTTGGAACCTAACCATATTGATAAAGTGAGGACAGGGTGTATTTATAAGATGGTGGGCAATTTAAACTCTGTGCAAAATAAACTTTAGAATTAATATTTCCAATCAATATATCATACACTTATACGCTACCTCATTCCTCAGTGGATTTAATGAGAGGTATATGCAACTAGGAGCCCTGGAGGTGTGGTGGTTAAAACACTCAGCTGCTAACTGAAAGGTCAAACACACCAGCTGCTCCATGGGCAGAAGTTGTGACAGTTTGCTTTTGTGAAGATTACAGCCTCGGAGACAAAATAGGGCAGTTCTACTCTGTCCTATAGGGTCACTATGAGTCAGAATTGGCTCAATGGCAATGAGTTTTGTTTTGGTATAATGAAACTGCCTTGAAAACAGAATTGTTTAAAATTTTTACTTTGATGATACTCCTGAATATTTGAAAACTGAATTTCCCAAGTAGATGGTTTCCAGAATGCCCCTAGGACGAATTTGTTTTAGCTGAACTGCTCCTGCCATCCTAGGCATTCTCCTTCCTTTCTCTTTTCTCACGCTTCCAGAGAACATAGCACAGCAATATCCGTCTAAGGAAATTGTCAAAGAAAACTCAGTAGCTTTCTCCCTTTAAAGGGTTTTGCAATACAGGACACAGACACAATATATTTATTGAGCAGTCAAACACACATTACCTGGAAAGGAGATCAGTTCATCAGGTATATGGTTCATGCAAAGAAAATAAATGCATATATATATATTTTTTTAACTAGGTTCCATGTCTGCTATCTTAATGTGGAAACAACCTTAGTTTAAATGCTTTTAAAAAAGCTTATTTATTAAAAGCTTTATTTTTAGCTTCAATGCAGAGAAGTGGAATAGGTACCAGACAGTTTTAACAGAATGATTAAAGTATTGACAGTTAAACCCAGCTGTCTTGTTTTTATTGATGTTTTCAGGTAAGTACTTCTGCCTACACTGGTTGTGCAAAAAGGAATTTCATTTCCATAATCCCTAAAAAATATTTTCCCTTGAAAACCTTAGTTGGTGTGATTAAATTAGATGTATTTTGAATGAAAAAGTTTACATACATTAAAAAATATCTGATCATTATGACCAAAAATAATGGGGTCTTTTCCTCTCCCCCTCCCTTTTCGCTCTCTCCCTTCACTCCATCTTTCTAGTTCATTTTCTTTTTTCTGGTGTACAACAATAGTAATAAAATACAAAATAATAATTATAACATCAGCTTTTTTTTTTTAATCTCCAGAAGTATTGAGCAGAGTATGGGGAGTAACCCTATTAGTTAAGTACTCTTTGTATTCCTATTTTGTAGATTAGGAAATCTCACTTCAATAAGATAATTTGCCCAATATTGCAAAGCAAGTAAGGGGCATATCTAGGATTTAATCCCAGTTCTTATTTTAAACTTTATGTTCCTCCTACTGCTATGTAAATACCTGTTTTACCAAAAAAATCTTTCTTCCATGGAGCTGCAGGGTGGGTTCAGACTGCTAACCTTTCGGTTAGCAGCGGAGTGCTTAACCATGGCCCCACCAGGCCTCCCTGAATTAAACATTAAATGTGTAAAAATACCTTAGAATCACGTTTTATATTTCATAAAATCACCTGTCCTGTTTTCTTCCCACAGCCGCATTTTGATGTGTATGTACAAAAGTATTACAAGCTTTGATGTGGAAACTAGAAAACAAAGGCTCTGAGGAATCATGTGATTTTCCTAAAAAAAAAAAAAAGGTCACCTATTATTTCTAGTATTCCTTTAATATACCATATAGTTGTTGTGTGGACTAGTTTGACATATATAAAATATTTATGTAAAAACAAGTTACTGATGAATCAAGTTTATGGAAATCTATGCACTTCTAGGAGAAGTGAACATAGACACATACCTACCCTACTTTTGTGCAAATAACGTACACATTCTGTTTGTCAGTCACTCCCTCCCTCTGCAAGGCACTTTTGTAAGCACACTATTCTAATTTTTTTTTTTTTCCACAGTAACATGTAAAAACAAAACAAAACAAAAAATTGGCATAGCAGCACTTACAAAATACCTTGTAGGGGGAGGAGCGGTTAGCAAACGAACCGAGAGGGTGTGCGTTACTTGTGTAAAAATACCGTAAATACATAAGCATAAAAATTTTATGACTTTATAATCTTAGTTAAAAAAAGAATTTCTTGTTCTTCCAAAAATAAATCTATTCTCCTGAAAACATGGAATTTAGACATTTCCTAAACACTTTGCTCTTCTCCCCAGAAAATAAAAACAATAATTATACACCATAAATCACAAAAGAGGTGAAAATTAATATATAACATGAACATGCCTGTGACTTTATCAATTTATTTTAAAGAAGCCATGTACAATATGCTTAGTGCAGAAGGAAATATAAAGTAGGATATTTAGAGGCATCCTGGCCTCTTTCTACTCAAAACCCACTGCCGTCGAGTCGACTCCGACTCATATATGCCGGTAATATAATCCCTCCATTTTGTAACAATAAAAAAAGTCCCCAAGCATTTCCAAACGTCCGTGGAAGGACAAAAATCTCCCCTGGTTAACAACCACGCCTAGGTGATGCGTTATGTAAAAAGAACAAGATATACATAGGATGGGTATGGGAACTCTGGCAGAATCCTCTCCTGCGTAGAGACAATGTCTCCCGTAACAAATCCCTAAGTGTGGCTTCCAGGGTCACTCAAGAGACATGCCAGTTAAAAGATACTCTGCACTAAGATCAAAGCTATATTTTCTTAGCAGGTATTAATCCAAAGCATATTAATACAGAATATCCCAGATACTGTTTTTAATATCCCCCAAATATTAGTATGCTTTTAATATCCCAAAGCATATTAATACAGAAACGTTGTTTAAAATCAGGGCTGTCATTTTTTTCCTTAACAGATTACCAGGCAAACAGAGCTAGAACTTTAAACAAACATAAAATTGTTTTTTGCCAACCCTTCAACTCTATCTACTCTCTTCATCCATCAGCCAAAACTTTCTTAGCAGTTTTCTTACTTTTATTTTTCTTTATTCGATCATTATAATTACAATTTCACATATTATGCAAGTATGTTTCTAATATATCTTACTTTTCTTCTTTTTTTTTTTTTTTAACTTGCCTTTGACTCTTCTGTGAACCACTGTGCCTTTAATCTTTCCTTATATGTCTTTGGACTTTGTATCTGGGGTCGGGCAAGAAGGAAGGGGTATAGCTGTATTTCATACTGTTCTATCAGATCCTTTTGAGCTTTCTTTTGAATTCCTTTCCTTTGGCAAATTATTTTTTCCTTGAAGTTGTAGACAGCCTAGTAGTCAAAAGGAAAAGCTCTTCAAAAGGAAACTTTGGGACTTAAGCTGACCATGCATTATGAAATTGAAAGAAATTTTACACTTACTAGGATTATTTTTAAAGATGGAAATTATTCTTTGTCCTTAATTCCAAACTATTTTCAAAGAGAAAGAAGTCAGATGCTATTCTTGAAAGTTACTAAATATGTTTTGTTCTTTAATATTGTTCCACAGTGAATGAAATTAAAAAAATTTAAATGTTTTCCTTGAGAATAAATGTTATTTAACTTGAGTACCATTTTTTTTTATTTAAGAAGGGTATAATTATACAAAATTAATCAAGGGAAGAAAATATGAAAAATTAAACATGGAATGGAAAAGAAATTACAAGAACTGAGAAGTTTTTTGGCATTTAAATTATTCACATTGACATATGTGGATGAAATGGCAGAAATAATCTGATATGCATGCCTTCAATTAGTTTCAGTTTCTTTGTGTCTGTCAATGCCAACATTTTCTCTGGTGAGTCCTGTGTTTGAAGACATATGTTCTTAAGCAAAAGATAACTGTTTTGTGTCCAATATAAAATGAGGAATATGGTGCTTTATGGCTGAGTTTAAAAATATAAGTAATTTGACTATGTAAAGTTTTCACCTTAAATGTTGATTGAAACTTTAAGGTACAGTTGTTAAAAAAAAAAGAAAAAACAATAGAGAAACAAACAAGTGAGTAAATAAGTATGTAAATAAATAAAATATACAAATAAATATAAATACAGATGATGCAAATATATAGATATAAATGAATATGATGCAAATCTACCCATCTTTCTGTCTCAATGTTAACACCAGGCAGAAGGCATAGTTATTGAGTGAGTACTCACTCCTGATAATGCATTCAACTTCCTTGTCTATTATGATGCTATCTTAGGCTGGGTTCTCTAGAGAAGCAAAACCAGTAAAACATAGAAATATCTATATAAAAAGATTTATGTCAAGGAAATGGCTTATGCAATTGTAGAGGCTGGAACTTCCCAAATCAGGCTGGAGGTTTCTCCTGATTCATGTAGCCTGCGGGGCTGGCAAACCCAAGATCAGCAAGTCAGACAGCAGAGCTCTTACTCACAGGCTATGAAGACTGAGGAATTCCAAGATCAGCAGGCAAGACCACAGGTAGGCTGCTAGCTCAAGTCTCAAGAACTGGAGGTCAGATGAACAGGAGCCAGCTGCAGGATCCGATCGAGCAAAAGCCAGAGTCCACTTATATTCGATGCAGGACACACTTCCAAGGAAACTCCTTTTCAACTGATTAGGCATTCATAACAAATTCCATCATGGAGATGATTACATTATATCAAATCTCATCAGGGAAGTGATTACATCACTATATGACTGCCAAACTACATCATAATTGCCAAACCACTGAGAATCATGGCACAGCCAGGTTGACACATAACCTTAATGATCACAGATGCTTAACATGCTAGTTCTGTTTTTATCTTCGAATCATGTCTTTATTATTCTTTATTTTTCCTATAATCAGAATCTACTTGAAGGCAACTAACAACAACAACAAATACTTAAATCAGTTATTAGTCCTGTTTTTCTCTTGCTGTACACTCCTTCGCTTGGCAATAAAATGGCTTAAACTATCGCTGCTAAACAGATCTTCCCTAAATTTTTTCTGAGATGTTCAGCCAGATTCTGAAAAATTTCTACTTTGTTTCTTGATGGCTTCTAAAATGTAATGTGACCGAAATACACTAATAGTGATTCCTCCTTTTTCTTTTCTGTTTTTTTCTTCTCTTGAACTCCTGTTCCACCTAATGGAATACTTTTCCTTTCAATGACGAATATCAGAGTGAGAGTCACCATTGCATCTTCTTTTACCGACACCCATTTGGTTACTGAAAATTAGCATACTGGATTCTGAAATTAGAGACCAGATTTGAATTCAGCTTTGCTGTAATTTCTCTAAATGTTATTTTTTTTTGTATCTGTCATGAGGAAAATGAATCTCATTATATGGTAGATCTCTCTGAGGATTAAAGTAAATAATGCCTGAAAAGCGTTAAGCCTAGTGTCTGCAACACAGCTAGTGTTTTCTAAATGTTAGCTCTTATTTCTAAAAAACCTTATCTGAATCCATTCCTGCATCTCCGTTCCCATTTTCAAAAGTAATGTCCTTTTACCTGCTGCCTTAACCTTGCAAGAAATGTTCCTATTTTTCCCCACCTCTGATCTTTTTCTCCCTCACAGCATTACTTTGAGATGAGCATTCCTTTATTATCAGGGACATGTTCAGACAAGCAACGGACAATACTGGTCATACAGGAGGGGGCAAGTAAGCTTAGTGGGCTCCAGGGGCTTCAACACTGTCATCTCAACTATCAACTCAAATTCTGTGTTGGCTTTACACTTGGTAAAGGTAGTTCTCATTATTTCCAAGTCCACCTGAGAAAAAGCATGCGCTCTTTTGCCTCTCACCAAAGATTAAGTCCAACTGCATACAGTTGGCTTACCTTGTGCAACCACACTCTGTGGCAGGGGAATTAATGCAAGCATTGCTCTCTCTATGCTTAGAAACTCTCTGTGGTTACTCACGACCTGTGATTCAAAGTTTAGGGTCCTAAACAGGCACATAGTACTCTCTACCCTTCTCTGAGATCATCTTCCATTATTTTATGTTGTCTGTGCTCCAGTCAAATGAACAATTCCTGATCCTGTGCACTTTCACACTCAGTATTTTTTTTTCCTTTTATTCTCTTTGTCATGAATATCTTTAAAGCCATTTTCATGATCTCACTCTTTCTGTCTCCTGGCCAATACTCATGCCATTTCTCCCAGTGATGTCCCTTGAACTTTACAGCTATTTATGATAGTTTCATCTTCTAAATCTTATTTGTGATCTATTTGTTCTCTAAATCTGCACCTCTCTTCAGGACTCAGCCAAGCCTACCTTTCTAAGTGTATATATATATATATATATATATATATATGTATATACACCCTCACATATATATATGTAATCTCTTCTGTGAGTCATACCTGCATCTTCCCACAGTTCCTACAGCAATAAATGAATAAATTAATGAATTATTTGAAATATATACCCCTGGCTTTGGTCATGTTATTCGGCTACAATTTTGTTAATGAATATGTAGCACTGCACCTATAGTTTTTACCGTAACTACGAAATGGAAACAGTCTGGAACAGGGGAGAAATAGGAGAGCATAAATATGTAGGATAGATTCTAATTCAAACTGCCATTTTTAATTGTGAGACTTGTTTTCTGCCACAAATTTTCCTATACAAATTAAGGACTTAGTAAGATGATCTCCAAGTAATTTTCAAGTTTGAAAATTATTACCAAAATTTGTGTAACTTATATATAACACATGTACCACAGAAAGAAGGAGCCTTGGTGGTGTAGTGGTTAAGCGCTGGGCTGCTGTTCAAACTCACCAGCTGGTCCACAGGAGAAAAGATTACAGCCTTGGAAACCATATGGGTCAGTTCTACTCTGTCCTATAGGGTCTCTGTGAGTTTCTACTCTGTCCTATAGGTTCGCTGTGAGTCAGAATACACTTGATGGCAGTGGGTAATGGGTTATCACAGAAAGCACATATTTTAGTGATCTCCTTTAATCTGCATGCTTGAATTAAAGTGGATGGATGGTTGATAAAATGCCATTGTAACAAGTCCACAAGGTGGTGCTGTGGTTAAGTACTCGGCTGCTAACTGAAAGGTCAGCAATTTGAACCCACCAGCCACTCCATGGGAGAAAGATTTGACGGTCTGCTTCCTAAAGATTTACAGCATTGGAAGCCCTATGGGGCAGTTCTACTCTGTCGTATATGGTCTCTATGAGTCAGAAACAACTCACAGCATGACAATGGGTTTTTTTTTTTTTTTTTTGATAACAGGTTCTCAGTGTTAACCCAGACCTCTATGCTGAGTGAAAGAAATAAAAGGAAAGATAACTTGAAGACTAGAGGCACATATAATTATATGTGTATGGTTTTAATGAATAAAAATGAAAGTGTTTATAAAAGGGGTTACCTTGTAGGTTTTTCCATAATATTCCCTTTGTTTGGCTTATGATTCAGTTTAGAGCAGTGGTGATCAGTAGGTACAATACTTCATCTGTAGACTAGTCCAAAAGTCATGCATACAAACGTGTTATTTTGAAATTACTTATTTTTAAAGACTGTGAATCTGATATCTTACTAAATATACCACTCTCTGGATCCTTCTTTCTGTAGCCAAATAACCAAATAAATATGAAAAAAAAAATCAAAACACTTGATAAATCAAATTATGGCATTTTTGTTTGGATGTCTGTTTCTATGTAGATATCCTTTGCAGCTTATCTGTAGAGAAGATAAGTTTTACAAAGCAATGGAAAGATATGGTAGCTTAGAAATTAGTACTTCTTTCTCAAAAACCATTTTATCTCAAATGCCTAATCGAAAAATTATATTGTCTGTTTGAGGTAGGCAAGTGTCTTTTTTGAAAAGTTTCTGAGTTTGCCTAAAGTAATATTTAATAAATCATGTGAAAATTCTTCAATAGGTGTGTTATTTGCCCTCCAGTTGTCTTGGGAAGATATGGCCATTTTCTCAGGCAAATTTTGAAGATTCGTACCTTCAGAAAGTTTCCCTCTTTCTCTCTGTACACACACACGCATGCACACACACACATGAGTGTGCATGCATGCATATACACACACACATGAGTGTGCATGCATGCATATACACACACACATACTTTTAGGTGACTATAATTTGGGTCTACTGTTTCATTTTTTAGGTGAAACATGGAACTTACCTTGTCACTTATGTTTTAAATAATTAGATTAGCTTTCTTTAGAATGCTACAGGAGAATTTCTTTCTTTTTTTTTTTTAATCTTTTTCCTTCTTCATGCTTCTTAAGATGGGCACCAGACCATCCCATGCTATGCAGTGCTCTTGGTCCCAAATTGTAGCTTGACCCTAATTTTGGGGTTTTGACACTGATGACTTGACAAACCAGTATTTATTAAGAATGTATCTTATTTTACAACCTCTAAATCTAGGCCCCAACAATTTAATGTTCTTATACTTCAGTTAACTCATTTACAGACTTAGCTAATACTGATGTTTTTATTCATGTTATTATTAGGTTGAGAGGTTCCCATACATAGAAAAAAATAGATTCAATGATCGTGCATAAACATAACTTTGTTGATACTTGATCTCAATATGTCAATGCTTGAATTTCAGCTTTAATGTTGAGTCAGGGCCTGTAATGTTGGGATCAATCAGTCTACAAAATTCAATTTTATGCTGAAAATAAAGCTCTACAGTTACCCAAATATATTAAAACTAATATAAATAGAAACGCATGCTCTCTCCTTTTTCACAATAGTGATCTATGTAGTTTCAATTTAGAGATTATGCTAATTTTTAAAGTGTTTCACCTCTTTCATCAGGTAGATAATAATTTTATTTAACTTTTCCATATAAAATGTTGATTTTCCCAAATCTCTTTACACATGTGTAAAACAACAGCAGCAACAACAGTGAACTGATTTTAGAAATAAAGCCAAATTACAAAAGAACGTCTACTTGTCGTGTGCCTTTTATGCCTCACCATGATATTTTGTGTACTCTTATTTTTTCTAATCTGGTCAAAATAATAACTCCTCTTGCTACCTTCTAAATGTAAAACAGTGGCATCATTTTGATTCTTGACTGAGCTGTGTTTAATTTATTGCTAAATGCTGCATTCTTTTCTAAAGTAATAGAATTATTTGTTTTGTTTTCACTTTTACAGTATTCAAGTTGGAAAGTTTCATTCATTCAGTGAACATTTACTGATAGCCTACCGATTTCTGTGCTAGACTAAGAGAAATTCAAATAAGAATTAAAGGTAGTCCCTGCCCTATATGAAATGAGGAAACAATGTGGAAGCAGACAAAAACTTTTAACTTGGTCAGTAGTATAACAGAGGCATCATGTGAACATAGAAGAGGTAGCTGGTGATGGCAGCTAATTATCACTTGTCCTGAGAGCCCTATGTGTCTGATATATATTTTTACATTTCCATTCAGCAATATCAGTAGGTGTGTGTTTGTATAACCCACTGCCACCCGCTGAAATTCTGATTCATAGCGGCCCTGTAGAACACAGTAGAACTGCCCCATAGGGCTTCCAAGGAGTGGCTGGTGGATTCGAACTGCTGACCTTTTTGTTAGCAACTGAACTCTTAACTGCTATGCCAGCAGGGCTCTATATGTGTGTATACTATATATGTGTATATATATATATATATATATATACACACACACACACATACATACATATATGTGTGTTTATGTACAATATACATCCACATTTATATGATTGTTTGAAAAGATTTCTCAAAATCTTATCACTTATTTTGATAAACTGAACTTAAATGTCTTCATAAGATGGCTTGAGCCCTACAATCAGCTATGAAAAATGACATAGCCTCCCTAATGTTTCTGAGGATTTCTCTAGGACCTCATTTCTCCTCTGGACCGCTCATTCTGAACTCCTCTTCTGTTCACTATATCCATTTCACCATCCCTTAGCAACTATAGTAAAACCTGCAGAAGCCAGAACCTGTGTAAAGAGGAAACCTGTCAGAGAAGGAAAATTCAAATATTTTCCACTAATAGTGATAGAAAAGTGGTAAGACTGCATCCTGTCAAAGGCATAAAACTTGGAAGACCTGGAAAAACAAGGCATTCCTATTGAGTTCTGGCTCTCCAGGTTTCACTGTATAATTCCCACCCCCCTGCCAGGCACACACACACACATAACCTTATTTGGTAGATACAATGTCTTTCCATAATACACGCCTAAACACTATTAACCTAAGGCCCAGGGGCAGATCAGATTACTGAAGGTTTTCAGAAACTGGGGGAGGGACTAGATAAGAGCAGGAGATACTTTAAATGAGTTATTGTTTATAGATGGCCATCATTAGAATTTCTCTCTATAAGCAATTTTACTCTTGGTAGGTCTTTCCTGAATTCCTTTCTAGGTGAGATCTTCACTTTCTAAACCAGAGTCACTAATAGAAGGCAAAAAAGGCACAACTCATAAATATCTAACTCATTGTGTAGAGAAATTTAGTTCTTTTCATTGCAATGGTCTCCTATTAATACTGTCCTCTAGCAATCAATAGGACTAGTGAAGGTGTTTCTTTAAAAAAAAAAAAAAAAAGTCTGTTACTCCAGCAAAAAATTATGGCATTTCCAAAGTCTATAGTCAGTTTTGACTTTAGAACAGTGCTTTTTTTTTTTTTTTTTTTACTTTCCTCCTCTCTGTGTGTGAATGTGTGTGTGTGTCTGTACCTGTGTACTGGTATGTGAGTGTCTGCTTGAGTGTGTGTGTCTGCAAAAGCACATATTAAATATGAAACAAAGTAAACTGGGAAAAAGAACAGAAGCATTGAGCCTAAAATTCAACATAGTGTTAAAAAAAAAGAAAAACATAATACCAAAGCAAACAGCAGTGTAAATGGGGGTCCCCTTTAACAGCTTAATGTCATGTAGGTCTTACTTTAATGTATGCTTGTAAGTACTAAACTGCAGTGTTTTTTTTCAAAAGATGTTAGAAGTAATATTCAAATCTAAAAGAACACAAGATGGTAGTATTAATCCATCTATGAAGAGTCTTCCCCTTGATATTCGAGAGCCTGTATTCTCCACACATCAGAGCAGGAAGGCAGGGCTTGTCTCTCTAATAAATGATAGCAAAGCAAGGTTTGTTTCTAAATAGCTAAGTTTTTCAGCTGTATATGGAATTTTAAGAGTTTTCCTAAGAAAACGCTTTAATATTTTCACGTATTTTCTTTTTCCTTGAATGAAGAAGATTGCACTCATTTATATAAATATTTGAGCTCTGACGTTTCGAGTTGAATTAAATCCCGAGACTGTGTCTTGTCTCTCCCTCTAGCCTCCTAAGTTCTATTTGTCTGTGCATCTCATTTGTAGCTGGCCATAATATAGAATAAGAATATGTTTTGCTTGTTTTGTATGTTTTTCCTACTCGATTTAAAATAACAACCAGTGTAATATGTTATATCTCTTATTTGCAATGCAAAAAGGAAAACTAAGTTTAAAATCTCTTTCTTTATGCAGGTCAAGGTTAATTTTTTTGACCTGTTAAGTCAGAGGCTCTTAATGGAACTAAGTTTCACTAACTGGATCTAAAATAAAACCAATCTCTATGAGCAGCAAGGGAGCATGAAGTCAGGAAAATGTTTTCCTTCGATAAGCTTGAAAAGTCAATTTCAAGGATACAACGCCTTGATAAAAGAGAATCAGACTAGATAAACACAAATGGAAACCAAGAAAGAGACATACATAGATATGCGATATCTTCTACTTTTCCTAAGATAGGCAGTTATACATAAAATGCAAGTATTTTGCAAGATGGAAACATTAAAAAAAAAAAAAAAGAAGAAGAAGAAAGAAAGGGAATAGATTGGGCAAGAAAATAATAAAAAGCTTCTATGAATGGGAGCTAGACTGTAAGTGTTCTAGAGGCTTTTGCCCGTAAGTTATGTAAAATCTTACTTTCTATTACTCATGAATATGCTCTTCATTTGTTAACCAAAATATATGAAGTTTAGACTATTTCTTGTATTTCTTTCATGTTTAATTAGAAGCATATATTCAGGAAAAAAACATAATCATGATCAAGCTTCCTTTAAAAGATTATTTGATGTTACCTGCTGCCTTAATTTCCTATGCCTGCTACAACAAAATACCACAAATGGGTAGCTTTAAAGAACAAATTTTTATTTTCTCACAGTCTTGACACTGTAAGTTCAAGTTCAAAGTATTGGCTATGTTCATTACTTTTGAGGGCTTTGAGAGAGGAACTGTTCCATGGCTCTCTCTCAGGTTCTAGTGATTGCTGGTAATCCTTGGCCTTCCTTTGCTGCTTATAGATGGACCTGCTTCCATCATCCCATGGTGTCTGTCTTCCCCCTGTGTGTCTCCTTTATAAGACAACACCATTCAAAAGGGGTTAGGACTAGGACCTATCCTACTTTTGAATAACATAACTGAAAATATCCTTAAAAAAAAAAAAAAGAAAACCTATTTCCAAACAAGGTCAAATTCACAGATACAGGGGTTAGGGTTTCAGCATATCTTTTGGGGAGCCACAATTCAACCCACAACACTCCACTTTCTGCCTCCCTAGAATTCTTATCTTTCCAAAATAAAAGACATACTTATTCCATCCCGGTATCCCAAAAGGCTTAACCCATTCCAGCATCCACTCTAAGTCCAAAATCTCGTCATCTGGATAATCTCAAACAGGTATGGGTAAGACTCTGGGTATGGTCCATCATGGAGCAAAATGCTTTTTTATCTGTGGACCTGTGAAACCTAGGATACAAATTATCTGCTTCCAAAATACAATTATAGTAGAAGTATAGGGTAGACATTGTGACTCCGAAAGGGAGAAATTGGAGAGAAGGAAGGGGTCACAGGTATTAAACAAGTCCAAAACCAGCAGGGCAAATTTCATTATCTCTCAAGACTCAAAAAAATTTCTGACCGCCAGGCCCATCTGAGTGTTGCCACAATCTCTGGACTCCGGGCATTGGCCCTTTGGCTCAGAGCAGCCCCATTCTCCCAACCCACCAGATCATTGACCCCACCCCTTATCTTTGGGCAGTGGCCCTGTTCTCCCAACCTATCCAGGCAGTAACCTCAAAAACCAAAAACCAAACCCACAGCCATTGAGTCAATCCCGATGGGCAAAGCAGAACTGCCCCATAGGGCTTCCAAGGCTGTAAATTTTTACAGAAGCAGACTGCCGCATCTTTCTCTCATGGAATAACTGGTGGGTTCAAACCACCAGCCTTTTGTTTAGCAGTCAAATGGTTTAATCACTGGGCCACCAGGGCTCCTTGGCAGTAGCCTCACTCCCTGGAATCAATGTGATGGCCCCACCTTTTGTAGCCTAGGTGGTGGCTCCATCTTCTGAAATTGAGAAGTGGTAGCCACACCCCCCTGTGCTTGTGCAGGCAGTCCTGCTGGTCTCTGAACTGCTCCTAAGGTTGTCCTTAGCTTTTTTTGGAGGACAACCAAGTGTGTTGCAGCCAGTTTGCTCCACTGGCTCATTTCCTGCCTTTAGAATTCCAGGAATCAGACAGATTTCCTTCATTTCATCCTATTTCTGTTTCTTTGAGTCTACACTGGGAGCATTTCTGCTCAGATGGTTCATTGACTCCATCTAATCTCTTTAGCATGCACTCTAGGTGTCCTCTTCAGTGCATGCTTTCTTAATTTTTAAAACAGAATGTTACAAATCTTCCAAATTCTGGTTTCTTTTTGCACAGTTCATTTCTCAGTCTCTTTCCTCCTACGTTTTACTATAAGCAGCAAAGAGGAACCACACCACATCGTCAGGATTTTGTTTAGAAATCTCCTTAGTTAAATATCCAAGTTCATCATTTACAAGCTCTACTTTCCACAAAACATTCAAGCATAATTTAGCCAAGTTCTTTTCCACTTTATAACATGCATCAGTTTCCTCCATTGTCAAACTACATGTTTATTTCCTTTTAAGGTCTCATCAGAAGCACATTTAACATCCACATTTTACCAACATTCAGTTCATGATGACAGAAGCTTTCCCCACAGCTCTCCTTATTTCTTTCTGAGCGCCCTCATCAGAATCACCCTTAACGTCCATCCATAATTCTACCAACAGTATCTTCAAGGAATTCTAGGATTTTACTATCAAGCATCTCAAAATTCTTCCAGCCCTACCCACTACTAATTCTCAGGAATAGGGGTTAAGACTTCATCATATCTTTTTATGAGATACAATTCAATCCATGATACCTGTATTCACTATGGATTTGTTTTATAAAACATTTCTTCACTGTTCCAAAAGCCCAATCCAATTTATATCATCATAGACTCCAAATTAGTAGAGTCATAATAATGAGAGTTTCAGGATCCTTTTCTCTCTATAAATGGAAACTTATAAAGATATTCAGAGTGAGTCATTGAAATGCATACAACCACAGCTTCTCCAGTGTAATTTTTAAAAATATTTATATTAAGAAACAATTTTCATATAATATGGCAAGTCTATGTTGACTATACTAAGTGAAATGTAAAGAAAAACAAATTTTGAATGCTATAGAAATAATTCACCCAGTGTACTGTCAGTCTTGAAAATTAACAGATTTAAAGGTGATTTATAATGACAGATTCTAAGATATTTGAGAATATAGCATCTTAAATAGTATTAATAATTGTAATTTTGACTATATTGCTTATGAAGGCATTTTTATTATCCTTCAAGGCAATTCTATGAAGAATATATACCCCACTCACCTTTAAAAAAAAAAAAAAAAAAAAAAGCAAAGAACTGAGAAACAGAGAAAACAAATTTTTTTCCTGATTTCAAATGTAGCAATTGAAAGAGATAGAATCCAAAGGCCAATTTTTCATACTCTTTCCAGTACGTATCTTGCTGACTAGATATTTGTAAAAAATATGATTAAAGAAAAATATTTAAGATTTAAAAAATGGATTTATCCCATTAACAATGTTATGCCTCCATCAAATACATAAACAAACACGACCATTTAATGATTTCCAGTGCCACCTTAGTGGTTAATCCAGGTGATTTCTTCCCATTTGTTGACTTCTTTTCCTTGGTTCTCTTATCTCTCCAAACTACTTATTATTATTATTTAGTATCTTGACTTCTTATATTTCTGTAATTGTATTTTCAGGGTTCATTTTTCCCTATTTTTATCAGTATTTCCCTCAGACCCGCATCTTTGAAATGTATGTTACACTTTTGTTTTCACCTTCACGGTTTTAGTTCATTGCCTTCACTGCCTCTTGCCTACCCTTTCCTTAAATCCTGGCTTCAGTTTCTGGCATTTCAATCTCCTGGAATTATATGTTATGTATTACCTCATAAATTCACCTCAAACCCTTTGGCCTGGGACTATTGGGTCCATCTTGTGTGCCTCAAGCCCTCCCAGCTAATCGTTTTCTACACATACTCCACGTTGCAACCGTAGTGGTTGACTTGTTTTTCATGTCCCCGTGTTTTCATGCTTCCATCTATTTGTCTTGTTACTCCCTGTTTGATTTACATCTCTCCCTTGCTCTTTTAACCTGAAAAAATATATATATATATATGCCCACTCCTTCAAGATCCTTCCCATTGAAATATGACCTTGTCTCTAAACCCATGTTAACAATGACAACATGAGTAACACAAAAACAACCAATTGTGAAACACTCATTTTATGCTAAATACTGCAGTAAATGTTTTGTACACATTATTTGGTTTAATCCTTGAGTCACTCATCACTATACATCCCATATTTTTACTTGGTTGTGTGCTTGTCTAACAACACTATATTCCTTTTCTACCCAATAAACTGTAAGTTCATAAAAGGTAAATCTGTGATTGATTTATCTTTGTACTTTCTGCTATAGGTGGTTCAGTGCTAGACACTAAATTGGTGTTTGAAACAAATATGTCAAAGAATTAAGTGATGTAATAAATCAATGGAGAATGTCCATCCTGGGATCAGGAGCTGAAGTATATATTTGAACTGATTTTCCCATTTGCATCACGGATATTGATTCAATTGACCATTTTAATGCCGAGTCAATTAATTTTATTCTGGTCTCTGTCCTCATAGACAGCTATATTCAGTTTATAGAGAAGAGATTTTTAGGAGACATTTAAATACATCTCAGTCCTTTGTACCAATCTTTGATTTGTCTTTACTCAACTTTTCTACTTTTTCTCTGATCTATCATCTATATGCTTTTAAACAACCACTATACATATGGAGATTGAAGAAAATATCAAAATCTTAATATAAAAAAGCCTACAAATGCCTGAAAAGCTAATGATAACATAATTAAAGTAAGCACTAATGAAAGCAGCATATATGTAATTGAACATTTTAGCATTATGGTTTTTCTTTACTGATGAAAACAGATATTGAAAAAAAATGGCAAAGACAGAAACAGAAAAACTGTATACTATTTCATTGTTTCCAATTTAAACAATCTGTAAAATATATGCCATTGATAAAGTCAACAAATAATAATCAATAGCAATTTATTACAGGATTAAATTGTCATCGTTAAAACTAGTAAAATGTTACCATTGTGTTGATGTTTTCTTGTATTTCTTAATGGAAATAAGGGTTATATACACGCTGGTAAGATGATAGTTTTTACTCTTTAGAGCTCTGGATGTAAATTTTTATAATTATTTTACAGGTTTAGAAATAAACTCTTAAAACACAATCTGTACGTATCAGAGGCAAACTTTTGTAACTATTATGCATTTCTCCAACTGTCAAGTATTTGTAGACATGACACTAAAGAAATTTTTAAAAATGCGTTAAATTGTGTAACTAATGTACTCTGCTTATGTGGCCAGTAGCCAGTCGGTATTGGGAGATACTCATCCCTAGAGCTCACAATACACTGCTTTGAAACATGCTTTAATGGAACATTTCGTGGGACAGAAATGATTTGTGAGTTAGGAGATCAATAGGATTACCCAACTGAACGTGCCTCTTCCTTCTCAACTGAAAAGCATAGCACACATTCATTAGGGTATTTTTTTAAAGTTCATTTATAAGTTACTTAAATTTCAGAACATACATCCTCATATAAACGAATGATGTGATATATGGTAGGTACACTGTTAGGGAACACTACAGAAATATGTGATGTTCTTGAACTGTGGCAAGAGCCATGTTGTTCCAGCGTTATAATTCTAACTTTATGTTATGTGGGGAGTGCCATGAAGCTGAGCTAACTGGAGAGAGCTGAGCTGAGCTGCCAGGTGTCAGAGTTGCCAATTATAACAACAAAGTAAAATGAAAGTAACAGTCAAAACTTTAATTACTTATCGTAGTAGTATAAGCAGCAGAAACCCAGAGAAAATGCTGACTTCTCCCTGTTCCCTTTTCCCCCAGCAATGGTACCTGAGGGATAGTGAGGTGAATCAGGGCTAATGGGAGGACCAGTCTCACTACCAGGAGTCCTGAACAAAAGGCTTCTGCAATTTTATGAGTAACTATCATGAGAATGAGAAAAGACTCAGAGGACTAGAAATGGCATGTTATATACGGGTGACAAGAGGTAGGTTCAATGTTCTCCTGTTGTTGTTAGGTGCCATTGAGTGAATTTTCAACTCCTAGTAACCCCATGTGACAGAGTAGAACTGCCCCATAGGGTTTTCTTGGCTGTAATCTTTCCAGATGCAGATTGCCAAGTCTTTCTCCCGAGGAGTCGCTGGGTGGGTTCCAACCACCGGCCTTTTCATTAGCAGCCAAGGGCTTAACCGTTGCACCACCAGGGCTTCATAGGTTCATATTCCAAAGCCAAACCCATTGCTGTTGAGTCAATTCTGACTCATAGTGATGCTATAGGACAGAGTAGAATTATCCACAGGGTTTCCAAGGAGTGGCTGGTGGATTCAAATTGCTGACCTTTTGGTTAGCAGCCATAACTGTGCCACCAGGGCTCCACTGGGTTCATATTACCAAAAAAAAAAAAAACACCAAACCTGTTGCCATCGAGTCAATTCTGACACATAGCAACCCTACAGGACAGAGTAGAACTGCCCCATAGGGTTTCCAAGGAGCGCCTGGTGGACTCGAACTGCCAACCTTTTGGTTAACAGCCATAGCTCTTAACCACTACTCCACCAGAGTTTCCAGGTTCATATTACTAGAGTGAAAATTGGAGACAGAAAAGGCACTGAAGATGTGGCTAGAGAGTATGCAGGGATTAATTCATGAAATGCCCCCTCTTGTGGCTTAAGGAGTTGACTCTTTTACTGTTTTCTTTCTCTTTTACTGAGAGAATGAGAGTTCAGAATTCTTATCTATACCTAACTGGATTCAATAAGTATGTCCAACAGGGGATATTTAATGTACTGTCTGGCCAGAAAAAGAAAAAATGGAATCACAATGTAAGTGTGGTACAAATAACAGTGCTCATTCATTATAACACGTCGATCATAACAATGTAATCCTCAAGTCCTAGTCACTATAGATCCGCTTCTTTTATTTCCCCTTAACTTTGTATCTCTGATAGAACTTACAATGTTTTCTCATATGTACTTGGTTTCTGATTGTTAGAGAAAAGTGGATATTGATTACATTTTAAAGATTGAGAAACAGAGGGATTAGAGAGGTGGGTTAGTATATCCAGGATTCCATAATTGCCAAAAAGGTAGAAAGATTCAGGTAATCTGATGTATTAGGCATGTGAAGAGTGATCAAGTTGAAATCAGCTCTGTTTATATTTGTTCTCATAATAGTGAGCTTAAGAGAAGCCATAGTACATTAAAATAGTCAACTTTTTTAGGACACCTAACCATTTAATTTGAATATTTCCATAATGTATTATTTCTACAGTGCTTGTTCTAGAGAGGAAAATAATCTTATATATAAGTTAAAAAATGACTATAAATGCCTACTTGATTTAACTGGGTAATGTATATGACTACTTGGAGGGCTATACATTGTTACTTCATCTAACTATTATATGGATGTTACATTAAATTCTATTGCCCTATTAAACAAAATTAACCTGGTTATATTCACTGGGAACAAATACGCATTAACTGTTATTTATGACTTGGGTAATAGGAATATTTTCTAGTAGTTCTATGTTATTAGCTTAAAATAGAAATAAATGGCTAATAGCTTAATTTGCTGCCTAAGATTTAATGATTAAACATCTGAGATGTGCTCAGGGAAAAATGAACATTTGAATGAATTTCTTAATAAAAATCTTTGATATTTATAAATAACATAAATATTATTGCCAGAAGAATAGAGATACTTTATTAAAAGGACTGTGAAATCTGATAAAATTACTATAACTATATTTATGGAATGTTTTAATTTTTAAAAACTCCTCCAAGCACATTATTTTATTTTAGCCTTACTTCAAGAATAGGTATTTTATAGATAATGAAATTGTAATTTAAAAGGGTGAATGACTTAGCTAAATCACACACCTGATTAGTGGTAGAAATGAGGCCAGGATGTCCAGTTTGGTTCCATTTTTTACTTCCTGCTGCCAAATTCTATAAAGAATTTAAATATTTAATAATCTATGTAAAATAGCTTTGCTGGAAAAAAGTATAAAATACGCCATGCTTCCTTAACTGTAGAACCCAAGGGACGTGATGGAATGAGTGCTGTCAGACAAGTTCTAGGAAATGGATCCTGTTTAGCAAGATGACTCAGGGAAATTTTAGTTTTAAAGAGTTATTACTATATGCAGAGTTAGAGGAGACTTATCATTGCTTAGCTCCTTGTATGGGCCAACTTCAAGAAAAATAACCATTGGCCAATTTCTCCAACATTACCTATTAGGAATTTTTGATCCACTGTTAGCATTGAAATTTTTATTTGCACTCTATGTTTTTGTTTTTCACGCAAACCCCATGCTGCTTCTTTACATTTATCCAGAAGGGCATGTGAATTATTTTGTTGTTGTTGTTCCTCTATTATACCCATGAAGGTCCCTGGGTGGCACAAACATTTTGCACTCGACTACTAACCTAAAGGTTAGTAGTTCAAAACTATGGAAGAAAGGTCTGTGATCTGCTTCTGTAAAGATTACAGCCAAAAAATCCTATGGAGTTTTCTACTCTGTAACACATAAGGTGGCCATGAGTTGGAATCAACTCTACAACAACAGGTTTTACTATACCTATGTCTAAAACATAGGCTTCCTGGCCCTGATAATGTATGCATACAATGAGACCGCAATACATTTTTATCCATTATGGAATATCCAAAGATATGAATGCACGATGGTTGCTTAATGTTAGACATTTGATGCTCAGTAAACTGAAAATTTAAATTTTAGATACAAAACACATTTGGAATTGGACACTTTCCAAGATAATTTTTACCACATCAAAATCACCTTCATTTTATTTTATTTTCATTAATCATAATTAGAGATGAACATAAGTGAATATTTTTTAAATTTGATTAACCTGGATTTAATATAACTTTAGCAGAGAAAACAACACAGAATATTAAAATGAGCATCATTAACACAATAGACAGACCAGTCTGGGACATATTTAGACAACCTACAGAATGGGAGAAAATATTTGTCAATCATATATCTGATAAGGGTTTAATATCCAGAATATATAACGAACTCTTACAACTCAAGAACAAAAAGACCACCCAATTACAAAATGGTGAAAGGAATTTAAGACACATTTTTCCAAAGAAGATATACAAGTAATCAATAAGTGTGTGAAAAGATGCTTAAAATCATTAGATCATAAGGGAAATGCAGATCAAAACCACAGTGAGATATCACTTCACACCCATTAGGATGGCTATTATAAAATAAAGAAAGAAAGAAAATAAAAGAAGTTTTGGCAAGAATATGGAGAAACTGGAACTCTTGTCCATTGTTAGTGGGAATGTAAAGTGGTCCAGCCTTTGTGGAAAACAGTTTAACAGCTCCTCAAAAAGTTAAACACAGAATTTGCATATGACTCAGCAATTCCTCTTCTAGGTATATATTCCAGTGAACTGAAAGCAGGGACTCAGATACGTATACACCAATGTTTACAGCAACATTATTCGCAATACCAAAAAGGAGGAAACAACCCAAGGATCCATCAACAGATGAATGGATAAACAAAAGTGGTATATTCATACAATGGAATATTATTCATCCATAAAAAGAAAGTTCTAATAGAAGTTATAACATGAATGGACCTTGAAAACATTATGCTAGTGAAATGAGCCAGACAGAAGAGGATAATTATCGTATGGTTCCATTTATATGAAATATCTAGAATTGACAAATTAATAGAGAGAGAGAATAAATTAGATGTTACTAGACACATGGGTCAAGATGAGTGGCATTCAACTCCAAGGCAACTGACAACAACAAAGGGTTGTGGGGAGGGTGGAATGGGGTGTTGTTATTTAATGGGTACAGAGTTTCTGTTTAGGGTAATGAAAAAATTTTGGAACTAGAATTTTTTTTTTTTAGGTAGTGGTGATGGTTGCACAGTATTGTGAATGTAATTAATGCTACTGAATTATATAGTTAAAATGGCAAATTTTATGTATATTTTAACACTATAATTTTTTAAAGCACTGTTAAACAATACGCTATTGAAACATTAAAAAAAAAAAAAACAAAGAATGGAATGATCTAATGAAACAGACTCTGAAAATACAGGAGAAAAGATCATGGAAAATTGACAGCTCGTTACTGTCATAGATTTTTAATTCTATGATCCCATAGCCATACTTATTCAATCTGTATACTGAACAAACAATCTGAGAAACTGGACTATATATTGAAGAATGTGGCATAAGGATTAGACGAAGACACATTAGCAGCCTGCGATATGCAGATGACACAACTTTGCTTCCTGAAAGTGAAGAGGACTTGAACCACTTACTGATGAAGATCAAAGATTGTAGCCTTCGGTACGGATTGCACATTAACATAAAGAAAATAAAAATCCTCACAACTGGACCAATAAGCAACATTATGATAAACAGAGAAAATCAATCGAATTTGTCAAGGATTTCATTTTAATTGGATCTGCAATCAAGGCCAATGAAAGCTGCAGTCAAGAAATCAGTTGATGTATTGTGTTGGGCAAATCTGCTCCAAAAGATCTCTTAAAATGTTGGAAAGCAAGGATGTCACTTTGAGGACCTGGGTGAGCCTGATCCAAGCCATGGTATTTTCAGTCACCTCTTATGCATGTGAGGGCTGGACAATGAATGAGGAAGACTGAAGAAGAATTGACACATTCGAATGTAACATGGACTGCCAGAAGAACAAATCTGTCTTGGAAGAAGTACAGCCAGAATGCTCCTTAGAAGCAAAGATGGCAGGACTTCATCTCATGCACTTCCCCAGTCCCTGGAGAAGGCCATCATGCTTGGTGAAGTGGAGGGTCAGCAAAAATAAGAAAACCCCCAATGAGATGGATTAACACAGTGGCTGCAGCAATGGGCTCGAGCATAGCAATGACTGTGAGGATGGCACAGGACTGGAAAGTGTTTCATTCTTTGTACATAGGGTCACTATGAGTAGGAACCTAACAACAACAACATAGCCATCTAGCACCAGACCCCCAAGGCCGTGCTTACTTGGCCAACAAGAGAGTGCACTGGACCATTTATTCCCTAAAAATCTTAGCCTCACATTTGGGCTTAACTCATGTATCCAAAGTCTCTACTCCCACTTGACAGAACTTCTTTGAGAAACCCCTACTAGTCTTCTTAGTCTATTTTCGCATTGGATCTCTCAGTTTGTTGTACTGTGGTGCCTTGAGTGTTGCTGTGATGCTAGAATCTATGCCACTGGTACTTAAAATACCAGCAGGGTCACCCATGATGGTGAGATTTCAGTGGAGCATCCAGACCAAGGCAGGCTAAGAAGCAGGACCTGGCGGTCTACTTCTGAAAAAATTGGCCAGTGAAAACCTTATGAACAGCAACGGAATATTGTCTGACATACTGCTGGAAGATGAGCCCCTCGGGTTGGAAGGCACTCAATATACTACTGTGGAAGAGCTGCCTCCTCAAAGTAGAGTCAACCTTAATGATGTGGTTGGAGTAAAGCTTTTGGTACCTTCATTTGCTGATGTGCCATGACTCAAAATGAAAAGAAACAGCTACAAACATCCATTAATAATCAGAACGTGGAATGCAAGAAATATGAAACTAGGAAAATTGGAAGCCATCAAAAATGAAATGGAATACGTAAAGATCAATATCCTAGGCGTTAGTGATCTAAAATGGACCAGTATTGGCCATTTTGAATCAATCATACAGTCTACTATGCTGGAAATGACAAATTGAAGAGGACTGGTGTCTTTCATTGTCAAAAAGAACATTTCAAGATCTATTCTGAAGTACAACATTGTCAGTGATAGGATGATATCCATCTGCTTACAAAGAAGACCAGTTAAGATGCCTATTATTCAAATTCACCTACAACCACTAATGCCAAATATGAGGAAATTGAAGATTTTTACCAACTTATACAGGCTGAAATTGATCAAACATGCAGTCAAGATGGATGGTAATTACTAGTGATTGGAATGTGAAATTTGGAAACAAAGAAGAAAGTTGGAAAATATGGGCCTTGGTATAGAAACGACATCAGAGATCTATATGATAGAAATGTACAAAACCAATGACTTATTCATTACAAATACCTTTTTCAACAACATAAATGATAGAAAACACAGAAATCAAATCGACTACATCTGTGGAAAGAAATGATAGAAAATCTCAATATAATCAGTCAGAACAAGGCCAGGGACCAACCGCAGAACACACCATCAATTGCTCATATACAAGTTCAAGTTGAAGCTGAAGAAAACAAAGTCCACAAGAGCCAAAATTCAACCTTGAGTATATCCAACCTGAATTTGAAGACCATCATAAGAATAGATTTGGTGCATTGAACTCTAATGACATGAAGACCAAGCGAATTGTAGGATGACATCAAGGACATTGTACATGAAGAAAGCAAAAGTCATTAAAAAGACAAGGTTGAAAGAGAAAACCAAAATAAGTGTCAGAATAGACTTCTGAAACTTGCTCTTGAACGTAGAGTAGCTAAAGCGAATGGAAGAAATTATCAGATAAAAGAGCTGAACAGAAGATTTCAAAGGACTGTTTGAGAAGACAAAGTAAAGTATAATGAAATGTGCAAAGACCTGGTGTTAGAAAACCAAAAGGGAAGAACATGCTCAGGATTCCTCACGCAGAAAGAACAGAAGAAAAAATTCAAGCCTCAAGTTGCAATTTTAAAGGACTCTATGGACAAAATGTTGAATAATGGGGGAAGCATCAAAAGAAGATGGAAGGAATACACAGAGTCACTGTACCAAAAAGAATTTGTTGCCCTTCAGCCATTTCAGGAGGTAGCATATAATCAAGAACTGATGGTATTGAAAGAAGAAGTCAAAGCTGCACTGAATAAAAAAAAAAAAAATGCACTGGCAAAAAACAAGGCTCCAGGTAACCAATTTAGATGTTTCAGCAAACCCACACAGTGCTGGAGGTGCTCACTCTTCTTTGCCAAGAAATTTCGAAGAGAGCTACCTAGCCAACTGACTGGAAAAGATCCATATACGTGTCCATTGCAAAGAAAGGTGACCCAACAGAATAAGAAAATTATCAAACAATATCATTAATATTACATACAATTAAATTTTTCTGAACATAATTCACAAACGGTTGCAGAGTACATTGACAGGGAATTGCCAGAAATTCAACCTGCATTCAGAAGAGGACACACAAAGCATGATATCATTGCTGATGTCAGGTGGATCATGGTTGAAAGCAGAGAATACCAGAAAGATGTTAACTGTTTTTTATTGAGTATGATAAGGCATTCAATTATGTGGATCATAACACATTTTGAAGAATGGGAATTCCAGAACACTTAGTTGTGCTCACGAGGAACCTGTACATAGACCATGAAGCAGTCCTTTGAGCAGAACAAGGGGATACTGTATGGTTTAAAATCAGGAAAGGTGGTCATCAGGGTTGTATCTTTCACCATACTTATTCAATCTGTATGCTGACCAAATAATCTGAGAATCTGGACTATATGAAAAAGAGCGTGGCATAAGGACAGAAGGAAGACTTGCTAACAACTTGCGATATGCAGATGACACAACCTTGCTTGCTGAAAGTGAAGGAAACTTGATATACTTACTGATGAAGATCAAAGACTATATAGCCTTCAGTATGAATTATACCTCAATATAAAGAAAACAAAAATTCTCATAAATGGATCAATAAACAACATCATGATAAATGAAAAAAAAATGCTGAAATTGTCAAGGAATCAAAGGACATATTGCTTTTGGCAAATCTGCTGCAAAAAAAAACTTCTTTAAAGTGTTGAAAAGCAAAGATGTCACTTTGAGGAATAAGTGCACCTGACTCCAGCCATGACATTTTCAGTCAACTCCTATGCAAAAGAAAGCCAAACACTGAATAAAGAAGACTGAAGAATTGACACATTTTAATTACGGAATTGGTGAAGAATATTGAATATACCATGGACTGCCAGAAGAACAAGTCCATCTTGGAAGAAGTATGTCTAAAGTGCTTTTTGGAAGTGAGAATGGCGAGACTTTTTCTCACAGACTTTGGACATGTTATCAGAAGGGACCAGTACCTGAAGAAGTACATCTGGCTTGGTAAAGTGGAGGGTCAGCGAAAAAAGGAAGACCCTCAGTGAGATGGATTGACCCAATGACTGCAACAATGTTCTCAGACATAGCAATGATTGTGACAATAGTGCAGGACCAGGCAGTGTTTTGTACTCTTGCACATAGGGCCGCTATGTGTTGGAACCCACTCAAAGGCACCTGACAACACCAACACCAACCTCAATGGATGTTACCTCAGCCCATCAGTCATTCAAAATATTTAAACTTTTTAAGGGAAGTGTTCCTTTGTGAAGGTTTGTTAGCGTCTATGTAAATTTCTGAAGGTAAATAGTTGCCTTGAGAAAGAACTTTGCCTGAATTACCCCGAGAAATTTTATCTAAGGCTCCAGCCTGCTACAAGCCCAATAATAGTCTGTAATATCCTTTCCCGAGAGTAATGCCCACTTTCTTATTTTATATGTGCATAGCTAAAATGAGCTATTCAGTTGGTTATTTTCAGGCCCAGGAGGTCTGCTTAAAGATGAGTTTGCATCTTCCCTTTCAAAGGAAAAAAACGTGAGCAAGTTTTAAATAGTGGTCTTACAGCTTTAAAAAAAATGATGTTGTGTGTTAGGTTCTTTGACTGGCTTCTGACTCCTGGTGACTCTGTGTACAACAGAATGAAACACTGCCCAGTCCTACACCATCCTCATAATCATTGCTATTTTTGAACCCATTGTTGGAGCCACTCTGTCAATCCATCTCATTGAGGGTCTTCCTCTTTTTTGCTGATCCTCTACCTTACCAAGCATGATGTCCTTCTCCAGAGATTGGTCCCTCCTGATAACATGTCCAAAGTACTTGAGATGAAGTCTCACCATCCTCACTTCCAAAGAGCACACTGGCTATAATTCTTCTAATATAGACTTTGTTTTTCTGGCAGTCCATGGTATAGTCAATATTCTTCACTAATGCTGTAATTCCAATGTGTTAATTCTTCTTCGGTCTTCCTTATTCATTGCCCAGCTTTTGCATTCATAAGAGGTGATTGAAAATGTCATGGCTTGGGTCAGGTGCACCTTACTCTTCAAGTGACATCTTTGCTTTTCAACACTTTAAAGAGGTCTTTTTGCAGCAGATTTGCCCAGTGCAATATGTCATTTGATTTCTTGACTGATGCTTCCATGGGCGTTGATTGCAGATCCAAGTAAAATGAAATTCTTGACAATTGCAATATTTTCTCCACTTGTCATGATGTTGCTTATTGGTCCAGTTGTGAGGATTTTTGTTTTCTTTATGTTGAGGTATAATTCATACCGAAAGCTGTAGTCCATGATCTTCATCAATAAGAGCTTCAAGTCCTCTTCACTTTTACCCCATGTTGTCATTATGTACTGCTCCAAACAAGTTTCTTTTAATCAGAACTAAATAGTAGACTTCATCAGCCACCCTTCCAAAGGTAAAATGAAAACATTTTTATTTTCATTGTTGGTACTTGTTTTATTTTATTTTATATTCTCTGATATGATGGAACAGTTCACTGGGTCTTCAAAAAATCACATTCAAATTGAAATGCTCTTCACTCTTTATGTTTATAATGGTATTCTATGGTTTTTAATATTTATGTCACAGTTTTATTTTTATTGTATGTTCTAATGAAATAGTTTCACACTATTATTGTGTTTTTGTGAAATGAATTAGAGAGATTTTAAATTTAGGAACTCTAAACATTAATATATAAATATCCAAAAAAATAACCTGAGATTTGCATCCTGATATCTGAATGGTGTCTGAGACCTACTGACTAGATCAGTCCTTGCAATGCAAGTTTAACACCTAAAAATGTAATTATTCTTAATAAAATGAAATGTTTATGAAAATAGTTACTAATTAAACATGTCCAATTGGTGAATTATAAGTAAA